>NC_087464.1:2027198-2723726 GCF_036321535.1 Camelus dromedarius | reverse complement strand
ACAGTCGAGCGCTGCGTGCTAGGGAATAGTTAGGAGAGGGGTCCAGCTTGCCCTTGTTCACACTTGGTGCAACACCCCCCACGGTGCCAACATTAGAGAGCTGTCGTAGGGTCAGTCGTGTGCACGCATTAGTTGAGGCACGCTGGAATGAGAGGTCCTAGTTTGAGTGGCCGTGGTGGGATGTGGCAAGGGCCAGCTCCGCTGCTGCTCCTGGACGTGGGAGTGCAGAACTGGCCTAGGCCCCGTGAGCAGGTGGGACGAGCCAGTTTTGTTTGGGGCAGCTTGGCCGTATTTGGGCGTGGGCCGACTTGATGTATGTGTCAGAGCCAAAGAGAAGAGGTGTGGGTGTTTGGCTACTGGAGCCACCGTTGAGGCGTGTTTCTGCGTGTTTCTGACCTGCGTCTTGGTTAGGACTGTGGCGGGCACAGTGGTTGTGGGTCGGGTCGGGGTGGGGGTCGGGGTCGGGGACGGGCCGGTGGCGGGAGCAGGCTGAGGGATCGGGTTGCCATGCTAGCCTTGGCAGCTGCCTGCCACCCACTGCCCCAGTGTTGGTGGCAAGGGCGGAAGCACGGAGCTTGCTGAGGACACAGCGCTGCCTTCAAGCATGGGGGTTGGCGGACAGTGTAGACTGGAAGGGAAGTGTACGGTGAGGTTAGGGCTGGAGTGGTTTTGTGTGCTTTGCTAGAACACTCTGTCCTCGTTTGGCTCCTGCTGTCCTGGGCTTCCTGAGGCCGGTCGGCATTTCCTGAGGGGCTGCCCATGGATGCCTAGGGAGGAAGGCTCCTGGGGTCCAGGTGGATGGGCGGTGCCAGCAGACCTCTCTAGTGTCGCTTGCTGGTTTGTCCAAGAGGCTCCCGAAAGGTGTCTTCCGGGAACTTCACAGGGAGGCAGTGCAAGGCTTGGTCCAGATGCCTGACGGCAAGATGCCTCTAGCCCCTTTGCCTCCAGGTGCATGAGCGTGCAAGGTGAAAGGGTGCCTTTAGGTGGGAGCCACGTATCTGGCCGAGAGGGCCCCCTTCCCCGTGACATTTGTTGAGATTTAACCCTGCTGGTACAGGGGCATGGCGCACGTTAGCTGAGATCCCGGGTGGGCTGCGGTGGACCGTCACGTGCTGATTTTGCCCCATTCGAGGTTTCCTTTCGCAGGAGAGCTCCTGGGCTTCAGGACGTCCTGTGGTCCACGGGAACAGGGCATTGAATCTCCGTGAGGCCCGTGGTAGGGTTACAGTGCCTAGAAGGGGTCCTCGGTTGAGGGTGGTGGGTGTGGCTTCATCCAAGGGGACATCCTTTGAGACTGTCTGCCCTGAAGCTCGGTGTTTGCCCTGTGTGCATAATGTCTGAGGATCCCTGTGGGGCGACTGGGCCTCGGTCCGTGAGGACACATGTTTGGACCAGGCTGCTTAGCGTTCGAACTTTGCGTTGAAGGTCAGGGCCCCGAATCCTGCCCGATGTGGATCTCGGCCGTTGGTGATGACGTGAGTGCCCTGGCATCCGTGGGGTTTGGCCCTGGCTCATGGAGGCTCCTAATCCAATTCTCCGCTGGGCTTTCTCACCTGCCCTGTGCAGGCGTGTAGGCATAGCTGACAGGACGAGGCTTCTGGATTGTCGTGGCACAGAGACGCAGGTTGAATACAGGCTGGATGTGCCCTGGAGCCAGGTTCAGCATGGTGTGAGCTTTCATGTGAATGGTTTCCTGCTTGACATAGGCAGTGAGTATTGCCTCCAGGTCCCCCTATCCTGTGGAGGCCTTGGGCGGCACGGTGACTTGGTGGCTATCCCATCCACGGCCCCGAGTGTGGTGTAGGTGGGTGCGGTTGGCTCTGATCAGAAGGAATGGCTGTCGGAGAGAAGGAGTTCTTGGCCTATTTCGGCGGCTCCTGGAGACCCACGATGCCATGGCCACTCTGGAAGGCAGAGGGCTGTGGTCATGTCAACGATGGGCAGGCCTCCATGGCACTGAGTGGAAAGCATGCATTCCCAGGCACTGAGATTTTGGGGGAGGCACACAGGACACACAAACACGCAGAGACGCAGCCATACGCTCACATGGACAGTCAGGCCCCGCCCCCCGCGACGCAACACACACGCATGAAACTCACGTACGCCGAGGCCCCTACCCTCGTGCGTTCAGACACGCATCGGTTGGTATTGAAGGGATAAAGGGGAGTGGGTAGCAGATAGTGGGCTTCCCCGAGCTAAAGGTTGATTGGCATGGGGCATGCTCGCTGAGAATTTGGGCCCACGTCTGAAGCGTGCACGTGGTTTCTGTCCCCTTGCCAGGTGGGGTTGCCGGGGCAGGCTTGCCGTCAGCCAAGACAAGAAGAGCTTCCCGTTTTCTGGTGACTGGTGGTGGCCGGGAGTCCCCGAAGAAGTGGGTCGGCGCCAGGATGCTGAACCTTCCCGTGGATCGCTCAGGATGACGGTACGCACTCTCCTCCCCCACCCCCAGCGCTGGCATTGGCTTTCGGATATTCTCTGACTGCCCGAAAGGCAGCCAGAAAGGATTGACCGTTGCTGCTGCTCAGTGGCTTGCTGGCTCTGGATTGCTGGGGTTGCTGGAGGTCTCCGAGCTCACTGGCTCCTCTGTGGAGCCACCCAGCCTGCCACGTTGAGTTGTCCAGCATGCCAGCACGTGCTCGGATCGATGATGACTCCCTCATATGCATTCCTTGGAAAATCTGAACAAAATGAGTGAGAACTCACTACCGTCGTTCTCATCGAAACTGAGGTCCAGCACGTTGCCTCCCCGGGGGCTAGGGAATAGTTAGGAGAGGGGTCCAGCTTGCCCTTGTTCACACTGGTGCAACACCCCCCACGGTGCCAACATTAGAGAGCTGTCGTAGGGTCAGTCGTGTGCACGCATTAGTTGAGGCACGCTGGAATGAGAGGTCCTAGTTTGAGTGGCCGTGGTGGGATGTGGCAGGGGCCAGCTCCGCTGCTGCTCCTGGACGTGGGAGTGCAGAACTGGCCTAGGCCCCGTGAGCAGGTGGGACGAGCCAGTTTGTTTGGGGCAGCTTGGCCGTATTTGGGCCGTGGGCCGACTTGATGTATGTGTCAGAGCCAAAGAGAAGAGGTGTGGGTGTTTGGCTACTGGAGCCACCGTTGAGGCGTGTTTCTGACCTGCGTCTTGGTGAGGACTGTGGCGGGCACAGTGGTTGTGGGTCGGGTCGGGGAGGGGGTCGGGGTTGGGGTCGGGCCGGTGGCGGGAGCAGGCTGAGGGATCGGGTTGCCATGCTAGCCTTGGCAGCTCCCTGCTGCACCCACTGCCCCAGTGTTGGTGGCAAGGGCGGAAGCACGGAGCTTGCTGAGGACACAGCGCTGCCTTCAAGCATGGGGGTTGGCGGACAGTGTAGACTGGAAGGGAAGTGTACGGTGAGGTTAGGGCTGGAGTGGTTTTGTGTGCTTTGCTAGAACACTCTGTCCTCGTTTGGCTCCTGCTGCTGTCCTGGGCTTCCTGAGGCCGGTCGGCATTTCCTGAGGGGCTGCCCATGGATGCCTAGGGAGGAAGGCTCCTGGGGTCCAGGTGGATGGGCGGTGCCAGCAGACCTCTCTAGTGTCGGCTTGCTGGTTTGTCCAAGAGGCTCCCGAAAGGTGTCTTCCGGGAACTTCACAGGGAGGCAGTGCAAGGCTTGGTCCAGATGCCTGACGGCAAGATGCCCTCTAGCCCCTTTGCCTCCAGGTGCATGAGCGTGCAAGGTGAAAGGGTGCCTTTAGGTGGGAGCCACGTATCTGGCCGAGAGGGCCCCCTTCCCCGTGACATTTGTTGAGATTTAACCCTGCTGGTACAGGGGCATGGCACACGTTAGCTGAGATCCCGGGTGGGCTGCGGTGGACCGTCACGTGCTGATTTTGCCCCATTCGAGGTTTCCTTTCGCAGGAGAGCTCCTGGGCTTCAGGACGTCCTGTGGTCCACGGGAACAGGGCATTGAATCTCCGTGAGGCCCGTGGTGGGGTTACAGTGCCTAGAAGAGGTCCTCGGTTGAGGGTGGTGGGGTGTGGCTTCATCCAAGGGGACATCCTTTGAGACTGTCTGCCCTGAAGCTCGGTGTTTGCCCTGTGTGCATAATGTCTGAGGATCCCTGTGGGGCGACTGGGCCTCGGTCCGTGAGGACACATGTTTGGACCAGGCTGCTTAGCGTTCGAACTTTGCGTTGAAGGTCAGGGCCCCGAATCCTGCCCGATGTGGATCTCGGCCGTTGGTGGTGACGTGAGTGCCCTGGCATCCGTGGGGTTTGGCCCTGGCTCATGGAGGCTCCTAATCCAATTCTCCGCTGGGCTTTCTCACCTGCCCTGTGCAGGCGTGTAGGCATAGCTGACAGGACGAGGCTTCTGGATTGTCGTGGCACAGAGACGCATGTTGAATACAGGCTGGATGTGCCCTGGAGCCAGGTTCAGCATGGTGTGAGCTTTCATGTGAATGGTTTCCTGCTTGACATAGGCAGTGAGTATTGCCTCCAGGTCCCCCTATCCTGTGGAGGCCTTGGGCGGCACGGTGACTTGGTGGCTATCCCATCCACGGCCCCGAGTGTGGTGTAGGTGGGTGCGGTTGGCTCTGATCAGAAGGAATGGCTGTCGGAGAGAAGGAGTTCTTGGCCTATTTCGGCGGCTCCTGGAGACCCACGATGCCATGGCCACTCTGGAAGGCAGAGGGCTGTGGTCATGTCAACGATGGGCAGGCCTCCATGGCACTGAGTGGAAAGCATGCATTCTCAGGCACTGAGATTTTGGGGGAGGCACACAGGACACACAAACACGCAGAGACGCAGCCATACGCTCACATGGACAGTCAGGCCCCGCCCCCCGTGACGCAACACACACGCATGAAACTCACGTACGCCGAGGCCCCTACCCTCGTGCGTTCAGACACGCATCGGTTGGTATTGAAGGGATAAAGGGGAGTGGGTAGCAGATAGTGGGCTTCCCCGAGCTAAAGGTTGATTGGCATGGGGCATGCTCGCTGAGAAGTTGGGCCCACGTCTGAAGCGTGCACGTGGTTTCTGTCCCCTTGCCAGGTGGGGTTGCCGGGGCAGGCTTGCCGTCAGCCAAGACAAGAAGAGCTTCCCGTTTTCTGGTGACTGGTGGTGGCCGGGAGTCCCCGAAGAAGTGGGTCGGCGCCAGGATGCTGAACCTTCCCGTGGATCGCTCAGCATGATGGTACGCACTCTCCTCCCCCACCCCCAGCGCTGGCATTGGCTTTCGGATATTCTCTGACTGCCCGAAAGGCGGCCAGAAAGGATTGACCGTTGCTGCTGCTCAGTGGCTTGCTGGCTCTGAATTGCTGGGGTTGCTGGAGGTCTCCGAGCTCACTGGCTCCTCTGTGGAGCCACCCAGCCTGCCACGTTGAGTTGTCCAGCATGCCAGCACGTGCTCGGATCGATGATGACTCCCTCATATGCATTCCTTGGAAAATCTGAACAAAATGAGTGGGAACTCACTACCGTCGTTCTCATCGAAACTGAGGTCCAGCACGTTGCCTCCCCGGGGGCTAGGGAATAGTTAGGAGAGGGGTCCAGCTTGCCCTTGTTCACACTGGTGCAACACCCCCCACGTTGCCAACATTAGAGAGCTGTCGTAGGGTCAGTCGTGTGCACGCATTAGTTGAGGCACGCTGGAATGAGAGGTCCTAGTTTGAGTGGCCGTGGTGGGATGTGGCAAGGGCCAGCTCCGCTGCTGCTCCTGGACGTGGGAGTGCAGAACTGGCCTAGGCCCCGTGAGCAGGTGGGACGAGTCAGTTTGTTTGGGGCAGCTTGGCCGTATTTGGGCCGTGGGCCGACTTGATGTATGTGTCAGAGCCAAAGAGAAGAGGTGTGGGTGTTTGGCTACTGGAGCCACCGTTGAGGCGTGTTTCTGCGTGTTTCTGACCTGCGTCTTGGTGAGGACTGTGGCGGGCACAGTGGTTGTGGGTCGGGTCGGGGTGGGGGTCGGGGTCGGGGACGGGCCGGTGGCGGGAGCAGGCTGAGGGATCGGGTTGCCATGCTAGCCTTGGCAGCTCCCTGCTGCACCCACTGCCCCAGTGTTGGTGGCAAGGGCGGAAGCACGGAGCTTGCTGAGGACACAGCGCTGCCTTCAAGCATGGGGGTTGGCGGACAGTGTAGACTGGAAGGGAAGTGTACGGTGAGGTTAGGGCTGGAGTGGTTTTGTGTGCTTTGCTAGAACACTCTGTCCTCGTTTGGCTCCTGCTGCTGTCCTGGGCTTCCTGAGGCCGGTCGGCATTTCCTGAGGGGCTGCCCATGGATGCCTAGGGAGGAAGGCTCCTGGGGTCCAGGTGGATGGGCGGTGCCAGCAGACCTCTCTAGTGTCGGCTTGCTGGTTTGTCCAAGAGGCTCCCGAAAGGTGTCTTCCGGGAACTTCACAGGGAGGCAGTGCAAGGCTTGGTCCAGATGCCTGACGGCAAGATGCCCTCTAGCCCCTTTGCCTCCAGGTGCATGAGCGTGCAAGGTGAAAGGGTGCCTTTAGGTGGGAGCCACGTATCTGGCCGAGAGGGCCCCCTTCCCCGTGACATTTGTTGAGATTTAACCCTGCTGGTACAGGGGCATGGCGCACGTTAGCTGAGATCCCGGGTGGGCTGCGGTGGACCGTCACGTGCTGATTTTGCCCCATTCGAGGTTTCCTTTCGCAGGAGAGCTCCTGGGCTTCAGGACGTCCTGTGGTCCACGGGAACAGGGCATTGAATCTCCGTGAGGCCCGTGGTAGGGTTACAGTGCCTAGAAGAGGTCCTCGGTTGAGGGTGGTGGGGTGTGGCTTCATCCAAGGGGACATCCTTTGAGACTGTCTGCCCTGAAGCTCAGTGTTTGCCCTGTGTGCATAATGTCTGAGGATCCCTGTGGGGCGACTGGGCCTCGGTCCGTGAGGACACATGTTTGGACCAGGCTGCTTAGCGTTCGAACTTTGCGTTGAAGGTCAGGGCCCCGAATCCTGCCCGATGTGGATCTCGGCCGTTGGTGATGACGTGAGTGCCCTGGCATCCGTGGGGTTTGGCCCTGGCTCATGGAGGCTCCTAATCCAATTCTCCGCTGAGCTTTCTCACCTGCCCTGTGCAGGCGTGTAGGCATAGCTGACAGGACGAGGCTTCTGGATTGTCGTGGCACAGAGACGCATGTTGAATACAGGCTGGATGTGCCCTGGAGCCAGGTTCAGCATGGTGTGAGCTTTCATGTGAATGGTTTCCTGCTTGACATAGGCAGTGAGTATTGCCTCCAGGTCCCCCTATCCTGTGGAGGCCTTGGGCGGCACGGTGACTTGGTGGCTATCCCATCCACGGCCCCGAGTGTGGTGTAGGTGGGTGCGGTTGGCTCTGATCAGAAGGAATGGCTGTCGGAGAGAAGGAGTTCTTGGCCTATTTCGGCGGCTCCTGGAGACCCACGATGCCATGGCCACTCTGGAAGGCAGAGGGCTGTGGTCATGTCAACGATGGGCAGGCCTCCATGGCACTGAGTGGAAAGCATGCATTCTCAGGCACTGAGATTTTGGGGGAGGCACACAGGACACACAAACACGCAGAGACGCAGCCATACGCTCACATGGACAGTCAGGCCCCGCCCCCCGCGACGCAACACACACGCATGAAACTCACGTACGCCGAGGCCCCTACCCTCGTGCGTTCAGACACGCATCGGTTGGTATTGAAGGGATAAAGGGGAGTGGGTAGCAGATAGTGGGCTTCCCCGAGCTAAAGGTTGATTGGCATGGGGCATGCTCGCTGAGAATTTGGGCCCACGTCTGAAGCGTGCACGTGGTTTCTGTCCCCTTGCCAGGTGGGGTTGCCGGGGCAGGCTTGCCGTCAGCCAAGACAAGAAGAGCTTCCCGTTTTCTGGTGACTGGTGGTGGCCGGGAGTCCCCGAAGAAGTGGGTCGGCGCCAGGATGCTGAACCTTCCCGTGGATCGCTCAGGATGACGGTACGCACTCTCCTCCCCCACCCCCAGCGCTGGCATTGGCTTTCGGATATTCTCTGACTGCCCGAAAGGCGGCCAGAAAGGATTGACCGTTGCTGCTGCTCAGTGGCTTGCTGGCTCTGGATTGCTGGGGTTGCTGGAGGTCTCCGAGCTCACTGGCTCCTCTGTGGAGCCACCCAGCCTGCCACGTTGAGTTGTCCAGCATGCCAGCACGTGCTCGGATCGATGATGACTCCCTCATATGCATTCCTTGGAAAATCTGAATAAAATGAGTGAGAACTCACTACCGTCGTTCTCATCGAAACTGAGGTCCAGCACGTTGCCTCCCCGGGGGCTAGGGAATAGTTAGGAGAGGGGTCCAGCTTGCCCTTGTTCACACTGGTGCAACACCCCCCACGGTGCCAACATTAGAGAGCTGTCGTAGGGTCAGTCGTGTGCACGCATTAGTTGAGGCACGCTGGAATGAGAGGTCCTAGTTTGAGTGGCCGTGGTGGGATGTGGCAAGGGCCAGCTCCGCTGCTGCTCCTGGACGTGGGAGTGCAGAACTGGCCTAGGCCCCGTGAGCAGGTGGGACGAGCCAGTTTGTTTGGGGCAGCTTGGCCGTATTTGGGCCGTGGGCCGACTTGATGTATGTGTCAGAGCCAAAGAGAAGAGGTGTGGGTGTTTGGCTACTGGAGCCACCGTTGAGGCGTGTTTCTGCGTGTTTCTGACCTGCGTCTTGGTTAGGACTGTGGCGGGCACAGTGGTTGTGGGTCGGGTCGGGGTGGGGGTCGGGGTCGGGGACGGGCCGGTGGCGGGAGCAGGCTGAGGGATCGGGTTGCCATGCTAGCCTTGGCAGCTCCCTGCTGCACCCACTGCCCCAGTGTTGGTGGCAAGGGCGGAAGCACGGAGCTTGCTGAGGACACAGCGCTGCCTTCAAGCATGGGGGTTGGCGGACAGTGTAGACTGGAAGGGAAGTGTACGGTGAGGTTAGGGCTGGAGTGGTTTTGTGTGCTTTGCTAGAACACTCTGTCCTCGTTTGGCTCCTGCTGCTGTCCTGGGCTTCCTGAGGCCGGTCGGCATTTCCTGAGGGGCTGCCCATGGATGCCTAGGGAGGAAGGCTCCTGGGGTCCAGGTGGATGGGCGGTGCCAGCAGACCTCTCTAGTGTCGGCTTGCTGGTTTGTCCAAGAGGCTCCCGAAAGGTGTCTTCCGGGAACTTCACAGGGAGGCAGTGCAAGGCTTGGTCCAGATGCCTGACGGCAAGATGCCCTCTAGCCCCTTTGCCTCCAGGTGCATGAGCGTGCAAGGTGAAAGGGTGCCTTTAGGTGGGAGCCACGTATCTGGCCGAGAGGGCCCCCTTCCCCGTGACATTTGTTGAGATTTAACCCTGCTGGTACAGGGGCATGGCGCACGTTAGCTGAGATCCCGGGTGGGCTGCGGTGGACCGTCACGTGCTGATTTTGCCCCATTCGAGGTTTCCTTTCGCAGGAGAGCTCCTGGGCTTCAGGACGTCCTGTGGTCCACGGGAACAGGGCATTGAATCTCCGTGAGGCCCGTGGTAGGGTTACAGTGCCTAGAAGGGGTCCTCGGTTGAGGGTGGTGGGGTGTGGCTTCATCCAAGGGGACATCCTTTGAGACTGTCTGCCCTGAAGCTCGGTGTTTGCCCTGTGTGCATAATGTCTGAGGATCCCTGTGGGGCGACTGGGCCTCGGTCCGTGAGGACACATGTTTGGACCAGGCTGCTTAGCGTTCGAACTTTGCGTTGAAGGTCAGGGCCCCGAATCCTGCCCGATGTGGATCTCGGCCGTTGGTGATGACGTGAGTGCCCTGGCATCCGTGGGGTTTGGCCCTGGCTCATGGAGGCTCCTAATCCAATTCTCCGCTGGGCTTTCTCACCTGCCCTGTGCAGGCGTGTAGGCATAGCTGACAGGACGAGGCTTCTGGATTGTCGTGGCACAGAGACGCAGGTTGAATACAGGCTGGATGTGCCCTGGAGCCAGGTTCAGCATGGTGTGAGCTTTCATGTGAATGGTTTCCTGCTTGACATAGGCAGTGAGTATTGCCTCCAGGTCCCCCTATCCTGTGGAGGCCTTGGGCGGCACGGTGACTTGGTGGCTATCCCATCCACGGCCCCGAGTGTGGTGTAGGTGGGTGCGGTTGGCTCTGATCAGAAGGAATGGCTGTCGGAGAGAAGGAGTTCTTGGCCTATTTCGGCGGCTCCTGGAGACCCACGATGCCATGGCCACTCTGGAAGGCAGAGGGCTGTGGTCATGTCAACGATGGGCAGGCCTCCATGGCACTGAGTGGAAAGCATGCATTCCCAGGCACTGAGATTTTGGGGGAGGCACACAGGACACACAAACACGCAGAGACGCAGCCATACGCTCACATGGACAGTCAGGCCCCGCCCCCCGCGACGCAACACACACGCATGAAACTCACGTACGCCGAGGCCCCTACCCTCGTGCGTTCAGACACGCATCGGTTGGTATTGAAGGGATAAAGGGGAGTGGGTAGCAGATAGTGGGCTTCCCCGAGCTAAAGGTTGATTGGCATGGGGCATGCTCGCTGAGAATTTGGGCCCACGTCTGAAGCGTGCACGTGGTTTCTGTCCCCTTGCCAGGTGGGGTTGCCGGGGCAGGCTTGCCGTCAGCCAAGACAAGAAGAGCTTCCCGTTTTCTGGTGACTGGTGGTGGCCGGGAGTCCCCGAAGAAGTGGGTCGGCGCCAGGATGCTGAACCTTCCCGTGGATCGCTCAGGATGACGGTACGCACTCTCCTCCCCCACCCCCAGCGCTGGCATTGGCTTTCGGATATTCTCTGACTGCCCGAAAGGCAGCCAGAAAGGATTGACCGTTGCTGCTGCTCAGTGGCTTGCTGGCTCTGGATTGCTGGGGTTGCTGGAGGTCTCCGAGCTCACTGGCTCCTCTGTGGAGCCACCCAGCCTGCCACGTTGAGTTGTCCAGCATGCCAGCACGTGCTCGGATCGATGATGACTCCCTCATATGCATTCCTTGGAAAATCTGAACAAAATGAGTGAGAACTCACTACCGTCGTTCTCATCGAAACTGAGGTCCAGCACGTTGCCTCCCCGGGGGCTAGGGAATAGTTAGGAGAGGGGTCCAGCTTGCCCTTGTTCACACTGGTGCAACACCCCCCACGGTGCCAACATTAGAGAGCTGTCGTAGGGTCAGTCGTGTGCACGCATTAGTTGAGGCACGCTGGAATGAGAGGTCCTAGTTTGAGTGGCCGTGGTGGGATGTGGCAGGGGCCAGCTCCGCTGCTGCTCCTGGACGTGGGAGTGCAGAACTGGCCTAGGCCCCGTGAGCAGGTGGGACGAGCCAGTTTGTTTGGGGCAGCTTGGCCGTATTTGGGCCGTGGGCCGACTTGATGTATGTGTCAGAGCCAAAGAGAAGAGGTGTGGGTGTTTGGCTACTGGAGCCACCGTTGAGGCGTGTTTCTGACCTGCGTCTTGATGAGGACTGTGGCGGGCACAGTGGTTGTGGGTCGGGTCGGGGAGGGGGTCGGGGTTGGGGTCGGGCCGGTGGCGGGAGCAGGCTGAGGGATCGGGTTGCCATGCTAGCCTTGGCAGCTCCCTGCTGCACCCACTGCCCCAGTGTTGGTGGCAAGGGCGGAAGCACGGAGCTTGCTGAGGACACAGCGCTGCCTTCAAGCATGGGGGTTGGCGGACAGTGTAGACTGGAAGGGAAGTGTACGGTGAGGTTAGGGCTGGAGTGGTTTTGTGTGCTTTGCTAGAACACTCTGTCCTCGTTTGGCTCCTGCTGCTGTCCTGGGCTTCCTGAGGCCGGTCGGCATTTCCTGAGGGGCTGCCCATGGATGCCTAGGGAGGAAGGCTCCTGGGGTCCAGGTGGATGGGCGGTGCCAGCAGACCTCTCTAGTGTCGGCTTGCTGGTTTGTCCAAGAGGCTCCCGAAAGGTGTCTTCCGGGAACTTCACAGGGAGGCAGTGCAAGGCTTGGTCCAGATGCCTGACGGCAAGATGCCCTCTAGCCCCTTTGCCTCCAGGTGCATGAGCGTGCAAGGTGAAAGGGTGCCTTTAGGTGGGAGCCACGTATCTGGCCGAGAGGGCCCCCTTCCCCGTGACATTTGTTGAGATTTAACCCTGCTGGTACAGGGGCATGGCACACGTTAGCTGAGATCCCGGGTGGGCTGCGGTGGACCGTCACGTGCTGATTTTGCCCCATTCGAGGTTTCCTTTCGCAGGAGAGCTCCTGGGCTTCAGGACGTCCTGTGGTCCACGGGAACAGGGCATTGAATCTCCGTGAGGCCCGTGGTGGGGTTACAGTGCCTAGAAGAGGTCCTCGGTTGAGGGTGGTGGGGTGTGGCTTCATCCAAGGGGACATCCTTTGAGACTGTCTGCCCTGAAGCTCGGTGTTTGCCCTGTGTGCATAATGTCTGAGGATCCCTGTGGGGCGACTGGGCCTCGGTCCGTGAGGACACATGTTTGGACCAGGCTGCTTAGCGTTCGAACTTTGCGTTGAAGGTCAGGGCCCCGAATCCTGCCCGATGTGGATCTCGGCCGTTGGTGGTGACGTGAGTGCCCTGGCATCCGTGGGGTTTGGCCCTGGCTCATGGAGGCTCCTAATCCAATTCTCCGCTGGGCTTTCTCACCTGCCCTGTGCAGGCGTGTAGGCATAGCTGACAGGACGAGGCTTCTGGATTGTCGTGGCACAGAGACACAGGTTGAATACAGGCTGGATGTGCCCTGGAGCCAGGTTCAGCATGGTGTGAGCTTTCATGTCAATGGTTTCCTGGTTGACATAGGCAGTGAGTATTGCCTCCAGGTCCCCCTATCCTGTGGAGGCCTTGGGCGGCACGGTGACTTGGTGGCTATCCCATCCACGGCCCCGAGTGTGGTGTAGGTGGGTGCGGTTGGCTCTGATCAGAAGGAATGGCTGTCGGAGAGAAGGAGTTCTTGGCCTATTTCAGCGGCTCCTGGAGACCCACGATGCCATGGCCACTCTGGAAGGCAGAGGGCTGTGGTCATGTCAACGATGGGCAGGCCTCCATGGCACTGAGTGGAAAGCATGCATTCTCAGGCACTGAGATTTTGGGGGAGGCACACAGGACACACAAACACGCAGAGACGCAGCCATACGCTCACATGGACAGTCAGGCCCCGCCCCCCGTGACGCAACACACACGCATGAAACTCACGTACGCCGAGGCCCCTACCCTCGTGCGTTCAGACATGCATCGGTTGGTATTGAAGGGATAAAGGGGAGTGGGTAGCAGATAGTGGGCTTCCCCGAGCTAAAGGTTGATTGGCATGGGGCATGCTCGCTGAGAAGTTGGGCCCACGTCTGAATCGTGCACGTGGTTTCTGTCCCCTTGCCAGGTGGGGTTGCCGGGGCAGGCTTGCCGTCAGCCAAGACAAGAAGAGCTTCCCGTTTTCTGGTGACTGGTGGTGGCCGGGAGTCCCCGAAGAAGTGGGTCGGCGCCAGGATGCTGAACCTTCCCGTGGATCGCTCAGGATGACGGTACGCACTCTCCTCCCCCACCCCCAGCGCTGGCATTGGCTTTCGGATATTCTCTGACTGCCCGAAAGGCGGCCAGAAAGGATTGACCGTTGCTGCTGCTCAGTGGCTTGCTGGCTCTGGATTGCTGGGGTTGCTGGAGGTCTCCGAGCTCACTGGCTCCTCTGTGGAGCCACCCAGCCTGCCACGTTGAGTTGTCCAGCATGCCAGCACGTGCTCGGATCGATGATGACTCCCTCATATGCATTCCTTGGAAAATCTGAACAAAATGAGTGAGAACTCACTACCGTCGTTCTCATCGAAACTGAGGTCCAGCACGTTGCCTCCCCGGGGGCTAGGGAATAGTTAGGAGAGGGGTCCAGCTTGCCCTTGTTCACACTGGTGCAACACCCCCCACGGTGCCAACATTAGAGAGCTGTCGTAGGGTCAGTCGTGTGCACGCATTAGTTGAGGCACGCTGGAATGAGAGGTCCTAGTTTGAGTGGCCGTGGTGGGATGTGGCAGGGGCCAGCTCCCCTGCTGCTCCTGGACGTGGGAGTGCAGAACTGGCCTAGGCCCCGTGAGCAGGTGGGACGAGTCAGTTTGTTTGGGGCAGCTTGGCCGTATTTGGGCCGTGGGCCGAATTGATGTATGTGTCAGAGCCAAAGAGAAGAGGTGTGGGTGTTTGGCTAATGGAGCCACCGTTGAGGCGTGTTTCTGCGTGTTTCTGACCTGCGTCTTGGTGAGGACTGTGGCGGGCACAGTGGTTTTGGGTCGGGTCGGGGTGGGGGTCGGGGTCGGGGACGGGCCGGTGTCGGGAGCAGGCTGAGGGATCGGGTTGCCATGCTAGCCTTGGCAGCTCCCTGCTGCACCCACTGCCCCAGTGTTGGTGGCAAGGGCGGAAGCACGGAGCTTGCTGAGGACACAGCGCTGCCTTCAAGCATGGGGGTTGGCGGACAGTGTAGACTGGAAGGGAAGTGTACGGTGAGGTTAGGGCTGGAGTGGTTTTGTGTGCTTTGCTAGAACACTCTGTCCTCGTTTGGCTCCTGCTGCTGTCCTGGGCTTCCTGAGGCCGGTCGGCATTTCCTGAGGGGCTGCCCATGGATGCCTAGGGAGGAAGGCTCCTGGGGTCCAGGTGGATGGGCGGTGCCAGCAGACCTCTCTAGTGTCAGCTTGCTGGTTTGTCCAAGAGGCTCCCGAAAGGTGTCTTCCGGGAACTTCACAGGGAGGCAGTGCAAGGCTTGGTCCAGATGCCTGACGGCAAGATGCCCTCTAGCCCCTTTGCCTCGAGGTGCATGAGCGTGCAAGGTTAAAGGGTGCCTTTAGGTGGGAGCCACGTATCTGGCCGAGAGGGCCCCCTTCCCCGTGACATTTGTTGAGATTTAACCCTGCTGGTACAGGGGCATGGCGCACGTTAGCTGAGATCCCGGGTGGGCTGCGGTGGACCGTCACGTGCTGATTTTGCCCCATTCGAGGTTTCCATTCGCAGGAGAGCTCCTGGGCTTCAGGACGACCTGTGGTCCACGGGAACAGGGCATTGAATCTCCGTGAGGCCCGTGGTGGGGTTACAGTGCCTAGAAGAGGTCCTCGGTTGAGGGTGGTGGGGTGTGGCTTCATCCAAGGGGACATCCTTTGAGACTGTCTGCCCTGAAGCTCGGTGTTTGCCCTGTGTGCATAATGTCTGAGGATCCCTGTGGGGCGACTGGGCCTCAGTCCGTGAGGACACATGTTTGGACCAGGCTGCTTAGCGTTCGAACTTTGCGTTGAAGGTCAGGGCCCCGAATCCTGCCCGATGTGGATCTCGGCCGTTGGTGATGACGTGAGTGCCCTGGCATCCGTGGGGTTTGGCCCTGGCTCATGGAGGCTCCTAATCCAATTCTCCGCTGAGCTTTCTCACCTGCCCTGTGCAGGCGTGTAGGCATAGCTGACAGGACGAGGCTTCTGGATTGTCGTGGCACAGAGACGCAGGTTGAATACAGGCTGGATGTGCCCTGGAGCCAGGTTCAGCATGGTGTGAGCTTTCATGTCAATGGTTTCCTGGTTGACATAGGCAGTGAGTATTGCCTCCAGGTCCCCCTATCCTGTGGAGGCCTTGGGCGGCACGGTGACTTGGTGGCTATCCCATCCACGGCCCCGAGTGTGGTGTAGGTGGGTGCGGTTGGCTCTGATCAGAAGGAATGGCTGTCGGGGAGAAGGAGTTCTTGGCCTATTTCAGCGGCTCCTGGAGACCCACGATGCCATGGCCACTCTGGAAGGCAGAGGGCTGTGGTCATGTCAACGATGGGCAGGCCTCCATGGCACTGAGTGGAAAGCATGCATTCTCAGGCACTGAGATTTTGGGGGAGGCACACAGGACACACAAACACGCAGAGACGCAGCCATACACTCACATGGACAGTCAGGCCCCGCCCCCCACGACGCAACACACACGCATGAAACTCACCTACGCCGAGGCCTCTACCCTCGTGCGTTCAGACACGCATCGGTTGGTATTGAAGGGATAAAGCGGAGTGGGTAGCAGATAGTGGGCTTCCCCGAGCTAAAGGTTGATTGGCATGGGGCATGCTCGCTGAGAAGTTGGGCCCACGTCTGAAGCGTGCACTTGGTTTCTGTCCCCTTGCCAGGTGGGGTTGCCGGGGCAGGCTTGCCGTCAGCCAAGACAAGAAGAGCTTCCCGTTTTCTGGTGACTGGTGGTGGCCAGGAGTCCCCGAAGAAGTGGGTCGGCGCCAGGATGCTGAACCTTCCCGTGGATCGCTCAGGATGACGGTACGCACTCTCCTCCCCCACCCCCAGCGCTGGCATTGGCTTTCGGATATTCTCTGACTGCCCGAAAGGCGGCCAGAAAGGATTGACCATTGCTGCTGCTCAGTGGCTTGCTGGCTCTGGATTGCTGGGGTTGCTGGAGGTCTCCGAGCTCACTGGCTCCTCTGTGGAGCCACCCAGCCTGCCACGTTGAGTTGTCCAGCATGCCAGCACGTGCTCGGATCGATGATGACTCCCTCATATGCATTCCTTGGAAAATCTGAACAAAATGAGTGAGAACTCACTACCGTCGTTCTCATCGAAACTGAGGTCCAGCACGTTGCCTCCCCGGGGGCTAGGGAATAGTTAGGAGAGGGGTCCAGCTTGCCCTTGTTCACACTGGTGCAACACCCCCCACGGTGCCAACATTAGAGAGCTGTCGTAGGGTCAGTCGTGTGCACGCATTAGTTGAGGCACGCTGGAATGAGAGGTCCTAGTTTGAGTGGCCGTGGTGGGATGTGGCAGGGGCCAGCTCCCCTGCTGCTCCTGGACGTGGGAGTGCAGAACTGGCCTAGGCCCCGTGAGCAGGTGGGACGAGTCAGTTTGTTTGGGGCAGCTTGGCCGTATTTGGGCCGTGGGCCGACTTGATGTATGTGTCAGAGCCAAAGAGAAGAGGTGTGGGTGTTTGGCTACTGGAGCCACCGTTGAGGCGTGTTTCTGCGTGTTTCTGACCTGCGTCTTGGTGAGGACTGTGGCGGGCACAGTGGTTGTGGGTCGGGTCGGGGTGGGGGTCGGGGTCGGGGACGGGCCGGTGGCGGGAGCAGGCTGAGGGATCGGGTTGCCATGCTAGCCTTGGCAGCTCCCTGCTGCACCCACTGCCCCAGTGTTGGTGGCAAGGGCGGAAGCACGGAGCTTGCTGAGGACACAGCGCTGCCTTCAAGCATGGGGGTTGGCGGACAGTGTAGACTGGAAGGGAAGTGTACGGTGAGGTTAGGGCTGGAGTGGTTTTGTGTGCTTTGCTAGAACACTCTGTCCTCGTTTGGCTCCTGCTGCTGTCCTGGGCTTCCTGAGGCCGGTCGGCATTTCCTGAGGGGCTGCCCATGGATGCCTAGGGAGGAAGGCTCCTGGGGTCCAGGTGGATGGGCGGTGCCAGCAGACCTCTCTAGTGTCGGCTTGCTGGTTTGTCCAAGAGGCTCCCGAAAGGTGTCTTCCGGGAACTTCACAGGGAGGCAGTGCAAGGCTTGGTCCAGATGCCTGACGGCAAGATGCCCTCTAGCCCCTTTGCCTCCAGGTGCATGAGCGTGCAAGGTGAAAGGGTGCCTTTAGGTGGGAGCCACGTATCTGGCCGAGAGGGCCCCCTTCCCCGTGACATTTGTTGAGATTTAACCCTGCTGGTACAGGGGCATGGCGCACGTTAGCTGAGATCCCGGGTGGGCTGCGGTGGACCGTCACGTGCTGATTTTGCCCCATTCGAGGTTTCCTTTCGCAGGAGAGCTCCTGGGCTTCAGGACGTCCTGTGGTCCACGGGAACAGGGCATTGAATCTCCGTGAGGCCCGTGGTGGGGTTACAGTGCCTAGAAGAGGTCCTCGGTTGAGGGTGGTGGGGTGTGGCTTCATCCAAGGGGACATCCTTTGAGACTGTCTGCCCTGAAGCTCAGTGTTTGCCCTGTGTGCATAATGTCTGAGGATCCCTGTGGGGCGACTGGGCCTCGGTCCGTGAGGACACATGTTTGGACCAGGCTGCTTAGCGTTCGAACTTTGCGTTGAAGGTCAGGGCCCCGAATCCTGCCCGATGTGGATCTCGGCCGTTGGTGATGATGTGAGTGCCCTGGCATCCGTGGGGTTTGGCCCTGGCTCATGGAGGCTCCTAATCCAATTCTCCGCTGAGCTTTCTCACCTGCCCTGTGCAGGCGTGTAGGCATAGCTGACAGGACGAGGCTTCTGGATTGTCGTGGCACAGAGACGCAGGTTGAATACAGGCTGGATGTGCCCTGGAGCCAGGTTCAGCATGGTGTGAGCTTTCATGTGAATGGTTTCCTGCTTGACATAGGCAGTGAGTATTGCCTCCAGGTCCCCCTATCCTGTGGAGGCCTTGGGCGGCACGGTGACTTGGTGGCTATCCCATCCATGGCCCCGAGTGTGGTGTAGGTGGGTGCGGTTGGCTCTGATCAGAAGGAATGGCTGTCGGAGAGAAGGAGTTCTTGGCCTATTTCGGCGGCTCCTGGAGACCCACGATGCCATGGCCACTCTGGAAGGCAGAGGGCTGTGGTCATGTCAACGATGGGCAGGCCTCCATGGCACTGAGTGGAAAGCATGCATTCTCAGGCACTGAGATTTTGGGGGAGGCACACAGGACACACAAACACGCAGAGACGCAGCCATACACTCACATGGACAGTCAGGCCCCGCCCCCCGCGACGCAACACACACGCATGAAACTCACGTACGCCGAGGCCCCTACCCTCGTGCGTTCAGACACGCATCGGTTGGTATTGAAGGGATAAAGGGGAGTGGGTAGCAGATAGTGGGCTTCCCCGAGCTAAAGGTTGATTGGCATGGGGCATGCTCGCTGAGAAGTTGGGCCCACGTCTGAAGCGTGCACGTGGTTTCTGTCCCCTTGCCAGGTGGGGTTGCCGGGGCAGGCTTGCCGTCAGCCAAGACAAGAAGAGCTTCCCGTTTTCTGGTGACTGGTGGTGGCCGGGAGTCCCCGAAGAAGTGGGTCGGCGCCAGGATGCTGAACCTTCCCGTGGATCGCTCAGGATGACGGTACGCACTCTCCTCCCCCACCCCCAGCGCTGGCATTGGCTTTCGGATATTCTCTGACTGCCCGAAAGGCGGCCAGAAAGGATTGACCATTGCTGCTGCTCAGTGGCTTGCTGGCTCTGGATTGCTGGGGTTGCTGGAGGTCTCCGAGCTCACTGGCTCCTCTGTGGAGCCACCCAGCCTGCCACGTTGAGTTGTCCAGCATGCCAGCATGTGCTCGGATCGATGATGACTCCCTCATATGCATTCCTTGGAAAATCTGAACAAAATGAGTGAGAACTCACTACCGTCGTTCTCATCGAAACTGAGGTCCAGCACGTTGCCTCCCCGGGGGCTAGGGAATAGTTAGGAGAGGGGTCCAGCTTGCCCTTGTTCACACTGGTGCAACACCCCCCACGGTGCCAACATTAGAGAGCTGTCGTAGGGTCAGTCGTGTGCACGCATTAGTTGAGGCACGCTGGAATGAGAGGTCCTAGTTTGAGTGGCCATGGTGGGATGTGGCAAGGGCCAGCTCCGCTGCTGCTCCTGGACGTGGGAGTGCAGAACTGGCCTAGGCCCCGTGAGCAGGTGGGACGAGTCAGTTTGTTTGGGGCAGCTTGGCCGTATTTGGGCCGTGGGCCGACTTGATGTATGTGTCAGAGCCAAAGAGAAGAGGTGTGGGTGTTTGGCTACTGGAGCCACCGTTGAGGCGTGTTTCTGCGTGTTTCTGACCTGCGTCTTGGTGAGGACTGTGGCGGGCACAGTGGTTGTGGGTCGGGTCGGGGTGGGGGTCGGGGTCGGGGACGGGCCGGTGGCGGGAGCAGGCTGAGGGATCGGGTTGCCATGCTAGCCTTGGCAGCTCCCTGCTGCACCCACTGCCCCAGTGTTGGTGGCAAGGGCGGAAGCACGGAGCTTGCTGAGGACACAGCGCTGCCTTCAAGCATGGGGGTTGGCGGACAGTGTAGACTGGAAGGGAAGTGTACGGTGAGGTTAGGGCTGGAGTGGTTTTGTGTGCTTTGCTAGAACACTCTGTCCTCGTTTGGCTCCTGCTGCTGTCCTGGGCTTCCTGAGGCCGGTCGGCATTTCCTGAGGGGCTGCCCATGGATGCCTAGGGAGGAAGGCTCCTGGGGTCCAGGTGGATGGGCGGTGCCAGCAGACCTCTCTAGTGTCGGCTTGCTGGTTTGTCCAAGAGGCTCCCGAAAGGTGTCTTCCGGGAACTTCACAGGGAGGCAGTGCAAGGCTTGGTCCAGATGCCTGACGGCAAGATGCCCTCTAGCCCCTTTGCCTCCAGGTGCATGAGCGTGCAAGGTGAAAGGGTGCCTTTAGGTGGGAGCCACGTATCTGGCCGAGAGGGCCCCCTTCCCCGTGACATTTGTTGAGATTTAACCCTGCTGGTACAGGGGCATGGCGCACGTTAGCTGAGATCCCGGGTGGGCTGCGGTGGACCGTCACGTGCTGATTTTGCCCCATTCGAGGTTTCCTTTCGCAGGAGAGCTCCTGGGCTTCAGGACGTCCTGTGGTCCACGGGAACAGGGCATTGAATCTCCGTGAGGCCCGTGGTGGGGTTACAGTGCCTAGAAGAGGTCCTCGGTTGAGGGTGGTGGGGTGTGGCTTCATCCAAGGGGACATCCTTTGAGACTGTCTGCCCTGAAGCTCAGTGTTTGCCCTGTGTGCATAATGTCTGAGGATCCCTGTGGGGCGACTGGGCCTCGGTCCGTGAGGACACATGTTTGGACCAGGCTGCTTAGCGTTCGAACTTTGCGTTGAAGGTCAGGGCCCCGAATCCTGCCCGATGTGGATCTCGGCCGTTGGTGATGATGTGAGTGCCCTGGCATCCGTGGGGTTTGGCCCTGGCTCATGGAGGCTCCTAATCCAATTCTCCGCTGAGCTTTCTCACCTGCCCTGTGCAGGCGTGTAGGCATAGCTGACAGGACGAGGCTTCTGGATTGTCGTGGCACAGAGACGCAGGTTGAATACAGGCTGGATGTGCCCTGGAGCCAGGTTCAGCATGGTGTGAGCTTTCATGTGAATGGTTTCCTGCTTGACATAGGCAGTGAGTATTGCCTCCAGGTCCCCCTATCCTGTGGAGGCCTTGGGCGGCACGGTGACTTGGTGGCTATCCCATCCATGGCCCCGAGTGTGGTGTAGGTGGGTGCGGTTGGCTCTGATCAGAAGGAATGGCTGTCGGAGAGAAGGAGTTCTTGGCCTATTTCGGCGGCTCCTGGAGACCCACGATGCCATGGCCACTCTGGAAGGCAGAGGGCTGTGGTCATGTCAACGATGGGCAGGCCTCCATGGCACTGAGTGGAAAGCATGCATTCTCAGGCACTGAGATTTTGGGGGAGGCACACAGGACACACAAACACGCAGAGACGCAGCCATACACTCACATGGACAGTCAGGCCCCGCCCCCCGCGACGCAACACACACGCATGAAACTCACGTACGCCGAGGCCCCTACCCTCGTGCGTTCAGACACGCATCGGTTGGTATTGAAGGGATAAAGGGGAGTGGGTAGCAGATAGTGGGCTTCCCCGAGCTAAAGGTTGATTGGCATGGGGCATGCTCGCTGAGAAGTTGGGCCCACGTCTGAAGCGTGCACGTGGTTTCTGTCCCCTTGCCAGGTGGGGTTGCCGGGGCAGGCTTGCCGTCAGCCAAGACAAGAAGAGCTTCCCGTTTTCTGGTGACTGGTGGTGGCCGGGAGTCCCCGAAGAAGTGGGTCGGCGCCAGGATGCTGAACCTTCCCGTGGATCGCTCAGGATGACGGTACGCACTCTCCTCCCCCACCCCCAGCGCTGGCATTGGCTTTCGGATATTCTCTGACTGCCCGAAAGGCGGCCAGAAAGGATTGACCATTGCTGCTGCTCAGTGGCTTGCTGGCTCTGGATTGCTGGGGTTGCTGGAGGTCTCCGAGCTCACTGGCTCCTCTGTGGAGCCACCCAGCCTGCCACGTTGAGTTGTCCAGCATGCCAGCATGTGCTCGGATCGATGATGACTCCCTCATATGCATTCCTTGGAAAATCTGAACAAAATGAGTGAGAACTCACTACCGTCGTTCTCATCGAAACTGAGGTCCAGCACGTTGCCTCCCCGGGGGCTAGGGAATAGTTAGGAGAGGGGTCCAGCTTGCCCTTGTTCACACTGGTGCAACACCCCCCACGGTGCCAACATTAGAGAGCTGTCGTAGGGTCAGTCGTGTGCACGCATTAGTTGAGGCACGCTGGAATGAGAGGTCCTAGTTTGAGTGGCCATGGTGGGATGTGGCAAGGGCCAGCTCCGCTGCTGCTCCTGGACGTGGGAGTGCAGAACTGGCCTAGGCCCCGTGAGCAGGTGGGACGAGTCAGTTTGTTTGGGGCAGCTTGGCCGTATTTGGGCCGTGGGCCGACTTGATGTATGTGTCAGAGCCAAAGAGAAGAGGTGTGGGTGTTTGGCTACTGGAGCCACCGTTGAGGCGTGTTTCTGCGTGTTTCTGACCTGCGTCTTGGTGAGGACTGTGGCGGGCACAGTGGTTGTGGGTCGGGTCGGGGTGGGGGTCGGGGTCGGGGACGGGCCGGTGGCGGGAGCAGGCTGAGGGATCGGGTTGCCATGCTAGCCTTGGCAGCTCCCTGCTGCACCCACTGCCCCAGTGTTGGTGGCAAGGGCGGAAGCACGGAGCTTGCTGAGGACACAGCGCTGCCTTCAAGCATGGGGGTTGGCGGACAGTGTAGACTGGAAGGGAAGTGTACGGTGAGGTTAGGGCTGGAGTGGTTTTGTGTGCTTTGCTAGAACACTCTGTCCTCGTTTGGCTCCTGCTGCTGTCCTGGGCTTCCTGAGGCCGGTCGGCATTTCCTGAGGGGCTGCCCATGGATGCCTAGGGAGGAAGGCTCCTGGGGTCCAGGTGGATGGGCGGTGCCAGCAGACCTCTCTAGTGTCGGCTTGCTGGTTTGTCCAAGAGGCTCCCGAAAGGTGTCTTCCGGGAACTTCACAGGGAGGCAGTGCAAGGCTTGGTCCAGATGCCTGACGGCAAGATGCCCTCTAGCCCCTTTGCCTCCAGGTGCATGAGCGTGCAAGGTGAAAGGGTGCCTTTAGGTGGGAGCCACGTATCTGGCCGAGAGGGCCCCCTTCCCCGTGACATTTGTTGAGATTTAACCCTGCTGGTACAGGGGCATGGCGCACGTTAGCTGAGATCCCGGGTGGGCTGCGGTGGACCGTCACGTGCTGATTTTGCCCCATTCGAGGTTTCCTTTCGCAGGAGAGCTCCTGGGCTTCAGGACGTCCTGTGGTCCACGGGAACAGGGCATTGAATCTCCGTGAGGCCCGTGGTAGGGTTACAGTGCCTAGAAGAGGTCCTCGGTTGAGGGTGGTGGGGTGTGGCTTCATCCAAGGGGACATCCTTTGAGACTGTCTGCCCTGAAGCTCAGTGTTTGCCCTGTGTGCATAATGTCTGAGGATCCCTGTGGGGCGACTGGGCCTCGGTCCGTGAGGACACATGTTTGGACCAGGCTGCTTAGCGTTCGAACTTTGCGTTGAAGGTCAGGGCCCCGAATCCTGCCCGATGTGGATCTCGGCCGTTGGTGATGACGTGAGTGCCCTGGCATCCGTGGGGTTTGGCCCTGGCTCATGGAGGCTCCTAATCCAATTCTCCGCTGAGCTTTCTCACCTGCCCTGTGCAGGCGTGTAGGCATAGCTGACAGGACGAGGCTTCTGGATTGTCGTGGCACAGAGACGCAGGTTGAATACAGGCTGGATGTGCCCTGGAGCCAGGTTCAGCATGGTGTGAGCTTTCATGTGAATGGTTTCCTGCTTGACATAGGCAGTGAGTATTGCCTCCAGGTCCCCCTATCCTGTGGAGGCCTTGGGCGGCACGGTGACTTGGTGGCTATCCCATCCACGGCCCCGAGTGTGGTGTAGGTGGGTGCGGTTGGCTCTGATCAGAAGGAATGGCTGTCGGAGAGAAGGAGTTCTTGGCCTATTTCGGCGGCTCCTGGAGACCCACGATGCCATGGCCACTCTGGAAGGCAGAGGGCTGTGGTCATGTCAACGATGGGCAGGCCTCCATGGCACTGAGTGGAAAGCATGCATTCTCAGGCACTGAGATTTTGGGGGAGGCACACAGGACACACAAACACGCAGAGACGCAGCCATACGCTCACATGGACAGTCAGGCCCCGCCCCCCGCGACGCAACACACACGCATGAAACTCACGTACGCCGAGGCCCCTACCCTCGTGCGTTCAGACACGCATCGGTTGGTATTGAAGGGATAAAGGGGAGTGGGTAGCAGATAGTGGGCTTCCCCGAGCTAAAGGTTGATTGGCATGGGGCATGCTCGCTGAGAATTTGGGCCCACGTCTGAAGCGTGCACGTGGTTTCTGTCCCCTTGCCAGGTGGGGTTGCCGGGGCAGGCTTGCCGTCAGCCAAGACAAGAAGAGCTTCCCGTTTTCTGGTGACTGGTGGTGGCCGGGAGTCCCCGAAGAAGTGGGTCGGCGCCAGGATGCTGAACCTTCCCGTGGATCGCTCAGGATGACGGTACGCACTCTCCTCCCCCACCCCCAGCGCTGGCATTGGCTTTCGGATATTCTCTGACTGCCCGAAAGGTGGCCAGAAAGGATTGACCGTTGCTGCTGCTCAGTGGCTTGCTGGCTCTGGATTGCTGGGGTTGCTGGAGGTCTCCGAGCTCACTGGCTCCTCTGTGGAGCCACCCAGCCTGCCACGTTGAGTTGTCCAGCATGCCAGCACGTGCTCGGATCGATGATGACTCCCTCATATGCATTCCTTGGAAAATCTGAACAAAATGAGTGAGAACTCACTACCGTCGTTCTCATCGAAACTGAGGTCCAGCACGTTGCCTCCCCGGGGGCTAGGGAATAGTTAGGAGAGGGGTCCAGCTTGCCCTTGTTCACACTGGTGCAACACCCCCCACGGTGCCAACATTAGAGAGCTGTCGTAGGGTCAGTCGTGTGCACGCATTAGTTGAGGCACGCTGGAATGAGAGGTCCTAGTTTGAGTGGCCGTGGTGGGATGTGGCAGGGGCCAGCTCCGCTGCTGCTCGTGGACGTGGGAGTGCAGAACTGGCCTAGGCCCCGTGAGCAGGTGGGACGAGTCAGTTTGTTTGGGGCAGCTTGGCCGTCTTTGGGCCGAGGGCCGACATGATGTATGTGTCAGAGCCAAAGAGAAGAGGTGTGGGTGTTTGGCTACTGGAGCCACCGTTGAGGCGTGTTTCTGCGTGTTTCTGACCTGCATCTTGGTGAGGACTGTGGCGGGCACAGTGGCTGTGGGTCGGGTCGGGGTGGGGGTCGGGTTCGGGGACGGGCCGGTGGCGGAAGCAGGCTGAGGGATCGGGTTGCCATGCTAGCCTTGGCAGCTCCCTGCTGCACCCACTGCCCCAGTGTTGGTGGCAAGGGCGGAAGCACGGAGCTTGCTGAGGACACAGCGCTGCCTTCAAGCATGGGGGTTGGCGGACAGTGTAGACTGGAAGGGAAGTGTACGGTGAGGTTAGGGCTGGAGTGGTTTTGTGTGCTTTGCTAGAACACTCTGTCCTCGTTTGGCTCCTGCTGCTGTCCTGGGCTTCCTGAGGCCGGTCGGCATTTCCTGAGGGGCTGCCCATGGATGCCTAGGGAGGAAGGCTCCTGGGGTCCAGGTGGATGGGCGGTGCCAGCAGACCTCTCTAGTGTCGGCTTGCTGGTTTGTCCGAGGCTCCCGAAAGTTGTCTTCCGGAAACTTCACAGGGAGGCAGTGCAAGGCTTGGTCCAGATGCCTGACGGCAAGATGCCCTCTAGCCCCTTTGCCTCCAGGTGCATGAGCGTGCAAGGTGAAAGGGTGCCTTTAGGTGGGAGCCACGTATCTGGCCGAGAGGGCCCCCTTCCCCGTGACATTTGTTGAGATTTAACCCTGCTGGTACAGGGGCATGGCGCACGTTAGCTGAGATCCCGGGTGGGCTGCGGTGGACCGTCACGTGCTGATTTTGCCCCATTCGAGGTTTCCTTTCGCAGGAGAGCTCCTGGGCTTCAGGACGTCCTGTGGTCCACGGGAACAGGGCATTGAATCTCCGTGAGGCCCGTGGTGGGGTTACAGTGCCTAGAAGAGGTCCTCGGTTGAGGGTGGTGGGGTGTGGCTTCATCCAAGGGGACATCCTTTGAGACTGTCTGCCCTGAAGCTCGGTGTTTGCCCTGTGTGCATAATGTCTGAGGATCCCTGTGGGGCGACTGGGCCTCGGTCCGTGAGGACACATGTTTGGACCAGGCTGCTTAGCGTTCGAACTTTGCGTTGAAGGTCAGGGCCCCGAATCCTGCCCGATGTGGATCTCGGCCGTTGGTGGTGACGTGAGTGCCCTGGCATCCGTGGGGTTTGGCCCTGGCTCATGGAGGCTCCTAATCCAATTCTCCGCTGGGCTTTCTCACCTGCCCTGTGCAGGCGTGTAGGCATAGCTGACAGGACGAGGCTTCTGGATTGTCGTGGCACAGAGACACAGGTTGAATACAGGCTGGATGTGCCCTGGAGCCAGGTTCAGCATGGTGTGAGCTTTCATGTCAATGGTTTCCTGGTTGACATAGGCAGTGAGTATTGCCTCCAGGTCCCCCTATCCTGTGGAGGCCTTGGGCGGCACGGTGACTTGGTGGCTATCCCATCCACGGCCCCGAGTGTGGTGTAGGTGGGTGCGGTTGGCTCTGATCAGAAGGAATGGCTGTCGGAGAGAAGGAGTTCTTGGCCTATTTCAGCGGCTCCTGGAGACCCACGATGCCATGGCCACTCTGGAAGGCAGAGGGCTGTGGTCATGTCAACGATGGGCAGGCCTCCATGGCACTGAGTGGAAAGCATGCATTCTCAGGCACTGAGATTTTGGGGGAGGCACACAGGACACACAAACACGCAGAGACGCAGCCATACGCTCAAATGGACAGTCAGGCCCCGCCCCCCGTGACGCAACACACACGCATGAAACTCACGTACGCCGAGGCCCCTACCCTCGTGCGTTCAGACATGCATCGGTTGGTATTGAAGGGATAAAGGGGAGTGGGTAGCAGATAGTGGGCTTCCCCGAGCTAAAGGTTGATTGGCATGGGGCATGCTCGCTGAGAAGTTGGGCCCACGTCTGAATCGTGCACGTGGTTTCTGTCCCCTTGCCAGGTGGGGTTGCCGGGGCAGGCTTGCCGTCAGCCAAGACAAGAAGAGCTTCCCGTTTTCTGGTGACTGGTGGTGGCCGGGAGTCCCCGAAGAAGTGGGTCGGCGCCAGGATGCTGAACCTTCCCGTGGATCGCTCAGGATGACGGTACGCACTCTCCTCCCCCACCCCCAGCGCTGGCATTGGCTTTCGGATATTCTCTGACTGCCCGAAAGGCGGCCAGAAAGGATTGACCGTTGCTGCTGCTCAGTGGCTTGCTGGCTCTGGATTGCTGGGGTTGCTGGAGGTCTCCGAGCTCACTGGCTCCTCTGTGGAGCCACCCAGCCTGCCACGTTGAGTTGTCCAGCATGCCAGCACGTGCTCGGATCGATGATGACTCCCTCATATGCATTCCTTGGAAAATCTGAACAAAATGAGTGAGAACTCACTACCGTCGTTCTCATCGAAACTGAGGTCCAGCACGTTGCCTCCCCGGGGGCTAGGGAATAGTTAGGAGAGGGGTCCAGCTTGCCCTTGTTCACACTGGTGCAACACCCCCCACGGTGCCAACATTAGAGAGCTGTCGTAGGGTCAGTCGTGTGCACGCATTAGTTGAGGCACGCTGGAATGAGAGGTCCTAGTTTGAGTGGCCGTGGTGGGATGTGGCAGGGGCCAGCTCCCCTGCTGCTCCTGGACGTGGGAGTGCAGAACTGGCCTAGGCCCCGTGAGCAGGTGGGACGAGTCAGTTTGTTTGGGGCAGCTTGGCCGTATTTGGGCCGTGGGCCGACTTGATGTATGTGTCAGAGCCAAAGAGAAGAGGTGTGGGTGTTTGGCTACTGGAGCCACCGTTGAGGCGTGTTTCTGCGTGTTTCTGACCTGCGTCTTGGTGAGGACTGTGGCGGGCACAGTGGTTTTGGGTCGGGTCGGGGTGGGGGTCGGGGTCGGGGACGGGCCGGTGTCGGGAGCAGGCTGAGGGATCGGGTTGCCATGCTAGCCTTGGCAGCTCCCTGCTGCACCCACTGCCCCAGTGTTGGTGGCAAGGGCGGAAGCACGGAGCTTGCTGAGGACACAGCGCTGCCTTCAAGCATGGGGGTTGGCGGACAGTGTAGACTGGAAGGGAAGTGTACGGTGAGGTTAGGGCTGGAGTGGTTTTGTGTGCTTTGCTAGAACACTCTGTCCTCGTTTGGCTCCTGCTGCTGTCCTGGGCTTCCTGAGGCCGGTCGGCATTTCCTGAGGGGCTGCCCATGGATGCCTAGGGAGGAAGGCTCCTGGGGTCCAGGTGGATGGGCGGTGCCAGCAGACCTCTCTAGTGTCAGCTTGCTGGTTTGTCCAAGAGGCTCCCGAAAGGTGTCTTCCGGGAACTTCACAGGGAGGCAGTGCAAGGCTTGGTTCAGATGCCTGACGGCAAGATGCCCTCTAGCCCCTTTGCCTCGAGGTGCATGAGCGTGCAAGGTTAAAGGGTGCCTTTAGGTGGGAGCCACGTATCTGGCCGAGAGGGCCCCCTTCCCCGTGACATTTGTTGAGATTTAACCCTGCTGGTACAGGGGCATGGCGCACGTTAGCTGAGATCCCGGGTGGGCTGCGGTGGACCGTCACGTGCTGATTTTGCCCCATTCGAGGTTTCCTTTCGCAGGAGAGCTCCTGGGCTTCAGGACGACCTGTTGGCCACGGGAACAGGGCATTGAATCTCCGTGAGGCCCGTGGTGGGGTTACAGTGCCTAGAAGAGGTCCTCGGTTGAGGGTGGTGGGGTGTGGCTTCATCCAAGGGGACATCCTTTGAGACTGTCTGCCCTGAAGCTCGGTGTTTGCCCTGTGTGCATAATGTCTGAGGATCCCTGTGGGGCGACTGGGCCTCAGTCCGTGAGGACACATGTTTGGACCAGGCTGCTTAGCGTTCGAACTTTGCGTTGAAGGTCAGGGCCCCGAATCCTGCCCGATGTGGATCTCGGCCGTTGGTGGTGATGTGAGCGCCCTGTCATCCGTGGGGTTTGGCCCTGGCTCATGGAGGCTCCTAATCCAATTCTCCGCTGGGCTTTCTCACCTGCCCTGGGCAGGCGTGTAGGCATAGCTGACAGGACGAGGCTTCTGGATTGTCGTGGCACAGAGACACAGGTTGAATACAGGCTGGATGTGCCCTGGAGCCAGGTTCAGCATGGTGTGAGCTTTCATGTCAATGGTTTCCTGGTTGACATAGGCAGTGAGTATTGCCTCCAGGTCCCCCTATCCTGTGGAGGCCTTGGGCGGCACGGTGACTTGGTGGCTATCCCATCCACGGCCCCGAGTGTGGTGTAGGTGGGTGCGGTTGGCTCTGATCAGAAGGAATGGCTGTCGGGGAGAAGGAGTTCTTGGCCTATTTCAGCGGCTCCTGGAGACCCACGATGCCATGGCCACTCTGGAAGGCAGAGGGCTGTGGTCATGTCAACGATGGGCAGGCCTCCATGGCACTGAGTGGAAAGCATGCATTCTCAGGCACTGAGATTTTGGGGGAGGCACACAGGACACACAAACACGCAGAGACGCAGCCATACACTCACATGGACAGTCAGGCCCCGCCCCCCACGACGCAACACACACGCATGAAACTCACCTACGCCGAGGCCTCTACCCTCGTGCGTTCAGACACGCATCGGTTGGTATTGAAGGGATAAAGCGGAGTGGGTAGCAGATAGTGGGCTTCCCCGAGCTAAAGGTTGATTGGCATGGGGCATGCTCGCTGAGAAGTTGGGCCCACGTCTGAAGCGTGCACTTGGTTTCTGTCCCCTTGCCAGGTGGGGTTGCCGGGGCAGGCTTGCCGTCAGCCAAGACAAGAAGAGCTTCCCGTTTTCTGGTGACTGGTGGTGGCCGGGAGTCCCCGAAGAAGTGGGTCGGCGCCAGGATGCTGAACCTTCCCGTGGATCGCTCAGGATGACGGTACGCACTCTCCTCCCCCACCCCCAGCGCTGGCATTGGCTTTCGGATATTCTCTGACTGCCCGAAAGGCGGCCAGAAAGGATTGACCGTTGCTGCTGCTCAGTGGCTTGCTGGCTCTGGATTGCTGGGGTTGCTGGAGGTCTCCGAGCTCACTGGCTCCTCTGTGGAGCCACCCAGCCTGCCACGTTGAGTTGTCCAGCATGCCAGCACGTGCTCGGATCGATGATGACTCCCTCATATGCATTCCTTGGAAAATCTGAACAAAATGAGTGAGAACTCACTACCGTCGTTCTCATCGAAACTGAGGTCCAGCACGTTGCCTCCCCGGGGGCTAGGGAATAGTTAGGAGAGGGGTCCAGCTTGCCCTTGTTCACACTGGTGCAACACCCCCCACGTTGCCAACATTAGAGAGCTGTCGTAGGGTCAGTCGTGTGCACGCATTAGTTGAGGCACGCTGGAATGAGAGGTCCTAGTTTGAGTGGCCGTGGTGGGATGTGGCAAGGGCCAGCTCCGCTGCTGCTCCTGGACGTGGGAGTGCAGAACTGGCCTAGGCCCCGTGAGCAGGTGGGACGAGTCAGTTTGTTTGGGGCAGCTTGGCCGTATTTGGGCCGTGGGCCGACTTGATGTATGTGTCAGAGCCAAAGAGAAGAGGTGTGGGTGTTTGGCTACTGGAGCCACCGTTGAGGCGTGTTTCTGCGTGTTTCTGACCTGCGTCTTGGTGAGGACTGTGGCGGGCACAGTGGTTGTGGGTCGGGTCGGGGTGGGGGTCGGGGTCGGGGACGGGCCGGTGGCGGGAGCAGGCTGAGGGATCGGGTTGCCATGCTATCCTTGGCAGCTCCCTGCTGCACCCACTGCCCCAGTGTTGGTGGCAAGGGCGGAAGCACGGAGCTTGCTGAGGACACAGCGCTGTCTTCAAGCATGGGGGTTGGCGGACAGTGTAGACTGGAAGGGAAGTGTACGGTGAGGTTAGGGCTGGAGTGGTTTTGTGTGCTTTGCTAGAACACTCTGTCCTCGTTTGGCTCCTGCTGCTGTCCTGGGCTTCCTGAGGCCGGTCGGCATTTCCTGAGGGGCTGCCCATGGATGCCTAGGGAGGAAGGCTCCTGGGGTCCAGGTGGATGGGCGGTGCCAGCAGACCTCTCTAGTGTCGGCTTGCTGGTTTGTCCAAGAGGCTCCCGAAAGGTGTCTTCCGGGAACTTCACAGGGAGGCAGTGCAAGGCTTGGTCCAGATGCCTGACGGCAAGATGCCCTCTAGCCCCTTTGCCTCCAGGTGCATGAGCGTGCAAGGTGAAAGGGTGCCTTTAGGTGGGAGCCACGTATCTGGCCGAGAGGGCCCCCTTCCCCGTGACATTTGTTGAGATTTAACCCTGCTGGTACAGGGGCATGGCGCACGTTAGCTGAGATCCCGGGTGGGCTGCGGTGGACCGTCACGTGCTGATTTTGCCCCATTCGAGGTTTCCTTTCGCAGGAGAGCTCCTGGGCTTCAGGACGTCCTGTGGTCCACGGGAACAGGGCATTGAATCTCCGTGAGGCCCGTGGTAGGGTTACAGTGCCTAGAAGGGGTCCTCGGTTGAGGGTGGTGGGGTGTGGCTTCATCCAAGGGGACATCCTTTGAGACTGTCTGCCCTGAAGCTCGGTGTTTGCCCTGTGTGCATAATGTCTGAGGATCCCTGTGGGGCGACTGGGCCTCGGTCCGTGAGGACACATGTTTGGACCAGGCTGCTTAGCGTTCGAACTTTGCGTTGAAGGTCAGGGCCCCGAATCCTGCCCGATGTGGATCTCGGCCGTTGGTGATGACGTGAGTGCCCTGGCATCCGTGGGGTTTGGCCCTGGCTCATGGAGGCTCCTAATCCAATTCTCCGCTGGGCTTTCTCACCTGCCCTGTGCAGGCGTGTAGGCATAGCTGACAGGACGAGGCTTCTGGATTGTCGTGGCACAGAGACGCAGGTTGAATACAGGCTGGATGTGCCCTGGAGCCAGGTTCAGCATGGTGTGAGCTTTCATGTGAATGGTTTCCTGCTTGACATAGGCAGTGAGTATTGCCTCCAGGTCCCCCTATCCTGTGGAGGCCTTGGGCGGCACGGTGACTTGGTGGCTATCCCATCCACGGCCCCGAGTGTGGTGTAGGTGGGTGCGGTTGGCTCTGATCAGAAGGAATGGCTGTCGGAGAGAAGGAGTTCTTGGCCTATTTCGGCGGCTCCTGGAGACCCACGATGCCATGGCCACTCTGGAAGGCAGAGGGCTGTGGTCATGTCAACGATGGGCAGGCCTCCATGGCACTGAGTGGAAAGCATGCATTCTCAGGCACTGAGATTTTGGGGGAGGCACACAGGACACACAAACACGCAGAGACGCAGCCATACGCTCACATGGACAGTCAGGCCCCACCCCCCGCGACGCAACACACACGCATGAAACTCACGTACGCCGAGGCCCCTACCCTCGTGCGTTCAGACACGCATCGGTTGGTATTGAAGGGATAAAGGGGAGTGGGTAGCAGATAGTGGGCTTCCCCGAGCTAAAGGTTGATTGGCATGGGGCATGCTCGCTGAGAATTTGGGCCCACGTCTGAAGCGTGCACGTGGTTTCTGTCCCCTTGCCAGGTGGGGTTGCCGGGGCAGGCTTGCCGTCAGCCAAGACAAGAAGAGCTTCCCGTTTTCTGGTGACTGGTGGTGGCCGGGAGTCCCCGAAGAAGTGGGTCGGCGCCAGGATGCTGAACCTTCCCGTGGATCGCTCAGGATGACGGTACGCACTCTCCTCCCCCACCCCCAGCGCTGGCATTGGCTTTCGGATATTCTCTGACTGCCCGAAAGGCAGCCAGAAAGGATTGACCGTTGCTGCTGCTCAGTGGCTTGCTGGCTCTGGATTGCTGGGGTTGCTGGAGGTCTCCGAGCTCACTGGCTCCTCTGTGGAGCCACCCAGCCTGCCACGTTGAGTTGTCCAGCATGCCAGCACGTGCTCGGATCGATGATGACTCCCTCATATGCATTCCTTGGAAAATCTGAACAAAATGAGTGAGAACTCACTACCGTCGTTCTCATCGAAACTGAGGTCCAGCACGTTGCCTCCCCGGGGGCTAGGGAATAGTTAGGAGAGGGGTCCAGCTTGCCCTTGTTCACACTGGTGCAACACCCCCCACGGTGCCAACATTAGAGAGCTGTCGTAGGGTCAGTCGTGTGCACGCATTAGTTGAGGCACGCTGGAATGAGAGGTCCTAGTTTGAGTGGCCGTGGTGGGATGTGGCAGGGGCCAGCTCCGCTGCTGCTCGTGGACGTGGGAGTGCAGAACTGGCCTAGGCCCCGTGAGCAGGTGGGACGAGTCAGTTTGTTTGGGGCAGCTTGGCCGTATTTGGGCCGTGGGCCGACTTGATGTATGTGTCAGAGCCAAAGAGAAGAGGTGTGGGTGTTTGGCTAATGGAGCCACCGTTGAGGCGTGTTTCTGCGTGTTTCTGACCTGCGTCTTGGTGAGGACTGTGGCGGGCACAGTGGTTGTGGGTCGGGTCGGCGTGGGGGTCGGGGTTGGGGACGGGCCGGTGTCGGGAGCAGGCTGAGGGATCGGGTTGCCATGCTAGCCTTGGCAGCTCCCTGCTGCACCCACTGCCCCAGTGTTGGTGGCAAGGGCGGAAGCACGGAGCTTGCTGAGGACACAGCGCTGCCTTCAAGCATGGGGGTTGGCGGACAGTGTAGACTGGAAGGGAAGTGTACGGTGAGGTTAGGGCTGGAGTGGTTTTGTGTGCTTTGCTAGAACACTCTGTCCTCGTTTGGCTCCTGCTGCTGTCCTGGGCTTCCTGAGGCCGGTCGGCATTTCCTGAGGGGCTGCCCATGGATGCCTAGGGAGGAAGGCTCCTGGGGTCCAGGTGGATGGGCGGTGCCAGCAGACCTCTCTAGTGTCGGCTTGCTGGTTTGTCCAAGAGGCTCCCGAAAGGTGTCTTCCGGGAACTTCACAGGGAGGCAGTGCAAGGCTTGGTCCAGATGCCTGACGGCAAGATGCCCTCTAGCCCCTTTGCCTCCAGGTGCATGAGCGTGCAAGGTGAAAGGGTGCCTTTAGGTGGGAGCCACGTATCTGGCCGAGAGGGCCCCCTTCCCCGTGACATTTGTTGAGATTTAACCCTGCTGGTACAGGGGCATGGCGCACGTTAGCTGAGATCCCGGGTGGGCTGCGGTGGACCGTCACGTGCTGATTTTGCCCCATTCGAGGTTTCCTTTCGCAGGAGAGCTCCTGGGCTTCAGGACGTCCTGTGGTCCACGGGAACAGGGCATTGAATCTCCGTGAGGCCCGTGGTAGGGTTACAGTGCCTAGAAGGGGTCCTCGGTTGAGGGTGGTGGGGTGTGGCTTCATCCAAGGGGACATCCTTTGAGACTGTCTGCCCTGAAGCTCGGTGTTTGCCCTGTGTGCATAATGTCTGAGGATCCCTGTGGGGCGACTGGGCCTCGGTCCGTGAGGACACATGTTTGGACCAGGCTGCTTAGCGTTCGAACTTTGCGTTGAAGGTCAGGGCCCCGAATCCTGCCCGATGTGGATCTCGGCCGTTGGTGATGACGTGAGTGCCCTGGCATCCGTGGGGTTTGGCCCTGGCTCATGGAGGCTCCTAATCCAATTCTCCGCTGGGCTTTCTCACCTGCCCTGTGCAGGCGTGTAGGCATAGCTGACAGGACGAGGCTTCTGGATTGTCGTGGCACAGAGACGCAGGTTGAATACAGGCTGGATGTGCCCTGGAGCCAGGTTCAGCATGGTGTGAGCTTTCATGTGAATGGTTTCCTGCTTGACATAGGCAGTGAGTATTGCCTCCAGGTCCCCCTATCCTGTGGAGGCCTTGGGCGGCACGGTGACTTGGTGGCTATCCCATCCACGGCCCCGAGTGTGGTGTAGGTGGGTGCGGTTGGCTCTGATCAGAAGGAATGGCTGTCGGAGAGAAGGAGTTCTTGGCCTATTTCGGCGGCTCCTGGAGACCCACGATGCCATGGCCACTCTGGAAGGCAGAGGGCTGTGGTCATGTCAACGATGGGCAGGCCTCCATGGCACTGAGTGGAAAGCATGCATTCTCAGGCACTGAGATTTTGGGGGAGGCACACAGGACACACAAACACGCAGAGACGCAGCCATACGCTCACATGGACAGTCAGGCCCCGCCCCCCACGACGCAACACACACGCATGAAACTCACGTACGCCGAGGCCCCTACCCTCGTGCGTTCAGACACGCATCGGTTGGTATTGAAGGGATAAAGGGGAGTGGGTAGCAGATAGTGGGCTTCCCCGAGCTAAAGGTTGATTGGCATGGGGCATGCTCGCTGAGAAGTTGGGCCCACGTCTGAAGCGTGCACGTGGTTTCTGTCCCCTTGCCAGGTGGGGTTGCCGGGGCAGGCTTGCCGTCAGCCAAGACAAGAAGAGCTTCCCGTTTTCTGGTGACTGGTGGTGGCCGGGAGTCCCCGAAGAAGTGGGTCGGCGCCAGGATGCTGAACCTTCCCGTGGATCGCTCAGGATGACGGTACGCACTCTCCTCCCCCACCCCCAGCGCTGGCATTGGCTTTCGGATATTCTCTGACTGCCCGAAAGGCGGCCAGAAAGGATTGACCGTTGCTGCTGCTCAGTGGCTTGCTGGCTCTGAATTGCTGGGGTTGCTGGAGGTCTCCGAGCTCACTGGCTCCTCTGTGGAGCCACCCAGCCTGCCACGTTGAGTTGTCCAGCATGCCAGCACGTGCTCGGATCGATGATGACTCCCTCATATGCATTCCTTGGAAAATCTGAACAAAATGAGTGGGAACTCACTACCGTCGTTCTCATCGAAACTGAGGTCCAGCACGTTGCCTCCCCGGGGGCTAGGGAATAGTTAGGAGAGGGGTCCAGCTTGCCCTTGTTCACACTGGTGCAACACCCCCCACGGTGCCAACATTAGAGAGCTGTCGTAGGGTCAGTCGTGTGCACGCATTAGTTGAGGCACGCTGGAATGAGAGGTCCTAGTTTGAGTGGCCGTGGTGGGATGTGGCAAGGGCCAGCTCCGCTGCTGCTCCTGGACGTGGGAGTGCAGAACTGGCCTAGGCCCCGTGAGCAGGTGGGACGAGTCAGTTTGTTTGGGGCAGCTTGGCCGTATTTGGGCCGTGGGCCGACTTGATGTATGTGTCAGAGCCAAAGAGAAGAGGTGTGGGTGTTTGGCTACTGGAGCCACCGTTGAGGCGTGTTTCTGCGTGTTTCTGACCTGTGTCTTGGTGAGGACTGTGTCGGGCACAGTGGTTGTGGGTCGGGTCGGGGTGGGGGTCGGGGTCGGGGACGGGCCGGTGGCGGGAGCAGGCTGAGGGATCGGGTTGCCATGCTAGCCTTGGCAGCTCCCTGCTGCACCCACTGCCCCAGTGTTGGTGGCAAGGGCGGAAGCACGGAGCTTGCTGAGGACACAGCGCTGCCTTCAAGCATGGGGGTTGGCGGACAGTGTAGACTGGAAGGGAAGTGTACGGTGAGGTTAGGGCTGGAGTGGTTTTGTGTGCTTTGCTAGAACACTCTGTCCTCGTTTGGCTCCTGCTGCTGTCCTGGGCTTCCTGAGGCCGGTCGGCATTTCCTGAGGGGCTGCCCATGGATGCCTAGGGAGGAAGGCTCCTGGGGTCCAGGTGGATGGGCGGTGCCAGCAGACCTCTCTAGTGTCGGCTTGCTGGTTTGTCCAAGAGGCTCCCGAAAGGTGTCTTCCGGGAACTTCACAGGGAGGCAGTGCAAGGCTTGGTCCAGATGCCTGACGGCAAGATGCCCTCTAGCCCCTTTGCCTCCAGGTGCATGAGCGTGCAAGGTGAAAGGGTGCCTTTAGGTGGGAGCCACGTATCTGGCCGAGAGGGCCCCCTTCCCCATGACATTTGTTGAGATTTAACCCTGCTGGTACAGGGGCATGGCGCACGTTAGCTGAGATCCCGGGTGGGCTGCGGTGGACCGTCACGTGCTGATTTTGCCCATTCGAGGTTTCCTTTCGCAGGAGAGCTCCTGGGCTTCAGGACGTCCTGTGGTCCACGGGAACAGGGCATTGAATCTCCGTGAGGCCCGTGGTAGGGTTACAGTGCCTAGAAGAGGTCCTCGGTTGAGGGTGGTGGGGTGTGGCTTCATCCAAGGGGACATCCTTTGAGACTGTCTGCCCTGAAGCTCGGTGTTTGCCCTGTGTGCATAATGTCTGAGGATCCCTGTGGGGCGACTGGGCCTCGGTCCGTGAGGACACATGTTTGGACCAGGCTGCTTAGCGTTCGAACTTTGCGTTGAAGGTCAGGGCCCCGAATCCTGCCCGATGTGGATCTCGGCCGTTGGTGGTGACGTGAGTGCCCTGGCATCCGTGGGGTTTGGCCCTGGCTCATGGAGGCTCCTAATCCAATTCTCCGCTGGGCTTTCTCACCTGCCCTGTGCAGGCATGTAGGCATAGCTGACAGGACGAGGCTTCTGGATTGTCGTGGCACAGAGACGCAGGTTGAATACAGGCTGGATGTGCCCTGGAGCCAGGTTCAGCATGGTGTGAGCTTTCATGTGAATGGTTTCCTGCTTGACATAGGCAGTGAGTATTGCCTCCAGGTCCCCCTATCCTGTGGAGGCCTTGGGCGGCACGGTGACTTGGTGGCTATCCCATCCACGGCCCCGAGTGTGGTGTAGGTGGGTGCGGTTGGCTCTGATCAGAAGGAGTGGCTGTCGGAGAGAAGGAGTTCTTGGCCTATTTCGGCGGCTCCTGGAGACCCACGATGCCGTGGCCACTCTGGAAGACAGAGGGCTGTGGTCATGTCAACGATGGGCAGGCCTCCATGGCACTGAGTGGAAAGCATGCATTCTCAGGCACTGAGATTTTGGGGGAGGCACACAGGACACACAAACATGCAGAGACGCAGCCATACGCTCACATTTACAGGCAGGCCCCGCCCCCCACGACGCAACACACACGCATGAAACTCACGTACGCCGAGGCCCCTACCCTCGTGCGTTCAGACACGCATCGGTTGGTATTGAAGGGATAAAGGGGAGTGGGTAGCAGATAGTGGGCTTCCCCGAGCTAAAGGTTGATTGGCATGGGGCATGCTCGCTGAGAAGTTGGGCCCACGTCTGAAGCGTGCACGTGGTTTCTGTCCCCTTGCCAGGTGGGGTTGCCGGGGCAGGCTTGCCGTCAGCCAAGACAAGAAGAGCTTCCCGTTTTCTGGTGACTGGTGGTGGCCGGGAGTCCCCGAAGAAGTGGGTCGGCGCCAGGATGCTGAACCTTCCCGTGGATCGCTCAGGATGACGGTACGCACTCTCCTCCCCCACCCCCAGCACTGGCATTGGCTTTCGGATATTCTCTGACTGCCCGAAAGGCGGCCAGAAAGGATTGACCGTTGCTGCTGCTCAGTGGCTTGCTGGCTCTGGATTGCTGGGGTTGCTGGAGGTCTCCGAGCTCACTGGCTCCTCTGTGGAGCCACCCAGCCTGCCACGTTGAGTTGTCCAGCATGCCAGCACGTGCTCGGATCGATGATGACTCCCTCATATGCATTCCTTGGAAAATCTGAACAAAATGAGTGAGAACTCACTACCGTCGTTCTCATCGAAACTGAGGTCCAGCACGTTGCCTCCCCGGGGGCTAGGGAATAGTTAGGAGAGGGGTCCAGCTTGCCCTTGTTCACACTGGTGCAACACCCCCCACGGTGCCAACATTAGAGAGCTGTCGTAGGGTCAGTCGTGTGCACGCATTAGTTGAGGCACGCTGGAATGAGAGGTCCTAGTTTGAGTGGCCGTGGTGGGATGTGGCAGGGGACAGCTCCCCTGCTGCTCCTGGACGTGGGAGTGCAGAACTGGCCTAGGCCCCGTGAGCAGGTGGGACGAGCCAGTTTGTTTGGGGCAGCTTGGCCGTATTTGGGCCGTGGGCCGACTTGATGTATGTGTCAGAGCCAAAGAGAAGAGGTGTGGGTGTTTGGCTACTGGAGCCACCGTTGAGGCGTGTTTCTGCGTGTTTCTGACCTGCGTCTTGGTGAGGACTGTGGCGGGCACAGTGGTTGTGGGTCGGGTCGGGGTGGGGGTCGGGGTCGGGGATGGGCCGGTGGCGGGAGCAGGCTGAGGGATCGGGTTGCCATGCTAGCCTTGGCAGCCCCCTGCTGCACCCACTGCCCCAGTGTTGGTGGCAAGTGCGGAAGCACGGAGCTTGCTGAGGACACAGCGCTGCCTTCAAGCATGGGGGTTGGCGGACAGTGTAGACTGGAAGGGAAGTGTACGGTGAGGTTAGGGCTGGAGTGGTTTTGTGTGCTTTGCTAGAACACTCTGTCCTCGTTTGGCTCCTGCTGCTGTCCTGGGCTTCCTGAGGCCGGTCGGCATTTCCTGAGGGGCTGCCCATGGATGCCTAGGGAGGAAGGCTCCTGGGGTCCAGGTGGATGGGCGGTGCCAGCAGACCTCTCTAGTGTCGGCTTGCTGGTTTGTCCAAGAGGCTCCCGAAAGGTGTCTTCCGGGAACTTCACAGGGAGGCAGTGCAAGGCTTGGTCCAGATGCCTGACGGCAAGATGCCCTCTAGCCCCTTTGCCTCCAGGTGCATGAGCGTGCAAGGTGAAAGGGTGCCTTTAGGTGGGAGCCACGTATCTGGCCGAGAGGGCCCCCTTCCCCGTGACATTTGTTGAGATTTAACCCTGCTGGTACAGGGGCATGGCGCACGTTAGCTGAGATCCCGGGTGGGCTGCGGTGGACCGTCACGTGCTGATTTTGCCCCATTCGAGGTTTCCTTTCGCAGGAGAGCTCCTGGGCTTCAGGACGTCCTGTGGTCCACGGGAACAGGGCATTGAATCTCCGTGAGGCCCGTGGTGGGGTTACAGTGCCTAGAAGAGGTCCTCGGTTGAGGGTGGTGGGGTGTGGCTTCATCCAAGGGGACATCCTTTGAGACTGTCTGCCCTGAAGCTCGGTGTTTGCCCTGTGTGCATAATGTCTGAGGATCCCTGTGGGGCGACTGGGCCTCGGTCCGTGAGGACACATGTTTGGACCAGGCTGCTTAGCGTTCGAACTTTGCGTTGAAGGTCAGGGCCCCGAATCCTGCCCGATGTGGATCTCGGCCGTTGGTGGTGACGTGAGTGCCCTGGCATCCGTGGGGTTTGGCCCTGGCTCATGGAGGCTCCTAATCCAATTCTCCGCTGGGCTTTCTCACCTGCCCTGTGCAGGCGTGTAGGCATAGCTGACAGGACGAGGCTTCTGGATTGTCGTGGCACAGAGACACAGGTTGAATACAGGCTGGATGTGCCCTGGAGCCAGGTTCAGCATGGTGTGAGCTTTCATGTCAATGGTTTCCTGGTTGACATAGGCAGTGAGTATTGCCTCCAGGTCCCCCTATCCTGTGGAGGCCTTGGGCGGCACGGTGACTTGGTGGCTATCCCATCCACGGCCCCGAGTGTGGTGTAGGTGGGTGCGGTTGGCTCTGATCAGAAGGAATGGCTGTCGGAGAGAAGGAGTTCTTGGCCTATTTCGGCGGCTCCTGGAGACCCACGATGCCGTGGCCACTCTGGAAGGCAGAGGGCTGTGGTCATGTCAACGATGGGCAGGCCTCCATGGCACTGAGTGGAAAGCATGCATTCTCAGGCACTGAGATTTTGGGGGAGGCACACAGGACACACAAACACGCAGAGACGCAGCCATACGCTCACATTTACAGTCAGGCCCCGCCCCCCGCGACGCAACACACACGCATGAAACTCACGTACGCCGAGGCCCCTACCCTCGTGCGTTCAGACACGCATCGGTTGGTATTAAAGGGATAAAGGGGAGTGGGTAGCAGATAGTGGGCTTCCCCGAGCTAAAGGTTGATTGGCATGGGGCATGCTCGCTGAGAATTTGGGCCCACGTCTGAAGCGTGCACGTGGTTTCTGTCCCCTTGCCAGGTGGGGTTGCCGGGGCAGGCTTGCCGTCAGCCAAGACAAGAAGAGCTTCCCGTTTTCTGGTGACTGGTGGTGGCCGGGAGTCCCCGAAGAAGTGGGTCGGCGCCAGGATGCTGAACCTTCCCGTGGATCGCTCAGGATGACGGTACGCACTCTCCTCCCCCACCCCCAGCGCTGGCATTGGCTTTCGGATATTCTCTGACTGCCCGAAAGGCAGCCAGAAAGGATTGACCGTTGCTTCTGCTCAGTGGCTTGCTGGCTCTGGATTGCTGGGGTTGCTGGAGGTCTCCGAGCTCACTGGCTCCTCTGTGGAGCCACCCAGCCTGCCACGTTGAGTTGTCCAGCATGCCAGCACGTGCTCGGATCGATGATGACTCCCTCATATGCATTCCTTGGAAAATCTGAACAAAATGAGTGAGAACTCACTACCGTCGTTCTCATCGAAACTGAGGTCCAGCACGTTGCCTCCCCGGGGGCTAGGGAATAGTTAGGAGAGGGGTCCAGCTTGCCCTTGTTCACACTGGTGCAACACCCCCCACGGTGCCAACATTAGAGAGCTGTCGTAGGGTCAGTCGTGTGCACGCTTTAGTTGAGGCACGCTGGAATGAGAGGTCCTAGTTTGAGTGGCCGAGGTGGGATGTGGCAGGGGACAGCTCCCCTGCTGCTCCTGGACGTGGGAGTGCAGAACTGGCCTAGGCCCCGTGAGCAGGTGGGACGAGTCAGTTTGTTTGGGGCAGCTTGGCCGTATTTGGGCCGTGGGCCGACTTGATGTATGTGTCAGAGCCAAAGAGAAGAGGTGTGGGTGTTTGGCTACTGGAGCCACCGTTGAGGCGTGTTTCTGCGTGTTTCTGACCTGCGTCTTGGTGAGGACTGTGGCGGGCACAGTGGTTGTGGGTCGGGTCGGGGTGGGGGTCGGGGTCGGGGACGGGCCGGTGGCGGGAGCAGGCTGAGGGATCGGGTTGCCATGCTAGCCTTGGCAGCTCCCTGCTGCACCCACTGCCCCAGTGTTGGTGGCAAGGGCGGAAGCACGGAGCTTGCTGAGGACACAGCGCTGCCTTCAAGCATGGGGGTTGGCGGACAGTGTAGACTGGAAGGGAAGTGTACGGTGAGGTTAGGGCTGGAGTGGTTTTGTGTGCTTTGCTAGAACACTCTGTCCTCGTTTGGCTCCTGCTGCTGTCCTGGGCTTCCTGAGGCCGGTCGGCATTTCCTGAGGGGCTGCCCATGGATGCCTAGGGAGGAAGGCTCCTGGGGTCCAGGTGGATGGGCGGTGCCAGCAGACCTCTCTAGTGTCGGCTTGCTGGTTTGTCCAAGAGGCTCCCGAAAGGTGTCTTCCGGGAACTTCACAGGGAGGCAGTGCAAGGCTTGGTCCAGATGCCTGACGGCAAGATGCCCTCTAGCCCCTTTGCCTCCAGGTGCATGAGCGTGCAAGGTGAAAGGGTGCCTTTAGGTGGGAGCCACGTATCTGGCCGAGAGGGCCCCCTTCCCCGTGACATTTGTTGAGATTTAACCCTGCTGGTACAGGGGCATGGCGCACGTTAGCTGAGATCCCGGGTGGGCTGCGGTGGACCGTCACGTGCTGATTTTGCCCCATTCGAGGTTTCCTTTCGCAGGAGAGCTCCTGGGCTTCAGGACGTCCTGTGGTCCACGGGAACAGGGCATTGAATCTCCGTGAGGCCCGTGGTGGGGTTACAGTGCCTAGAAGAGGTCCTCGGTTGAGGGTGGTGGGGTGTGGCTTCATCCAAGGGGACATCCTTTGAGACTGTCTGCCCTGAAGCTCGGTGTTTGCCCTGTGTGCATAATGTCTGAGGATCCCTGTGGGGCGACTGGGCCTCGGTCCGTGAGGACACATGTTTGGACCAGGCTGCTTAGCGTTCGAACTTTGCGTTGAAGGTCAGGGCCCCGAATCCTGCCCGATGTGGATCTCGGCCGTTGGTGGTGACGTGAGTGCCCTGGCATCCGTGGGGTTTGGCCCTGGCTCATGGAGGCTCCTAATCCAATTCTCCGCTGGGCTTTCTCACCTGCCCTGTGCAGGCGTGTAGGCATAGCTGACAGGACGAGGCTTCTGGATTGTCGTGGCACAGAGACACAGGTTGAATACAGGCTGGATGTGCCCTGGAGCCAGGTTCAGCATGGTGTGAGCTTTCATGTCAATGGTTTCCTGGTTGACATAGGCAGTGAGTATTGCCTCCAGGTCCCCCTATCCTGTGGAGGCCTTGGGCGGCACGGTGACTTGGTGGCTATCCCATCCACGGCCCCGAGTGTGGTGTAGGTGGGTGCGGTTGGCTCTGATCAGAAGGAATGGCTGTCGGAGAGAAGGAGTTCTTGGCCTATTTCGGCGGCTCCTGGAGACCCACGATGCCATGGCCACTCTGGAAGGCAGAGGGCTGTGGTCATGTCAACGATGGGCAGGCCTCCATGGCACTGAGTGGAAAGCATGCATTCTCAGGCACTGAGATTTTGGGGGAGGCACACAGGACACACAAACACGCAGAGACGCAGCCATACGCTCACATTTACAGTCAGGCCCCGCCCCCCGCGACGCAACACACACGCATGAAACTCACGTACGCCGAGGCCCCTACCCTCGTGCGTTCAGACACGCATCGGTTGGTATTAAAGGGATAAAGGGGAGTGGGTAGCAGATAGTGGGCTTCCCCGAGCTAAAGGTTGATTGGCATGGGGCATGCTCGCTGAGAAGTTGGGCCCACGTCTGAAGCGTGCACGTGGTTTCTGTCCCCTTGCCAGGTGGGGTTGCCGGGGCAGGCTTGCCGTCAGCCAAGACAAGAAGAGCTTCCCGTTTTCTGGTGACTGGTGGTGGCCGGGAGTCCCCGAAGAAGTGGGTCGGCGCCAGGATGCTGAACCTTCCCGTGGATCGCTCAGGATGACGGTACGCACTCTCCTCCCCCACCCCCAGCGCTGGCATTGGCTTTCGGATATTCTCTGACTGCCCGAAAGGCGGCCAGAAAGGATTGACCGTTGCTGCTGCTCAGTGGCTTGCTGGCTCTGGATTGCTGGGGTTGCTGGAGGTCTCCGAGCTCACTGGCTCCTCTGTGGAGCCACCCAGCCTGCCACGTTGAGTTGTCCAGCATGCCAGCACGTGCTCGGATCGATGATGACTCCCTCATATGCATTCCTTGGAAAATCTGAACAAAATGAGTGAGAACTCACTACCGTCGTTCTCATCGAAACTGAGGTCCAGCACGTTGCCTCCCCGGGGGCTAGGGAATAGTTAGGAGAGGGGTCCAGCTTGCCCTTGTTCACACTGGTGCAACACCCCCCACGGTGCCAACATTAGAGAGCTGTCGTAGGGTCAGTCGTGTGCACGCATTAGTTGAGGCACGCTGGAATGAGAGGTCCTAGTTTGAGTGGCCGTGGTGGGATGTGGCAGGGGACAGCTCCCCTGCTGCTCCTGGACGTGGGAGTGCAGAACTGGCCTAGGCCCCGTGAGCAGGTGGGACGAGCCAGTTTGTTTGGGGCAGCTTGGCCGTATTTGGGCCGTGGGCCGACTTGATGTATGTGTCAGAGCCAAAGAGAAGAGGTGTGGGTGTTTGGCTACTGGAGCCACCGTTGAGGCGTGTTTCTGCGTGTTTCTGACCTGCGTCTTGGTGAGGACTGTGGCGGGCACAGTGGTTGTGGGTCGGGTCGGGGTGGGGGTCGGGGTCGGGGACGGGCCGGTGGCGGGAGCAGGCTGAGGGATCGGGTTGCCATGCTAGCCTTGGCAGCTCCCTGCTGCACCCACTGCCCCAGTGTTGGTGGCAAGGGCGGAAGCACGGAGCTTGCTGAGGACACAGCGCTGCCTTCAAGCATGGGGGTTGGCGGACAGTGTAGACTGGAAGGGAAGTGTACGGTGAGGTTAGGGCTGGAGTGGTTTTGTGTGCTTTGCTAGAACACTCTGTCCTCGTTTGGCTCCTGCTGCTGTCCTGGGCTTCCTGAGGCCGGTCGGCATTTCCTGAGGGGCTGCCCATGGATGCCTAGGGAGGAAGGCTCCTGGGGTCCAGGTGGATGGTCGGTGCCAGCAGACCTCTCTAGTGTCGGCTTGCTGGTTTGTCCAAGAGGCTCCCGAAAGGTGTCTTCCGGGAACTTCACAGGGAGGCAGTGCAAGGCTTGGTCCAGATGCCTGACGGCAAGATGCCCTCTAGCCCCTTTGCCTCCAGGTGCATGAGCGTGCAAGGTGAAAGGGTGCCTTTAGGTGGGAGCCACGTATCTGGCCGAGAGGGCCCCCTTCCCCGTGACATTTGTTGAGATTTAACCCTGCTGGTACAGGGGCATGGCGCACGTTAGCTGAGATCCCGGGTGGGCTGCGGTGGACCGTCACGTGCTGATTTTGCCCCATTCGAGGTTTCCTTTCGCAGGAGAGCTCCTGGGCTTCAGGACGTCCTGTGGTCCACGGGAACAGGGCATTGAATCTCCGTGAGGCCCGTGGTGGGGTTACAGTGCCTAGAAGAGGTCCTCGGTTGAGGGTGGTGGGGTGTGGCTTCATCCAAGGGGACATCCTTTGAGACTGTCTGCCCTGAAGCTCGGTGTTTGCCCTGTGTGCATAATGTCTGAGGATCCCTGTGGGGCGACTGGGCCTCGGTCCGTGAGGACACATGTTTGGACCAGGCTGCTTAGCGTTCGAACTTTGCGTTGAAGGTCAGGGCCCCGAATCCTGCCCGATGTGGATCTCGGCCGTTGGTGGTGACGTGAGTGCCCTGGCATCCGTGGGGTTTGGCCCTGGCTCATGGAGGCTCCTAATCCAATTCTCCGCTGGGCTTTCTCACCTGCCCTGTGCAGGCGTGTAGGCATAGCTGACAGGACGAGGCTTCTGGATTGTCGTGGCACAGAGACACAGGTTGAATACAGGCTGGATGTGCCCTGGAGCCAGGTTCAGCATGGTGTGAGCTTTCATGTCAATGGTTTCCTGGTTGACATAGGCAGTGAGTATTGCCTCCAGGTCCCCCTATCCTGTGGAGGCCTTGGGCGGCACGGTGACTTGGTGGCTATCCCATCCACGGCCCCGAGTGTGGTGTAGGTGGGTGCGGTTGGCTCTGATCAGAAGGAATGGCTGTCGGAGAGAAGGAGTTCTTGGCCTATTTCGGCGGCTCCTGGAGACCCACGATGCCATGGCCACTCTGGAAGGCAGAGGGCTGTGGTCATGTCAACGATGGGCAGGCCTCCATGGCACTGAGTGGAAAGCATGCATTCTCAGGCACTGAGATTTTGGGGGAGGCACACAGGACACACAAACACGCAGAGACGCAGCCATACGCTCACATTTACAGTCAGGCCCCGCCCCCCGCGACGCAACACACACGCATGAAACTCACGTACGCCGAGGCCCCTACCCTCGTGCGTTCAGACACGCATCGGTTGGTATTGAAGGGATAAAGGGGAGTGGGTAGCAGATAGTGGGCTTCCCCGAGCTAAAGGTTGATTGGCATGGGGCATGCTCGCTGAGAAGTTGGGCCCACGTCTGAAGCGTGCACGTGGTTTCTGTCCCCTTGCCAGGTGGGGTTGCCGGGGCAGGCTTGCCGTCAGCCAAGACAAGAAGAGCTTCCCGTTTTCTGGTGACTGGTGGTGGCCGGGAGTCCCCGAAGAAGTGGGTCGGCGCCAGGATGCTGAACCTTCCCGTGGATCGCTCAGGATGACGGTACGCACTCTCCTCCCCCACCCCCAGCGCTGGCATTGGCTTTCGGATATTCTCTGACTGCCCGAAAGGCGGCCAGAAAGGATTGACCGTTGCTGCTGCTCAGTGGCTTGCTGGCTCTGGATTGCTGGGGTTGCTGGAGGTCTCCGAGCTCACTGGCTCCTCTGTGGAGCCACCCAGCCTGCCACGTTGAGTTGTCCAGCATGCCAGCACGTGCTCGGATCGATGATGACTCCCTCATATGCATTCCTTGGAAAATCTGAACAAAATGAGTGAGAACTCACTACCGTCGTTCTCATCGAAACTGAGGTCCAGCACGTTGCCCCCCCGGGGGCTAGGGAATAGTTAGGAGAGGGGTCCAGCTTGCCCTTGTTCACACTGGTGCAACACCCCCCACGGTGCCAACATTAGAGAGCTGTCGTAGGGTCAGTCGTGTGCACGCATTAGTTGAGGCACGCTGGAATGAGAGGTCCTAGTTTGAGTGGCCGTGGTGGGATGTGGCAGGGGACAGCTCCCCTGCTGCTCCTGGACGTGGGAGTGCAGAACTGGCCTAGGCCCCGTGAGCAGGTGGGACGAGCCAGTTTGTTTGGGGCAGCTTGGCCGTATTTGGGCCGTGGGCCGACTTGATGTATGTGTCAGAGCCAAAGAGAAGAGGTGTGGGTGTTTGGCTACTGGAGCCACCGTTGAGGCGTGTTTCTGCGTGTTTCTGACCTGCGTCTTGGTGAGGACTGTGGCGGGCACAGTGGTTGTGGGTCGGGTCGGGGTGGGGGTCGGGGTCGGGGACGGGCCGGTGGCGGGAGCAGGCTGAGGGATCGGGTTGCCATGCTAGCCTTGGCAGCTCCCTGCTGCACCCACTGCCCCAGTGTTGGTGGCAAGGGCGGAAGCACAGAGCTTGCTGAGGACACAGCGCTGCCTTCAAGCATGGGGGTTGGCGGACAGTGTAGACTGGAAGGGAAGTGTACGGTGAGGTTAGGGCTGGAGTAGTTTTGTGTGCTTTGCTAGAACACTCTGTCCTCGTTTGGCTCCTGCTGCTGTCCTGGGCTTCCTGAGGCCGGTCGGCATTTCCTGAGGGGCTGCCCATGGATGCCTAGGGAGGAAGGCTCCTGGGGTCCAGGTGGATGGGCGGTGCCAGCAGACCTCTCTAGTGTCGGCTTGCTGGTTTGTCCAAGAGGCTCCCGAAAGGTGTCTTCCGGGAACTTCACAGGGAGGCAGTGCAAGGCTTGGTCCAGATGCCTGACGGCAAGATGCCCTCTAGCCCCTTTGCCTCCAGGTGCATGAGCGTGCAAGGTGAAAGGGTGCCTTTAGGTGGGAGCCACGTATCTGGCCGAGAGGGCCCCCTTCCCCGTGACATTTGTTGAGATTTAACCCTGCTGGTACAGGGGCATGGCGCACGTTAGCTGAGATCCCGGGTGGGCTGCGGTGGACCGTCACGTGCTGATTTTGCCCCATTCGAGGTTTCCTTTCGCAGGAGAGCTCCTGGGCTTCAGGACGTCCTGTGGTCCACGGGAACAGGGCATTGAATCTCCGTGAGGCCCGTGGTGGGGTTACAGTGCCTAGAAGAGGTCCTCGGTTGAGGGTGGTGGGGTGTGGCTTCATCCAAGGGGACATCCTTTGAGACTGTCTGCCCTGAAGCTCGGTGTTTGCCCTGTGTGCATAATGTCTGAGGATCCCTGTGGGGCGACTGGGCCTCGGTCCGTGAGGACACATGTTTGGACCAGGCTGCTTAGCGTTCGAACTTTGCGTTGAAGGTCAGGGCCCCGAATCCTGCCCGATGTGGATCTCGGCCGTTGGTGGTGACGTGAGTGCCCTGGCATCCGTGGGGTTTGGCCCTGGCTCATGGGGGCTCCTAATCCAATTCTCCGCTGGGCTTTCTCACCTGCCCTGTGCAGGCGTGTAGGCATAGCTGACAGGACGAGGCTTCTGGATTGTCGTGGCACAGAGACACAGGTTGAATACAGGCTGGATGTGCCCTGGAGCCAGGTTCAGCATGGTGTGAGCTTTCATGTCAATGGTTTCCTGGTTGACATAGGCAGTGAGTATTGCCTCCAGGTCCCCCTATCCTGTGGAGGCCTTGGGCGGCACGGTGACTTGGTGGCTATCCCATCCACGGCCCCGAGTGTGGTGTAGGTGGGTGCGGTTGGCTCTGATCAGAAGGAATGGCTGCCGGAGAGAAGGAGTTCTTGGCCTATTTCGGCGGCTCCTGGAGACCCACGATGCCATGGCCAGTCTGGAAGGCAGAGGGCTGTGGTCATGTCAACGATGGGCAGGCCTCCATGGCACTGAGTGGAAAGCATGCATTCTCAGGCACTGAGATTTTGGGGGAGGCACACAGGACACACAAACACGCAGAGACGCAGCCATGCGCTCACATTTACAGTCAGGCCCCACCCCCCGCGACGCAACACACACGCATGAAACTCACGTACGCCGAGGCCCCTGCCCTCGTGCGTTCAGACACGCATCGGTTGGTATTGAAGGGATAAAGGGGAGTGGGTAGCAGATAGTGGGCTTCCCCGAGCTAAAGGTTGATTGGCATGGGGCATGCTCGCTGAGAAGTTGGGCCCACGTCTGAAGCGTGCACGTGGTTTTTGTCCCTTGCCAGGTGGGGTTGCCGGGACAGGCTTGCCGTCAGCCAAGACAAGAAGAGCTTCCCGTTTTCTGGTGTCTGGTGGTGGCCGGGAGTCCCCGAAGAAGTGGGTCGGCGCCAGGATGCTGAACCTTCCCGTGGATCGCTCAGGATGACGGTACGCACTCTCCTCCCCCACCCCCAGCGCTGGCATTGGCTTTCGGATATTCTCTGACTGCCCGAAAGGCGGCCAGAAAGGATTGACCGTTGCTGCTGCTCAGTGGCTTGCTGGCTCTGGATTGCTGGGGTTGCTGGAGGTCTCCGAGCTCACTGGCTCCTCTGTGGAGCCACCCAGCCTGCCACGTTGAGTTGTCCAGCATGCCAGCACGTGCTCGGATCGATGATGACTCCCTCATATGCATTCCTTGGAAAATCTGAACAAAATGAGTGAGAACTCACTACCGTCGTTCTCATCGAAACTGAGGTCCAGCACGTTGCCTCCCCGGGGGCTAGGGAATAGTTAGGAGAGGGGTCCAGCTTGCCCTTGTTCACACTGGTGCAACACCCCCCACGGTGCCAACATTAGAGAGCTGTCGTAGGGTCAGTCGTGTGCACGCATTAGTTGAGGCACGCTGGAATGAGAGGTCCTAGTTTGAGTGGCCGTGGTGGGATGTGGCAGGGGCCAGCTCCGCTGCTGCTCCTGGACGTGGGAGTGCAGAACTGGCCTAGGCCCCGTGAGCAGGTGGGACGAGCCAGTTTGTGGGCAGCTTGGCCGTATTTGGGCCGTGGGCCGACTTGATGTATGTGTCAGAGCCAAAGAGAAGAGGTGTGGGTGTTTGGCTACTGGAGCCACCGTTGAGGCGTGTTTCTGCGTGTTTCTGACCTGCGTCTTGGTGAGGACTGTGGCGGGCACAGTGGTTGTGGGTCGGGTCGGGGTGGGGGTCGGGGTCGGGGACGGGCCGGTGGCGGGAGCAGGCTGAGGGATCGGGTTGCCATGCTAGCCTTGGCAGCCCCCTGCTGCACCCACTGCCCCAGTGTTGGTGGCAAGGGCGGAAGCACGGAGCTTGCTGAGGACACAGCGCTGCCTTCAAGCATGGGGGTTGGCGGACAGTGTAGACTGGAAGGGAAGTGTACGGTGAGGTTAGGGCTGGAGTGGTTTTGTGTGCTTTGCTAGAACACTCTGTCCTCGTTTGGCTCCTGCTGCTGTCCTGGGCTTCCTGAGGCCGGTCGGCATTTCCTGAGGGGCTGCCCATGGATGCCTAGGGAGGAAGGCTCCTGGGGTCCAGGTGGATGGGCGGTGCCAGCAGACCTCTCTAGTGTCGGCTTGCTGGTTTGTCCAAGAGGCTCCCGAAAGGTGTCTTCCGGGAACTTCACAGGGAGGCAGTGCAAGGCTTGGTCCAGATGCCTGACGGCAAGATGCCCTCTAGCTCCTTTGCCTCCAGGTGCATGAGCGTGCAAGGTGAAAGGGTGCCTTTAGGTGGGAGCCACGTATCTGGCCGAGAGGGCCCCCTTCCCCGTGACATTTGTTGAGATTTAACCCTGCTGGTACAGGGGCATGGCGCACGTTAGCTGAGATCCCGGGTGGGCTGCGGTGGACCGTCACGTGCTGATTTTGCCCCATTCGAGGTTTCCTTTCGCAGGAGAGCTCCTGGGCTTCAGGACGTCCTGTGGTCCACGGGAACAGGGCATTGAATCTCCGTGAGGCCCGTGGTGGGGTTACAGTGCCTAGAAGAGGTCCTCGGTTGAGGGTGGTGGGGTGTGGCTTCATCCAAGGGGACATCCTTTGAGACTGTCTGCCCTGAAGCTCGGTGTTTGCCCTGTGTGCATAATGTCTGAGGATCCCTGTGGGGCGACTGGGCCTCGGTCCGTGAGGACACATGTTTGGACCAGGCTGCTTAGCGTTCGAACTTTGAGTTGAAGGTCAGGGCCCCGAATCCTGCCCGATGTGGATCTCGGCCGTTGGTGGTGACGTGAGTGCCCTGGCATCCGTGGGGTTTGGCCCTGGCTCATGGAGGCTCCTAATCCAATTCTCCGCTGGGCTTTCTCACCTGCCCTGTGCAGGCGTGTAGGCATAGCTGACAGGACGAGGCTTCTGGATTGTCGTGGCACAGAGACACAGGTTGAATACAGGCTGGATGTGCCCTGGAGCCAGGTTCAGCATGGTGTGAGCTTTCATGTCAATGGTTTCCTGGTTGACATAGGCAGTGAGTATTGCCTCCAGGTCCCCCTATCCTGTGGAGGCCTTGGGCGGCACGGTGACTTGGTGGCTATCCCATCCACGGCCCCGAGTGTGGTGTAGGTGGGTGCGGTTGGCTCTGATCAGAAGGAATGGCTGTCGGAGAGAAGGAGTTCTTGGCCTATTTCGGCGGCTCCTGGAGACCCACGATGCCATGGCCAGTCTGGAAGGCAGAGGGCTGTGGTCATGTCAACGATGGGCAGGCCTCCATGGCACTGAGTGGAAAGCATGCATTCTCAGGCACTGAGATTTTGGGGGAGGCACACAGGACACACAAACACGCAGAGACGCAGCCATACGCTCACATGGACAGTCAGGCCCCGTCCCCCGCGACGCAACACACACGCATGAAACTCACGTACGCCGAGGCCCCTACCCTCGTGCGTTCAGACACGCATCGGTTGGTATTGAAGGGATAAAGGGGAGTGGGTAGCAGATAGTGGGCTTCCCCGAGCTAAAGGTTGATTGGCATGGGGCATGCTCGCTGAGAAGTTGGGCCCACGTCTGAAGCGTGCACGTGGTTTCTGTCCCTTGCCAGGTGGGGTTGCCGGGGCAGGCTTGCCGTCAGCCAAGACAAGAAGAGCTTCCCGTTTTCTGGTGTCTGGTGGTGGCCGGGAGTCCCCGAAGAAGTGGGTCGGCGCCAGGATGCTGAACCTTCCCGTGGATCGCTCAGGATGACGGTACGCACTCTCCTCCCCCACCCCCAGCGCTGGCATTGGCTTTCGGATATTCTCTGACTGCCCGAAAGGCGGCCAGAAAGGATTGACCGTTGCTGCTGCTCAGTGGCTTGCTGGCTCTGGATTGCTGGGGTTGCTGGAGGTCTCCGAGCTCACTGGCTCCTCTGTGGAGCCACCCAGCCTGCCACGTTGAGTTGTCCAGCATGCCAGCACGTGCTCGGATCGATGATGACTCCCTCATATGCATTCCTTGGAAAATCTGAACAAAATGAGTGAGAACTCACTACCGTCGTTCTCATCGAAACTGAGGTCCAGCACGTTGCCTCCCCGGGGGCTAGGGAATAGTTAGGAGAGGGGTCCAGCTTGCCCTTGTTCACACTGGTGCAACACCCCCCACGGTGCCAACATTAGAGAGCTGTCGTAGGGTCAGTCGTGTGCACGCATTAGTTGAGGCACGCTGGAATGAGAGGTCCTAGTTTGAGTGGCCGTGGTGGGATGTGGCAGGGGCCAGCTCCCCTGCTGCTCCTGGACGTGGGAGTGCAGAACTGGCCTAGGCCCCGTGAGCAGGTGGGACGAGCCAGTTTGTTTGGGGCAGCTTGGCCGTATTTGGGCCATGGGCCGACTTGATGTATGTGTCAGAGCCAAAGAGAAGAGGTGTGGGTGTTTGGCTACTGGAGCCACCGTTGAGGCGTGTTTCTGCGTGTTTCTGACCTGCGTCTTGGTGAGGACTGTGGCGGGCACAGTGGTTGTGGGTCGGGTAGGGGTGGGGGTCGGGGTCGGGGACGGGCCGGTGGCGGGAGCAGGCTGAGGGATCGGGTTGCCATGCTAGCCTTGGCAGCTCCCTGCTGCACCCACTGCCCCAGTGTTGGTGGCAAGGGCGGAAGCACGGAGCTTGCTGAGGACACAGCGCTGCCTTCAAGCATGGGGGTTGGCGGACAGTGTAGACTGGAAGGGAAGTGTACGGTGAGGTTAGGGCTGGAGTGGTTTTGTGTGCTTTGCTAGAACACTCTGTCCTCGTTTGGCTCCTGCTGCTGTCCTGGGCTTCCTGAGGCCGGTCGGCATTTCCTGAGGGTCTGCCCATGGATGCCTAGGGAGGAAGGCTCCTGGGGTCCAGGTGGATGGGCGGTGCCAGCAGACCTCTCTAGTGTCGGCTTGCTGGTTTGTCCAAGAGGCTCCCGAAAGGTGTCTTCCGGGAACTTCACAGGGAGGCAGTGCAAGGCTTGGTCCAGATGCCTGACGGCAAGATGCCCTCTAGCCCCTTTGCCTCCAGGTGCATGAGCGTGCAAGGTGAAAGGGTGCCTTTAGGTGGGAGCCACGTATCTGGCCGAGAGGGCCCCCTTCCCCGTGACATTTGTTGAGATTTAACCCTGCTGGTACAGGGGCATGGCGCACGTTAGCTGAGATCCCGGGTGGGCTGCGGTGGACCGTCACGTGCTGATTTTGCCCCATTCGAGGTTTCCTTTCGCAGGAGAGCTCCTGGGCTTCAGGACGTCCTGTGGTCCACGGGAACAGGGCATTGAATCTCCGTGAGGCCCGTGGTGGGGTTACAGTGCCTAGAAGAGGTCCTCGGTTGAGGGTGGTGGGGTGTGGCTTCATCCAAGGGGACATCCTTTGAGACTGTCTGCCCTGAAGCTCGGTGTTTGCCCTGTGTGCATAATGTCTGAGGATCCCTGTGGGGCGACTGGGCCTCGGTCCGTGAGGACACATGTTTGGACCAGGCTGCTTAGCGTTCGAACTTTGCGTTGAAGGTCAGGGCCCCGAATCCTGCCCGATGTGGATCTCGGCCGTTGGTGGTGACGTGAGTGCCCTGGCATCCGTGGGGTTTGGCCCTGGCTCATGGAGGCTCCTAATCCAATTCTCCGCTGGGCTTTCTCACCTGCCCTGTGCAGGCGTGTAGGCATAGCTGACAGGACGAGGCTTCTGGATTGTCGTGGCACAGAGACACAGGTTGAATACAGGCTGGATGTGCCCTGGAGCCAGGTTCAGCATGGTGTGAGCTTTCATGTCAATGGTTTCCTGGTTGACATAGGCAGTGAGTATTGCCTCCAGGTCCCCCTATCCTGTGGAGGCCTTGGGCGGCACGGTGACTTGGTGGCTATCCCATCCACGGCCCCGAGTGTGGTGTAGGTGGGTGCGGTTGGCTCTGATCAGAAGGAATGGCTATCGGAGAGAAGGAGTTCTTGGCCTATTTCGGCGGCTCCTGGAGACCCACGATGCCATGGCCAGTCTGGAAGGCAGAGGGCTGTGGTCATGTCAACGATGGGCAGGCCTCCATGGCACTGAGTGGAAAGCATGCATTCTCAGGCACTGAGATTTTGGGGGAGGCACACAGGACACACAAACACGCAGAGACACAGCCATACGCTCACATGGACAGTCAGGCCCCGTCCCCCGCGACGCAACACACACGCATGAAACTCACGTACGCCGAGGCCCCTGCCCTCGTGCGTTCAGACACGCATCGGTTGGTATTGAAGGGATAAAGGGGAGTGGGTAGCAGATAGTGGGCTTCCCCGAGCTAAAGGTTGATTGGCATGGGGCATGCTCGCTGAGAAGTTGGGCCCACGTCTGAAGCGTGCACGTGGTTTCTGTCCCTTGCCAGGTGGGGTTGCCGGGGCAGGCTTGCCGTCAGCCAAGACAAGAAGAGCTTCCCGTTTTCTGGTGTCTGGTGGTGGCCGGGAGTCCCCGAAGAAGTGGGTCGGCGCCAGGATGCTGAACCTTCCCGTGGATCGCTCAGGATGACGGTACGCACTCTCCTCCCCCACCCCCAGCGCTGGCATTGGCTTTCGGATATTCTCTGACTGCCCGAAAGGCGGCCAGAAAGGATTGACCGTTGCTGCTGCTCAGTGGCTTGCTGGCTCTGGATTGCTGGGGTTGCTGGAGGTCTCCGAGCTCACTGGCTCCTCTGTGGAGCCACCCAGCCTGCCACGTTGAGTTGTCCAGCATGCCAGCACGTGCTCGGATCGATGATGACTCCCTCATATGCATTCCTTGGAAAATCTGAACAAAATGAGTGAGAACTCACTACCGTCGTTCTCATCGAAACTGAGGTCCAGCACGTTGCCTCCCCGGGGGCTAGGGAATAGTTAGGAGAGGGGTCCAGCTTGCCCTTGTTCATACTGGTGCAACACCCCCCACGGTGCCAACATTAGAGAGCTGTCGTAGGGTCAGTCGTGTGCACGCATTAGTTGAGGCACGCTGGAATGAGAGGTCCTAGTTTGAGTGGCCGTGGTGGGATGTGGCAGGGGCCAGCTCCCCTGCTGCTCCTGGACGTGGGAGTGCAGAACTGGCCTAGGCCCCGTGAGCAGGTGGGACGAGCCAGTTTGTTTGGGGCAGCTTGGCCGTATTTGGGCCGTGGGCCGACTTGATGTATGTGTCAGAGCCAAAGAGAAGAGGTGTGGGTGTTTGGCTACTGGAGCCACCGTTGAGGCGTGTTTCTGCGTGTTTCTGACCTGCGTCTTGGTGAGGACTGTGGCGGGCACAGTGGCTGTGGGTCGGGTTGTGTTGGGGGTCGGGGTCGGGGACGGGCCGGTGGCGGGAGCAGGCTGAGGGATCGGGTTGCCATGCTAGCCTTGGCAGCTCCCTGCTGCACCCACTGCCCCAGTGTTGGTGGCAAGGGCGGAAGCACGGAGCTTGCTGAGGACACAGCGCTGCCTTCAAGCATGGGGGTTGGCGGACAGTGTAGACTGGAAGGGAAGTGTACGGTGAGGTTAGGGCTGGAGTGGTTTTGTGTGCTTTGCTAGAACACTCTGTCCTCGTTTGGCTCCTGCTGCTGTCCTGGGCTTCCTGAGGCCGGTCGGCATTTCCTGAGGGTCTGCCCATGGATGCCTAGGGAGGAAGGCTCCTGGGGTCCAGGTGGATGGGCGGTGCCAGCAGACCTCTCTAGTGTCGGCTTGCTGGTTTGTCCAAGAGGCTCCCGAAAGGTGTCTTCCGGGAACTTCACAGGGAGGCAGTGCAAGGCTTGGTCCAGATGCCTGACGGCAAGATGCCCTCTAGCCCCTTTGCCTCCAGGTGCATGAGCGTGCAAGGTGAAAGGGTGCCTTTAGGTGGGAGCCACGTATCTGGCCGAGAGGGCCCCCTTCCCCGTGACATTTGTTGAGATTTAACCCTGCTGGTACAGGGGCATGGCGCACGTTAGCTGAGATCCCGGGTGGGCTGCGGTGGACCGTCACGTGCTGATTTTGCCCCATTCGAGGTTTCCTTTCGCAGGAGAGCTCCTGGGCTTCAGGACGTCCTGTGGTCCACGGGAACAGGGCATTGAATCTCCGTGAGGCCCGTGGTGGGGTTACAGTGCCTAGAAGAGGTCCTCGGTTGAGGGTGGTGGGGTGTGGCTTCATCCAAGGGGACATCCTTTGAGACTGTCTGCCCTGAAGCTCGGTGTTTGCCCTGTGTGCATAATGTCTGAGGATCCCTGTGGGGCGACTGGGCCTCGGTCCGTGAGGACACATGTTTGGACCAGGCTGCTTAGCGTTCGAACTTTGCGTTGAAGGTCAGGGCCCCGAATCCTGCCCGATGTGGATCTCGGCCGTTGGTGGTGACGTGAGTGCCCTGGCATCCGTGGGGTTTGGCCCTGGCTCATGGAGGCTCCTAATCCAATTCTCCGCTGGGCTTTCTCACCTGCCCTGTGCAGACGTGTAGGCATAGCTGACAGGACGAGGCTTCTGGATTGTCGTGGCACAGAGACACAGGTTGAATACAGGCTGGATGTGCCCTGGAGCCAGGTTCAGCATGGTGTGAGCTTTCATGTCAATGGTTTCCTGGTTGACATAGGCAGTGAGTATTGCCTCCAGGTCCCCCTATCCTGTGGAGGCCTTGGGCGGCACGGTGACTTGGTGGCTATCCCATCCATGGCCCCGAGTGTGGTGTAGGTGGGTGCGGTTGGCTCTGATCAGAAGGAATGGCTGTCGGAGAGAAGGAGTTCTTGGCCTATTTCGGCGGCTCCTGGAGACCCACGATGCCATGGCCACTCTGGAAGGCAGAGGGCTGTGGTCATGTCAACGATGGGCAGGCCTCAATGCCACTGAGTGGAAAGCATGCATTCTCAGGCACTGAGATTTTGAGGGAGGCACACAGGACACACAAACACGCAGAGACGCAGCCATACGCTCACATGGACAGTCAGGCCCCGCCCCCGCGATGCAACACACACGCATGAAACTCACGTACGCCGAGGCCCCTACCCTCGTGCGTTCAGACACGCATCGGTTGGTATTGAAGGGATAAAGGGGAGTGGGTAGCAGATAGTGGGCTTCCCCGAGCTAAAGGTTGATTGGCATGGGGCATGCTCGCTGAGAAGTTGGGCCCACGTCTGAAGCGTGCACGTGGTTTCTGTCCCTTGCCAGGTGGGGTTGCCGGGTCAGGCTTGCCGTCAGCCAAGACAAGAAGAGCTTCCCGTTTTCTGGTGACTGGTGGTGGCCGGGAGTCCCCGAAGAAGTGGGTCGGCGCCAGGATGCTGAACCTTCCCGTGGATCGCTCAGGATGACGGTACGCACTCTCCTCCCCCACCCCCAGCGCTGGCATTGGCTTTCGGATATTCTCTGACTGCCCGAAAGGCGGCCAGAAAGGATTGACCGTTGCTGCTGCTCAGTGGCTTGCTGGCTCTGGATTGCTGGGGTTGCTGGAGGTCTCCGAGCTCACTGGCTCCTCTGTGGAGCCACCCAGCCTGCCACGTTGAGTTGCCCAGCATGCCAGCACGTGCTCGGATCGATGATGACTCCCTCATATGCATTCCTTGGAAAATCTGAACCAAATGAGTGAGAACTCACTACCGTCATTCTCATCGAAACTGAGGTCCAGCACGTTGCCTCCCCGGGGGCTAGGGAATAGTTAGGAGAGGGGTCCAGCTTGCCCTTGTTCACACTGGTGCAACACCCCCCACGGGGCCAACATTACAGAGCTGTCGTAGGGTCAGTCGTGTGCAAGCATTCGTCGAGGCAGCTGGAATCGGAGGTCGCTGTTTGAGTGGCCGTTGTGGGATGTGACAGTGGCCAGGTCCTCTGCTGCTGGTCGAAGGGGAGTGCCAAATTGGCCAAGGCCCTGTGAGCAGGTGGCATGGATAAGTTGGTTTGAGGCAGCTGCATGCTGTTTGGGGTGTGGCCCGAGTTCGAGTGTGTCTCCGAGCCCAGAAGAAGAGGTGTGGGTGTTTTTTCCCATGGAGCAGCAGTGGAGGCGTGTGCCATGCGTGATCTGGACTTCCTTCGTCTTGGTGAGGACTGCTGAGTGCCCAGTGGCTATGCGGCGTTTCCCGGTGGCTGAAGTGCCGGGAGCAGGCTGAGGGACTGGGTGGCGGTGCTAGCCCTGCAGCTCCCTACTGCACCCACTGCCGCCGTGTCGGTGCCAGGGCACAAGCACGGGGCGTGCTGAGGACTCAGCGCTGCCTCCAAGCATCTGCGGTAGCTGATGGCCGAGACCGGAAGGGAAGGGTCCGGTGAGGTTAACTCTGGCGTGGTTTTGTGTGTTTTCCTGAGCCACGCTGTCGTCCTGTTGTTCCTCCTGCTGTGCTGGAAGTCTGAGGAATGTGTCTGTTTGAAGAGGGTCTGTCCATAAAAGCCTAGGGAGGAAGGCTTTTCTGGTCCATATGGATGGGCAGTGCTAGCAGACCCCTGAAGTCTTGGCTTGCTGACTCGTCCAAGAGACTCCCAAAAGGTGTCTTGCAGGAACCTGGGAGAGATCCGCTGGCAGCCGGGCTCCAGATGACTGACAGAAACGTGGCCTTTAGCCCCTTGGCCTCTTGGTCCATGAATGTGCAATGTTCAAGTGTTCCTTTAGGCGGGAGCCACGTTTCTGGCCCAGAGGGTCCCCTTCCCCATGGCATGTGCTGACCTTTAGCCCTGCTAGTGCGTGGGCATGGCATATGTTTGCTGAGGTCCTGGATGGGCTGCTGTGGACAGCCACCTCCTCATGTCACCCAGTTCAAAGATTCCTTTCCCGGGAGAGGTCTTCTGTGATTGGACTTTCTGTGGGCCTCATGAACGGGCCATTGGATCTCTGTGAGGCCCTTTGTGGAGTTACTGTGCGGAGAAGGGATCCAAGGTTGAGTATCGAGGGGTTAGCTTCACCCATGTGGACATCCTTCCTGACCATCTCCGCTGAAGCTCGGTGTCTGGCCTGTACGCGGATTAAGTGAAGATGCCTGCAGGGTAACTGGCCCTTGGTCCGTTCGCACAAATGTTTGGACCGGGATGCCGAGTGTTTGAACTTTCCTTCGAAGGTCAGGGGCGCCAAACTGCCCCCCAGGTGGGTCTCGGCAGCTGCTGGACACGCGAGTGTCCTGGTTGCTGTGGGGTTCGGCCCTGGCTCATTGAGGCTCCCCACCACTTCTCCTCTGGGCGTTCTCACCCGCCCTGTGGAGGCGTTTGGGCAGAACTCACAGGCACAGGCTTCTTGATTGGAGCAGCTCCGAGGTGTGACTTGTATACAGACTGCTTGTGCCCTGGAGCCTGGATCAGGGTGGTGTGACCTTTCATGTACATGGTTTTGGGGTTGACATCCATAGGCACTGGGTAGAGCCTCCAGGTACGCCTATCCTGTGGAGGCCTTTGGCGACAGAATGACTTCGTCAATATCCCATCCAGGGCCAGGAAATTGCTGTAGGTTGGTGCGGTTGGCTCTGAGCAGAAGGAATGGCTGTCGGAGAGAAGGAATCCTTGGCCTATTGCAGCGGCCCCGAGAGGGCCAAGATGACATGGCCACTTTGGAAGCAGAGGTCTCTGGTCCTTTTCTGGATGGGCAGGCTTCTGTGGAACGGAGAGCAAAGCGTGCATTTTCAGGCCCTGTGATCTTTATGGGGGCAAAGAGGAAACACAGGAAACCAGACCGAGATACAGCCGCACACTCACGCCCATCGGCAGGCACACAGAAGCACACATACAGACGCACACACACAGAGGCACACACACACACACACACACACACACACACAGCCAGAGGCATGCACACACTCACACACACACACCCATCAAAATCCCATATGCCAAGTCCCCTCCCCTAGTGGGCTGGGACACGCATTGATTGGTGTCCCAGGAAAGAGGAAGGTGGGTAATTGATTGCGGGCTTCCCCATAGATAAAGGTTGATTGGCATGAAGCTTGCTCTCTGAGAACCTGGGTCCACCTCTGAAGCGTGCATGTGATTTCTGTCCCCTTGCCAGGTGGAGTGGCCAGGCCAGCCTTGCCGTCAGCCAAGACAAGACGTCCCTGTCGTTTTCTGGTGACTGCTGGTGGCCGGAAGTCCCCCAAGCAGTGGGTCGGCCCCAGGGTGCTGACCCTTCCCAGGGATCTCTCAGGATGACGGTACGCCTTCCCCTCCCCCACCCCAAGTCCTGGCGTCTCCTTTCGGGTTTTCTCTGACTGCCCGAAAGTCGGGCAAGAAAGATGGACGGTGGCTGTTTCTCAGTGGCTTGCTGGCTCTGGTTTGCTCGGCTTGCTGGAGGTCTCCGAGCTCGTCGGCTCCTCTGTGGAGCCGCCCAGCCTGCCGCGTTGAGTTCTCCAGCATGCCAGCACGTGCTCGGATCGATGATGACTCCCTCATATGCATTCCTTGGAAATCTGAACAAAATGAGTGAGAACTCACTACCGTCGTTCTCATCGAAACTGAGGTCCAGCACGTTGCCCCCCCGGGGGCTAGGGCATAGTTAGGCGTGAGGGGCAGCTTGCCCTTGTTCCCACTGCTGCAAACACCCCCCACGGCGCCAGCATTAGACAGCCTCCCGTCTGAGGGTCGGTCGTGTGCAAGCATTCGTCGAGGCAGCTGGAATCGGAGGTCGCTGTTTGAGTGGCCGTTGTGGGATGTGACAGTGGCCAGGTCCTCTGCTGCTGGTCGAAGGGGGAGTGCCAAATTGGCCAAGGCCCTGTGAGCAGGTGGCATGGATAAGTTGGTTTGAGGCAGCTGCATGCTGTTTGGGGGGTGGCCCGAGGTCGAGTGTGTCTCCGAGCCCAGGAGAAGAGGTGTGGGTGTTTTTTCCCATGGAGCAGCAGTGGAGGCGTGTGCCATGCGTGATCTGGACTTCCTTCGTCTTGGTGAGGACTGCTGAGTGCCCAGTGGCTATGCGGCGTTTCCCGGTGGCTGAAGTGCCGGGAGCAGGCTGAGGGACTGGGTGGCGGTGCTAGCCCTGCAGCTCCCTACTGCACCCACTGCCGCCGTGTCGGTGCCAGGGCACAAGCACGGGGCGTGCTGAGGACTCAGCGCTGCCTCCAAGCATCTGCAGTAGCTGATGGCCGAGACCGGAAGGGAAGGGTCCGGTGAGGTTAACTCTGGCGTGGTTTTGTGTGTTTTCCTGAGCCACGCTGTCGTCCTGTTGTTCCTCCTGCTGTGCTGGAAGTCTGAGGAATGTGTCTGTTTGAAGAGGGTCTGTCCATAAAAGCCTAGGGAGGAAGGCTTTTCTGGTCCATATGGATGGGCAGTGCTAGCAGACCCCTGAAGTCTTGGCTTGCTGACTCGTCCAAGAGACTCCCAAAAGGTGTCTTGCAGGAACCTGGGAGAGATCCGCTGGCAGCCGGGCTCCAGATGACTGACAGAAACATGGCCTTTAGCCCCTTGGCCTCTTGGTCCATGGATGTGCAATGTTCAAGTGTTCCTTTAGGCGGGAGCCACGTTTCTGGCCCAGAGGGTCCCCTTCCCCATGGCATGTGCTGACCTTTAGCCCTGCTAGTGCGTGGGCATGGCATATGTTTGCTGAGGTCCTGGATGGGCTGCTGTGGACAGCCACCTCCTCATGTCGCCCAGTTCAAAGATTCCTTTCCCGGGAGAGGTCTTCTGTGATTGGACTTTCTGTGGGCCTCATGAACGGGCCATTGGATCTCTGTGAGGCCCTTTGTGGAGTTACTGTGCGGAGAAGGGATCCAAGGTTGAGTATCGAGGGGGTAGCTTCACCCATGTGGACATCCTTCCTGACCATCTCCGCTGAAGCTCGGTGTCTGGCCTGTACGCGGATTAAGTGAAGATGCCTGCAGGGTAACTGGCCCTTGGTCCGTTCGCACAAATGTTTGGACCGGGATGCCGAGTGTTTGAAATTTCCTTCGAAGGTCAGGGGCGCCAAACTGCCCCCCAGGTGGGTCTCGGCAGCTGCTGGACACGCGAGTGTCCTGGTTGCTGTGGGGTTCGGCCCTGGCTCATTGAGGCTCCCCACCACTTCTCCTCTGGGCGTTCTCACCCGCCCTGTGGAGGCGTTTGGGCAGAACTCACAGGCACAGGCTTCTTGATTGGAGCAGCTCCGAGGTGTGACTTGTATACAGACTGCTTGTGCCCTGGAGCCTGGATCAGGGTGGTGTGACCTTTCATGTACATGGTTTTGGGGTTGACATCCATAGGCACTGGGTAGAGCCTCCAGGTACGCCTATCCTGTGGAGGCCTTTGGCGACAGAATGACTTCGTCAATATCCCATCCAGGGCCAGGAAATTGCTGTAGGTTGGTGCGGTTGGCTCTGAGCAGAAGGAATGGCTGTCGGAGAGAAGGAATCCTTGGCCTATTGCAGCGGCCCCGAGAGGGCCAAGATGACATGGCCACTTTGGAAGCAGAGGTCTCTGGTGCTTTTCTGGATGGGCAGGCTTCTGTGGAACGGAGAGCAAAGCGTGCATTTTCAGGCCCTGTGATCTTTAGGGGGGCAAAGAGGAAACACAGGAAACCAGACCGAGATACAGCCGCACACTCACGCCCATCGGCAGGCACACAGAAGCACACATACAGACGCACACACACAGAGGCACACACACACACACACACACACACACACACACAGCCAGAGGCATGCACACACTCACACACACACACCCATCAAAATCCCATATGCCAAGTCCCCTCCCCTAGTGGGCTGGGACACGCATTGATTGGTGTCCCAGGAAAGAGGAAGGTGGGTAATTGATTGCGGGCTTCCCCATAGATAAAGGTTAATTGGCATGAAGCTTGCTCTCTGAGAACCTGGGTCCACCTCTGAAGCGTGCATGTGATTTCTGTCCCCTTGCCAGGTGGAGTGGCCAGGCCAGCCTTGCCGTCAGCCAAGACAAGACGTCCCTGTCGTTTTCTGGTGACTGCTGGTGGCCGGAAGTCCCCCAAGCAGTGGGTCGGCCCCAGGGTGCTGACCCTTCCCAGGGATCTCTCAGGATGACGGTACGCCTTCCCCTCCCCCACCCCAAGTCCTGGCGTCTCCTTTCGGGTTTTCTCTGACTGCCCGAAAGTCGGGCAAGAAAGATGGACGGTGGCTGTTTCTCAGTGGCTTGCTGGCTCTGGTTTGCTCAGCTTGCTGGAGGTCTCCGAGCTCGTCGGCTCCTCTGTGGAGCCGCCCAGCCTGCCGCGTTGAGTTCTCCAGCATGCCAGCACGTGCTCGGATCGATGATGACTCCCTCATATGCATTCCTTGGAAATCTGAACAAAATGAGTGAGAACTCACTACCGTCGTTCTCATCGAAACTGAGGTCCAGCACGTTGCCCCCCCGGGGGCTAGGGCATAGTTAGGCGTGAGGGGCAGCTTGCCCTTGTTCCCACTGCTGCAAACACCCCCCACGGCGCCAGCATTAGACAGCCTCCCGTCTGAGGGTCGGTCGTGTGCAAGCATTCGTCGAGGCAGCTGGAATCGGAGGTCGCTGTTTGAGTGGCCGTTGTGGGATGTGACAGTGGCCAGGTCCTCTGCTGCTGGTCGAAGGGGGAGTGCCAAATTGGCCAAGGCCCTGTGAGCAGGTGGCATGGATAAGTTGGTTTGAGGCAGCTGCATGCTGTTTGGGGGGTGGCCCGAGGTCGAGTGTGTCTCCGAGCCCAGGAGAAGAGGTGTGGGTGTTTTTTCCCATGGAGCAGCAGTGGAGGCGTGTGCCATGCGTGATCTGGACTTCCTTCGTCTTGGTGAGGACTGCTGAGTGCCCAGTGGCTATGCGGCGTTTCCCGGTGGCTGAAGTGCCGGGAGCAGGCTGAGGGACTGGGTGGCGGTGCTAGCCCTGCAGCTCCCTACTGCACCCACTGCCGCCGTGTCGGTGCCAGGGCACAAGCACGGGGCGTGCTGAGGACTCAGCGCTGCCTCCAAGCATCTGCGGTAGCTGATGGCCGAGACCGGAAGGGAAGGGTCCGGTGAGGTTAACTCTGGCGTGGTTTTGTGTGTTTTCCTGAGCCACGCTGTCGTCCTGTTGTTCCTCCTGCTGTGCTGGAAGTCTGAGGAATGTGTCTGTTTGAAGAGGGTCTGTCCATAAAAGCCTAGGGAGGAAGGCTTTTCTGGTCCATATGGATGGGCAGTGCTAGCAGACCCCTGAAGTCTTGGCTTGCTGACTCGTCCAAGAGACTCCCAAAAGGTGTCTTGCAGGAACCTGGGAGAGATCCGCTGGCAGCCGGGCTCCAGATGACTGACAGAAACATGGCCTTTAGCCCCTTGGCCTCTTGGTCCATGAATGTGCAATGTTCAAGTGTTCCTTTAGGCGGGAGCCACGTTTCTGGCCCAGAGGGTCCCCTTCCCCATGGCATGTGCTGACCTTTAGCCCTGCTAGTGCGTGGGCATGGCATATGTTTGCTGAGGTCCTGGATGGGCTGCTGTGGACAGCCACCTCCTCATGTCGCCCAGTTCAAAGATTCCTTTCCCGGGAGAGGTCTTCTGTGATTGGACTTTCTGTGGGCCTCATGAACGGGCCATTGGATCTCTGTGAGGCCCTTTGTGGAGTTACTGTGCGGAGAAGGGATCCAAGGTTGAGTATCGAGGGGGTAGCTTCACCCATGTGGACATCCTTCCTGACCATCTCCGCTGAAGCTCGGTGTCTGGCCTGTACGCGGATTAAGTGAAGATGCCTGCAGGGTAACTGGCCCTTGGTCCGTTCGCACAAATGTTTGGACCGGGATGCCGAGTGTTTGAAATTTCCTTCGAAGGTCAGGGGCGCCAAACTGCCCCCCAGGTGGGTCTCGGCAGCTGCTGGACACGCGAGTGTCCTGGTTGCTGTGGGGTTCGGCCCTGGCTCATTGAGGCTCCCCACCACTTCTCCTCTGGGCGTTCTCATCCGCCCTGTGGAGGCGTTTGGGCAGAACTCACAGGCACAGGCTTCTTGATTGGAGCAGCTCCGAGGTGTGACTTGTATACAGACTGCTTGTGCCCTGGAGCCTGGATCAGGGTGGTGTGACCTTTCATGTACATGGTTTTGGGGTTGACATCCATAGGCACTGGGTAGAGCCTCCAGGTACGCCTATCCTGTGGAGGCCTTTGGCGACAGAATGACTTCGTCAATATCCCATCCAGGGCCAGGAAATTGCTGTAGGTTGGTGCGGTTGGCTCTGAGCAGAAGGAATGGCTGTCGGAGAGAAGGAATCCTTGGCCTATTGCAGCGGCCCCGAGAGGGCCAAGATGACATGGCCACTTTGGAAGCAGAGGTCTCTGGTCCTTTTATGGATGGGCAGGCTTCTGTGGAACGGAGAGCAAAGCGTGCATTTTCAGGCCCTGTGATCTTTAGGGGGGCAAAGAGGAAACACAGGAAACCAGACCGAGATACAGCCGCACACTCACGCCCATCGGCAGGCACACAGAAGCACACATACAGACGCACACACACAGAGGCACACACACACACACACACACACACACACACAGCCAGAGGCATGCACACACTCACACACACACACCCATCAAAATCCCATATGCCAAGTCCCCTCCCCTAGTGGGCTGGGACACGCATTGATTGGTGTCCCAGGAAAGAGGAAGGTGGGTAATTGATTGCGGGCTTCCCCATAGATAAAGGTTGATTGGCATGAAGCTTGCTCTCTGAGAACCTGGGTCCACCTCTGAAGCGTGCATGTGATTTCTGTCCCCTTGCCAGGTGGAGTGGCCAGGCCAGCCTTGCCGTCAGCCAAGACAAGACGTCCCTGTCGTTTTCTGGTGACTGCTGGTGGCCGGAAGTCCCCCAAGCAGTGGGTCGGCCCCAGGGTGCTGACCCTTCCCAGGGATCTCTCAGGATGACGGTACGCCTTCCCCTCCCCCACCCCAAGTCCTGGCGTCTCCTTTCGGGTTTTCTCTGACTGCCCGAAAGTCGGGCAAGAAAGATGGACGGTGGCTGTTTCTCAGTGGCTTGCTGGCTCTGGTTTGCTCAGCTTGCTGGAGGTCTCCGAGCTCGTCGGCTCCTCTGTGGAGCCGCCCAGCCTGCCGCGTTGAGTTCTCCAGCATGCCAGCACGTGCTCGGATCGATGATGACTCCCTCATATGCATTCCTTGGAAATCTGAACAAAATGAGTGAGAACTCACTACCGTCGTTCTCATCGAAACTGAGGTCCAGCACGTTGCCCCCCCGGGGGCTAGGGCATAGTTAGGCGTGAGGGGCAGCTTGCCCTTGTTCCCACTGCTGCAAACACCCCCCACGGCGCCAGCATTAGACAGCCTCCCGTCTGAGGGTCGGTCGTGTGCAAGCATTCGTCGAGGCAGCTGGAATCGGAGGTCGCTGTTTGAGTGGCCGTTGTGGGATGTGACAGTGGCCAGGTCCTCTGCTGCTGGTCGAAGGGGGAGTGCCAAATTGGCCAAGGCCCTGTGAGCAGGTGGCATGGATAAGTTGGTTTGAGGCAGCTGCATGCTGTTTGGGGGGTGGCCCGAGGTCGAGTGTGTCTCCGAGCCCAGGAGAAGAGGTGTGGGTGTTTTTTCCCATGGAGCAGCAGTGGAGGCGTGTGCCATGCGTGATCTGGACTTCCTTCGTCTTGGTGAGGACTGCTGAGTGCCCAGTGGCTATGCGGCGTTTCCCGGTGGCTGAAGTGCCGGGAGCAGGCTGAGGGACTGGGTGGCGGTGCTAGCCCTGCAGCTCCCTACTGCACCCACTGTCGCCGTGTCGGTGCCAGGGCACAAGCACGGGGCGTGCTGAGGACTCAGCGCTGCCTCCAAGCATCTGCGGTAGCTGATGGCCGAGACCGGAAGGGAAGGGTCCGGTGAGGTTAACTCTGGCGTGGTTTTGTGTGTTTTCCTGAGCCACGCTGTCGTCCTGTTGTTCCTCCTGCTGTGCTGGAAGTCTGAGGAATGTGTCTGTTTGAAGAGGGTCTGTCCATAAAAGCCTAGGGAGGAAGGCTTTTCTGGTCCATATGGATGGGCAGTGCTAGCAGACCCCTGAAGTCTTGGCTTGCTGACTCGTCCAAGAGACTCCCAAAAGGTGTCTTGCAGGAACCTGGGAGAGATCCGCTGGCAGCCGGGCTCCAGATGACTGACAGAAACATGGCCTTTAGCCCCTTGGCCTCTTGGTCCATGAATGTGCAATGTTCAAGTGTTCCTTTAGGCGGGAGCCACGTTTCTGGCCCAGAGGGTCCCCTTCCCCATGGCATGTGCTGACCTTTAGCCCTGCTAGTGCGTGGGCATGGCATATGTTTGCTGAGGTCCTGGATGGGCTGCTGTGGACAGCCACCTCCTCATGTCGCCCAGTTCAAAGATTCCTTTCCCGGGAGAGGTCTTCTGTGATTGGACTTTCTGTGGGCCTCATGAACGGGCCATTGGATCTCTGTGAGGCCCTTTGTGGAGTTACTGTGCGGAGAAGGGATCCAAGGTTGAGTATCGAGGGGGTAGCTTCACCCATGTGGACATCCTTCCTGACCATCTCCGCTGAAGCTCGGTGTCTGGCCTGTACGCGGATTAAGTGAAGATGCCTGCAGGGTAACTGGCCCTTGGTCCGTTCGCACAAATGTTTGGACCGGGATGCCGAGTGTTTGAAATTTCCTTCGAAGGTCAGGGGCGCCAAACTGCCCCCCAGGTGGGTCTCGGCAGCTGCTGGACACGCAAGTGTCCTGGTTGCTGTGGGGTTCGGCCCTGGCTCATTGAGGCTCCCCACCACTTCTCCTCTGGGCGTTCTCACCCGCCCTGTGGAGGCGTTTGGGCAGAACTCACAGGCACAGGCTTCTTGATTGGAGCAGCTCCGAGGTGTGACTTGTATACAGACTGCTTGTGCCCTGGAGCCTGGATCAGGGTGGTGTGACCTTTCATGTACATGGTTTTGGGGTTGACATCCATAGGCACTGGGTAGAGCCTCCAGGTACGCCTATCCTGTGGAGGCCTTTGGCGACAGAATGACTTCGTCAATATCCCATCCAGGGCCAGGAAATTGCTGTAGGTTGGTGCGGTTGGCTCTGAGCAGAAGGAATGGCTGTCGGAGAGAAGGAATCCTTGGCCTATTGCAGCGGCCCCGAGAGGGCCAAGATGACATGGCCACTTTGGAAGCAGAGGTCTCTGGTGCTTTTCTGGATGGGCAGGCTTCTGTGGAACGGAGAGCAAAGCGTGCATTTTCAGGCCCTGTGATCTTTAGGGGGGCAAAGAGGAAACACAGGAAACCAGACCGAGATACAGCCGCACACTCACGCCCATCGGCAGGCACACAGAAGCACACATACAGACGCACACACACAGAGGCACACACACACACACACACACACACACACACACAGCCAGAGGCATGCACACACTCACACACACACACCCATCAAAATCCCATATGCCAAGTCCCCTCCCCTAGTGGGCTGGGACACGCATTGATTGGTGTCCCAGGAAAGAGGAAGGTGGGTAATTGATTGCGGGCTTCCCCATAGATAAAGGTTGATTGGCATGAAGCTTGCTCTCTGAGAACCTGGGTCCACCTCTGAAGCGTGCATGTGATTTCTGTCCCCTTGCCAGGTGGAGTGGCCAGGCCAGCCTTGCCGTCAGCCAAGACAAGACGTCCCTGTCGTTTTCTGGTGACTGCTGGTGGCCGGAAGTCCCCCAAGCAGTGGGTCGGCCCCAGGGTGCTGACCCTTCCCAGGGATCTCTCAGGATGACGGTACGCCTTCCCCTCCCCCACCCCAAGTCCTGGCGTCTCCTTTCGGGTTTTCTCTGACTGCCCGAAAGTCGGGCAAGAAAGATGGACGGTGGCTGTTTCTCAGTGGCTTGCTGGCTCTGGTTTGCTCAGCTTGCTGGAGGTCTCCGAGCTCGTCGGCTCCTCTGTGGAGCCGCCCAGCCTGCCGCGTTGAGTTCTCCAGCATGCCAGCACGTGCTCGGATCGATGATGACTCCCTCATATGCATTCCTTGGAAATCTGAACAAAATGAGTGAGAACTCACTACCGTCGTTCTCATCGAAACTGAGGTCCAGCACGTTGCCCCCCCGGGGGCTAGGGCATAGTTAGGCGTGAGGGGCAGCTTGCCCTTGTTCCCACTGCTGCAAACACCCCCCACGGCGCCAGCATTAGACAGCCTCCCGTCTGAGGGTCGGTCGTGTGCAAGCATTCGTCGAGGCAGCTGGAATCGGAGGTCGCTGTTTGAGTGGCCGTTGTGGGATGTGACAGTGGCCAGGTCCTCTGCTGCTGGTCGAAGGGGGAGTGCCAAATTGGCCAAGGCCCTGTGAGCAGGTGGCATGGATAAGTTGGTTTGAGGCAGCTGCATGCTGTTTGGGGGGTGGCCCGAGGTCGAGTGTGTCTCCGAGCCCAGGAGAAGAGGTGTGGGTGTTTTTTCCCATGGAGCAGCAGTGGAGGCGTGTGCCATGCGTGATCTGGACTTCCTTCGTCTTGGTGAGGACTGCTGAGTGCCCAGTGGCTATGCGGCGTTTCCCGGTGGCTGAAGTGCCGGGAGCAGGCTGAGGGACTGGGTGGCGGTGCTAGCCCTGCAGCTCCCTACTGCACCCACTGTCGCCGTGTCGGTGCCAGGGCACAAGCACGGGGCGTGCTGAGGACTCAGCGCTGCCTCCAAGCATCTGCGGTAGCTGATGGCCGAGACCGGAAGGGAAGGGTCCGGTGAGGTTAACTCTGGCGTGGTTTTGTGTGTTTTCCTGAGCCACGCTGTCGTCCTGTTGTTCCTCCTGCTGTGCTGGAAGTCTGAGGAATGTGTCTGTTTGAAGAGGGTCTGTCCATAAAAGCCTAGGGAGGAAGGCTTTTCTGGTCCATATGGATGGGCAGTGCTAGCAGACCCCTGAAGTCTTGGCTTGCTGACTCGTCCAAGAGACTCCCAAAAGGTGTCTTGCAGGAACCTGGGAGAGATCCGCTGGCAGCCGGGCTCCAGATGACTGACAGAAACATGGCCTTTAGCCCCTTGGCCTCTTGGTCCATGAATGTGCAATGTTCAAGTGTTCCTTTAGGCGGGAGCCACGTTTCTGGCCCAGAGGGTCCCCTTCCCCATGGCATGTGCTGACCTTTAGCCCTGCTAGTGCGTGGGCATGGCATATGTTTGCTGAGGTCCTGGATGGGCTGCTGTGGACAGCCACCTCCTCATGTCGCCCAGTTCAAAGATTCCTTTCCCGGGAGAGGTCTTCTGTGATTGGACTTTCTGTGGGCCTCATGAACGGGCCATTGGATCTCTGTGAGGCCCTTTGTGGAGTTACTGTGCGGAGAAGGGATCCAAGGTTGAGTATCGAGGGGGTAGCTTCACCCATGTGGACATCCTTCCTGACCATCTCCGCTGAAGCTCGGTGTCTGGCCTGTACGCGGATTAAGTGAAGATGCCTGCAGGGTAACTGGCCCTTGGTCCGTTCGCACAAATGTTTGGACCGGGATGCCGAGTGTTTGAAATTTCCTTCGAAGGTCAGGGGCGCCAAACTGCCCCCCAGGTGGGTCTCGGCAGCTGCTGGACACGCGAGTGTCCTGGTTGCTGTGGGGTTCGGCCCTGGCTCATTGAGGCTCCCCACCACTTCTCCTCTGGGCGTTCTCACCCGCCCTGTGGAGGCGTTTGGGCAGAACTCACAGGCACAGGCTTCTTGATTGGAGCAGCTCCGAGGTGTGACTTGTATACAGACTGCTTGTGCCCTGGAGCCTGGATCAGGGTGGTGTGACCTTTCATGTACATGGTTTTGGGGTTGACATCCATAGGCACTGGGTAGAGCCTCCAGGTACGCCTATCCTGTGGAGGCCTTTGGCGACAGAATGACTTCGTCAATATCCCATCCAGGGCCAGGAAATTGCTGTAGGTTGGTGCGGTTGGCTCTGAGCAGAAGGAATGGCTGTCGGAGAGAAGGAATCCTTGGCCTATTGCAGCGGCCCCGAGAGGGCCAAGATGACATGGCCACTTTGGAAGCAGAGGTCTCTGGTGCTTTTCTGGATGGGCAGGCTTCTGTGGAACGGAGAGCAAAGCGTGCATTTTCAGGCCCTGTGATCTTTAGGGGGGCAAAGAGGAAACACAGGAAACCAGACCGAGATACAGCCGCACACTCACGCCCATCGGCAGGCACACAGAAGCACACATACAGACGCACACACACAGAGGCACACACACACACACACACACACACACACACACAGCCAGAGGCATGCACACACTCACACACACACACCCATCAAAATCCCATATGCCAAGTCCCCTCCCCTAGTGGGCTGGGACACGCATTGATTGGTGTCCCAGGAAAGAGGAAGGTGGGTAATTGATTGCGGGCTTCCCCATAGATAAAGGTTGATTGGCATGAAGCTTGCTCTCTGAGAACCTGGGTCCACCTCTGAAGCGTGCATGTGATTTCTGTCCCCTTGCCAGGTGGAGTGGCCAGGCCAGCCTTGCCGTCAGCCAAGACAAGACGTCCCTGTCGTTTTCTGGTGACTGCTGGTGGCCGGAAGTCCCCCAAGCAGTGGGTCGGCCCCAGGGTGCTGACCCTTCCCAGGGATCTCTCAGGATGACGGTACGCCTTCCCCTCCCCCACCCCAAGTCCTGGCGTCTCCTTTCGGGTTTTCTCTGACTGCCCGAAAGTCGGGCAAGAAAGATGGACGGTGGCTGTTTCTCAGTGGCTTGCTGGCTCTGGTTTGCTCAGCTTGCTGGAGGTCTCCGAGCTCGTCGGCTCCTCTGTGGAGCCGCCCAGCCTGCCGCGTTGAGTTCTCCAGCATGCCAGCACGTGCTCGGATCGATGATGACTCCCTCATATGCATTCCTTGGAAATCTGAACAAAATGAGTGAGAACTCACTACCGTCGTTCTCATCGAAACTGAGGTCCAGCACGTTGCCCCCCCGGGGGCTAGGGCATAGTTAGGCGTGAGGGGCAGCTTGCCCTTGTTCCCACTGCTGCAAACACCCCCCACGGCGCCAGCATTAGACAGCCTCCCGTCTGAGGGTCGGTCGTGTGCAAGCATTCGTCGAGGCAGCTGGAATCGGAGGTCGCTGTTTGAGTGGCCGTTGTGGGATGTGACAGTGGCCAGGTCCTCTGCTGCTGGTCGAAGGGGGAGTGCCAAATTGGCCAAGGCCCTGTGAGCAGGTGGCATGGATAAGTTGGTTTGAGGCAGCTGCATGCTGTTTGGGGGGTGGCCCGAGGTCGAGTGTGTCTCCGAGCCCAGGAGAAGAGGTGTGGGTGTTTTTTCCCATGGAGCAGCAGTGGAGGCGTGTGCCATGCGTGATCTGGACTTCCTTCGTCTTGGTGAGGACTGCTGAGTGCCCAGTGGCTATGCGGCGTTTCCCGGTGGCTGAAGTGCCGGGAGCAGGCTGAGGGACTGGGTGGCGGTGCTAGCCCTGCAGCTCCCTACTGCACCCACTGCCGCCGTGTCGGTGCCAGGGCACAAGCACGGGGCGTGCTGAGGACTCAGCGCTGCCTCCAAGCATCTGCGGTAGCTGATGGCCGAGACCGGAAGGGAAGGGTCCGGTGAGGTTAACTCTGGCGTGGTTTTGTGTGTTTTCCTGAGCCACGCTGTCGTCCTGTTGTTCCTCCTGCTGTGCTGGAAGTCTGAGGAATGTGTCTGTTTGAAGAGGGTCTGTCCATAAAAGCCTAGGGAGGAAGGCTTTTCTGGTCCATATGGATGGGCAGTGCTAGCAGACCCCTGAAGTCTTGGCTTGCTGACTCGTCCAAGAGACTCCCAAAAGGTGTCTTGCAGGAACCTGGGAGAGATCCGCTGGCAGCCGGGCTCCAGATGACTGACAGAAACGTGGCCTTTAGCCCCTTGGCCTCTTGGTCCATGAATGTGCAATGTTCAAGTGTTCCTTTAGGCGGGAGCCACGTTTCTGGCCCAGAGGGTCCCCTTCCCCATGGCATGTGCTGACCTTTAGCCCTGCTAGTGCGTGGGCATGGCATATGTTTGCTGAGGTCCTGGATGGGCTGCTGTGGACAGCCACCTCCTCATGTCACCCAGTTCAAAGATTCCTTTCCCGGGAGAGGTCTTCTGTGATTGGACTTTCTGTGGGCCTCATGAACGGGCCATTGGATCTCTGTGAGGCCCTTTGTGGAGTTACTGTGCGGAGAAGGGATCCAAGGTTGAGTATCGAGGGGTTAGCTTCACCCATGTGGACATCCTTCCTGACCATCTCCGCTGAAGCTCGGTGTCTGGCCTGTACGCGGATTAAGTGAAGATGCCTGCAGGGTAACTGGCCCTTGGTCCGTTCGCACAAATGTTTGGACCGGGATGCCGAGTGTTTGAACTTTCCTTCGAAGGTCAGGGGCGCCAAACTGCCCCCCAGGTGGGTCTCGGCAGCTGCTGGACACGCGAGTGTCCTGGTTGCTGTGGGGTTCGGCCCTGGCTCATTGAGGCTCCCCACCACTTCTCCTCTGGGCGTTCTCACCCGCCCTGTGGAGGCGTTTGGGCAGAACTCACAGGCACAGGCTTCTTGATTGGAGCAGCTCCGAGGTGTGACTTGTATACAGACTGCTTGTGCCCTGGAGCCTGGATCAGGGTGGTGTGACCTTTCATGTACATGGTTTTGGGGTTGACATCCATAGGCACTGGGTAGAGCCTCCAGGTACGCCTATCCTGTGGAGGCCTTTGGCGACAGAATGACTTCGTCAATATCCCATCCAGGGCCAGGAAATTGCTGTAGGTTGGTGCGGTTGGCTCTGAGCAGAAGGAATGGCTGTCGGAGAGAAGGAATCCTTGGCCTATTGCAGCGGCCCCGAGAGGGCCAAGATGACATGGCCACTTTGGAAGCAGAGGTCTCTGGTCCTTTTCTGGATGGGCAGGCTTCTGTGGAACGGAGAGCAAAGCGTGCATTTTCAGGCCCTGTGATCTTTATGGGGGCAAAGAGGAAACACAGGAAACCAGACCGAGATACAGCCGCACACTCACGCCCATCGGCAGGCACACAGAAGCACACATACAGACGCACACACACAGAGGCACACACACACACACACACACACACACAGCCAGAGGCATGCACACACTCACACACACACACCCATCAAAATCCCATATGCCAAGTCCCCTCCCCTAGTGGGCTGGGACACGCATTGATTGGTGTCCCAGGAAAGAGGAAGGTGGGTAATTGATTGCGGGCTTCCCCATAGATAAAGGTTGATTGGCATGAAGCTTGCTCTCTGAGAACCTGGGTCCACCTCTGAAGCGTGCATGTGATTTCTGTCCCCTTGCCAGGTGGAGTGGCCAGGCCAGCCTTGCCGTCAGCCAAGACAAGACGTCCCTGTCGTTTTCTGGTGACTGCTGGTGGCCGGAAGTCCCCCAAGCAGTGGGTCGGCCCCAGGGTGCTGACCCTTCCCAGGGATCTCTCAGGATGACGGTACGCCTTCCCCTCCCCCACCCCAAGTCCTGGCGTCTCCTTTCGGGTTTTCTCTGACTGCCCGAAAGTCGGGCAAGAAAGATGGACGGTGGCTGTTTCTCAGTGGCTTGCTGGCTCTGGTTTGCTCGGCTTGCTGGAGGTCTCCGAGCTCGTCGGCTCCTCTGTGGAGCCGCCCAGCCTGCCGCGTTGAGTTCTCCAGCATGCCAGCACGTGCTCGGATCGATGATGACTCCCTCATATGCATTCCTTGGAAATCTGAACAAAATGAGTGAGAACTCACTACCGTCGTTCTCATCGAAACTGAGGTCCAGCACGTTGCCCCCCCGGGGGCTAGGGCATAGTTAGGCGTGAGGGGCAGCTTGCCCTTGTTCCCACTGCTGCAAACACCCCCCACGGCGCCAGCATTAGACAGCCTCCCGTCTGAGGGTCGGTCGTGTGCAAGCATTCGTCGAGGCAGCTGGAATCGGAGGTCGCTGTTTGAGTGGCCGTTGTGGGATGTGACAGTGGCCAGGTCCTCTGCTGCTGGTCGAAGGGGGAGTGCCAAATTGGCCAAGGCCCTGTGAGCAGGTGGCATGGATAAGTTGGTTTGAGGCAGCTGCATGCTGTTTGGGGGGTGGCCCGAGGTCGAGTGTGTCTCCGAGCCCAGGAGAAGAGGTGTGGGTGTTTTTTCCCATGGAGCAGCAGTGGAGGCGTGTGCCATGCGTGATCTGGACTTCCTTCGTCTTGGTGAGGACTGCTGAGTGCCCAGTGGCTATGCGGCGTTTCCCGGTGGCTGAAGTGCCGGGAGCAGGCTGAGGGACTGGGTGGCGGTGCTAGCCCTGCAGCTCCCTACTGCACCCACTGCCGCCGTGTCGGTGCCAGGGCACAAGCACGGGGCGTGCTGAGGACTCAGCGCTGCCTCCAAGCATCTGCGGTAGCTGATGGCCGAGACCGGAAGGGAAGGGTCCGGTGAGGTTAACTCTGGCGTGGTTTTGTGTGTTTTCCTGAGCCACGCTGTCGTCCTGTTGTTCCTCCTGCTGTGCTGGAAGTCTGAGGAATGTGTCTGTTTGAAGAGGGTCTGTCCATAAAAGCCTAGGGAGGAAGGCTTTTCTGGTCCATATGGATGGGCAGTGCTAGCAGACCCCTGAAGTCTTGGCTTGCTGACTCGTCCAAGAGACTCCCAAAAGGTGTCTTGCAGGAACCTGGGAGAGATCCGCTGGCAGCCGGGCTCCAGATGACTGACAGAAACATGGCCTTTAGCCCCTTGGCCTCTTGGTCCATGAATGTGCAATGTTCAAGTGTTCCTTTAGGCGGGAGCCACGTTTCTGGCCCAGAGGGTCCCCTTCCCCATGGCATGTGCTGACCTTTAGCCCTGCTAGTGCGTGGGCATGGCATATGTTTGCTGAGGTCCTGGATGGGCTGCTGTGGACAGCCACCTCCTCATGTCGCCCAGTTCAAAGATTCCTTTCCCGGGAGAGGTCTTCTGTGATTGGACTTTCTGTGGGCCTCATGAACGGGCCATTGGATCTCTGTGAGGCCCTTTGTGGAGTTACTGTGCGGAGAAGGGATCCAAGGTTGAGTATCGAGGGGGTAGCTTCACCCATGTGGACATCCTTCCTGACCATCTCCGCTGAAGCTCGGTGTCTGGCCTGTACGCGGATTAAGTGAAGATGCCTGCAGGGTAACTGGCCCTTGGTCCGTTCGCACAAATGTTTGGACCGGGATGCCGAGTGTTTGAAATTTCCTTCGAAGGTCAGGGGCGCCAAACTGCCCCCCAGGTGGGTCTCGGCAGCTGCTGGACACGCGAGTGTCCTGGTTGCTGTGGGGTTCGGCCCTGGCTCATTGAGGCTCCCCACCACTTCTCCTCTGGGCGTTCTCACCCGCCCTGTGGAGGCGTTTGGGCAGAACTCACAGGCACAGGCTTCTTGATTGGAGCAGCTCCGAGGTGTGACTTGTATACAGACTGCTTGTGCCCTGGAGCCTGGATCAGGGTGGTGTGACCTTTCATGTACATGGTTTTGGGGTTGACATCCATAGGCACTGGGTAGAGCCTCCAGGTACGCCTATCCTGTGGAGGCCTTTGGCGACAGAATGACTTCGTCAATATCCCATCCAGGGCCAGGAAATTGCTGTAGGTTGGTGCGGTTGGCTCTGAGCAGAAGGAATGGCTGTTGGAGAGAAGGAATCCTTGGCCTATTGCAGCGGCCCCGAGAGGGCCAAGATGACATGGCCACTTTGGTAGCAGAGGTCTCTGGTCCTTTCCTGGATGGGCAGGCTTCTGTGGAACGGAGAACAAAGCGTGCATTTTCAGGCCCTGTGATCTTTATGGGGGCAAAGAGGAAACACAGGAAACCAGACCGAGATACAGCCGCACACTCACGCCCATCGGCAGGCACACAGAAGCACACATACAGACGCACACACACAGAGGCACACACACACACACACACACACACACACACAGCCAGAGGCATGCACACACTCACACACACACACCCATCAAAATCCCATATGCCAAGTCCCCTCCCCTAGTGGGCTGGGACACGCATTGATTGGTGTCCCAGGAAAGAGGAAGGTGGGTAATTGATTGCGGGCTTCCCCATAGATAAAGGTTGATTGGCATGAAGCTTGCTCTCTGAGAACCTGGGTCCACCTCTGAAGCGTGCATGTGATTTCTGTCCCCTTGCCAGGTGGAGTGGCCAGGCCAGCCTTGCCGTCAGCCAAGACAAGACGTCCCTGTCGTTTTCTGGTGACTGCTGGTGGCCGGAAGTCCCCCAAGCAGTGGGTCGGCCCCAGGGTGCTGACCCTTCCCAGGGATCTCTCAGGATGACGGTACGCCTTCCCCTCCCCCACCCCAAGTCCTGGCGTCTCCTTTCGGGTTTTCTCTGACTGCCCGAAAGTCGGGCAAGAAAGATGGACGGTGGCTGTTTCTCAGTGGCTTGCTGGCTCTGGTTTGCTCAGCTTGCTGGAGGTCTCCGAGCTCGTCGGCTCCTCTGTGGAGCCGCCCAGCCTGCCGCGTTGAGTTCTCCAGCATGCCAGCACGTGCTCGGATCGATGATGACTCCCTCATATGCATTCCTTGGAAATCTGAACAAAATGAGTGAGAACTCACTACCGTCGTTCTCATCGAAACTGAGGTCCAGCACGTTGCCCCCCCGGGGGCTAGGGCATAGTTAGGCGTGAGGGGCAGCTTGCCCTTGTTCCCACTGCTGCAAACACCCCCCACGGCGCCAGCATTAGACAGCCTCCCGTCTGAGGGTCGGTCGTGTGCAAGCATTCGTCGAGGCAGCTGGAATCGGAGGTCGCTGTTTGAGTGGCCGTTGTGGGATGTGACAGTGGCCAGGTCCTCTGCTGCTGGTCGAAGGGGGAGTGCCAAATTGGCCAAGGCCCTGTGAGCAGGTGGCATGGATAAGTTGGTTTGAGGCAGCTGCATGCTGTTTGGGGGGTGGCCCGAGGTCGAGTGTGTCTCCGAGCCCAGGAGAAGAGGTGTGGGTGTTTTTTCCCATGGAGCAGCAGTGGAGGCGTGTGCCATGCGTGATCTGGACTTCCTTCGTCTTGGTGAGGACTGCTGAGTGCCCAGTGGCTATGCGGCGTTTCCCGGTGGCTGAAGTGCCGGGAGCAGGCTGAGGGACTGGGTGGCGGTGCTAGCCCTGCAGCTCCCTACTGCACCCACTGTCGCCGTGTCGGTGCCAGGGCACAAGCACGGGGCGTGCTGAGGACTCAGCGCTGCCTCCAAGCATCTGCGGTAGCTGATGGCCGAGACCGGAAGGGAAGGGTCCGGTGAGGTTAACTCTGGCGTGGTTTTGTGTGTTTTCCTGAGCCACGCTGTCGTCCTGTTGTTCCTCCTGCTGTGCTGGAAGTCTGAGGAATGTGTCTGTTTGAAGAGGGTCTGTCCATAAAAGCCTAGGGAGGAAGGCTTTTCTGGTCCATATGGATGGGCAGTGCTAGCAGACCCCTGAAGTCTTGGCTTGCTGACTCGTCCAAGAGACTCCCAAAAGGTGTCTTGCAGGAACCTGGGAGAGATCCGCTGGCAGCCGGGCTCCAGATGACTGACAGAAACATGGCCTTTAGCCCCTTGGCCTCTTGGTCCATGAATGTGCAATGTTCAAGTGTTCCTTTAGGCGGGAGCCACGTTTCTGGCCCAGAGGGTCCCCTTCCCCATGGCATGTGCTGACCTTTAGCCCTGCTAGTGCGTGGGCATGGCATATGTTTGCTGAGGTCCTGGATGGGCTGCTGTGGACAGCCACCTCCTCATGTCGCCCAGTTCAAAGATTCCTTTCCCGGGAGAGGTCTTCTGTGATTGGACTTTCTGTGGGCCTCATGAACGGGCCATTGGATCTCTGTGAGGCCCTTTGTGGAGTTACTGTGCGGAGAAGGGATCCAAGGTTGAGTATCGAGGGGGTAGCTTCACCCATGTGGACATCCTTCCTGACCATCTCCGCTGAAGCTCGGTGTCTGGCCTGTACGTGGATTAAGTGAAGATGCCTGCAGGGTAACTGGCCCTTGGTCCGTTCGCACAAATGTTTGGACCGGGATGCCGAGTGTTTGAACTTTCCTTCGAAGGTCAGGGGCGCCAAACTGCCCCCCAGGTGGGTCTCGGCAGCTGCTGGACACGCGAGTGTCCTGGTTGCTGTGGGGTTCGGCCCTGGCTCATTGAGGCTCCCCACCACTTCTCCTCTGGGCGTTCTCACCCGCCCTGTGGAGGCGTTTGGGCAGAACTCACAGGCACAGGCTTCTTGATTGGAGCAGCTCCGAGGTGTGACTTGTATACAGACTGCTTGTGCCCTGGAGCCTGGATCAGGGTGGTGTGACCTTTCATGTACATGGTTTTGGGGTTGACATCCATAGGCACTGGGTAGAGCCTCCAGGTACGCCTATCCTGTGGAGGCCTTTGGCGACAGAATGACTTCGTCAATATCCCATCCAGGGCCAGGAAATTGCTGTAGGTTGGTGCGGTTGGCTCTGAGCAGAAGGAATGGCTGTCGGAGAGAAGGAATCCTTGGCCTATTGCAGCGGCCCCGAGAGGGCCAAGATGACATGGCCACTTTGGAAGCAGAGGTCTCTGGTCCTTTTCTGGATGGGCAGGCTTCTGTGGAACGGAGAGCAAAGCGTGCATTTTCAGGCCCTGTGATCTTTAGGGGGGCAAAGAGGAAACACAGGAAACCAGACCGAGATACAGCCGCACACTCACGCCCATCGGCAGGCACACAGAAGCACACATACAGACGCACACACACAGAGGCACACACACACACACACACACACACACACAGCCAGAGGCATGCACACACTCACACACACACACCCATCAAAATCCCATATGCCAAGTCCCCTCCCCTAGTGGGCTGGGACACGCATTGATTGGTGTCCCAGGAAAGAGGAAGGTGGGTAATTGATTGCGGGCTTCCCCATAGATAAAGGTTGATTGGCATGAAGCTTGCTCTCTGAGAACCTGGGTCCACCTCTGAAGCGTGCATGTGATTTCTGTCCCCTTGCCAGGTGGAGTGGCCAGGCCAGCCTTGCCGTCAGCCAAGACAAGACGTCCCTGTCGTTTTCTGGTGACTGCTGGTGGCCGGAAGTCCCCCAAGCAGTGGGTCGGCCCCAGGGTGCTGACCCTTCCCAGGGATCTCTCAGGATGACGGTACGCCTTCCCCTCCCCCACCCCAAGTCCTGGCGTCTCCTTTCGGGTTTTCTCTGACTGCCCGAAAGTCGGGCAAGAAAGATGGACGGTGGCTGTTTCTCAGTGGCTTGCTGGCTCTGGTTTGCTCAGCTTGCTGGAGGTCTCCGAGCTCGTCGGCTCCTCTGTGGAGCCGCCCAGCCTGCCGCGTTGAGTTCTCCAGCATGCCAGCACGTGCTCGGATCGATGATGACTCCCTCATATGCATTCCTTGGAAATCTGAACAAAATGAGTGAGAACTCACTACCGTCGTTCTCATCGAAACTGAGGTCCAGCACGTTGCCCCCCCGGGGGCTAGGGCATAGTTAGGCGTGAGGGGCAGCTTGCCCTTGTTCCCACTGCTGCAAACACCCCCCACGGCGCCAGCATTAGACAGCCTCCCGTCTGAGGGTCGGTCGTGTGCAAGCATTCGTCGAGGCAGCTGGAATCGGAGGTCGCTGTTTGAGTGGCCGTTGTGGGATGTGACAGTGGCCAGGTCCTCTGCTGCTGGTCGAAGGGGGAGTGCCAAATTGGCCAAGGCCCTGTGAGCAGGTGGCATGGATAAGTTGGTTTGAGGCAGCTGCATGCTGTTTGGGGGGTGGCCCGAGGTCGAGTGTGTCTCCGAGCCCAGGAGAAGAGGTGTGGGTGTTTTTTCCCATGGAGCAGCAGTGGAGGCGTGTGCCATGCGTGATCTGGACTTCCTTCGTCTTGGTGAGGACTGCTGAGTGCCCAGTGGCTATGCGGCGTTTCCCGGTGGCTGAAGTGCCGGGAGCAGGCTGAGGGACTGGGTGGCGGTGCTAGCCCTGCAGCTCCCTACTGCACCCACTGCCGCCGTGTCGGTGCCAGGGCACAAGCACGGGGCGTGCTGAGGACTCAGCGCTGCCTCCAAGCATCTGCGGTAGCTGATGGCCGAGACCGGAAGGGAAGGGTCCGGTGAGGTTAACTCTGGCGTGGTTTTGTGTGTTTTCCTGAGCCACGCTGTCGTCCTGTTGTTCCTCCTGCTGTGCTGGAAGTCTGAGGAATGTGTCTGTTTGAAGAGGGTCTGTCCATAAAAGCCTAGGGAGGAAGGCTTTTCTGGTCCATATGGATGGGCAGTGCTAGCAGACCCCTGAAGTCTTGGCTTGCTGACTCGTCCAAGAGACTCCCAAAAGGTGTCTTGCAGGAACCTGGGAGAGATCCGCTGGCAGCCGGGCTCCAGATGACTGACAGAAACATGGCCTTTAGCCCCTTGGCCTCTTGGTCCATGAATGTGCAATGTTCAAGTGTTCCTTTAGGCGGGAGCCACGTTTCTGGCCCAGAGGGTCCCCTTCCCCATGGCATGTGCTGACCTTTAGCCCTGCTAGTGCGTGGGCATGGCATATGTTTGCTGAGGTCCTGGATGGGCTGCTGTGGACAGCCACCTCCTCATGTCGCCCAGTTCAAAGATTCCTTTCCCGGGAGAGGTCTTCTGTGATTGGACTTTCTGTGGGCCTCATGAACGGGCCATTGGATCTCTGTGAGGCCCTTTGTGGAGTTACTGTGCGGAGAAGGGATCCAAGGTTGAGTATCGAGGGGGTAGCTTCACCCATGTGGACATCCTTCCTGACCATCTCCGCTGAAGCTCGGTGTCTGGCCTGTACGCGGATTAAGTGAAGATGCCTGCAGGGTAACTGGCCCTTGGTCCGTTCGCACAAATGTTTGGACCGGGATGCCGAGTGTTTGAAATTTCCTTCGAAGGTCAGGGGCGCCAAACTGCCCCCCAGGTGGGTCTCGGCAGCTGCTGGACACGCGAGTGTCCTGGTTGCTGTGGGGTTCGGCCCTGGCTCATTGAGGCTCCCCACCACTTCTCCTCTGGGCGTTCTCACCCGCCCTGTGGAGGCGTTTGGGCAGAACTCACAGGCACAGGCTTCTTGATTGGAGCAGCTCCGAGGTGTGACTTGTATACAGACTGCTTGTGCCCTGGAGCCTGGATCAGGGTGGTGTGACCTTTCATGTACATGGTTTTGGGGTTGACATCCATAGGCACTGGGTAGAGCCTCCAGGTACGCCTATCCTGTGGAGGCCTTTGGCGACAGAATGACTTCGTCAATATCCCATCCAGGGCCAGGAAATTGCTGTAGGTTGGTGCGGTTGGCTCTGAGCAGAAGGAATGGCTGTCGGAGAGAAGGAATCCTTGGCCTATTGCAGCGGCCCCGAGAGGGCCAAGATGACATGGCCACTTTGGAAGCAGAGGTCTCTGGTCCTTTTCTGGATGGGCAGGCTTCTGTGGAACGGAGAGCAAAGCGTGCATTTTCAGGCCCTGTGATCTTTAGGGGGGCAAAGAGGAAACACAGGAAACCAGACCGAGATACAGCCGCACACTCACGCCCATCGGCAGGCACACAGAAGCACACATACAGACGCACACACACAGAGGCACACACACACACACACACACACACACACACACACAGCCAGAGGCATGCACACACTCACACACACACACCCATCAAAATCCCATATGCCAAGTCCCCTCCCCTAGTGGGCTGGGACACGCATTGATTGGTGTCCCAGGAAAGAGGAAGGTGGGTAATTGATTGCGGGCTTCCCCATAGATAAAGGTTGATTGGCATGAAGCTTGCTCTCTGAGAACCTGGGTCCACCTCTGAAGCGTGCATGTGATTTCTGTCCCCTTGCCAGGTGGAGTGGCCAGGCCAGCCTTGCCGTCAGCCAAGACAAGACGTCCCTGTCGTTTTCTGGTGACTGCTGGTGGCCGGAAGTCCCCCAAGCAGTGGGTCGGCCCCAGGGTGCTGACCCTTCCCAGGGATCTCTCAGGATGACGGTACGCCTTCCCCTCCCCCACCCCAAGTCCTGGCGTCTCCTTTCGGGTTTTCTCTGACTGCCCGAAAGTCGGGCAAGAAAGATGGACGGTGGCTGTTTCTCAGTGGCTTGCTGGCTCTGGTTTGCTCAGCTTGCTGGAGGTCTCCGAGCTCGTCGGCTCCTCTGTGGAGCCGCCCAGCCTGCCGCGTTGAGTTCTCCAGCATGCCAGCACGTGCTCGGATCGATGATGACTCCCTCATATGCATTCCTTGGAAATCTGAACAAAATGAGTGAGAACTCACTACCGTCGTTCTCATCGAAACTGAGGTCCAGCACGTTGCCCCCCCGGGGGCTAGGGCATAGTTAGGCGTGAGGGGCAGCTTGCCCTTGTTCCCACTGCTGCAAACACCCCCCACGGCGCCAGCATTAGACAGCCTCCCGTCTGAGGGTCGGTCGTGTGCAAGCATTCGTCGAGGCAGCTGGAATCGGAGGTCGCTGTTTGAGTGGCCGTTGTGGGATGTGACAGTGGCCAGGTCCTCTGCTGCTGGTCGAAGGGGGAGTGCCAAATTGGCCAAGGCCCTGTGAGCAGGTGGCATGGATAAGTTGGTTTGAGGCAGCTGCATGCTGTTTGGGGGGTGGCCCGAGGTCGAGTGTGTCTCCGAGCCCAGGAGAAGAGGTGTGGGTGTTTTTTCCCATGGAGCAGCAGTGGAGGCGTGTGCCATGCGTGATCTGGACTTCCTTCGTCTTGGTGAGGACTGCTGAGTGCCCAGTGGCTATGCGGCGTTTCCCGGTGGCTGAAGTGCCGGGAGCAGGCTGAGGGACTGGGTGGCGGTGCTAGCCCTGCAGCTCCCTACTGCACCCACTGCCGCCGTGTCGGTGCCAGGGCACAAGCACGGGGCGTGCTGAGGACTCAGCGCTGCCTCCAAGCATCTGCGGTAGCTGATGGCCGAGACCGGAAGGGAAGGGTCCGGTGAGGTTAACTCTGGCGTGGTTTTGTGTGTTTTCCTGAGCCACGCTGTCGTCCTGTTGTTCCTCCTGCTGTGCTGGAAGTCTGAGGAATGTGTCTGTTTGAAGAGGGTCTGTCCATAAAAGCCTAGGGAGGAAGGCTTTTCTGGTCCATATGGATGGGCAGTGCTAGCAGACCCCTGAAGTCTTGGCTTGCTGACTCGTCCAAGAGACTCCCAAAAGGTGTCTTGCAGGAACCTGGGAGAGATCCGCTGGCAGCCGGGCTCCAGATGACTGACAGAAACATGGCCTTTAGCCCCTTGGCCTCTTGGTCCATGAATGTGCAATGTTCAAGTGTTCCTTTAGGCGGGAGCCACGTTTCTGGCCCAGAGGGTCCCCTTCCCCATGGCATGTGCTGACCTTTAGCCCTGCTAGTGCGTGGGCATGGCATATGTTTGCTGAGGTCCTGGATGGGCTGCTGTGGACAGCCACCTCCTCATGTCGCCCAGTTCAAAGATTCCTTTCCCGGGAGAGGTCTTCTGTGATTGGACTTTCTGTGGGCCTCATGAACGGGCCATTGGATCTCTGTGAGGCCCTTTGTGGAGTTACTGTGCGGAGAAGGGATCCAAGGTTGAGTATCGAGGGGGTAGCTTCACCCATGTGGACATCCTTCCTGACCATCTCCGCTGAAGCTCGGTGTCTGGCCTGTACGCGGATTAAGTGAAGATGCCTGCAGGGTAACTGGCCCTTGGTCCGTTCGCACAAATGTTTGGACCGGGATGCCGAGTGTTTGAAATTTCCTTCGAAGGTCAGGGGCGCCAAACTGCCCCCCAGGTGGGTCTCGGCAGCTGCTGGACACGCGAGTGTCCTGGTTGCTGTGGGGTTCGGCCCTGGCTCATTGAGGCTCCCCACCACTTCTCCTCTGGGCGTTCTCATCCGCCCTGTGGAGGCGTTTGGGCAGAACTCACAGGCACAGGCTTCTTGATTGGAGCAGCTCCGAGGTGTGACTTGTATACAGACTGCTTGTGCCCTGGAGCCTGGATCAGGGTGGTGTGACCTTTCATGTACATGGTTTTGGGGTTGACATCCATAGGCACTGGGTAGAGCCTCCAGGTACGCCTATCCTGTGGAGGCCTTTGGCGACAGAATGACTTCGTCAATATCCCATCCAGGGCCAGGAAATTGCTGTAGGTTGGTGCGGTTGGCTCTGAGCAGAAGGAATGGCTGTCGGAGAGAAGGAATCCTTGGCCTATTGCAGCGGCCCCGAGAGGGCCAAGATGACATGGCCACTTTGGAAGCAGAGGTCTCTGGTGCTTTTCTGGATGGGCAGGCTTCTGTGGAACGGAGAGCAAAGCGTGCATTTTCAGGCCCTGTGATCTTTAGGGGGGCAAAGAGGAAACACAGGAAACCAGACCGAGATACAGCCGCACACTCACGCCCATCGGCAGGCACACAGAAGCACACATACAGACGCACACACACAGAGGCACACACACACACACACACACACACACACACACAGCCAGAGGCATGCACACACTCACACACACACACCCATCAAAATCCCATATGCCAAGTCCCCTCCCCTAGTGGGCTGGGACACGCATTGATTGGTGTCCCAGGAAAGAGGAAGGTGGGTAATTGATTGCGGGCTTCCCCATAGATAAAGGTTGATTGGCATGAAGCTTGCTCTCTGAGAACCTGGGTCCACCTCTGAAGCGTGCATGTGATTTCTGTCCCCTTGCCAGGTGGAGTGGCCAGGCCAGCCTTGCCGTCAGCCAAGACAAGACGTCCCTGTCGTTTTCTGGTGACTGCTGGTGGCCGGAAGTCCCCCAAGCAGTGGGTCGGCCCCAGGGTGCTGACCCTTCCCAGGGATCTCTCAGGATGACGGTACGCCTTCCCCTCCCCCACCCCAAGTCCTGGCGTCTCCTTTCGGGTTTTCTCTGACTGCCCGAAAGTCGGGCAAGAAAGATGGACGGTGGCTGTTTCTCAGTGGCTTGCTGGCTCTGGTTTGCTCAGCTTGCTGGAGGTCTCCGAGCTCGTCGGCTCCTCTGTGGAGCCGCCCAGCCTGCCGCGTTGAGTTCTCCAGCATGCCAGCACGTGCTCGGATCGATGATGACTCCCTCATATGCATTCCTTGGAAATCTGAACAAAATGAGTGAGAACTCACTACCGTCGTTCTCATCGAAACTGAGGTCCAGCACGTTGCCCCCCCGGGGGCTAGGGCATAGTTAGGCGTGAGGGGCAGCTTGCCCTTGTTCCCACTGCTGCAAACACCCCCCACGGCGCCAGCATTAGACAGCCTCCCGTCTGAGGGTCGGTCGTGTGCAAGCATTCGTCGAGGCAGCTGGAATCGGAGGTCGCTGTTTGAGTGGCCGTTGTGGGATGTGACAGTGGCCAGGTCCTCTGCTGCTGGTCGAAGGGGGAGTGCCAAATTGGCCAAGGCCCTGTGAGCAGGTGGCATGGATAAGTTGGTTTGAGGCAGCTGCATGCTGTTTGGGGGGTGGCCCGAGGTCGAGTGTGTCTCCGAGCCCAGGAGAAGAGGTGTGGGTGTTTTTTCCCATGGAGCAGCAGTGGAGGCGTGTGCCATGCGTGATCTGGACTTCCTTCGTCTTGGTGAGGACTGCTGAGTGCCCAGTGGCTATGCGGCGTTTCCCGGTGGCTGAAGTGCCGGGAGCAGGCTGAGGGACTGGGTGGCGGTGCTAGCCCTGCAGCTCCCTACTGCACCCACTGTCGCCGTGTCGGTGCCAGGGCACAAGCACGGGGCGTGCTGAGGACTCAGCGCTGCCTCCAAGCATCTGCGGTAGCTGATGGCCGAGACCGGAAGGGAAGGGTCCGGTGAGGTTAACTCTGGCGTGGTTTTGTGTGTTTTCCTGAGCCACGCTGTCGTCCTGTTGTTCCTCCTGCTGTGCTGGAAGTCTGAGGAATGTGTCTGTTTGAAGAGGGTCTGTCCATAAAAGCCTAGGGAGGAAGGCTTTTCTGGTCCATATGGATGGGCAGTGCTAGCAGACCCCTGAAGTCTTGGCTTGCTGACTCGTCCAAGAGACTCCCAAAAGGTGTCTTGCAGGAACCTGGGAGAGATCCGCTGGCAGCCGGGCTCCAGATGACTGACAGAAACATGGCCTTTAGCCCCTTGGCCTCTTGGTCCATGAATGTGCAATGTTCAAGTGTTCCTTTAGGCGGGAGCCACGTTTCTGGCCCAGAGGGTCCCCTTCCCCATGGCATGTGCTGACCTTTAGCCCTGCTAGTGCGTGGGCATGGCATATGTTTGCTGAGGTCCTGGATGGGCTGCTGTGGACAGCCACCTCCTCATGTCGCCCAGTTCAAAGATTCCTTTCCCGGGAGAGGTCTTCTGTGATTGGACTTTCTGTGGGCCTCATGAACGGGCCATTGGATCTCTGTGAGGCCCTTTGTGGAGTTACTGTGCGGAGAAGGGATCCAAGGTTGAGTATCGAGGGGGTAGCTTCACCCATGTGGACATCCTTCCTGACCATCTCCGCTGAAGCTCGGTGTCTGGCCTGTACGCGGATTAAGTGAAGATGCCTGCAGGGTAACTGGCCCTTGGTCCGTTCGCACAAATGTTTGGACCGGGATGCCGAGTGTTTGAAATTTCCTTCGAAGGTCAGGGGCGCCAAACTGCCCCCCAGGTGGGTCTCGGCAGCTGCTGGACACGCAAGTGTCCTGGTTGCTGTGGGGTTCGGCCCTGGCTCATTGAGGCTCCCCACCACTTCTCCTCTGGGCGTTCTCATCCGCCCTGTGGAGGCGTTTGGGCAGAACTCACAGGCACAGGCTTCTTGATTGGAGCAGCTCTGAGGTGTGACTTGTATACAGACTGCTTGTGCCCTGGAGCCTGGATCAGGGTGGTGTGACCTTTCATGTACATGGTTTTGGGGTTGACATCCATAGGCACTGGGTAGAGCCTCCAGGTACGCCTATCCTGTGGAGGCCTTTGGCGACAGAATGACTTCGTCAATATCCCATCCAGGGCCAGGAAATTGCTGTAGGTTGGTGCGGTTGGCTCTGAGCAGAAGGAATGGCTGTCGGAGAGAAGGAATCCTTGGCCTATTGCAGCGGCCCCGAGAGGGCCAAGATGACATGGCCACTTTGGAAGCAGAGGTCTCTGGTGCTTTTCTGGATGGGCAGGCTTCTGTGGAACGGAGAGCAAAGCGTGCATTTTCAGGCCCTGTGATCTTTAGGGGGGCAAAGAGGAAACACAGGAAACCAGACCGAGATACAGCCGCACACTCACGCCCATCGGCAGGCACACAGAAGCACACATACAGACGCACACACACAGAGGCACACACACACACACACACACACACACACACACACAGCCAGAGGCATGCACACACTCACACACACACACCCATCAAAATCCCATATGCCAAGTCCCCTCCCCTAGTGGGCTGGGACACGCATTGATTGGTGTCCCAGGAAAGAGGAAGGTGGGTAATTGATTGCGGGCTTCCCCATAGATAAAGGTTGATTGGCATGAAGCTTGCTCTCTGAGAACCTGGGTCCACCTCTGAAGCGTGCATGTGATTTCTGTCCCCTTGCCAGGTGGAGTGGCCAGGCCAGCCTTGCCGTCAGCCAAGACAAGACGTCCCTGTAGTTTTCTGGTGACTGCTGGTGGCCGGAAGTCCCCCAAGCAGTGGGTCGGCCCCAGGGTGCTGACCCTTCCCAGGGATCTCTCAGGATGACGGTACGCCTTCCCCTCCCCCACCCCAAGTCCTGGCGTCTCCTTTCGGGTTTTCTCTGACTGCCCGAAAGTCGGGCAAGAAAGATGGACGGTGGCTGTTTCTCAGTGGCTTGCTGGCTCTGGTTTGCTCAGCTTGCTGGAGGTCTCCGAGCTCGTCGGCTCCTCTGTGGAGCCGCCCAGCCTGCCGCGTTGAGTTCTCCAGCATGCCAGCACGTGCTCGGATCGATGATGACTCCCTCATATGCATTCCTTGGAAATCTGAACAAAATGAGTGAGAACTCACTACCGTCGTTCTCATCGAAACTGAGGTCCAGCACGTTGCCCCCCCGGGGGCTAGGGCATAGTTAGGCGTGAGGGGCAGCTTGCCCTTGTTCCCACTGCTGCAAACACCCCCCACGGCGCCAGCATTAGACAGCCTCCCGTCTGAGGGTCGGTCGTGTGCAAGCATTCGTCGAGGCAGCTGGAATCGGAGGTCGCTGTTTGAGTGGCCGTTGTGGGATGTGACAGTGGCCAGGTCCTCTGCTGCTGGTCGAAGGGGGAGTGCCAAATTGGCCAAGGCCCTGTGAGCAGGTGGCATGGATAAGTTGGTTTGAGGCAGCTGCATGCTGTTTGGGGGGTGGCCCGAGGTCGAGTGTGTCTCCGAGCCCAGGAGAAGAGGTGTGGGTGTTTTTTCCCATGGAGCAGCAGTGGAGGCGTGTGCCATGCGTGATCTGGACTTCCTTCGTCTTGGTGAGGACTGCTGAGTGCCCAGTGGCTATGCGGCGTTTCCCGGTGGCTGAAGTGCCGGGAGCAGGCTGAGGGACTGGGTGGCGGTGCTAGCCCTGCAGCTCCCTACTGCACCCACTGCCGCCGTGTCGGTGCCAGGGCACAAGCACGGGGCGTGCTGAGGACTCAGCGCTGCCTCCAAGCATCTGCGGTAGCTGATGGCCGAGACCGGAAGGGAAGGGTCCGGTGAGGTTAACTCTGGCGTGGTTTTGTGTGTTTTCCTGAGCCACGCTGTCGTCCTGTTGTTCCTCCTGCTGTGCTGGAAGTCTGAGGAATGTGTCTGTTTGAAGAGGGTCTGTCCATAAAAGCCTAGGGAGGAAGGCTTTTCTGGTCCATATGGATGGGCAGTGCTAGCAGACCCCTGAAGTCTTGGCTTGCTGACTCGTCCAAGAGACTCCCAAAAGGTGTCTTGCAGGAACCTGGGAGAGATCCGCTGGCAGCCGGGCTCCAGATGACTGACAGAAACATGGCCTTTAGCCCCTTGGCCTCTTGGTCCATGGATGTGCAATGTTCAAGTGTTCCTTTAGGCGGGAGCCACGTTTCTGGCCCAGAGGGTCCCCTTCCCCATGGCATGTGCTGACCTTTAGCCCTGCTAGTGCGTGGGCATGGCATATGTTTGCTGAGGTCCTGGATGGGCTGCTGTGGACAGCCACCTCCTCATGTCGCCCAGTTCAAAGATTCCTTTCCCGGGAGAGGTCTTCTGTGATTGGACTTTCTGTGGGCCTCATGAACGGGCCATTGGATCTCTGTGAGGCCCTTTGTGGAGTTACTGTGCGGAGAAGGGATCCAAGGTTGAGTATCGAGGGGGTAGCTTCACCCATGTGGACATCCTTCCTGACCATCTCCGCTGAAGCTCGGTGTCTGGCCTGTACGCGGATTAAGTGAAGATGCCTGCAGGGTAACTGGCCCTTGGTCCGTTCGCACAAATGTTTGGACCGGGATGCCGAGTGTTTGAACTTTCCTTCGAAGGTCAGGGGCGCCAAACTGCCCCCCAGGTGGGTCTCGGCAGCTGCTGGACACGCGAGTGTCCTGGTTGCTGTGGGGTTCGGCCCTGGCTCATTGAGGCTCCCCACCACTTCTCCTCTGGGCGTTCTCATCCGCCCTGTGGAGGCGTTTGGGCAGAACTCACAGGCACAGGCTTCTTGATTGGAGCAGCTCCGAGGTGTGACTTGTATACAGACTGCTTGTGCCCTGGAGCCTGGATCAGGGTGGTGTGACCTTTCATGTACATGGTTTTGGGGTTGACATCCATAGGCACTGGGTAGAGCCTCCAGGTACGCCTATCCTGTGGAGGCCTTTGGCGACAGAATGACTTCGTCAATATCCCATCCAGGGCCAGGAAATTGCTGTAGGTTGGTGCGGTTGGCTCTGAGCAGAAGGAATGGCTGTCGGAGAGAAGGAATCCTTGGCCTATTGCAGCGGCCCCGAGAGGGCCAAGATGACATGGCCACTTTGGAAGCAGAGGTCTCTGGTGCTTTTCTGGATGGGCAGGCTTCTGTGGAACGGAGAGCAAAGCGTGCATTTTCAGGCCCTGTGATCTTTAGGGGGGCAAAGAGGAAACACAGGAAACCAGACCGAGATACAGCCGCACACTCACGCCCATCGGCAGGCACACAGAAGCACACATACAGACGCACACACACAGAGGCACACACACACACACACACACACACACACACACAGCCAGAGGCATGCACACACTCACACACACACACCCATCAAAATCCCATATGCCAAGTCCCCTCCCCTAGTGGGCTGGGACACGCATTGATTGGTGTCCCAGGAAAGAGGAAGGTGGGTAATTGATTGCGGGCTTCCCCATAGATAAAGGTTGATTGGCATGAAGCTTGCTCTCTGAGAACCTGGGTCCACCTCTGAAGCGTGCATGTGATTTCTGTCCCCTTGCCAGGTGGAGTGGCCAGGCCAGCCTTGCCGTCAGCCAAGACAAGACGTCCCTGTCGTTTTCTGGTGACTGCTGGTGGCCGGAAGTCCCCCAAGCAGTGGGTCGGCCCCAGGGTGCTGACCCTTCCCAGGGATCTCTCAGGATGACGGTACGCCTTCCCCTCCCCCACCCCAAGTCCTGGCGTCTCCTTTCGGGTTTTCTCTGACTGCCCGAAAGTCGGGCAAGAAAGATGGACGGTGGCTGTTTCTCAGTGGCTTGCTGGCTCTGGTTTGCTCAGCTTGCTGGAGGTCTCCGAGCTCGTCGGCTCCTCTGTGGAGCCGCCCAGCCTGCCGCGTTGAGTTCTCCAGCATGCCAGCACGTGCTCGGATCGATGATGACTCCCTCATATGCATTCCTTGGAAATCTGAACAAAATGAGTGAGAACTCACTACCGTCGTTCTCATCGAAACTGAGGTCCAGCACGTTGCCCCCCCGGGGGCTAGGGCATAGTTAGGCGTGAGGGGCAGCTTGCCCTTGTTCCCACTGCTGCAAACACCCCCCACGGCGCCAGCATTAGACAGCCTCCCGTCTGAGGGTCGGTCGTGTGCAAGCATTCGTCGAGGCAGCTGGAATCGGAGGTCGCTGTTTGAGTGGCCGTTGTGGGATGTGACAGTGGCCAGGTCCTCTGCTGCTGGTCGAAGGGGGAGTGCCAAATTGGCCAAGGCCCTGTGAGCAGGTGGCATGGATAAGTTGGTTTGAGGCAGCTGCATGCTGTTTGGGGGGTGGCCCGAGGTCGAGTGTGTCTCCGAGCCCAGGAGAAGAGGTGTGGGTGTTTTTTCCCATGGAGCAGCAGTGGAGGCGTGTGCCATGCGTGATCTGGACTTCCTTCGTCTTGGTGAGGACTGCTGAGTGCCCAGTGGCTATGCGGCGTTTCCCGGTGGCTGAAGTGCCGGGAGCAGGCTGAGGGACTGGGTGGCGGTGCTAGCCCTGCAGCTCCCTACTGCACCCACTGCCGCCGTGTCGGTGCCAGGGCACAAGCACGGGGCGTGCTGAGGACTCAGCGCTGCCTCCAAGCATCTGCGGTAGCTGATGGCCGAGACCGGAAGGGAAGGGTCCGGTGAGGTTAACTCTGGCGTGGTTTTGTGTGTTTTCCTGAGCCACGCTGTCGTCCTGTTGTTCCTCCTGCTGTGCTGGAAGTCTGAGGAATGTGTCTGTTTGAAGAGGGTCTGTCCATAAAAGCCTAGGGAGGAAGGCTTTTCTGGTCCATATGGATGGGCAGTGCTAGCAGACCCCTGAAGTCTTGGCTTGCTGACTCGTCCAAGAGACTCCCAAAAGGTGTCTTGCAGGAACCTGGGAGAGATCCGCTGGCAGCCGGGCTCCAGATGACTGACAGAAACATGGCCTTTAGCCCCTTGGCCTCTTGGTCCATGGATGTGCAATGTTCAAGTGTTCCTTTAGGCGGGAGCCACGTTTCTGGCCCAGAGGGTCCCCTTCCCCATGGCATGTGCTGACCTTTAGCCCTGCTAGTGCGTGGGCATGGCATATGTTTGCTGAGGTCCTGGATGGGCTGCTGTGGACAGCCACCTCCTCATGTCGCCCAGTTCAAAGATTCCTTTCCCGGGAGAGGTCTTCTGTGATTGGACTTTCTGTGGGCCTCATGAACGGGCCATTGGATCTCTGTGAGGCCCTTTGTGGAGTTACTGTGCGGAGAAGGGATCCAAGGTTGAGTATCGAGGGGGTAGCTTCACCCATGTGGACATCCTTCCTGACCATCTCCGCTGAAGCTCGGTGTCTGGCCTGTACGCGGATTAAGTGAAGATGCCTGCAGGGTAACTGGCCCTTGGTCCGTTCGCACAAATGTTTGGACCGGGATGCCGAGTGTTTGAACTTTCCTTCGAAGGTCAGGGGCGCCAAACTGCCCCCCAGGTGGGTCTCGGCAGCTGCTGGACACGCGAGTGTCCTGGTTGCTGTGGGGTTCGGCCCTGGCTCATTGAGGCTCCCCACCACTTCTCCTCTGGGCGTTCTCACCCGCCCTGTGGAGGCGTTTGGGCAGAACTCACAGGCACAGGCTTCTTGATTGGAGCAGCTCCGAGGTGTGACTTGTATACAGACTGCTTGTGCCCTGGAGCCTGGATCAGGGTGGTGTGACCTTTCATGTACATGGTTTTGGGGTTGACATCCATAGGCACTGGGTAGAGCCTCCAGGTACGCCTATCCTGTGGAGGCCTTTGGCGACAGAATGACTTCGTCAATATCCCATCCAGGGCCAGGAAATTGCTGTAGGTTGGTGCGGTTGGCTCTGAGCAGAAGGAATGGCTGTCGGAGAGAAGGAATCCTTGGCCTATTGCAGCGGCCCCGAGAGGGCCAAGATGACATGGCCACTTTGGAAGCAGAGGTCTCTGGTGCTTTTCTGGATGGGCAGGCTTCTGTGGAACGGAGAGCAAAGCGTGCATTTTCAGGCCCTGTGATCTTTAGGGGGGCAAAGAGGAAACACAGGAAACCAGACCGAGATACAGCCGCACACTCACGCCCATCGGCAGGCACACAGAAGCACACATACAGACGCACACACACAGAGGCACACACACACACACACACACACACACACACAGCCAGAGGCATGCACACACTCACACACACACACCCATCAAAATCCCATATGCCAAGTCCCCTCCCCTAGTGGGCTGGGACACGCATTGATTGGTGTCCCAGGAAAGAGGAAGGTGGGTAATTGATTGCGGGCTTCCCCATAGATAAAGGTTGATTGGCATGAAGCTTGCTCTCTGAGAACCTGGGTCCACCTCTGAAGCGTGCATGTGATTTCTGTCCCCTTGCCAGGTGGAGTGGCCAGGCCAGCCTTGCCGTCAGCCAAGACAAGACGTCCCTGTCGTTTTCTGGTGACTGCTGGTGGCCGGAAGTCCCCCAAGCAGTGGGTCGGCCCCAGGGTGCTGACCCTTCCCAGGGATCTCTCAGGATGACGGTACGCCTTCCCCTCCCCCACCCCAAGTCCTGGCGTCTCCTTTCGGGTTTTCTCTGACTGCCCGAAAGTCGGGCAAGAAAGATGGACGGTGGCTGTTTCTCAGTGGCTTGCTGGCTCTGGTTTGCTCAGCTTGCTGGAGGTCTCCGAGCTCGTCGGCTCCTCTGTGGAGCCGCCCAGCCTGCCGCGTTGAGTTCTCCAGCATGCCAGCACGTGCTCGGATCGATGATGACTCCCTCATATGCATTCCTTGGAAATCTGAACAAAATGAGTGAGAACTCACTACCGTCGTTCTCATCGAAACTGAGGTCCAGCACGTTGCCCCCCCGGGGGCTAGGGCATAGTTAGGCGTGAGGGGCAGCTTGCCCTTGTTCCCACTGCTGCAAACACCCCCCACGGCGCCAGCATTAGACAGCCTCCCGTCTGAGGGTCGGTCGTGTGCAAGCATTCGTCGAGGCAGCTGGAATCGGAGGTCGCTGTTTGAGTGGCCGTTGTGGGATGTGACAGTGGCCAGGTCCTCTGCTGCTGGTCGAAGGGGGAGTGCCAAATTGGCCAAGGCCCTGTGAGCAGGTGGCATGGATAAGTTGGTTTGAGGCAGCTGCATGCTGTTTGGGGGGTGGCCCGAGGTCGAGTGTGTCTCCGAGCCCAGGAGAAGAGGTGTGGGTGTTTTTTCCCATGGAGCAGCAGTGGAGGCGTGTGCCATGCGTGATCTGGACTTCCTTCGTCTTGGTGAGGACTGCTGAGTGCCCAGTGGCTATGCGGCGTTTCCCGGTGGCTGAAGTGCCGGGAGCAGGCTGAGGGACTGGGTGGCGGTGCTAGCCCTGCAGCTCCCTACTGCACCCACTGCCGCCGTGTCGGTGCCAGGGCACAAGCACGGGGCGTGCTGAGGACTCAGCGCTGCCTCCAAGCATCTGCGGTAGCTGATGGCCGAGACCGGAAGGGAAGGGTCCGGTGAGGTTAACTCTGGCGTGGTTTTGTGTGTTTTCCTGAGCCACGCTGTCGTCCTGTTGTTCCTCCTGCTGTGCTGGAAGTCTGAGGAATGTGTCTGTTTGAAGAGGGTCTGTCCATAAAAGCCTAGGGAGGAAGGCTTTTCTGGTCCATATGGATGGGCAGTGCTAGCAGACCCCTGAAGTCTTGGCTTGCTGACTCGTCCAAGAGACTCCCAAAAGGTGTCTTGCAGGAACCTGGGAGAGATCCGCTGGCAGCCGGGCTCCAGATGACTGACAGAAACATGGCCTTTAGCCCCTTGGCCTCTTGGTCCATGAATGTGCAATGTTCAAGTGTTCCTTTAGGCGGGAGCCACGTTTCTGGCCCAGAGGGTCCCCTTCCCCATGGCATGTGCTGACCTTTAGCCCTGCTAGTGCGTGGGCATGGCATATGTTTGCTGAGGTCCTGGATGGGCTGCTGTGGACAGCCACCTCCTCATGTCGCCCAGTTCAAAGATTCCTTTCCCGGGAGAGGTCTTCTGTGATTGGACTTTCTGTGGGCCTCATGAACGGGCCATTGGATCTCTGTGAGGCCCTTTGTGGAGTTACTGTGCGGAGAAGGGATCCAAGGTTGAGTATCGAGGGGGTAGCTTCACCCATGTGGACATCCTTCCTGACCATCTCCGCTGAAGCTCGGTGTCTGGCCTGTACGCGGATTAAGTGAAGATGCCTGCAGGGTAACTGGCCCTTGGTCCGTTCGCACAAATGTTTGGACCGGGATGCCGAGTGTTTGAAATTTCCTTCGAAGGTCAGGGGCGCCAAACTGCCCCCCAGGTGGGTCTCGGCAGCTGCTGGACACGCGAGTGTCCTGGTTGCTGTGGGGTTCGGCCCTGGCTCATTGAGGCTCCCCACCACTTCTCCTCTGGGCGTTCTCATCCGCCCTGTGGAGGCGTTTGGGCAGAACTCACAGGCACAGGCTTCTTGATTGGAGCAGCTCCGAGGTGTGACTTGTATACAGACTGCTTGTGCCCTGGAGCCTGGATCAGGGTGGTGTGACCTTTCATGTACATGGTTTTGGGGTTGACATCCATAGGCACTGGGTAGAGCCTCCAGGTACGCCTATCCTGTGGAGGCCTTTGGCGACAGAATGACTTCGTCAATATCCCATCCAGGGCCAGGAAATTGCTGTAGGTTGGTGCGGTTGGCTCTGAGCAGAAGGAATGGCTGTCGGAGAGAAGGAATCCTTGGCCTATTGCAGCGGCCCCGAGAGGGCCAAGATGACATGGCCACTTTGGAAGCAGAGGTCTCTGGTGCTTTTCTGGATGGGCAGGCTTCTGTGGAACGGAGAGCAAAGCGTGCATTTTCAGGCCCTGTGATCTTTAGGGGGGCAAAGAGGAAACACAGGAAACCAGACCGAGATACAGCCGCACACTCACGCCCATCGGCAGGCACACAGAAGCACACATACAGACGCACACACACAGAGGCACACACACACACACACACACACACACACACAGCCAGAGGCATGCACACACTCACACACACACACCCATCAAAATCCCATATGCCAAGTCCCCTCCCCTAGTGGGCTGGGACACGCATTGATTGGTGTCCCAGGAAAGAGGAAGGTGGGTAATTGATTGCGGGCTTCCCCATAGATAAAGGTTGATTGGCATGAAGCTTGCTCTCTGAGAACCTGGGTCCACCTCTGAAGCGTGCATGTGATTTCTGTCCCCTTGCCAGGTGGAGTGGCCAGGCCAGCCTTGCCGTCAGCCAAGACAAGACGTCCCTGTCGTTTTCTGGTGACTGCTGGTGGCCGGAAGTCCCCCAAGCAGTGGGTCGGCCCCAGGGTGCTGACCCTTCCCAGGGATCTCTCAGGATGACGGTACGCCTTCCCCTCCCCCACCCCAAGTCCTGGCGTCTCCTTTCGGGTTTTCTCTGACTGCCCGAAAGTCGGGCAAGAAAGATGGACGGTGGCTGTTTCTCAGTGGCTTGCTGGCTCTGGTTTGCTCAGCTTGCTGGAGGTCTCCGAGCTCGTCGGCTCCTCTGTGGAGCCGCCCAGCCTGCCGCGTTGAGTTCTCCAGCATGCCAGCACGTGCTCGGATCGATGATGACTCCCTCATATGCATTCCTTGGAAATCTGAACAAAATGAGTGAGAACTCACTACCGTCGTTCTCATCGAAACTGAGGTCCAGCACGTTGCCCCCCCGGGGGCTAGGGCATAGTTAGGCGTGAGGGGCAGCTTGCCCTTGTTCCCACTGCTGCAAACACCCCCCACGGCGCCAGCATTAGACAGCCTCCCGTCTGAGGGTCGGTCGTGTGCAAGCATTCGTCGAGGCAGCTGGAATCGGAGGTCGCTGTTTGAGTGGCCGTTGTGGGATGTGACAGTGGCCAGGTCCTCTGCTGCTGGTCGAAGGGGGAGTGCCAAATTGGCCAAGGCCCTGTGAGCAGGTGGCATGGATAAGTTGGTTTGAGGCAGCTGCATGCTGTTTGGGGGGTGGCCCGAGGTCGAGTGTGTCTCCGAGCCCAGGAGAAGAGGTGTGGGTGTTTTTTCCCATGGAGCAGCAGTGGAGGCGTGTGCCATGCGTGATCTGGACTTCCTTCGTCTTGGTGAGGACTGCTGAGTGCCCAGTGGCTATGCGGCGTTTCCCGGTGGCTGAAGTGCCGGGAGCAGGCTGAGGGACTGGGTGGCGGTGCTAGCCCTGCAGCTCCCTACTGCACCCACTGCCGCCGTGTCGGTGCCAGGGCACAAGCACGGGGCGTGCTGAGGACTCAGCGCTGCCTCCAAGCATCTGCGGTAGCTGATGGCCGAGACCGGAAGGGAAGGGTCCGGTGAGGTTAACTCTGGCGTGGTTTTGTGTGTTTTCCTGAGCCACGCTGTCGTCCTGTTGTTCCTCCTGCTGTGCTGGAAGTCTGAGGAATGTGTCTGTTTGAAGAGGGTCTGTCCATAAAAGCCTAGGGAGGAAGGCTTTTCTGGTCCATATGGATGGGCAGTGCTAGCAGACCCCTGAAGTCTTGGCTTGCTGACTCGTCCAAGAGACTCCCAAAAGGTGTCTTGCAGGAACCTGGGAGAGATCCGCTGGCAGCTGGGCTCCAGATGACTGACAGAAACATGGCCTTTAGCCCCTTGGCCTCTTGGTGCATGAATGTGCAATGTTCAAGTGTTCCTTTAGGCGGGAGCCACGTTTCTGGCCCAGAGGGTCCCCTTCCCCATGGCATGTGCTGACCTTTAGCCCTGCTAGTGCGTGGGCATGGCATATGTTTGCTGAGGTCCTGGATGGGCTGCTGTGGACAGCCACCTCCTCATGTCGCCCAGTTCAAAGATTCCTTTCCCGGGAGAGGTCTTCTGTGATTGGACTTTCTGTGGGCCTCATGAACGGGCCATTGGATCTCTGTGAGGCCCTTTGTGGAGTTACTGTGCGGAGAAGGGATCCAAGGTTGAGTATCGAGGGGGTAGCTTCACCCATGTGGACATCCTTCCTGACCATCTCCGCTGAAGCTCGGTGTCTGGCCTGTACGCGGATTAAGTGAAGATGCCTGCAGGGTAACTGGCCCTTGGTCCGTTCGCACAAATGTTTGGACCGGGATGCCGAGTGTTTGAAATTTCCTTCGAAGGTCAGGGGCGCCAAACTGCCCCCCAGGTGGGTCTCGGCAGCTGCTGGACACGCGAGTGTCCTGGTTGCTGTGGGGTTCGGCCCTGGCTCATTGAGGCTCCCCACCACTTCTCCTCTGGGCGTTCTCATCCGCCCTGTGGAGGCGTTTGGGCAGAACTCACAGGCACAGGCTTCTTGATTGGAGCAGCTCCGAGGTGTGACTTGTATACAGACTGCTTGTGCCCTGGAGCCTGGATCAGGGTGGTGTGACCTTTCATGTACATGGTTTTGGGGTTGACATCCATAGGCACTGGGTAGAGCCTCCAGGTACGCCTATCCTGTGGAGGCCTTTGGCGACAGAATGACTTCGTCAATATCCCATCCAGGGCCAGGAAATTGCTGTAGGTTGGTGCGGTTGGCTCTGAGCAGAAGGAATGGCTGTCGGAGAGAAGGAATCCTTGGCCTATTGCAGCGGCCCCGAGAGGGCCAAGATGACATGGCCACTTTGGAAGCAGAGGTCTCTGGTGCTTTTCTGGATGGGCAGGCTTCTGTGGAACGGAGAGCAAAGCGTGCATTTTCAGGCCCTGTGATCTTTAGGGGGGCAAAGAGGAAACACAGGAAACCAGACCGAGATACAGCCGCACACTCACGCCCATCGGCAGGCACACAGAAGCACACATACAGACGCACACACACAGAGGCACACACACACACACACACACACACACACACAGCCAGAGGCATGCACACACTCACACACACACACCCATCAAAATCCCATATGCCAAGTCCCCTCCCCTAGTGGGCTGGGACACGCATTGATTGGTGTCCCAGGAAAGAGGAAGGTGGGTAATTGATTGCGGGCTTCCCCATAGATAAAGGTTGATTGGCATGAAGCTTGCTCTCTGAGAACCTGGGTCCACCTCTGAAGCGTGCATGTGATTTCTGTCCCCTTGCCAGGTGGAGTGGCCAGGCCAGCCTTGCCGTCAGCCAAGACAAGACGTCCCTGTCGTTTTCTGGTGACTGCTGGTGGCCGGAAGTCCCCCAAGCAGTGGGTCGGCCCCAGGGTGCTGACCCTTCCCAGGGATCTCTCAGGATGACGGTACGCCTTCCCCTCCCCCACCCCAAGTCCTGGCGTCTCCTTTCGGGTTTTCTCTGACTGCCCGAAAGTCGGGCAAGAAAGATGGACGGTGGCTGTTTCTCAGTGGCTTGCTGGCTCTGGTTTGCTCAGCTTGCTGGAGGTCTCCGAGCTCGTCGGCTCCTCTGTGGAGCCGCCCAGCCTGCCGCGTTGAGTTCTCCAGCATGCCAGCACGTGCTCGGATCGATGATGACTCCCTCATATGCATTCCTTGGAAATCTGAACAAAATGAGTGAGAACTCACTACCGTCGTTCTCATCGAAACTGAGGTCCAGCACGTTGCCCCCCCGGGGGCTAGGGCATAGTTAGGCGTGAGGGGCAGCTTGCCCTTGTTCCCACTGCTGCAAACACCCCCCACGGCGCCAGCATTAGACAGCCTCCCGTCTGAGGGTCGGTCGTGTGCAAGCATTCGTCGAGGCAGCTGGAATCGGAGGTCGCTGTTTGAGTGGCCGTTGTGGGATGTGACAGTGGCCAGGTCCTCTGCTGCTGGTCGAAGGGGGAGTGCCAAATTGGCCAAGGCCCTGTGAGCAGGTGGCATGGATAAGTTGGTTTGAGGCAGCTGCATGCTGTTTGGGGGGTGGCCCGAGGTCGAGTGTGTCTCCGAGCCCAGGAGAAGAGGTGTGGGTGTTTTTTCCCATGGAGCAGCAGTGGAGGCGTGTGCCATGCGTGATCTGGACTTCCTTCGTCTTGGTGAGGACTGCTGAGTGCCCAGTGGCTATGCGGCGTTTCCCGGTGGCTGAAGTGCCGGGAGCAGGCTGAGGGACTGGGTGGCGGTGCTAGCCCTGCAGCTCCCTACTGCACCCACTGCCGCCGTGTCGGTGCCAGGGCACAAGCACGGGGCGTGCTGAGGACTCAGCGCTGCCTCCAAGCATCTGCGGTAGCTGATGGCCGAGACCGGAAGGGAAGGGTCCGGTGAGGTTAACTCTGGCGTGGTTTTGTGTGTTTTCCTGAGCCACGCTGTCGTCCTGTTGTTCCTCCTGCTGTGCTGGAAGTCTGAGGAATGTGTCTGTTTGAAGAGGGTCTGTCCATAAAAGCCTAGGGAGGAAGGCTTTTCTGGTCCATATGGATGGGCAGTGCTAGCAGACCCCTGAAGTCTTGGCTTGCTGACTCGTCCAAGAGACTCCCAAAAGGTGTCTTGCAGGAACCTGGGAGAGATCCGCTGGCAGCTGGGCTCCAGATGACTGACAGAAACATGGCCTTTAGCCCCTTGGCCTCTTGGTGCATGAATGTGCAATGTTCAAGTGTTCCTTTAGGCGGGAGCCACGTTTCTGGCCCAGAGGGTCCCCTTCCCCATGGCATGTGCTGACCTTTAGCCCTGCTAGTGCGTGGGCATGGCATATGTTTGCTGAGGTCCTGGATGGGCTGCTGTGGACAGCCACCTCCTCATGTCGCCCAGTTCAAAGATTCCTTTCCCGGGAGAGGTCTTCTGTGATTGGACTTTCTGTGGGCCTCATGAACGGGCCATTGGATCTCTGTGAGGCCCTTTGTGGAGTTACTGTGCGGAGAAGGGATCCAAGGTTGAGTATCGAGGGGGTAGCTTCACCCATGTGGACATCCTTCCTGACCATCTCCGCTGAAGCTCGGTGTCTGGCCTGTACGCGGATTAAGTGAAGATGCCTGCAGGGTAACTGGCCCTTGGTCCGTTCGCACAAATGTTTGGACCGGGATGCCGAGTGTTTGAAATTTCCTTCGAAGGTCAGGGGCGCCAAACTGCCCCCCAGGTGGGTCTCGGCAGCTGCTGGACACGCGAGTGTCCTGGTTGCTGTGGGGTTCGGCCCTGGCTCATTGAGGCTCCCCACCACTTCTCCTCTGGGCGTTCTCATCCGCCCTGTGGAGGCGTTTGGGCAGAACTCACAGGCACAGGCTTCTTGATTGGAGCAGCTCCGAGGTGTGACTTGTATACAGACTGCTTGTGCCCTGGAGCCTGGATCAGGGTGGTGTGACCTTTCATGTACATGGTTTTGGGGTTGACATCCATAGGCACTGGGTAGAGCCTCCAGGTACGCCTATCCTGTGGAGGCCTTTGGCGACAGAATGACTTCGTCAATATCCCATCCAGGGCCAGGAAATTGCTGTAGGTTGGTGCGGTTGGCTCTGAGCAGAAGGAATGGCTGTCGGAGAGAAGGAATCCTTGGCCTATTGCAGCGGCCCCGAGAGGGCCAAGATGACATGGCCACTTTGGAAGCAGAGGTCTCTGGTGCTTTTCTGGATGGGCAGGCTTCTGTGGAACGGAGAGCAAAGCGTGCATTTTCAGGCCCTGTGATCTTTAGGGGGGCAAAGAGGAAACACAGGAAACCAGACCGAGATACAGCCGCACACTCACGCCCATCGGCAGGCACACAGAAGCACACATACAGACGCACACACACAGAGGCACACACACACACACACACACACACACACACAGCCAGAGGCATGCACACACTCACACACACACACCCATCAAAATCCCATATGCCAAGTCCCCTCCCCTAGTGGGCTGGGACACGCATTGATTGGTGTCCCAGGAAAGAGGAAGGTGGGTAATTGATTGCGGGCTTCCCCATAGATAAAGGTTGATTGGCATGAAGCTTGCTCTCTGAGAACCTGGGTCCACCTCTGAAGCGTGCATGTGATTTCTGTCCCCTTGCCAGGTGGAGTGGCCAGGCCAGCCTTGCCGTCAGCCAAGACAAGACGTCCCTGTCGTTTTCTGGTGACTGCTGGTGGCCGGAAGTCCCCCAAGCAGTGGGTCGGCCCCAGGGTGCTGACCCTTCCCAGGGATCTCTCAGGATGACGGTACGCCTTCCCCTCCCCCACCCCAAGTCCTGGCGTCTCCTTTCGGGTTTTCTCTGACTGCCCGAAAGTCGGGCAAGAAAGATGGACGGTGGCTGTTTCTCAGTGGCTTGCTGGCTCTGGTTTGCTCAGCTTGCTGGAGGTCTCCGAGCTCGTCGGCTCCTCTGTGGAGCCGCCCAGCCTGCCGCGTTGAGTTCTCCAGCATGCCAGCACGTGCTCGGATCGATGATGACTCCCTCATATGCATTCCTTGGAAATCTGAACAAAATGAGTGAGAACTCACTACCGTCGTTCTCATCGAAACTGAGGTCCAGCACGTTGCCCCCCCGGGGGCTAGGGCATAGTTAGGCGTGAGGGGCAGCTTGCCCTTGTTCCCACTGCTGCAAACACCCCCCACGGCGCCAGCATTAGACAGCCTCCCGTCTGAGGGTCGGTCGTGTGCAAGCATTCGTCGAGGCAGCTGGAATCGGAGGTCGCTGTTTGAGTGGCCGTTGTGGGATGTGACAGTGGCCAGGTCCTCTGCTGCTGGTCGAAGGGGGAGTGCCAAATTGGCCAAGGCCCTGTGAGCAGGTGGCATGGATAAGTTGGTTTGAGGCAGCTGCATGCTGTTTGGGGGGTGGCCCGAGGTCGAGTGTGTCTCCGAGCCCAGGAGAAGAGGTGTGGGTGTTTTTTCCCATGGAGCAGCAGTGGAGGCGTGTGCCATGCGTGATCTGGACTTCCTTCGTCTTGGTGAGGACTGCTGAGTGCCCAGTGGCTATGCGGCGTTTCCCGGTGGCTGAAGTGCCGGGAGCAGGCTGAGGGACTGGGTGGCGGTGCTAGCCCTGCAGCTCCCTACTGCACCCACTGCCGCCGTGTCGGTGCCAGGGCACAAGCACGGGGCGTGCTGAGGACTCAGCGCTGCCTCCAAGCATCTGCGGTAGCTGATGGCCGAGACCGGAAGGGAAGGGTCCGGTGAGGTTAACTCTGGCGTGGTTTTGTGTGTTTTCCTGAGCCACGCTGTCGTCCTGTTGTTCCTCCTGCTGTGCTGGAAGTCTGAGGAATGTGTCTGTTTGAAGAGGGTCTGTCCATAAAAGCCTAGGGAGGAAGGCTTTTCTGGTCCATATGGATGGGCAGTGCTAGCAGACCCCTGAAGTCTTGGCTTGCTGACTCGTCCAAGAGACTCCCAAAAGGTGTCTTGCAGGAACCTGGGAGAGATCCGCTGGCAGCTGGGCTCCAGATGACTGACAGAAACATGGCCTTTAGCCCCTTGGCCTCTTGGTGCATGAATGTGCAATGTTCAAGTGTTCCTTTAGGCGGGAGCCACGTTTCTGGCCCAGAGGGTCCCCTTCCCCATGGCATGTGCTGACCTTTAGCCCTGCTAGTGCGTGGGCATGGCATATGTTTGCTGAGGTCCTGGATGGGCTGCTGTGGACAGCCACCTCCTCATGTCGCCCAGTTCAAAGATTCCTTTCCCGGGAGAGGTCTTCTGTGATTGGACTTTCTGTGGGCCTCATGAACGGGCCATTGGATCTCTGTGAGGCCCTTTGTGGAGTTACTGTGCGGAGAAGGGATCCAAGGTTGAGTATCGAGGGGGTAGCTTCACCCATGTGGACATCCTTCCTGACCATCTCCGCTGAAGCTCGGTGTCTGGCCTGTACGCGGATTAAGTGAAGATGCCTGCAGGGTAACTGGCCCTTGGTCCGTTCGCACAAATGTTTGGACCGGGATGCCGAGTGTTTGAAATTTCCTTCGAAGGTCAGGGGCGCCAAACTGCCCCCCAGGTGGGTCTCGGCAGCTGCTGGACACGCGAGTGTCCTGGTTGCTGTGGGGTTCGGCCCTGGCTCATTGAGGCTCCCCACCACTTCTCCTCTGGGCGTTCTCATCCGCCCTGTGGAGGCGTTTGGGCAGAACTCACAGGCACAGGCTTCTTGATTGGAGCAGCTCCGAGGTGTGACTTGTATACAGACTGCTTGTGCCCTGGAGCCTGGATCAGGGTGGTGTGACCTTTCATGTACATGGTTTTGGGGTTGACATCCATAGGCACTGGGTAGAGCCTCCAGGTACGCCTATCCTGTGGAGGCCTTTGGCGACAGAATGACTTCGTCAATATCCCATCCAGGGCCAGGAAATTGCTGTAGGTTGGTGCGGTTGGCTCTGAGCAGAAGGAATGGCTGTCGGAGAGAAGGAATCCTTGGCCTATTGCAGCGGCCCCGAGAGGGCCAAGATGACATGGCCACTTTGGAAGCAGAGGTCTCTGGTGCTTTTCTGGATGGGCAGGCTTCTGTGGAACGGAGAGCAAAGCGTGCATTTTCAGGCCCTGTGATCTTTAGGGGGGCAAAGAGGAAACACAGGAAACCAGACCGAGATACAGCCGCACACTCACGCCCATCGGCAGGCACACAGAAGCACACATACAGACGCACACACACAGAGGCACACACACACACACACACACACAGCCAGAGGCATGCACACACTCACACACACACACCCATCAAAATCCCATATGCCAAGTCCCCTCCCCTAGTGGTCTGGGACACGCATTGATTGGTGTCCCAGGAAAGAGGAAGGTGGGTAATTGATTGCGGGCTTCCCCATAGATAAAGGTTGATTGGCATGAAGCTTGCTCTCTGAGAACCTGGGTCCACCTCTGAAGCGTGCATGTGATTTCTGTCCCCTTGCCAGGTGGAGTGGCCAGGCCAGCCTTGCCGTCAGCCAAGACAAGACGTCCCTGTCGTTTTCTGGTGACTGCTGGTGGCCGGAAGTCCCCCAAGCAGTGGGTCGGCCCCAGGGTGCTGACCCTTCCCAGGGATCTCTCAGGATGACGGTACGCCTTCCCCTCCCCCACCCCAAGTCCTGGCGTCTCCTTTCGGGTTTTCTCTGACTGCCCGAAAGTCGGGCAAGAAAGATGGACGGTGGCTGTTTCTCAGTGGCTTGCTGGCTCTGGTTTGCTCAGCTTGCTGGAGGTCTCCGAGCTCGTCGGCTCCTCTGTGGAGCCGCCCAGCCTGCCGCGTTGAGTTCTCCAGCATGCCAGCACGTGCTCGGATCGATGATGACTCCCTCATATGCATTCCTTGGAAATCTGAACAAAATGAGTGAGAACTCACTACCGTCGTTCTCATCGAAACTGAGGTCCAGCACGTTGCCCCCCCGGGGGCTAGGGCATAGTTAGGCGTGAGGGGCAGCTTGCCCTTGTTCCCACTGCTGCAAACACCCCCCACGGCGCCAGCATTAGACAGCCTCCCGTCTGAGGGTCGGTCGTGTGCAAGCATTCGTCGAGGCAGCTGGAATCGGAGGTCGCTGTTTGAGTGGCCGTTGTGGGATGTGACAGTGGCCAGGTCCTCTGCTGCTGGTCGAAGGGGGAGTGCCAAATTGGCCAAGGCCCTGTGAGCAGGTGGCATGGATAAGTTGGTTTGAGGCAGCTGCATGCTGTTTGGGGTGTGGCCCGAGGTCGAGTGTGTCTCCGAGCCCAGGAGAAGAGGTGTGGGTGTTTTTTCCATGGAGCAGCAGTGGAGGCGTGTGCCATGCGTGATCTGGACTTCCTTCGTCTTGGTGAGGACTGCTGAGTGCCCAGTGGCTATGCGGCGTTTCCCGGTGGCTGAAGTGCCGGGAGCAGGCTGAGGGACTGGGTGGCGTTGCTAGCCCTGCAGCTCCCCACTGCACCCACTGCCGCCGTGTCGGTGCCAGGGCACAAGCACGGGGCGTGCTGAGGACTCAGCGCTGCCTCCAAGCATCTGCGGTAGCTGATGGCCGAGACCGGAAGGGAAGGGTCCGGTGAGGTTAACTCTGGCGTGGTTTTGTGTGTTTTCCTGAGCCACGCTGTCGTCCTGTTGTTCCTCCTGCTGTGCTGGAAGTCTGAGGAATGTGTCTGTTTGAAGAGGGTCTGTCCATAAAAGCCTAGGGAGGAAGGCTTTTCTGGTCCATATGGATGGGCAGTGCTAGCAGACCCCTGAAGTCTTGGCTTGCTGACTCGTCCAAGAGACTCCCAAAAGGTGTCTTGCAGGAACCTGGGAGAGATCCGCTGGCAGCCGGGCTCCAGATGACTGACAGAAACATGGCCTTTAGCCCCTTGGCCTCTTGGTGCATGAATGTGCAATGTTCAAGTGTTCCTTTAGGCGGGAGCCACGTTTCTGGCCCAGAGGGTCCCCTTCCCCATGGCATGTGCTGACCTTTAGCCCTGCTAGTGCGTGGGCATGGCATATGTTTGCTGAGGTCCTGGATGGGCTGCTGTGGACAGCCACCTCCTCATGTCGCCCAGTTCAAAGATTCCTTTCCCGGGAGAGGTCTTCTGTGATTGGACTTTCTGTGGTCCTCATGAACGGGCCATTGGATCTCTGTGAGGCCCTTTGTGGAGTTACTGTGCGGAGAAGGGATCCAAGGTTGAGTATCGAGGGGGTAGCTTCACCCATGTGGACATCCTTCCTGACCATCTCCGCTGAAGCTCGGTGTCTGGCCTGTACGCGGATTAAGTGAAGATGCCTGCAGGGTAACTGGCCCTTGGTCCGTTCGCACAAATGTTTGGACCGGGATGCCGAGTGTTTGAACTTTCCTTCGAAGGTCAGGGGCGCCAAACTGCCCCCCAGGTGGGTCTCGGCAGCTGCTGGACACGCGAGTGTCCTGGTTGCTGTGGGGTTCGGCCCTGGCTCATTGAGGCTCCCCACCACTTCTCCTCTGGGCGTTCTCACCCGCCCTGTGGAGGCGTTTGGGCAGAACTCACAGGCACAGGCTTCTTGATTGGAGCAGCTCCGAGGTGTGACTTGTATACAGACTGCTTGTGCCCTGGAGCCTGGATCAGGGTGGTGTGACCTTTCATGTACATGGTTTTGGGGTTGACATCCATAGGCACTGGGTAGAGCCTCCAGGTACGCCTATCCTGTGGAGGCCTTTGGCGACAGAATGACTTCGTCAATATCCCATCCAGGGCCAGGAAATTGCTGTAGGTTGGTGCGGTTGGCTCTGAGCAGAAGGAATGGCTGTCGGAGAGAAGGAATCCTTGGCCTATTGCAGCGGCTCCGAGAGGGCCAAGATGACATGGCCACTTTGGAAGCAGAGGTCTCTGGTCCTTTTCTGGATGGGCAGGCTTCTGTGGAACGGAGAGCAAAGCGTGCATTTTCAGGCCCTGTGATCTTTAGGGGGGCAAAGAGGAAACACAGGAAACCAGACCGAGATACAGCCGCACACTCACGCCCATCGGCAGGCACACAGAAGCACACATACAGACGCACACACACAGAGGCACACACACACACACACACACACACACACACACACACACAGCCAGAGGCATGCACACACTCACACACACACCCCCATCAAAATCCCATATGCCAAGTCCCCTCCCCTAGTGGGCTGGGACACGCATTGATTGGTGTCCCAGGAAAGAGGAAGGTGGGTAATTGATTGCGGGCTTCCCCATAGATAAAGGTTGATTGGCATGAAGCTTGCTCTCTGAGAACCTGGGTCCACCTCTGAAGCGTGCATGTGATTTCTGTCCCCTTGCCAGGTGGAGTGGCCAGGCCAGCCTTGCCGTCAGCCAAGACAAGACGTCCCTGTCGTTTTCTGGTGACTGCTGGTGGCCGGAAGTCCCCCAAGCAGTGGGTCGGCCCCAGGGTGCTGACCCTTCCCAGGGATCTCTCAGGATGACGGTACGCCTTCCCCTCCCCCACCCCAAGTCCTGGCGTCTCCTTTCGGGTTTTCTCTGACTGCCCGAAAGTCGGGCAAGAAAGATGGACGGTGGCTGTTTCTCAGTGGCTTGCTGGCTCTGCTTTGCTCAGCTTGCTGGAGGTCTCCGAGCTCGTCGGCTCCTCTGTGGAGCCGCCCAGCCTGCCGCGTTGAGTTCTCCAGCATGCCAGCACGTGCTCGGATCGATGATGACTCCCTCATATGCATTCCTTGGAAATCTGAACAAAATGAGTGAGAACTCACTACCGTCGTTCTCATCGAAACTGAGGTCCAGCACGTTGCCCCCCCGGGGGCTAGGGCATAGTTAGGCGTGAGGGGCAGCTTGCCCTTGTTCCCACTGCTGCAAACACCCCCCACGGCGCCAGCATTAGACAGCCTCCCGTCTGAGGGTCGGTCGTGTGCAAGCATTCGTCGAGGCAGCTGGAATCGGAGGTCGCTGTTTGAGTGGCCGTTGTGGGATGTGACAGTGGCCAGGTCCTCTGCTGCTGGTCGAAGGGGGAGTGCCAAATTGGCCAAGGCCCTGTGAGCAGGTGGCATGGATAAGTTGGTTTGAGGCAGCTGCATGCTGTTTGGGGTGTGGCCCGAGGTCGAGTGTGTCTCCGAGCCCAGGAGAAGAGGTGTGGGTGTTTTTTCCCATGGAGCAGCAGTGGAGGCATGTGCCATGCGTGATCTGGACTTCCTTCGTCTTGGTGAGGACTGCTGAGTGCCCAGTGGCTATGCGGCGTTTCCCGGTGGCTGAAGTGCCGGGAGCAGGCTGAGGGACTGGGTGGCGGTGCTAGCCCTGCAGCTCCCTACTGCACCCACTGCCGCCGTGTCGGTGCCAGGGCACAAGCACGGGGCGTGCTGAGGACTCAGCGCTGCCTCCAAGCATCTGCGGTAGCTGATGGCCGAGACCGGAAGGGAAGGGTCCGGTGAGGTTAACTCTGGCGTGGTTTTGTGTGTTTTCCTGAGCCACGCTGTCGTCCTGTTGTTCCTCCTGCTGTGCTGGAAGTCTGAGGAATGTGTCTGTTTGAAGAGGGTCTGTCCATAAAAGCCTAGGGAGGAAGGCTTTTCTGGTCCATATGGATGGGCAGTGCTAGCAGACCCCTGAAGTCTTGGCTTGCTGACTCGTCCAAGAGACTCCCAAAAGGTGTCTTGCAGGAACCTGGGAGAGATCCGCTGGCAGCCGGGCTCCAGATGACTGACAGAAACATGGCCTTTAGCCCCTTGGCCTCTTGGTGCATGAATGTGCAATGTTCAAGTGTTCCTTTAGGCGGGAGCCACGTTTCTGGCCCAGAGGGTCCCCTTCCCCATGGCATGTGCTGACCTTTAGCCCTGCTAGTGCGTGGGCATGGCATATGTTTGCTGAGGTCCTGGATGGGCTGCTGTGGACAGCCACCTCCTCATGTCGCCCAGTTCAAAGATTCCTTTCCCGGGAGAGGTCTTCTGTGATTGGACTTTCTGTGGTCCTCATGAACGGGCCATTGGATCTCTGTGAGGCCCTTTGTGGAGTTACTGTGCGGAGAAGGGATCCAAGGTTGAGTATCGAGGGGGTAGCTTCACCCATGTGGACATCCTTCCTGACCATCTCCGCTGAAGCTCGGTGTCTGGCCTGTACGCGGATTAAGTGAAGATGCCTGCAGGGTAACTGGCCCTTGGTCCGTTCGCACAAATGTTTGGACCGGGATGCCGAGTGTTTGAACTTTCCTTCGAAGGTCAGGGGCGCCAAACTGCCCCCCAGGTGGGTCTCGGCAGCTGCTGGACACGCGAGTGTCCTGGTTGCTGTGGGGTTCGGCCCTGGCTCATTGAGGCTCCCCACCACTTCTCCTCTGGGCGTTCTCACCCGCCCTGTGGAGGCGTTTGGGCAGAACTCACAGGCACAGGCTTCTTGATTGGAGCAGCTCCGAGGTGTGACTTGTATACAGACTGCTTGTGCCCTCGAGCCTGAATCAGGGTGCTGTGACCTTTCATGTACATGGTTTTGGGGTTGACATCCATAGGCACTGGGTAGAGCCTCCAGGTACGCCTATCCTGTGGAGGCCTTTGGCGACAGAATGACTTCATCAATATACCATCCAGGGCCAGGAAATTGCTGTAGGTTGGTGCGGTTGGCTCTGAGCAGAAGGAATGGCTGTCGGAGAGAAGGAATCCTTGGCCTATTGCAGCGGCCCCGAGAGGGCCAAGATGACATGGCCACTTTGGAAGCAGAGGTCTCTGGTCCTTTTCTGGATGGGCAGGCTTCTGTGGAACGGAGAGCAAAGCGTGCATTTTCAGGCCCTGTGATCTTTAGGGGGGCAAAGAGGAAACACAGGAAACCAGACCGAGATACAGCCGCACACTCACGCCCATCGGCAGGCACACAGAAGCACACATACAGACGCACACACACAGAGGCACACACACACACACACACACACTCACACAGCCAGAGGCATGCACACACTCACACACACACACCCATCAAAATCCCATATGCCAAGTCCCCTCCCCTAGTGGGCTGGGACACGCATTGATTGGTGTCCCAGGAAAGAGGAAGGTGGGTAATTGATTGCGGGCTTCCCCATAGATAAAGGTTGATTGGCATGAAGCTTGCTCTCTGAGAACCTGGGTCCACCTCTGAAGCGTGCATGTGATTTCTGTCCCCTTGCCAGGTGGAGTGGCCAGGCCAGCCTTGCCGTCAGCCAAGACAAGACGTCCCTGTCGTTTTCTGGTGACTGCTGGTGGCCGGAAGTCCCCCAAGCAGTGGGTCGGCCCCAGGGTGCTGACCCTTCCCAGGGATCTCTCAGGATGACGGTACGCCTTCCCCTCCCCCACCCCAAGTCCTGGCGTCTCCTTTCGGGTTTTCTCTGACTGCCCGAAAGTCGGGCAAGAAAGATGGACGGTGGCTGTTTCTCAGTGGCTTGCTGGCTCTGGTTTGCTCAGCTTGCTGGAGGTCTCCGAGCTCGTCGGCTCCTCTGTGGAGCCGCCCAGCCTGCCGCGTTGAGTTCTCCAGCATGCCAGCACGTGCTCGGATCGATGATGACTCCCTCATATGCATTCCTTGGAAATCTGAACAAAATGAGTGAGAACTCACTACCGTCGTTCTCATCGAAACTGAGGTCCAGCACGTTGCCCCCCCGGGGGCTAGGGCATAGTTAGGCGTGAGGGGCAGCTTGCCCTTGTTCCCACTGCTGCAAACACCCCCCACGGCGCCAGCATTAGACAGCCTCCCGTCTGAGGGTCGGTCGTGTGCAAGCATTCGTCGAGGCAGCTGGAATCGGAGGTCGCTGTTTGAGTGGCCGTTGTGGGATGTGACAGTGGCCAGGTCCTCTGCTGCTGGTCGAAGGGGGAGTGCCAAATTGGCCAAGGCCCTGTGAGCAGGTGGCATGGATAAGTTGGTTTGAGGCAGCTGCATGCTGTTTGGGGTGTGGCCCGAGGTCGAGTGTGTCTCCGAGCCCAGGAGAAGAGGTGTGGGTGTTTTTTCCATGGAGCAGCAGTGGAGGCGTGTGCCATGCGTGATCTGGACTTCCTTCGTCTTGGTGAGGACTGCTGAGTGCCCAGTGGCTATGCGGCGTTTCCCGGTGGCTGAAGTGCCGGGAGCAGGCTGAGGGACTGGGTGGCGGTGCTAGCCCTGCAGCTCCCTACTGCACCCACTGCCGCCGTGTCGGTGCCAGGGCACAAGCACGGGGCGTGCTGAGGACTCAGCGCTGCCTCCAAGCATCTGCGGTAGCTGATGGCCGAGACCGGAAGGGAAGGGTCCGGTGAGGTTAACTCTGGCGTGGTTTTGTGTGTTTTCCTGAGCCACGCTGTCGTCCTGTTGTTCCTCCTGCTGTGCTGGAAGTCTGAGGAATGTGTCTGTTTGAAGAGGGTCTGTCCATAAAAGCCTAGGGAGGAAGGCTTTTCTGGTCCATATGGATGGGCAGTGCTAGCAGACCCCTGAAGTCTTGGCTTGCTGACTCGTCCAAGAGACTCCCAAAAGGTGTCTTGCAGGAACCTGGGAGAGATCCGCTGGCAGCCGGGCTCCAGATGACTGACAGAAACATGGCCTTTAGCCCCTTGGCCTCTTGGTGCATGAATGTGCAATGTTCAAGTGTTCCTTTAGGCGGGAGCCACGTTTCTGGCCCAGAGGGTCCCCTTCCCCATGGCATGTGCTGACCTTTAGCCCTGCTAGTGCGTGGGCATGGCATATGTTTGCTGAGGTCCTGGATGGGCTGCTGTGGACAGCCACCTCCTCATGTCGCCCAGTTCAAAGATTCCTTTCCCGGGAGAGGTCTTCTGTGATTGGACTTTCTGTGGGCCTCATGAACGGGCCATTGGATCTCTGTGAGGCCCTTTGTGGAGTTACTGTGCGGAGAAGGGATCCAAGGTTGAGTATCGAGGGGGTAGCTTCACCCATGTGGACATCCTTCCTGACCATCTCCGCTGAAGCTCGGTGTCTGGCCTGTACGCGGATTAAGTGAAGATGCCTGCAGGGTAACTGGCCCTTGGTCCGTTCGCACAAATGTTTGGACCGGGATGCCGAGTGTTTGAACTTTCCTTCGAAGGTCAGGGGCGCCAAACTGCCCCCCAGGTGGGTCTCGGCAGCTGCTGGACACGCGAGTGTCCTGGTTGCTGTGGGGTTCGGCCCTGGCTCATTGAGGCTCCCCACCACTTCTCCTCTGGGCGTTCTCACCCGCCCTGTGGAGGCGTTTGGGCAGAACTCACAGGCACAGGCTTCTTGATTGGAGCAGCTCCGAGGTGTGACTTGTATACAGACTGCTTGTGCCCTCGAGCCTGAATCAGGGTGCTGTGACCTTTCATGTACATGGTTTTGGGGTTGACATCCATAGGCACTGGGTAGAGCCTCCAGGTACGCCTATCCTGTGGAGGCCTTTGGCGACAGAATGACTTCGTCAATATCCCATCCAGGGCCAGGAAATTGCTGTAGGTTGGTGCGGTTGGCTCTGAGCAGAAGGAATGGCTGTCGGAGAGAAGGAATCCTTGGCCTATTGCAGCGGCCCCGAGAGGGCCAAGATGACATGGCCACTTTGGAAGCAGAGGTCTCTGGTCCTTTTCTGGATGGGCAGGCTTCTGTGGAACGGAGAGCAAAGCGTGCATTTTCAGGCCCTGTGATCTTTAGGGGGGCAAAGAGGAAACACAGGAAACCAGACCGAGATACAGCCGCACACTCACGCCCATCGGCAGGCACACAGAAGCACACATACAGACGCACACACACAGAGGCACACACACACACACACACACACACACACAGCCAGAGGCATGCACACACTCACACACACACACCCATCAAAATCCCATATGCCAAGTCCCCTCCCCTAGTGGGCTGGGACACGCATTGATTGGTGTCCCAGGAAAGAGGAAGGTGGGTAATTGATTGGGGGCTTCCCCATAGATAAAGGTTGATTGGCATGAAGCTTGCTCTCTGAGAACCTGGGTCCACCTCTGAAGCGTGCATGTGATTTCTGTCCCCTTGCCAGGTGGAGTGGCCAGGCCAGCCTTGCCGTCAGCCAACACAAGACGTCCCTGTCGTTTTCTGGTGACTGCTGGTGGCCGGAAGTCCCCCAAGCAGTTGGTCGGCCCCAGGGTGCTGACCCTTCCCAGGGATCTCTCAGGATGACGGTACGCCTTCCCCTCCCCCACCCCAAGTCCTGGCGTCTCCTTTCGGGTTTTCTCTGACTGCCCGAAAGTCGGGCAAGAAAGATGGACGGTGGCTGTTTCTCAGTGGCTTGCTGGCTCTGCTTTGCTCAGCTTGCTGGAGGTCTCCGAGCTCGTCGGCTCCTCTGTGGAGCCGCCCAGCCTGCCGCGTTGAGTTCTCCAGCATGCCAGCACGTGCTCGGATCGATGATGACTCCCTCATATGCATTCCTTGGAAATCTGAACAAAATGAGTGAGAACTCACTACCGTCGTTCTCATCGAAACTGAGGTCCAGCACGTTGCCCCCCCGGGGGCTAGGGCATAGTTAGGCGTGAGGGGCAGCTTGCCCTTGTTCCCACTGCTGCAAACACCCCCCACGGCGCCAGCATTAGACAGCCTCCCGTCTGAGGGTCGGTCGTGTGCAAGCATTCGTCGAGGCAGCTGGAATCGGAGGTCGCTGTTTGAGTGGCCGTTGTGGGATGTGACAGTGGCCAGGTCCTCTGCTGCTGGTCGAAGGGGGAGTGCCAAATTGGCCAAGGCCCTGTGAGCAGGTGGCATGGATAAGTTGGTTTGAGGCAGCTGCATGCTGTTTGGGGTGTGGCCCGAGGTCGAGTGTGTCTCCGAGCCCAGGAGAAGAGGTGTGGGTGTTTTTTCCCATGGAGCAGCAGTGGAGGCGTGTGCCATGCGTGATCTGGACTTCCTTCGTCTTGGTGAGGACTGCTGAGTGCCCAGTGGCTATGCGGCGTTTCCCGGTGGCTGAAGTGCCGGGAGCAGGCTGAGGGACTGGGTGGCGGTGCTAGCCCTGCAGCTCCCTACTGCACCCACTGCCGCCGTGTCGGTGCCAGGGCACAAGCACGGGGCGTGCTGAGGACTCAGCGCTGCCTCCAAGCATCTGCGGTAGCTGATGGCCGAGACCGGAAGGGAAGGGTCCGGTGAGGTTAACTCTGGCGTGGTTTTGTGTGTTTTCCTGAGCCACGCTGTCGTCCTGTTGTTCCTCCTGCTGTGCTGGAAGTCTGAGGAATGTGTCTGTTTGAAGAGGGTCTGTCCATAAAAGCCTAGGGAGGAAGGCTTTTCTGGTCCATATGGATGGGCAGTGCTAGCAGACCCCTGAAGTCTTGGCTTGCTGACTCGTCCAAGAGACTCCCAAAAGGTGTCTTGCAGGAACCTGGGAGAGATCCGCTGGCAGCCGGGCTCCAGATGACTGACAGAAACGTGGCCTTTAGCCCCTTGGCCTCTTGGTCCATGAATGTGCAATGTTCAAGTGTTCCTTTAGGCGGGAGCCACGTTTCTGGGCCAGAGGGTCCCCTTCCCCATGGCATGTGCTGACCTTTAGCCCTGCTAGTGCGTGGGCATGGCATATGTTTGCTGAGGTCCTGGATGGGCTGCTGTGGACAGCCACCTCCTCATGTCGCCCAGTTCAAAGATTCCTTTCCCGGGAGAGGTCTTCTTGATTGGACTTTCTGTGGGCCCCATGAACGGGCCATTGGATCTCTGTGAGGCCCTTTGTGGAGTTACTGTGTGGAGAAGGGATCCAAGGTTGAGTATCGAGGGGGTAGCTTCACCCATGTGGACATCCTTCCTGACCATCTCCGCTGAAGCTCGGTGTCTGGCCTGTACGCGGATTAAGTGAAGATGCCTGCAGGGTAACTGGCCCTTGGTCCGTTCGCACAAATGTTTGGACCGGGATGCCGAGTGTTTGAACTTTCCTTCGAAGGTCAGGGGCGCCAAACTGCCCCCCAGGTGGGTCTCGGCAGCTGCTGGACACGCGAGTGTCCTGGTTGCTGTGGGGTTCGGCCCTGGCTCATTGAGGCTCCCCACCACTTCTCCTCTGGGCGTTCTCACCCGCCCTGTGGAGGCGTTTGGGCAGAACTCACAGGCACAGGCTTCTTGATTGGAGCAGCTCCGAGGTGTGACTTGTATACAGACTGCTTGTGCCCTGGAGCCTGGATCAGGGTGGTGTGACCTTTCATGTACATGGTTTTGGGGTTGACATCCATAGGCACTGGGTAGAGCCTCCAGGTACGCCTATCCTGTGGAGGCCTTTGGCGACAGAATGACTTCATCAATATCCCATCCAGGGCCAGGAAATTGCTGTAGGTTGGTGCGGTTGGCTCTGAGCAGAAGGAATGGCTGTCGGAGAGAAGGAATCCTTGGCCTATTGCAGCGGCCCCGAGAGGGCCAAGATGACATGGCCACTTTGGAAGCAGAGGTCTCTGGTGCTTTTCTGGATGGGCAGGCTTCTGTGGAACGGAGAGCAAAGCGTGCATTTTCAGGCCCTGTGATCTTTAGGGGGGCAAAGAGGAAACACAGGAAACCAGACCGAGATACAGCCGCACACTCACGCCCATCGGCAGGCACACAGAAGCACACATACAGACGCACACACACAGAGGCACACACACACACACACACACACACAGCCAGAGGCATGCACACACTCACACACACACACCCATCAAAATCCCATATGCCAAGTCCCCTCCCCTAGTGGGCTGGGACACGCATTGATTGGTGTCCCAGGAAAGAGGAAGGTGGGTAATTGATTGCGGGCTTCCCCATAGATAAAGGTTGATTGGCATGAAGCTTGCTCTCTGAGAACCTGGGTCCACCTCTGAAGCGTGCATGTGATTTCTGTCCCCTTGCCAGGTGGAGTGGCCAGGCCAGCCTTGCCGTCAGCCAAGACAAGACGTCCCTGTCGTTTTCTGGTGACTGCTGGTGGCCGGAAGTCCCCCAAGCAGTGGGTCGGCCCCAGGGTGCTGACCCTTCCCAGGGATCTCTCAGGATGACGGTACGCCTTCCCCTCCCCCACCCCAAGTCCTGGCGTCTCCTTTCGGGTTTTCTCTGACTGCCCGAAAGTCGGGCAAGAAAGATGGACGGTGGCTGTTTCTCAGTGGCTTGCTGGCTCTGGTTTGCTCAGCTTGCTGGAGGTCTCCGAGCTCGTCGGCTCCTCTGTGGAGCCGCCCAGCCTGCCGCGTTGAGTTCTCCAGCATGCCAGCACGTGCTCGGATCGATGATGACTCCCTCATATGCATTCCTTGGAAATCTGAACAAAATGAGTGAGAACTCACTACCGTCGTTCTCATCGAAACTGAGGTCCAGCACGTTGCCTCCCCGGGGGCTAGGGCATAGTTAGGCGTGAGGGGCAGCTTGCCCTTGTTCCCACTGCTGCAAACACCCCCCACGGCGCCAGCATTAGACAGCCTCCCGTCTGAGGGTCGGTCGTGTGCAAGCATTCGTCGAGGCAGCTGGAATCGGAGGTCGCTGTTTGAGTGGCCGTTGTGGGATGTGACAGTGGCCAGGTCCTCTGCTGCTGGTCGAAGGGGGAGTGCCAAATTGGCCAAGGCCCTGTGAGCAGGTGGCATGGATAAGTTGGTTTGAGGCAGCTGCATGCTGTTTGGGGTGTGGCCCGAGGTCGAGTGTGTCTCCGAGCCCAGGAGAAGAGGTGTGGGTGTTTTTTCCCATGGAGCAGCAGTGGAGGCGTGTGCCATGCGTGATCTGGACTTCCTTCGTCTTGGTGAGGACTGCTGAGTGCCCAGTGGCTATGCGGCGTTTCCCGGTGGCTGAAGTGCCGGGAGCAGGCTGAGGGACTGGGTGGCGGTGCTAGCCCTGCAGCTCCCTACTGCACCCACTGCCGCCGTGTCGGTGCCAGGGCACAAGCACGGGGCGTGCTGAGGACTCAGCGCTGCCTCCAAGCATCTGCGGTAGCTGATGGCCGAGACCGGAAGGGAAGGGTCCGGTGAGGTTAACTCTGGCGTGGTTTTGTGTGTTTTCCTGAGCCACGCTGTCGTCCTGTTGTTCCTCCTGCTGTGCTGGAAGTCTGAGGAATGTGTCTGTTTGAAGAGGGTCTGTCCATAAAAGCCTAGGGAGGAAGGCTTTTCTGGTCCATATGGATGGGCAGTGCTAGCAGACCCCTGAAGTCTTGGCTTGCTGACTCATCCAAGAGACTCCCAAAAGGTGTCTTGCAGGAACCTGGGAGAGATCCGCTGGCAGCCGGGCTCCAGATGACTGACAGAAACATGGCCTTTAGCCCCTTGGCCTCTTGGTCCATGAATGTGCAATGTTCAAGTGTTCCTTTAGGCGGGAGCCACGTTTCTGGCCCAGAGGGTCCCCTTCCCCATGGCATGTGCTGACCTTTAGCCCTGCTAGTGCGTGGGCATGGCATATGTTTGCTGAGGTCCTGGATGGGCTGCTGTGGACAGCCACCTCCTCATGTCGCCCAGTTCAAAGATTCCTTTCCCGGGAGAGGTCTTCTGTGATTGGACTTTCTGTGGTCCTCATGAACGGGCCATTGGATCTCTGTGAGGCCCTTTGTGGAGTTACTGTGCGGAGAAGGGATCCAAGGTTGAGTATCGAGGGGGTAGCTTCACCCATGTGGACATCCTTCCTGACCATCTCCGCTGAAGCTCGGTGTCTGGCCTGTACGCGGATTAAGTGAAGATGCCTGCAGGGTAACTGGCCCTTGGTCCGTTCGCACAAATGTTTGGACCGGGATGCCGAGTGTTTGAACTTTCCTTCGAAGGTCAGGGGCGCCAAACTGCCCCCCAGGTGGGTCTCGGCAGCTGCTGGACACGCGAGTGTCCTGGTTGCTGTGGGGTTCGGCCCTGGCTCATTGAGGCTCCCCACCACTTCTCCTCTGGGCGTTCTCACCCGCCCTGTGGAGGCGTTTGGGCAGAACTCACAGGCACAGGCTTCTTGATTGGAGCAGCTCCGAGGTGTGACTTGTATACAGACTGCTTGTGCCCTGGAGCCTGGATCGGGGTGGTGTGACCTTTCATGTACATGGTTTTGGGGTTGACATCCATAGGCACTGGGTAGAGCCTCCAGGTACGCCTATCCTGTGGAGGCCTTTGGCGACAGATTGACTTCGTCAATATCCCATCCAGGGCCAGGAAATTGCTGTAGGTTGGTGCGGTTGGCTCTGAGCAGAAGGAATGGCTGTCGGAGAGAAGGAATCCTTGGCCTATTGCAGCGGCCCCGAGAGGGCCAAGATGACATGGCCACTTTGGAAGCAGAGGTCTCTGGTGCTTTTCTGGATGGGCAGGCTTCTGTGGAACGGAGAGCAAAGCGTGCATTTTCAGGCCCTGTGATCTTTAGGGGGGCAAAGAGGAAACACAGGAAACCAGACCGAGATACAGCCGCACACTCACGCCCATCGGCAGGCACACAGAAGCACACATACAGATGCACACACACAGAGGCACACACACACACACACACACAGCCAGAGGCATGCACACACTCACACACACACACCCATCAAAATCCCATATGCCAAGTCCCCTCCCCTAGTGGGCTGGGACACGCATTGATTGGTGTCCCAGGAAAGAGGAAGGTGGGTAATTGATTGCGGGCTTCCCCATAGATAAAGGTTGATTGGCATGAAGTTTGCTCTGTGAGAACCTGGGTCCACCTCTGAAGCGTGCATGTGATTTCTGTCCCCTTGCCAGGTGGAGTGGCCAGGCCAGCCTTGCCGTCAGCCAAGACAAGACGTCCCTGTCGTTTTCTGGTGACTGCTGGTGGCCGGAAGTCCCCCAAGCAGTGGGTCGGCCCCAGGGTGCTGACCCTTCCCAGGGATCTCTCAGGATGACGGTACGCCTTCCCCTCCCCCACCCCAAGTCCTGGCGTCTCCTTTCGGGTTTTCTCTGACTGCCCGAAAGTCGGGCAAGAAAGATGGACGGTGGCTGTTTCTCAGTGGCTTGCTGGCTCTGGTTTGCTCAGCTTGCTGGAGGTCTCCGAGCTCGTCGGCTCCTCTGTGGAGCCGCCCAGCCTGCCGCGTTGAGTTCTCCAGCATGCCAGCACGTGCTCGGATCGATGATGACTCCCTCATATGCATTCCTTGGAAATCTGAACAAAATGAGTGAGAACTCACTACCGTCGTTCTCATCGAAACTGAGGTCCAGCACGTTGCCCCCCAGGGGGCTAGGGCATAGTTAGGCGTGAGGGGCAGCTTGCCCTTGTTCCCACTGCTGCAAACACCCCCCACGGCGCCAGCATTAGACAGCCTCCCGTCTGAGGGTCGGTCGTGTGCAAGCATTCGTCGAGGCAGCTGGAATCGGAGGTCGCTGTTTGAGTGGCCGTTGTGGGATGTGACAGTGGCCAGGTCCTCTGCTGCTGGTCAAAGGGGGAGTGCCAAATTGGCCAAGGCCCTGTGAGCAGGTGGCATGGATAAGTTGGTTTGAGGCAGCTGCATGCTGTTTGGGGTGTGGCCCGAGGTCGAGTGTGTCTCCGAGCCCAGGAGAAGAGGTGTGGGTGTTTTTTCCCATGGAGCAGCAGTGGAGGCGTGTGCCATGCGTGATCTGGACTTCCTTCGTCTTGGTGAGGACTGCTGAGTGCCCAGTGGCTATGCGGCATTTCCCGGTGGCTGAAGTGCCGGGAGCAGGCTGAGGGACTGGGTGGCGGTGCTAGCCCTGCAGCTCCCTACTGCACCCACTGCCGCCGTGTCGGTGCCAGGGCACAAGCACGGGGCGTGCTGAGGACTCAGCGCTGCCTCCAAGCATCTGCGGTAGCTGATGGCCGAGACCGGAAGGGAAGGGTCCGGTGAGGTTAACTCTGGCGTGGTTTTGTGTGTTTTCCTGAGCCACGCTGTCGTCCTGTTGTTCCTCCTGCTGTGCTGGAAGTCTGAGGAATGTGTCTGTTTGAAGAGGGTCTGTCCATAAAAGCCTAGGGAGGAAGGCTTTTCTGGTCCATATGGATGGGCAGTGCTAGCAGACCCCTGAAGTCTTGGCTTGCTGACTCGTCCAAGAGACTCCCAAAAGGTGTCTTGCAGGAACCTGGGAGAGATCCGCTGGCAGCCGGGCTCCAGATGACTGACAGAAACATGGCCTTTAGCCCCTTGGCCTCTTGGTCCATGAATGTGCAATGTTCAAGTGTTCCTTTAGGCGGGAGCCACGTTTCTGGCCCAGAGGGTCCCCTTCCCCATGGCATGTGCTGACCTTTAGCCCTGCTAGTGCGTGGGCATGGCATATGTTTGCTGAGGTCCTGGATGGGCTGCTGTGGACAGCCACCTCCTCATGTCGCCCAGTTCAAAGATTCCTTTCCCGGGAGAGGTCTTCTGTGATTGGACTTTCTGTGGTCCTCATGAACGGGCCATTGGATCTCTGTGAGGCCCTTTGTGGAGTTACTGTGCGGAGAAGGGATCCAAGGTTGAGTATCGAGGGGGTAGCTTCACCCATGTGGACATCCTTCCTGACCATCTCCGCTGAAGCTCGGTGTCTGGCCTGTACGCGGATTAAGTGAAGATGCCTGCAGGGTAACTGGCCCTTGGTCCGTTCGCACAAATGTTTGGACCGGGATGCCGAGTGTTTGAACTTTCCTTCGAAGGTCAGGGGCGCCAAACTGCCCCCCAGGTGGGTCTCGGCAGCTGCTGGACACGCGAGTGTCCTGGTTGCTGTGGGGTTCGGCCCTGGCTCATTGAGGCTCCCCACCACTTCTCCTCTGGGCGTTCTCACCCGCCCTGTGGAGGCGTTTGGGCAGAACTCACAGGCACAGGCTTCTTGATTGGAGCAGCTCCGAGGTGTGACTTGTATACAGACTGCTTGTGCCCTGGAGCCTGGATCGGGGTGGTGTGACCTTTCATGTACATGGTTTTGGGGTTGACATCCATAGGCACTGGGTAGAGCCTCCAGGTACGCCTATCCTGTGGAGGCCTTTGGCGACAGATTGACTTCGTCAATATCCCATCCAGGGCCAGGAAATTGCTGTAGGTTGGTGCGGTTGGCTCTGAGCAGAAGGAATGGCTGTCGGAGAGAAGGAATCCTTGGCCTATTGCAGCGGCCCCGAGAGGGCCAAGATGACATGGCCACTTTGGAAGCAGAGGTCTCTGGTGCTTTTCTGGATGGGCAGGCTTCTGTGGAACGGAGAGCAAAGCGTGCATTTTCAGGCCCTGTGATCTTTAGGGGGGCAAAGAGGAAACACAGGAAACCAGACCGAGATACAGCCGCACACTCACGCCCATCGGCAGGCACACAGAAGCACACATACAGATGCACACACACAGAGGCACACACACACACACACACACAGCCAGAGGCATGCACACACTCACACACACACACCCATCAAAATCCCATATGCCAAGTCCCCTCCCCTAGTGGGCTGGGACACGCATTGATTGGTGTCCCAGGAAAGAGGAAGGTGGGTAATTGATTGCGGGCTTCCCCATAGATAAAGGTTGATTGGCATGAAGTTTGCTCTCTGAGAACCTGGGTCCACCTCTGAAGCGTGCATGTGATTTCTGTCCCCTTGCCAGGTGGAGTGGCCAGGCCAGCCTTGCCGTCAGCCAAGACAAGACGTCCCTGTAGTTTTCTGGTGACTGCTGGTGGCCGGAAGTCCCCCAAGCAGTGGGTCGGCCCCAGGGTGCTGACCCTTCCCAGGGATCTCTCAGGATGACGGTACGCCTTCCCCTCCCCCACCCCAAGTCCTGGCGTCTCCTTTCGGGTTTTCTCTGACTGCCCGAAAGTCGGGCAAGAAAGATGGACGGTGGCTGTTTCTCAGTGGCTTGCTGGCTCTGGTTTGCTCAGCTTGCTGGAGGTCTCCGAGCTCGTCGGCTCCTCTGTGGAGCCGCCCAGCCTGCCGCGTTGAGTTCTCCAGCATGCCAGCACGTGCTCGGATCGATGATGACTCCCTCATATGCATTCCTTGGAAATCTGAACAAAATGAGTGAGAACTCACTACCGTCGTTCTCATCGAAACTGAGGTCCAGCACGTTGCCCCCCCGGGGGCTAGGGCATAGTTAGGCGTGAGGGGCAGCTTGCCCTTGTTCCCACTGCTGCAAACACCCCCCACGGCGCCAGCATTAGACAGCCTCCCGTCTGAGGGTCGGTCGTGTGCAAGCATTCGTCGAGGCAGCTGGAATCGGAGGTCGCTGTTTGAGTGGCCGTTGTGGGATGTGACAGTGGCCAGGTCCTCTGCTGCTGGTCGAAGGGGGAGTGCCAAATTGGCCAAGGCCCTGTGAGCAGGTGGCATGGATAAGTTGGTTTGAGGCAGCTGCATGCTGTTTGGGGTGTGGCCCGAGGTCGAGTGTGTCTCCGAGCCCAGGAGAAGAGGTGTGGGTGTTTTTTCCCATGGAGCAGCAGTGGAGGCGTGTGCCATGCGTGATCTGGACTTCCTTCGTCTTGGTGAGGACTGCTGAGTGCCCAGTGGCTATGCGGCATTTCCCGGTGGCTGAAGTGCCGGGAGCAGGCTGAGGGACTGGGTGGCGGTGCTAGCCCTGCAGCTCCCTACTGCACCCACTGCCGCCGTGTCGGTGCCAGGGCACAAGCACGGGGCGTGCTGAGGACTCAGCGCTGCCTCCAAGCATCTGCGGTAGCTGATGGCCGAGACCGGAAGGGAAGGGTCCGGTGAGGTTAACTCTGGCGTGGTTTTGTGTGTTTTCCTGAGCCACGCTGTCGTCCTGTTGTTCCTCCTGCTGTGCTGGAAGTCTGAGGAATGTGTCTGTTTGAAGAGGGTCTGTCCATAAAAGCCTAGGGAGGAAGGCTTTTCTGGTCCATATGGATGGGCAGTGCTAGCAGACCCCTGAAGTCTTGGCTTGCTGACTCGTCCAAGAGACTCCCAAAAGGTGTCTTGCAGGAACCTGGGAGAGATCCGCTGGCAGCCGGGCTCCAGATGACTGACAGAAACATGGCCTTTAGCCCCTTGGCCTCTTGGTCCATGAATGTGCAATGTTCAAGTGTTCCTTTAGGCGGGAGCCACGTTTCTGGCCCAGAGGGTCCCCTTCCCCATGGCATGTGCTGACCTTTAGCCCTGCTAGTGCGTGGGCATGGCGTATGTTTGCTGAGGTCCTGGATGGGCTGCTGTGGACAGCCACCTCCTCATGTCGCCCAGTTCAAAGATTCCTTTCCCGGGAGAGGTCTTCTGTGATTGGACTTTCTGTGGGCCTCATGAACGGGCCATTGGATCTCTGTGAGGCCCTTTGTGGAGTTACTGTGCGGAGAAGGGATCCAAGGTTGAGTATCGAGGGGGTAGCTTCACCCATGTGGACATCCTTCCTGACCATCTCCGCTGAAGCTCGGTGTCTGGCCTGTACGCGGATTAAGTGAAGATGCCTGCAGGGTAACTGGCCCTTGGTCCGTTCGCACAAATGTTTGGACCGGGATGCCGAGTGTTTGAACTTTCCTTCGAAGGTCAGGGGCGCCAAACTGCCCCCCAGGTGGGTCTCGGCAGCTGCTGGACACGCGAGTGTCCTGGTTGCTGTGGGGTTCGGCCCTGGCTCATTGAGGCTCCCCACCACTTCTCCTCTGGGCGTTCTCACCCGCCCTGTGGAGGCGTTTGGGCAGAACTCACAGGCACAGGCTTCTTGATTGGAGCAGCTCCGAGGTGTGACTTGTATACAGACTGCTTGTGCCCTCGAGCCTGAATCACGGTGCTGTGACCTTTCATGTACATGGTTTTGGGGTTGACATCCATAGGCACTGGGTAGAGCCTCCAGGTACGCCTATCCTGTGGAGGCCTTTGGCGACAGATTGACTTCGTCAATATCCCATCCAGGGCCAGGAAATTGCTGTAGGTTGGTGCGGTTGGCTCTGAGCAGAAGGAATGGCTGTCGGAGAGAAGGAATCCTTGGCCTATTGCAGCGGCCCCGAGAGGGCCAAGATGACATGGCCACTTTGGAAGCAGAGGTCTCTGGTGCTTTTCTGGATGGGCAGGCTTCTGTGGAACGGAGAGCAAAGCGTGCATTTTCAGGCCCTGTGATCTTTAGGGGGGCAAAGAGGAAACACAGGAAACCAGACCGAGATACAGCCGCACACTCACGCCCATCGGCAGGCACACAGAAGCACACATACAGACGCACACACACAGAGGCACACACACACACACACACACAGCCAGAGGCATGCACACACTCACACACACACACCCATCAAAATCCCATATGCCAAGTCCCCTCCCCTAGTGGGCTGGGACACGCATTGATTGGTGTCCCAGGAAAGAGGAAGGTGGGTAATTGATTGGGGGCTTCCCCATAGATAAAGGTTGATTGGCATGAAGCTTGCTCTCTGAGAACCTGGGTCCACCTCTGAAGCGTGCATGTGATTTCTGTCCCCTTGCCAGGTGGAGTGGCCAGGCCAGCCTTGCCGTCAGCCAAGACAAGACGTCCCTGTCGTTTTCTGGTGACTGCTGGTGGCCGGAAGTCCCCCAAGCAGTGGGTCGGCCCCAGGGTGCTGACCCTTCCCAGGGATCTCTCAGGATGACGGTACGCCTTCCCCTCCCCCACCCCAAGTCCTGGCGTCTCCTTTCGGGTTTTCTCTGACTGCCCGAAAGTCGGGCAAGAAAGATGGACGGTGGCTGTTTCTCAGTGGCTTGCTGGCTCTGGTTTGCTCAGCTTGCTGGAGGTCTCTGAGCTCGTCGGCTCCTCTGTGGAGCCGCCCAGCCTGCCGCGTTGAGTTCTCCAGCATGCCAGCACGTGCTCGGATCGATGATGACTCCCTCATATGCATTCCTTGGAAATCTGAACAAAATGAGTGAGAACTCACTACCGTCGTTCTCATCGAAACTGAGGTCCAGCACGTTGCCCCCCCGGGGGCTAGGGCATAGTTAGGCGTGAGGGGCAGCTTGCCCTTGTTCCCACTGCTGCAAACACCCCCCACGGCGCCAGCATTAGACAGCCTCCCGTCTGAGGGTCGGTCGTGTGCAAGCATTCGTCGAGGCAGCTGGAATCGGAGGTCGCTGTTTGAGTGGCCGTTGTGGGATGTGACAGTGGCCAGGTCCTCTGCTGCTGGTCGAAGGGGGAGTGCCAAATTGGCCAAGGCCCTGTGAGCAGGTGGCATGGATAAGTTGGTTTGAGGCAGCTGCATGCTGTTTGGGGTGTGGCCCGAGGTCGAGTGTGTCTCCGAGCCCAGGAGAAGAGGTGTGGGTGTTTTTTCCCATGGAGCAGCAGTGGAGGCGTGTGCCATGCGTGATCTGGACTTCCTTCGTCTTGGTGAGGACTGCTGAGTGCCCAGTGGCTATGCGGCGTTTCCCGGTGGCTGAAGTGCCGGGAGCAGGCTGAGGGACTGGGTGGCGGTGCTAGCCCTGCAGCTCCCTACTGCACCCACTGCCGCCGTGTCGGTGCCAGGGCACAAGCACGGGGCGTGCTGAGGACTCAGCGCTGCCTCCAAGCATCTGCGGTAGCTGATGGCCGAGACCGGAATGGAAGGGTCCGGTGAGGTTAACTCTGGCGTGGTTTTGTGTGTTTTCCTGAGCCACGCTGTCGTCCTGTTGTTCCTCCTGCTGTGCTGGAAGTCTGAGGAATGTGTCTGTTTGAAGAGGGTCTGTCCATAAAAGCCTAGGGAGGAAGGCTTTTCTGGTCCATATGGATGGGCAGTGCTAGCAGACCCCTGAAGTCTTGGCTTGCTGACTCGTCCAAGAGACTCCCAAAAGGTGTCTTGCAGGAACCTGGGAGAGATCCGCTGGCAGCCGGGCTCCAGATGACTGACAGAAACATGGCCTTTAGCCCCTTGGCCTCTTGGTCCATGAATGTGCAATGTTCAAGTGTTCCTTTAGGCGGGAGCCACGTTTCTGGCCCAGAGGGTCCCCTTCCCCATGGCATGTGCTGACCTTTAGCCCTGCTAGTGCGTGGGCATGGCATATGTTTGCTGAGGTCCTGGATGGGCTGCTGTGGACAGCCACCTCCTCATGTCGCCCAGTTCAAAGATTCCTTTCCCGGGAGAGGTCTTCTGTGATTGGACTTTCTGTGGGCCTCATGAACGGGCCATTGGATCTCTGTGAGGCCCTTTGTGGAGTTACTGTGCGGAGAAGGGATCCAAGGTTGAGTATCGAGGGGGTAGCTTCACCCATGTGGACATCCTTCCTGACCATCTCCGCTGAAGCTCGGTGTCTGGCCTGTACGCGGATTAAGTGAAGATGCCTGCAGGGTAACTGGCCCTTGGTCCGTTCGCACAAATGTTTGGACCGGGATGCCGAGTGTTTGAACTTTCCTTCGAAGGTCAGGGGCGCCAAACTGCCCCCCAGGTGGGTCTCGGCAGCTGCTGGACACGCGAGTGTCCTGGTTGCTGTGGGGTTCGGCCCTGGCTCATTTAGGCTCCCCACCACTTCTCCTCTGGGCGTTCTCACCCGCCCTGTGGAGGCGTTTGGGCAGAACTCACAGGCACAGGCTTCTTGATTGGAGCAGCTCCGAGGTGTGACTTGTATACAGACTGCTTGTGCCCTCGAGCCTGAATCAGGGTGCTGTGACCTTTCATGTACATGGTTTTGGGGTTGACATCCATAGGCACTGGGTAGAGCCTCCAGGTACGCCTATCCTGTGGAGGCCTTTGGCGACAGAATGACTTCGTCAATATCCCATCCAGGGCCAGGAAATTGCTGTAGGTTGGTGCGGTTGGCTCTGAGCAGAAGGAATGGCTGTCGGAGAGAAGGAATCCTTGGCCTATTGCAGCGGCCCCGAGAGGGCCAAGATGACATGGCCACTTTGGAAGCAGAGGTCTCTGGTCCTTTTCTGGATGGGCAGGCTTCTGTGGAACGGAGAGCAAAGCGTGCATTTTCAGGCCCTGTGATCTTTAGGGGGGCAAAGAGGAAACACAGAAAACCAGACCGAGATACAGCCGCACACTCACGCCCATCGGCAGGCACACAGAAGCACACATACAGACGCACACACACAGAGGCACACACACACACACACACACACACACACACACAGCCAGAGGCATGCACACACTCACACACACACACCCATCAAAATCCCATATGCCAAGTCCCCTCCCCTAGTGGGCTGGGACACGCATTGATTGGTGTCCCAGGAAAGAGGAAGGTGGGTAATTGATTGCGGGCTTCCCCATAGATAAAGGTTGATTGGCATGAAGCTTGCTCTCTGAGAACCTGGGTCTACCTCTGAAGCGTGCATGTGATTTCTGTCCCCTTGCCAGGTGGAGTGGCCAGGCCAGCCTTGCCGTCAGCCAAGACAAGACGTCCCTGTCGTTTTCTGGTGACTGCTGGTGGCCGGAAGTCCCCCAAGCAGTGGGTCGGCCCCAGGGTGCTGACCCTTCCCAGGGATCTCTCAGGATGACGGTACGCCTTCCCCTCCCCCACCCCAAGTCCTGGCGTCTCCTTTCGGGTTTTCTCTGACTGCCCGAAAGTCGGGCAAGAAAGATGGACGGTGGCTGTTTCTCAGTGGCTTGCTGGCTCTGGTTTGCTCAGCTTGCTGGAGGTCTCCGAGCTCGTCGGCTCCTCTGTGGAGCCGCCCAGCCTGCCGCGTTGAGTTCTCCAGCATGCCAGCACGTGCTCGGATCGATGATGACTCCCTCATATGCATTCCTTGGAAATCTGAACAAAATGAGTGAGAACTCACTACCGTCGTTCTCATCGAAACTGAGGTCCAGCACGTTGCCCCCCCGGGGGCTAGGGCATAGTTAGGCGTGAGGGGCAGCTTGCCCTTGTTCCCACTGCTGCAAACACCCCCCACGGCGCCAGCATTAGACAGCCTCCCGTCTGAGGGTCGGTCGTGTGCAAGCATTCGTCGAGGCAGCTGGAATCGGAGGTCGCTGTTTGAGTGGCCGTTGTGGGATGTGACATTGGCCAGGTCCTCTGCTGCTGGTCGAAGGGGGAGTGCCAAATTGGCCAAGGCCCTGTGAGCAGGTGGCATGGATAAGTTGGTCTGAGGCATCTGCATGCTGTTTGGGGTGTGGCCCGAGGTCGAGTGTGTCTCCGAGCCCAGGAGAAGAGGTGTGGGTGTTTTTTCCCATGGAGCAGCAGTGGAGGCGTGTGCCATGCGTGATCTGGACTTCCTTCGTCTTGGTGAGGACTGCTGAGTGCCCAGAGGCTATGCGGCGTTTCCCGGTGGCTGAAGTGCCGGGAGCAGGCTGAGGGACTGGGTGGCGGTGCTAGCCCTGCAGCTCCCTACTGCACCCACTGCCGCCGTGTCGGTGCCAGGGCACAAGCACGGGGCGTGCTGAGGACTCAGCGCTGCCTCCAAGCATCTGCGGTAGCTGATGGCCGAGACCGGAAGGGAAGGGTCCGGTGAGGTTAACTCTGGCGTGGTTTTGTGTGTTTTCCTGAGCCACGCTGTCGTCCTGTTGTTCCTCCTGCTGTGCTGGAAGTCTGAGGAATGTGTCTGTTTGAAGAGGGTCTGTCCATAAAAGCCTAGGGAGGAAGGCTTTTCTGGTCCATATGGATGGGCAGTGCTAGCAGACCCCTGAAGTCTTGGCTTGCTGACTCGTCCAAGAGACTCCCAAAAGGTGTCTTGCAGGAACCTGGGAGTGATCCGCTGGCAGCCGGGCTCCAGATGACTGACAGAAACGTGGCCTTTAGCCCCTTGGCCTCTTGGTCCATGAATGTGCAATGTTCAAGTGTTCCTTTAGGCGGGAGCCACGTTTCTGGCCCAGAGGGTCCCCTTCCCCATGGCATGTGCTGACCTTTAGCCCTGCTAGTGCGTGGGCATGGCATATGTTTGCTGAGGTCCTGGATGGGCTGCTGTGGACAGCCACCTCCTCATGTCGCCCAGTTCAAAGATTCCTTTCCCGGGAGAGGTCTTCTGTGATTGGACTTTCTGTGGGCCTCATGAACGGGCCATTGGATCTCTGTGAGGCCCTTTGTGGAGTTACTGTGCGGAGAAGGGATCCAAGGTTGAGTATCGAGGGGGTAGCTTCACCCATGTGGACATCCTTCCTGACCATCTCCGCTGAAGCTCGGTGTCTGGCCTGTACGCGGATTAAGTGAAGATGCCTGCAGGGTAACTGGCCCTTGGTCCGTTCGCACAAATGTTTGGACCGGGATGCCGAGTGTTTGAACTTTCCTTCGAAGGTCAGGGGCGCCAAACTGCCCCCCAGGTGGGTCTCGGCAGCTGCTGGACACGCGAGTGTCCTGGTTGCTGTGGGGTTCGGGCTGGCTCATTGAGGCTCCCCACCACTTCTCCTCTGGGCGTTCTCACCCGCCCTGTGGAGGCGTTTGGGCAGAACTCACAGGCACAGGCTTCTTGATTGGAGCAGCTCCGAGGTGTGACTTGTATACAGACTGCTTGTGCCCTGGAGCCTGGATCAGGGTGGTGTGACCTTTCATGTACATGGTTTTGGGGTTGACATCCATAGGCACTGGGTAGAGCCTCCAGGTACGCCTATCCTGTGGAGGCCTTTGGCGACAGAATGACTTCGTCAATATCCCATCCAGGGCCAGGAAATTGCTGTAGGTTGGTGCGGTTGGCTCTGAGCAGAAGGAATGGCTGTCGGAGAGAAGGAATCCTTGGCCTATTGCAGCGGCCCCGAGAGGGCCAAGATGACATGGCCACTTTGGAAGCAGAGGTCTCTGGTGCTTTTCTGGATGGGCAGGCTTCTGTGGAACGGAGAGCAAAGCGTGCATTTTCAGGCCCTGTGATCTTTAGGGGGGCAAAGAGGAAACACAGGAAACCAGACCGAGATACAGCCGCACACTCACGCCCATCGGCAGGCACACAGAAGCACACATACAGACGCACACACACAGAGGCACACACACACACACACACACACACAGCCAGAGGCATGCACACACTCACACACACACACCCATCAAAATCCCATATGCCAAGTCCCCTCCCCTAGTGGGCTGGGACACGCATTGATTGGTGTCCCAGGAAAGAGGAAGGTGGGTAATTGATTGCGGGCTTCCCCATAGATAAAGGTTGATTGGCATGAAGCTTGCTCTCTGAGAACCTGGGTCCACCTCTGAAGCGTGCATGTGATTTCTGTCCCCTTGCCAGGTGGAGTGGCCAGGCCAGCCTTGCCGTCAGCCAAGACAAGACGTCCCTGTCGTTTTCTGGTGACTGCTGGTGGCCGGAAGTCCCCCAAGCAGTGGGTCGGCCCCAGGGTGCTGACCCTTCCCAGGGATCTCTCAGGATGACGGTACGCCTTCCCCTCCCCCACCCCAAGTCCTGGCGTCTCCTTTCGGGTTTTCTCTGACTGCCCGAAAGTCGGGCAAGAAAGATGGACGGTGGCTGTTTCTCAGTGGCTTGCTGGCTCTGGTTTGCTCAGCTTGCTGGAGGTCTCCGAGCTCGTCGGCTCCTCTGTGGAGCCGCCCAGCCTGCCGCGTTGAGTTCTCCAGCATGCCAGCACGTGCTCGGATCGATGATGACTCCCTCATATGCATTCCTTGGAAATCTGAACAAAATGAGTGAGAACTCACTACCGTCGTTCTCATCGAAACTGAGGTCCAGCACGTTGCCCCCCCGGGGGCTAGGGCATAGTTAGGCGTGAGGGGCAGCTTGCCCTTGTTCCCACTGCTGCAAACACCCCCCACGGCGCCAGCATTAGACAGCCTCCCGTCTGAGGGTCGGTCGTGTGCAAGCATTCGTCGAGGCAGCTGGAATCGGAGGTCGCTGTTTGAGTGGCCGTTGTGGGATGTGACAGTGGCCAGGTCCTCTGCTGCTGGTCGAAGGGGGAGTGCCAAATTGGCCAAGGCCCTGTGAGCAGGTGGCATGGATAAGTTGGTTTGAGGCAGCTGCATGCTGTTTGGGGGGTGGCCCGAGGTCGAGTGTGTCTCCGAGCCCAGGAGAAGAGGTGTGGGTGTTTTTTCCCATGGAGCAGCAGTGGAGGCGTGTGCCATGCGTGATCTGGACTTCCTTCGTCTTGGTGAGGACTGCTGAGTGCCCAGTGGCTATGCGGCGTTTCCCGGTGGCTGAAGTGCCGGGAGCAGGCTGAGGGACTGGGTGGCGGTGCTAGCCCTGCAGCTCCCCACTGCACCCACTGCCGCCGTGTCGGTGCCAGGGCACAAGCACGGGGCGTGCTGAGGACTCAGCGCTGCCTCCAAGCATCTGCGGTAGCTGATGGCCGAGACCGGAAGGGAAGGGTCCGGTGAGGTTAACTCTGGCGTGGTTTTGTGTGTTTTCCTGAGCCACGCTGTCGTCCTGTTGTTCCTCCTGCTGTGCTGGAAGTCTGAGGAATGTGTCTGTTTGAAGAGGGTCTGTCCATAAAAGCCTAGGGAGGAAGGCTTTTCTGGTCCATATGGATGGGCAGTGCTAGCAGACCCCTGAAGTCTTGGCTTGCTGACTCGTCCAAGAGACTCCCAAAAGGTGTCTTGCAGGAACCTGGGAGAGATCCGCTGGCAGCCGGGCTCCAGATGACTGACAGAAACATGGCCTTTAGCCCCTTGGCCTCTTGGTGCATGAATGTGCAATGTTCAAGTGTTCCTTTAGGCGGGAGCCACGTTTCTGGCCCAGAGGGTCCCCTTCCCCATGGCATGTGCTGACCTTTAGCCCTGCTAGTGCGTGGACATGGCATATGTTTGCTGAGGTCCTGGATGGGCTGCTGTGGACAGCCACCTCCTCATGTCGCCCAGTTCAAAGATTCCTTTCCCGGGAGAGGTCTTCTGTGATTGGACTTTCTGTGGGCCTCATGAACGGGCCATTGGATCTCTGTGAGGCCCTTTGTGGAGTTACTGTGCGGAGAAGGGATCCAAGGTTGAGTATTGAGGGGGTAGCTTCACCCATGTGGACATCCTTCCTGACCATCTCCGCTAAAGCTCGGTGTCTGGCCTGTACGCGGATTAAGTGAAGATGCCTGCAGGGTAACTGGCCCTTGGTCCGTTCGCACAAATGTTTGGACCGGGATGCCGAGTGTTTGAACTTTCCTTCGAAGGTCAGGGGCGCCAAACTGCCCCCCAGGTGGGTCTCGGCAGCTGCTGGACACGCGAGTGTCCTGATTGCTGTGGTTTTCGGCCCTGGCTCATTGAGGCTCCCCACCACTTCTCCTCTGGGCGTTCTCACCCGCCCTGTGGAGGCGTTTGGGCAGAACTCACAGGCACAGGCTTCTTGATTGGAGCAGCTCTGAGGTGTGACTTGTATACAGACTGCTTGTGCCCTGGAGCCTGGATCAGGGTGGTGTGACCTTTCATGTACATGGTTTTGGGGTTGACATCCATAGGCACTGGGTAGAGCCTCCAGGTACGCCTATCCTGTGGAGGCCTTTGGCGACAGAATGACTTCGTCAATATCCCATCCAGGGCCAGGAAATTGCTGTAGGTTGGTGCGGTTGGCTCTGAGCAGAAGGAATGGCTGTCGGAGAGAAGGAATCCTTGGCCTATTGCAGCGGCCCCGAGAGGGCCAAGATGACATGGCCACTTTGGAAGCAGAGGTCTCTGGTCCTTTTCTGGATGGGCAGGCTTCTGTGAAACGGAGAGCAAAGCGTGCATTTTCAGGCCCTGTGATCTTTAGGGGGGCAAAGAGGAAACACAGGAAACCAGACCGAGATACAGCCGCACACTCACGCCCATCGGCAGGCACACAGAAGCACACATACAGACGCACACACACAGAGGCACACACACACACACACACACACACACACACACACACAGCCAGAGGCATGCACACACTCACACACACACACCCATCAAAATCCCATATGCCAAGTCCCCTCCCCTAGTGGGCTGGGACACGCATTGATTGGTGTCCCAGGAAAGAGGAAGGTGGGTAATTGATTGCGGGCTTCCCCATAGATAAAGGTTGATTGGCATGAAGCTTGCTCTCTGAGAACCTGGGTCCACCTCTGAAGCGTGCATGTGATTTCTGTCCCCTTGCCAGGTGGAGTGGCCAGGCCAGCCTTGCCGTCAGCCAAGACAAGACGTCCCTGTCGTTTTCTGGTGACTGCTGGTGGCCGGAAGTCCCCCAAGCAGTGGGTCGGCCCCAGGGTGCTGACCCTTCCCAGGGATCTCTCAGGATGACGGTACGCCTTCCCCTCCCCCACCCCAAGTCCTGGCGTCTCCTTTCGGGTTTTCTCTGACTGCCCGAAAGTCGGGCAAGAAAGATGGACGGTGGCTGTTTCTCAGTGGCTTGCTGGCTCTGCTTTGCTCAGCTTGCTGGAGGTCTCCGAGCTCGTCGGCTCCTCTGTGGAGCCGCCCAGCCTGCCGCGTTGAGTTCTCCAGCATGCCAGCACGTGCTCGGATCGATGATGACTCCCTCATATGCATTCCTTGGAAATCTGAACAAAATGAGTGAGAACTCACTACCGTCGTTCTCATCGAAACTGAGGTCCAGCACGTTGCCCCCCCGGGGGCTAGGGCATAGTTAGGCGTGAGGGGCAGCTTGCCCTTGTTCCCACTGCTGCAAACACCCCCCACGGCGCCAGCATTAGACAGCCTCCCGTCTGAGGGTCGGTCGTGTGCAAGCATTCGTCGAGGCAGCTGGAATCGGAGGTCGCTGTTTGAGTGGCCGTTGTGGGATGTGACAGTGGCCAGGTCCTCTGCTGCTGGTCGAAGGGGGAGTGCCAAATTGGCCAAGGCCCTGTGAGCAGGTGGCATGGATAAGTTGGTCTGAGGCATCTGCATGCTGTTTGGGGTGTGGCCCGAGGTCGAGTGTGTCTCCGAGCCCAGGAGAAGAGGTGTGGGTGTTTTTTCCCATGGAGCAGCAGTGGAGGCGTGTGCCATGCGTGATCTGGACTTCCTTCGTCTTGGTGAGGACTGCTGAGTGCCCAGAGGCTATGCGGCGTTTCCCGGTGGCTGAAGTGCCGGGAGCAGGCTGAGGGACTGGGTGGCGGTGCTAGCCCTGCAGCTCCCTACTGCACCCACTGCCGCCGTGTCGGTGCCAGGGCACAAGCACGGGACGTGCTGAGGACTCAGCGCTGCCTCCAAGCATCTGCGGTAGCTGATGGCCGAGACCGGAAGGGAAGGGTCCGGTGAGGTTAACTCTGGCGTGGTTTTGTGTGTTTTCCTTAGCCACGCTGTCGTCCTGTTGTTCCTCCTGCTGTGCTGGAAGTCTGAGGAATGTGTCTGTTTGAAGAGGGTCTGTCCATAAAAGCCTAGGGAGGAAGGCTTTTCTGGTCCATATGGATGGGCAGTGCTAGCAGACCCCTGAAGTCTTGGCTTGCTGACTCGTCCAAGAGACTCCCAAAAGGTGTCTTGCAGGAACCTGGGAGAGATCCGCTGGCAGCCGGGCTCCAGATGACTGACAGAAACATGGCCTTTAGCCCCTTGGCCTCTTGGTCCATGAATGTGCAATGTTCAAGTGTTCCTTTAGGCGGGAGCCACGTTTCTGGCCCAGAGGGTCCCCTTCCCCATGGCATGTGCTGACCTTTAGCCCTGCTAGTGCGTGGGCATGGCATATGTTTGCTGAGGTCCTGGATGGGCTGCTGTGGACAGCCACCTCCTCATGTCGCCCAGTTCAAAGATTCCTTTCCCGGGAGAGGTCTTCTGTGATTGGACTTTCTGTGGGCCTCATGAACGGGCCATTGGATCTCTGTGAGGCCCTTTGTGGAGTTACTGTGCGGAGAAGGGATCCAAGGTTGAGTATCGAGGGGGAAGCTTCACCCATGTGGACATCCTTCCTGACCATCTCCGCTGAAGCTCGGTGTCTGGCCTGTACGCGGATTAAGTGAAGATGCCTGCAGGGTAACTGGCCCTTGGTCCGTTCGCACAAATGTTTGGACCGGGATGCCGAGTGTTTGAACTTTCCTTCGAAGGTCAGGGGCGCCAAACTGCCCCCCAGGTGGGTCTCGGCAGCTGCTGGACACGCGAGTGTCCTGGTTGCTGTGGGGTTCGGGCTGGCTCATTGAGGCTCCCCACCACTTCTCCTCTGGGCGTTCTCACCCGCCCTGTGGAGGCGTTTGGGCAGAACTCACAGGCACAGGCTTCTTGATTGGAGCAGCTCCGAGGTGTGACTTGTATACAGACTGCTTGTGCCCTGGAGCCTGGATCAGGGTGGTGTGACCTTTCATGTACATGGTTTTGGGGTTGACATCCATAGGCACTGGGTAGAGCCTCCAGGTACGCCTATCCTGTGGAGGCCTTTGGCGACAGAATGACTTCGTCAATATCCCATCCAGGGCCAGGAAATTGCTGTAGGTTGGTGCGGTTGGCTCTGAGCAGAAGGAATGGCTGTCGGAGAGAAGGAATCCTTGGCCTATTGCAGCGGCCCCGAGAGGGCCAAGATGACATGGCCACTTTGGAAGCAGAGGTCTCTGGTGCTTTTCTGGATGGGCAGCCTTCTGTGGAACGGAGAGCAAAGCTTGCATTTTCAGGCCCTGTGATCTTTAGGGGGGCAAAGAGGAAACACAGGAAACCAGACCGAGATACAGCCGCACACTCACGCCCATCGGCAGGCACACAGAAGCACACATACAGACGCACACACACAGAGGCACACACACACACACACACACACAGCCAGAGGCATGCACACACTCACACACTCACCCCCATCAAAATCCCATATGTCAAGTCCCCTCCCCTAGTGGGCTGGGACACGCATTGATTGGTGTCCCAGGAAAGAGGAAGGTGGGTAATTGATTGCGGGCTTCCCCATAGATAAAGGTTGATTGGCATGAAGCTTGCTCTCTGAGAACCTGGGTCCACCTCTGAAGCGTGCATGTGATTTCTGTCCCCTTGCCAGGTGGAGTGGCCAGGCCAGCCTTGCCGTCAGCCAAGACAAGACGTCCCTGTCGTTTTCTGGTGACTGCTGGTGGCCGGAAGTCCCCCAAGCAGTGGGTCGGCCCCAGGGTGCTGACCCTTCCCAGGGATCTCTCAGGATGACGGTACGCCTTCCCCTCCCCCACCCCAAGTCCTGGCGTCTCCTTTCGGGTTTTCTCTGACTGCCCGAAAGTCGGGCAAGAAAGATGGATGGTGGCTGCTTCTCAGTGGCTTGCTGGCTCTGCTTTGCTCAGCTTGCTGGAGGTCTCCGAGCTCGTCGGCTCCTCTGTGGAGCCGCCCAGCCTGCCGCGTTGAGTTCTCCAGCATGCCAGCACGTGCTCGGATCGATGATGACTCCCTCATATGCATTCCTTGGAAATCTGAACAAAATGAGTGAGAACTCACTACCGTCGTTCTCATCGAAACTGAGGTCCAGCACGTTGCCCCCCCGGGGGCTAGGGCATAGTTAGGCGTGAGGGGCAGCTTGCCCTTGTTCCCACTGCTGCAAACACCCCCCACGGCACCAGCATTAGACAGCCTCCCGTCTGAGGGTCGGTCGTGTGCAAGCATTCGTCGAGGCAGCTGGAATCGGAGGTCGCTGTTTGAGTGGCCGTTGTGGGATGTGACAGTGGCCAGTTCTTCTGCTGCTGGTCGAAGGGGGAGTGCCAAATTGGCCAAGGCCCTGTGAGCAGGTGGCATGGATAAGTTGGTTTGAGGCAGCTGCATGCTGTTTGGGGTGTGGCCCGAGGTCGAGTGTGTCTCCGAGCCCAGGAGAAGAGGTGTGGGTGTTTTTTCCCATGGAGCAGCAGTGGAGGCGTGTGCCACGCGTGATCTGGACTTCCTTCGTCTTGGTGAGGACTGCTGAGTGCCCAGTGGCTATGCTGCGTTTCCCGGTGGCTGAAGTGCCGGGAGCAGGCTGAGGGACTGGGTGGCGGTGCTAGCCCTGCAGCTCCCTACTGCACCCACTGCCGCCGTGTCGGTGCCAGGGCACAAGCACGGGACGTGCTGAGGACTCAGCGCTGCCTCCAAGCATCTGCGGTAGCTGATGGCCGAGACCGGAAGGGAAGGGTCCGGTGAGGTTAACTCTGGCGTGGTTTTGTGTGTTTTCCTGAGCCATGCTGTCGTCCTGTTGTTCCTCCTGCTGTGCTGGAAGTCTGAGGAATGTGTCTGTTTGAAGAGGGTCTGTCCATAAAAGCCTAGGGAGGAAGGCTTTTCTGGTCCATATGGATGGGCAGTGCTAGCAGACCCCTGAAGTCTTGGCTTGCTGACTCGTCCAAGAGACTCCCAAAAGGTGTCTTGCAGGAACCTGGGAGAGATCCGCTGGCAGCCGGGCTCCAGATGACTGACAGAAACATGGCCTTTAGCCCCTTGGCCTCTTGGTCCATGAATGTGCAATGTTCAAGTGTTCCTTTAGGCGGGAGCCACGTTTCTGGCCCAGAGGGTCCCCTTCCCCATGGCATGTGCTGACCTTTAGCCCTGCTAGTGCGTGGGCATGGCATATGTTTGCTGAGGTCCTGGATGGGCTGCTGTGGACAGCCACCTCCTCATGTCGCCCAGTTCAAAGATTCCTTTCCCGGGAGAGGTCTTCTGTGATTGGACTTTCTGTGGGCCTCATGAACGGGCCATTGGATCTCTGTGAGGCCCTTTGTGGAGTTACTGTGCGGAGAAGGGATCCAAGGTTGAGTATCGAGGGGGTAGCTTCACCCATGTGGACATCCTTCCTGACCATCTCCGCTGAAGCTCGGTGTCTGGCCTGTACGCGGATTAAGTGAAGATGCCTGCAGGGTAACTGGCCCTTGGTCCGTTCGCACAAATGTTTGGACCGGGATGCCGAGTGTTTGAACTTTCCTTCGAAGGTCAGGGGCGCCAAACTGCCCCCCAGGTGGGTCTCGGCAGCTGCTGGACACGCGAGTGTCCTGGTTGCTGTGGGGTTCGGGCTGGCTCATTGAGGCTCCCCACCACTTCTCCTCTGGGCGTTCTCACCCGCCCTGTGGAGGCGTTTGGGCAGAACTCACAGGCACAGGCTTCTTGATTGGAGCAGCTCCGAGGTGTGACTTGTATACAGACTGCTTGTGCCCTGGAGCCTGGATCAGGGTGGTGTGACCTTTCATGTACATGGTTTTGGGGTTGACATCCATAGGCACTGGGTAGAGCCTCCAGGTACGCCTATCCTGTGGAGGCCTTTGGCGACAGAATGACTTCGTCAATATCCCATCCAGGGCCAGGAAATTGCTGTAGGTTGGTGCGGTTGGCTCTGAGCAGAAGGAATGGCTGTCGGAGAGAAGGAATCCTTGGCCTATTGCAGCGGCCCCGAGAGGGCCAAGATGACATGGCCACTTTGGAAGCAGAGGTCTCTGGTGCTTTTCTGGATGGGCAGGCTTCTGTGGAACGGAGAGCAAAGCGTGCATTTTCAGGCCCTGTGATCTTTAGGGGGGCAAAGAGGAAACACAGGAAACCAGACCGAGATACAGCCGCACACTCACGCCCATCGGCAGGCACACAGAAGCACACATACAGACGCACACACACAGAGGCACACACACACACACACACACACAGCCAGAGGCATGCACACACTCACACACTCACCCCCATCAAAATCCCATATGTCAAGTCCCCTCCCCTAGTGGGCTGGGACACGCATTGATTGGTGTCCCAGGAAAGAGGAAGGTGGGTAATTGATTGCGGGCTTCCCCATAGATAAAGGTTGATTAGCATGAAGCTTGCTCTCTGAGAACCTGGGTCCACCTCTGAAGCGTGCATGTGATTTCTGTCCCCTTGCCAGGTGGAGTGGCCAGGCCAGCCTTGCCGTCAGCCAAGACAAGACGTCCCTGTCGTTTTCTGGTGACTGCTGGTGGCCGGAAGTCCCCCAAGCAGTGGGTCGGCCCCAGGGTGCTGACCCTTCCCAGGGATCTCTCAGGATGACGGTACGCCTTCCCCTCCCCCACCCCAAGTCCTGGCGTCTCCTTTCGGGTTTTCTCTGACTGCCCGAAAGTCGGGCAAGAAAGATGGATGGTGGCTGCTTCTCAGTGGCTTGCTGGCTCTGCTTTGCTCAGCTTGCTGGAGGTCTCCGAGCTCGTCGGCTCCTCTGTGGAGCCGCCCAGCCTGCCGCGTTGAGTTCTCCAGCATGCCAGCACGTGCTCGGATCGATGATGACTCCCTCATATGCATTCCTTGGAAATCTGAACAAAATGAGTGAGAACTCACTACCGTCGTTCTCATCGAAACTGAGGTCCAGCACGTTGCCCCCCCGGGGGCTAGGGCATAGTTAGGCGTGAGGGGCAGCTTGCCCTTGTTCCCACTGCTGCAAACACCCCCCACGGCACCAGCATTAGACAGCCTCCCGTCTGAGGGTCGGTCGTGTGCAAGCATTCGTCGAGGCAGCTGGAATCGGAGGTCGCTGTTTGAGTGGCCGTTGTGGGATGTGACAGTGGCCAGTTCTTCTGCTGCTGGTCGAAGGGGGAGTGCCAAATTGGCCAAGGCCCTGTGAGCAGGTGGCATGGATAAGTTGGTTTGAGGCAGCTGCATGCTGTTTGGGGTGTGGCCCGAGGTCGAGTGTGTCTCCGAGCCCAGGAGAAGAGGTGTGGGTGTTTTTTCCCATGGAGCAGCAGTGGAGGCGTGTGCCACGCGTGATCTGGACTTCCTTCGTCTTGGTGAGGACTGCTGAGTGCCCAGTGGCTATGCTGCGTTTCCCGGTGGCTGAAGTGCCGGGAGCAGGCTGAGGGACTGGGTGGCGGTGCTAGCCCTGCAGCTCCCTACTGCACCCACTGCCGCCGTGTCGGTGCCAGGGCACAAGCACGGGACGTGCTGAGGACTCAGCGCTGCCTCCAAGCATCTGCGGTAGCTGATGGCCGAGACCGGAAGGGAAGGGTCCGGTGAGGTTAACTCTGGCGTGGTTTTGTGTGTTTTCCTTAGCCACGCTGTCGTCCTGTTGTTCCTCCTGCTGTGCTGGAAGTCTGAGGAATGTGTCTGTTTGAAGAGGGTCTGTCCATAAAAGCCTAGGGAGGAAGGCTTTTCTGGTCCATATGGATGGGCAGTGCTAGCAGACCCCTGAAGTCTTGGCTTGCTGACTCGTCCAAGAGACTCCCAAAAGGTGTCTTGCAGGAACCTGGGAGAGATCCGCTGGCAGCCGGGCTCCAGATGACTGACAGAAACATGGCCTTTAGCCCCTTGGCCTCTTGGTCCATGAATGTGCAATGTTCAAGTGTTCCTTTAGGCGGGAGCCACGTTTCTGGCCCAGAGGGTCCCCTTCCCCATGGCATGTGCTGACCTTTAGCCCTGCTAGTGCGTGGGCATGGCATATGTTTGCTGAGGTCCTGGATGGGCTGCTGTGGACAGCCACCTCCTCATGTCGCCCAGTTCAAAGATTCCTTTCCCGGGAGAGGTCTTCTGTGATTGGACTTTCTGTGGGCCTCATGAACGGGCCATTGGATCTCTGTGAGGCCCTTTGTGGAGTTACTGTGCGGAGAAGGGATCCAAGGTTGAGTATCGAGGGGGTAGCTTCACCCATGTGGACATCCTTCCTGACCATCTCCGCTGAAGCTCGGTGTCTGGCCTGTACGCGGATTAAGTGAAGATGCCTGCAGGGTAACTGGCCCTTGGTCCGTTCGCACAAATGTTTGGACCGGGATGCCGAGTGAACTTTCCTTCGAAGGTCAGGGGCGCCAAACTGCCCCCCAGGTGGGTCTCGGCAGCTGCTGGACACGCGAGTGTCCTGGTTGCTGTGGGGTTCGGGCTGGCTCATTGAGGCTCCCCACCACTTCTCCTCTGGGCGTTCTCACCCGCCCTGTGGAGGCGTTTGGGCAGAACTCACAGGCACAGGCTTCTTGATTGGAGCAGCTCCGAGGTGTGACTTGTATACAGACTGCTTGTGCCCTGGAGCCTGGATCAGGGTGGTGTGACCTTTCATGTACATGGTTTTGGGGTTGACATCCATAGGCACTGGGTAGAGCCTCCAGGTACGCCTATCCTGTGGAGGCCTTTGGCGACAGAATGACTTCGTCAATATCCCATCCAGGGCCAGGAAATTGCTGTAGGTTGGTGCGGTTGGCTCTGAGCAGAAGGAATGGCTGTCGGAGAGAAGGAATCCTTGGCCTATTGCAGCGGCCCCGAGAGGGCCAAGATGACATGGCCACTTTGGAAGCAGAGGTCTCTGGTGCTTTTCTGGATGGGCAGCCTTCTGTGGAACGGAGAGCAAAGCGTGCATTTTCAGGCCCTGTGATCTTTAGGGGGGCAAAGAGGAAACACAGGAAACCAGACCGAGATACAGCCGCACACTCACGCCCATCGGCAGGCACACAGAAGCACACATACAGACGCACACACACAGAGGCACACACACACACACACACACACAGCCAGAGGCATGCACACACTCACACACTCACCCCCATCAAAATCCCATATGTCAAGTCCCCTCCCCTAGTGGGCTGGGACACGCATTGATTGGTGTCCCAGGAAAGAGGAAGGTGGGTAATTGATTGCGGGCTTCCCCATAGATAAAGGTTGATTGGCATGAAGCTTGCTCTCTGAGAACCTGGGTCCACCTCTGAAGCGTGCATGTGATTTCTGTCCCCTTGCCAGGTGGAGTGGCCAGGCCAGCCTTGCCGTCAGCCAAGACAAGACGTCCCTGTCGTTTTCTGGTGACTGCTGGTGGCCGGAAGTCCCCCAAGCAGTGGGTCGGCCCCAGGGTGCTGACCCTTCCCAGGGATCTCTCAGGATGACGGTACGCCTTCCCCTCCCCCACCCCAAGTCCTGGCGTCTCCTTTCGGGTTTTCTCTGACTGCCCGAAAGTCGGGCAAGAAAGATGGATGGTGGCTGCTTCTCAGTGGCTTGCTGGCTCTGCTTTGCTCAGCTTGCTGGAGGTCTCCGAGCTCGTCGGCTCCTCTGTGGAGCCGCCCAGCCTGCCGCGTTGAGTTCTCCAGCATGCCAGCACGTGCTCGGATCGATGATGACTCCCTCATATGCATTCCTTGGAAATCTGAACAAAATGAGTGAGAACTCACTACCGTCGTTCTCATCGAAACTGAGGTCCAGCACGTTGCCCCCCCGGGGGCTAGGGCATAGTTAGGCGTGAGGGGCAGCTTGCCCTTGTTCCCACTGCTGCAAACACCCCCCACGGCACCAGCATTAGACAGCCTCCCGTCTGAGGGTCGGTCGTGTGCAAGCATTCGTCGAGGCAGCTGGAATCGGAGGTCGCTGTTTGAGTGGCCGTTGTGGGATGTGACAGTGGCCAGGTCTTCTGCTGCTGGTCGAAGGGGGAGTGCCAAATTGGCCAAGGCCCTGTGAGCAGGTGGCATGGATAAGTTGGTTTGAGGCAGCTGCATGCTGTTTGGGGTGTGGCCCGAGGTCGAGTGTGTCTCCGAGCCCAGGAGAAGAGGTGTGGGTGTTTTTTCCCATGGAGCAGCAGTGGAGGCGTGTGCCACGCGTGATCTGGACTTCCTTCGTCTTGGTGAGGACTGCTGAGTGCCCAGTGGCTATGCTGCGTTTCCCGGTGGCTGAAGTGCCGGGAGCAGGCTGAGGGACTGGGTGGCGGTGCTAGCCCTGCAGCTCCCTACTGCACCCACTGCCGCCGTGTCGGTGCCAGGGCACAAGCACGGGACGTGCTGAGGACTCAGCGCTGCCTCCAAGCATCTGCGGTAGCTGATGGCCGAGACCGGAAGGGAAGGGTCCGGTGAGGTTAACTCTGGCGTGGTTTTGTGTGTTTTCCTGAGCCACGCTGTCGTCCTGTTGTTCCTCCTGCTGTGCTGGAAGTCTGAGGAATGTGTCTGTTTGAAGAGGGTCTGTCCATAAAAGCCTAGGGAGGAAGGCTTTTCTGGTCCATATGGATGGGCAGTGCTAGCAGACCCCTGAAGTCTTGGCTTGCTGACTCGTCCAAGAGACTCCCAAAAGGTGTCTTGCAGGAACCTGGGAGAGATCCGCTGGCAGCCGGGCTCCAGATGACTGACAGAAACATGGCCTTTAGCCCCTTGGCCTCTTGGTCCATGAATGTGCAATGTTCAAGTGTTCCTTTAGGCGGGAGCCACGTTTCTGGCCCAGAGGGTCCCCTTCCCCATGGCATGTGCTGACCTTTAGCCCTGCTAGTGCGTGGGCATGGCATATGTTTGCTGAGGTCCTGGATGGGCTGCTGTGGACAGCCACCTCCTCATGTCGCCCAGTTCAAAGATTCCTTTCCTGGGAGAGGTCTTCTGTGATTGGACTTTCTGTGGGCCTCATGAACGGGCCATTGGATCTCTGTGAGGCCCTTTGTGGAGTTACTGTGCGGAGAAGGGATCCAAGGTTGAGTATCGAGGGGGTAGCTTCACCCATGTGGACATCCTTCCTGACCATCTCCGCTGAAGCTCGGTGTCTGGCCTGTACGCGGATTAAGTGAAGATGCCTGCAGGGTAACTGGCCCTTGGTCCGTTCGCACAAATGTTTGGACCGGGATGCCGAGTGTTTGAACTTTCCTTCGAAGGTCAGGGGCGCCAAACTGCCCCCCAGGTGGGTCTCGGCAGCTGCTGGACACGCGAGTGTCCTGGTTGCTGTGGGGTTCGGGCTGGCTCATTGAGGCTCCCCACCACTTCTCCTCTGGGCGTTCTCACCCGCCCTGTGGAGGCGTTTGGGCAGAACTCACAGGCACAGGCTTCTTGATTGGAGCAGCTCCGAGGTGTGACTTGTATACAGACTGCTTGTGCCCTGGAGCCTGGATCAGGGTGGTGTGACCTTTCATGTACATGGTTTTGGGGTTGACATCCATAGGCACTGGGTAGAGCCTCCAGGTACGCCTATCCTGTGGAGGCCTTTGGCGACAGAATGACTTCGTCAATATCCCATCCAGGGCCAGGAAATTGCTGTAGGTTGGTGCGGTTGGCTCTGAGCAGAAGGAATGGCTGTTGGAGAGAAGGAATCCTTGGCCTATTGCAGCGGCCCCGAGAGGGCCAAGATGACATGGCCACTTTGGAAGCAGAGGTCTCTGGTGCTTTTCTGGATGGGCAGGCTTCTGTGGAACGGAGAGCAAAGCGTGCATTTTCAGGCCCTGTGATCTTTAGGGGGGCAAAGAGGAAACACAGGAAACCAGACCGAGATACAGCCGCACACTCACGCCCATCGGCAGGCACACAGAAGCACACATACAGACGCACACACACAGAGGCACACACACACACACACACACACACACACACACACAGCCAGAGGCATGCACACACTCACACACACACACCCATCAAAATCCCATATGCCAAGTCCCCTCCCCTAGTGGGCTGGGACACGCATTGATTGGTGTCCCAGGAAAGAGGAAGGTGGGTAATTGATTGCGGGCTTCCCCATAGATAAAGGTTGATTGGCATGAAGCTTGCTCTCTGAGAACCTGGGTCCACCTCTGAAGCGTGCATGTGATTTCTGTCCCCTTGCCAGGTGGAGTGGCCAGGCCAGCCTTGCCGTCAGCCAAGACAAGACGTCCCTGTCGTTTTCTGGTGACTGCTGGTGGCCGGAAGTCCCCCAAGCAGTGGGTCGGCCCCAGGGTGCTGACCCTTCCCAGGGATCTCTCAGGATGACGGTACGCCTTCCCCTCCCCCACCCCAAGTCCTGGCGTCTCCTTTCGGGTTTTCTCTGACTGCCCGAAAGTCGGGCAAGAAAGATGGACGGTGGCTGTTTCTCAGTGGCTTGCTGGCTCTGGTTTGCTCAGCTTGCTGGAGGTCTCCGAGCTCGTCGGCTCCTCTGTGGAGCCGCCCAGCCTGCCGCGTTGAGTTCTCCAGCATGCCAGCACGTGCTCGGATCGATGATGACTCCCTCATATGCATTCCTTGGAAATCTGAACAAAATGAGTGAGAACTCACTACCGTCGTTCTCATCGAAACTGAGGTCCAGCACGTTGCCCCCCCGGGGGCTAGGGCATAGTTAGGCGTGAGGGGCAGCTTGCCCTTGTTCCCACTGCTGCAAACACCCCCCACGGCGCCAGCATTAGACAGCCTCCCGTCTGAGGGTCGGTCGTGTGCAAGCATTCGTCGAGGCAGCTGGAATCGGAGGTCGCTGTTTGAGTGGCCGTTGTGGGATGTGACAGTGGCCAGGTCCTCTGCTGCTGGTCAAAGGGGGAGTGCCAAATTGGCCAAGGCCCTGTGAGCAGGTGGCATGGATAAGTTGGTTTGAGGCAGCTGCATGCTGTTTGGGGTGTGGCCCGAGGTCGAGTGTGTCTCCGAGCCCAGGAGAAGAGGTGTGGGTGTTTTTTCCCATGGAGCAGCAGTGGAGGCGTGTGCCACGCGTGATCTGGACTTCCTTCGTCTTGGTGAGGACTGCTGAGTGCCCAGTGGCTATGCGGCGTTTCCCGGTGGCTGAAGTGCCGGGAGCAGGCTGAGGGACTGGGTGGCGGTGCTAGCCCTGCAGCTCCCCACTGCACCCACTGCCGCCGTGTCGGTGCCAGGGCACAAGCACGGGGCGTGCTGAGGACTCAGCGCTGCCTCCAAGCATCTGCGGTAGCTGATGGCCGAGACCGGAAGGGAAGGGTCCGGTGAGGTTAACTCTGGCGTGGTTTTGTGTGTTTTCCTGAGCCACGCTGTCGTCCTGTTGTTCCTCCTGCTGTGCTGGAAGTCTGAGGAATGTGTCTGTTTGAAGAGGGTCTGTCCATAAAAGCCTAGGGAGGAAGGCTTTTCTGGTCCATATGGATGGGCAGTGCTAGCAGACCCCTGAAGTCTTGGCTTGCTGACTCGTCCAAGAGACTCCCAAAAGGTGTCTTGCAGGAACCTGGGAGAGATCCGCTGGCAGCCGGGCTCCAGATGACTGACAGAAACATGGCCTTTAGCCCCTTGGCCTCTTGGTCCATGAATGTGCAATGTTCAAGTGTTCCTTTAGGCGGGAGCCACGTTTCTGGCCCAGAGGGTCCCCTTCCCCATGGCATGTGCTGACCTTTAGCCCTGCTAGTGCGTGGGCATGGCATATGTTTGCTGAGGTCCTGGATGGGCTGCTGTGGACAGCCACCTCCTCATGTCGCCCAGTTCAAAGATTCCTTTCCCGGGAGAGGTCTTCTGTGATTGGACTTTCTGTGGTCCTCATGAACGGGCCATTGGATCTCTGTGAGGCCCTTTGTGGAGTTACTGTGCGGAGAAGGGATCCAAGGTTGAGTATCGAGGGGGTAGCTTCACCCATGTGGACATCCTTCCTGACCATCTCCGCTGAAGCTCGGTGTCTGGCCTGTACGCGGATTAAGTGAAGATGCCTGCAGGGTAACTGGCCCTTGGTCCGTTCGCACAAATGTTTGGACCGGGATGCCGAGTGTTTGAACTTTCCTTCGAAGGTCAGGGGCGCCAAACTGCCCCCCAGGTGGGTCTCGGCAGCTGCTGGACACGCGAGTGTCCTGGTTGCTGTGGGGTTCGGCCCTGGCTCATTGAGGCTCCCCACCACTTCTCCTCTGGGCGTTCTCACCCGCCCTGTGGAGGCGTTTGGGCAGAACTCACAGGCACAGGCTTCTTGATTGGAGCAGCTCCGAGGTGTGACTTGTATACAGACTGCTTGTGCCCTGGAGCCTGGATCAGGGTGGTGTGACCTTTCATGTACATGGTTTTGGGGTTGACATCCATAGGCACTGGGTAGAGCCTCCAGGTACGCCTATCCTGTGGAGGCCTTTGGCGACAGAATGACTTCGTCAATATCCCATCCAGGGCCAGGAAATTGCTGTAGGTTGGTGCGGTTGGCTCTGAGCAGAAGGAATGGCTGTCGGAGAGAAGGAATCCTTGGCCTATTGCAGCGGCCCCGAGAGGGCCAAGATGACATGGCCACATTGGAAGCAGAGGTCTCTGGTCCTTTTCTGGATGGGCAGGCTTCTGTGGAACGGAGAGCAAAGCGTGCATTTTCAGGCCCTGTGATCTTTAGGGGGGCAAAGAGGAAACACAGGAAACCAGACCGAGATACAGCCGCACACTCACGCCCATCGGCAGGCACACAGAAGCACACATACAGACGCACACACACAGAGGCACACACACACACACACACACACACACACACAGCCAGAGGCATGCACACACTCACACACACACACCCATCAAAATCCCATATGCCAAGTCCCCTCCCCTAGTGGGCTGGGACACGCATTGATTGGTGTCCCAGGAAAGAGGAAGGTGGGTAATTGATTGCGGGCTTCCCCATAGATAAAGGTTGATTGGCATGAAGCTTGCTCTCTGAGAACCTGGGTCCACCTCTGAAGCGTGCATGTGATTTCTGTCCCCTTGCCAGGTGGAGTGGCCAGGCCAGCCTTGCCGTCAGCCAAGACAAGACGTCCCTGTCGTTTTCTGGTGACTGCTGGTGGCCGGAAGTCCCCCAAGCAGTGGGTCGGCCCCAGGGTGCTGACCCTTCCCAGGGATCTCTCAGGATGACGGTACGCCTTCCCCTCCCCCACCCCAAGTCCTGGCGTCTCCTTTCGGGTTTTCTCTGACTGCCCGAAAGTCGGGCAAGAAAGATGGACGGTGGCTGTTTCTCAGTGGCTTGCTGGCTCTGGTTTGCTCAGCTTGCTGGAGGTCTCCGAGCTCGTCGGCTCCTCTGTGGAGCCGCCCAGCCTGCCGCGTTGAGTTCTCCAGCATGCCAGCACGTGCTCGGATCGATGATGACTCCCTCATATGCATTCCTTGGAAATCTGAACAAAATGAGTGAGAACTCACTACCGTCGTTCTCATCGAAACTGAGGTCCAGCACGTTGCCCCCCCGGGGGCTAGGGCATAGTTAGGCGTGAGGGGCAGCTTGCCCTTGTTCCCACTGCTGCAAACACCCCCCACGGCGCCAGCATTAGACAGCCTCCCGTCTGAGGGTCGGTCGTGTGCAAGCATTCGTCGAGGCAGCTGGAATCGGAGGTCGCTGTTTGAGTGGCCGTTGTGGGATGTGACAGTGGCCAGGTCCTCTGCTGCTGGTCGAAGGGGGAGTGCCAAATTGGCCAAGGCCCTGTGAGCAGGTGGCATGGATAAGTTGGTTTGAGGCAGCTGCATGCTGTTTGGGGTGTGGCCCGAGGTCGAGTGTGTCTCCGAGCCCAGGAGAAGAGGTGTGGGTGTTTTTTCCCATGGAGCAGCAGTGGAGGCGTGTGCCATGCGTGATCTGGACTTCCTTCGTCTTGGTGAGGACTGCTGAGTGCCCAGTGGCTATGCGGCGTTTCCCGGTGGCTGAAGTGCCGGGAGCAGGCTGAGGGACTGGGTGGCGGTGCTAGCCCTGCAGCTCCCCACTGCACCCACTGCCGCCGTGTCGGTGCCAGGGCACAAGCACGGGGCGTGCTGAGGACTCAGCGCTGCCTCCAAGCATCTGCGGTAGCTGATGGCCGAGACCGGAAGGGAAGGGTCCGGTGAGGTTAACTCTGGCGTGGTTTTGTGTGTTTTCCTGAGCCACGCTGTCGTCCTGTTGTTCCTCCTGCTGTGCTGGAAGTCTGAGGAATGTGTCTGTTTGAAGAGGGTCTGTCCATAAAAGCCTAGGGAGGAAGGCTTTTCTGGTCCATATGGATGGGCAGTGCTAGCAGACCCCTGAAGTCTTGGCTTGCTGACTCGTCCAAGAGACTCCCAAAAGGTGTCTTGCAGGAACCTGGGAGAGATCCGCTGGCAGCCGGGCTCCAGATGACTGACAGAAACATGGCCTTTAGCCCCTTGGCCTCTTGGTCCATGAATGTGCAATGTTCAAGTGTTCCTTTAGGCGGGAGCCACGTTTCTGGCCCAGAGGGTCCCCTTCCCCATGGCATGTGCTGACCTTTAGCCCTGCTAGTGCGTGGGCATGGCATATGTTTGCTGAGGTCCTGGATGGGCTGCTGTGGACAGCCACCTCCTCATGTCGCCCAGTTCAAAGATTCCTTTCCCGGGAGAGGTCTTCTGTGATTGGACTTTCTGTGGTCCTCATGAACGGGCCATTGGATCTCTGTGAGGCCCTTTGTGGAGTTACTGTGCGGAGAAGGGATCCAAGGTTGAGTATCGAGGGGGTAGCTTCACCCATGTGGACATCCTTCCTGACCATCTCCGCTGAAGCTCGGTGTCTGGCCTGTACGCGGATTAAGTGAAGATGCCTGCAGGGTAACTGGCCCTTGGTCCGTTCGCACAAATGTTTGGACCGGGATGCCGAGTGTTTGAACTTTCCTTCGAAGGTCAGGGGCGCCAAACTGCCCCCCAGGTGGGTCTCGGCAGCTGCTGGACACGCGAGTGTCCTGGTTGCTGTGGGGTTCGGGCTGGCTCATTGAGGCTCCCCACCACTTCTCCTCTGGGCGTTCTCACCCGCCCTGTGGAGGCGTTTGGGCAGAACTCACAGGCACAGGCTTCTTGATTGGAGCAGCTCCGAGGTGTGACTTGTATACAGACTGCTTGTGCCCTGGAGCCTGGATCAGGGTGGTGTGACCTTTCATGTACATGGTTTTGGGGTTGACATCCATAGGCACTGGGTAGAGCCTCCAGGTACGCCTATCCTGTGGAGGCCTTTGGCGACAGAATGACTTCGTCAATATCCCATCCAGGGCCAGGAAATTGCTGTAGGTTGGTGCGGTTGGCTCTGAGCAGAAGGAATGGCTGTCGGAGAGAAGGAATCCTTGGCCTATTGCAGCGGCCCCGAGAGGGCCAAGATGACATGGCCACTTTGGAAGCAGAGGTCTCTGGTCCTTTTCTGGATGGGCAGGCTTCTGTGGAACGGAGAGCAAAGCGTGCATTTTCAGGCCCTGTGATCTTTAGGGGGGCAAAGAGGAAACACAGGAAACCAGACCGAGATACAGCCGCACACTCACGCCCATCGGCAGGCACACAGAAGCACACATACAGACGCACACACACAGAGGCACACACACACACACACACACACACACACACAGCCAGAGGCATGCACACACTCACACACACACACCCATCAAAATCCCATATGCCAAGTCCCCTCCCCTAGTGGGCTGGGACACGCATTGATTGGTGTCCCAGGAAAGAGGAAGGTGGGTAATTGATTGCGGGCTTCCCCATAGATAAAGGTTGATTGGCATGAAGCTTGCTCTCTGAGAACCTGGGTCCACCTCTGAAGCGTGCATGTGATTTCTGTCCCCTTGCCAGGTGGAGTGGCCAGGCCAGCCTTGCCGTCAGCCAAGACAAGACGTCCCTGTCGTTTTCTGGTGACTGCTGGTGGCCGGAAGTCCCCCAAGCAGTGGGTCGGCCCCAGGGTGCTGACCCTTCCCAGGGATCTCTCAGGATGACGGTACGCCTTCCCCTCCCCCACCCCAAGTCCTGGCGTCTCCTTTCGGGTTTTCTCTGACTGCCCGAAAGTCGGGCAAGAAAGATGGACGGTGGCTGTTTCTCAGTGGCTTGCTGGCTCTGGTTTGCTCAGCTTGCTGGAGGTCTCCGAGCTCGTCGGCTCCTCTGTGGAGCCGCCCAGCCTGCCGCGTTGAGTTCTCCAGCATGCCAGCACGTGCTCGGATCGATGATGACTCCCTCATATGCATTCCTTGGAAATCTGAACAAAATGAGTGAGAACTCACTACCGTCGTTCTCATCGAAACTGAGGTCCAGCACGTTGCCCCCCCGGGGGCTAGGGCATAGTTAGGCGTGAGGGGCAGCTTGCCCTTGTTCCCACTGCTGCAAACACCCCCCACGGCGCCAGCATTAGACAGCCTCCCGTCTGAGGGTCGGTCGTGTGCAAGCATTCGTCGAGGCAGCTGGAATCGGAGGTCGCTGTTTGAGTGGCCATTGTGGGATGTGACAGTGGCCAGGTCCTCTGCTGCTGGTCGAAGGGGGAGTGCCAAATTGGCCAAGGCCCTGTGAGCAGGTGGCATGGATAAGTTGGTTTGAGGCAGCTGCATGCTGTTTGGGGTGTGGCCCGAGGTCGAGTGTGTCTCCGAGCCCAGGAGAAGAGGTGTGGGTGTTTTTTCCCATGGAGCAGCAGTGGAGGCGTGTGCCATGCGTGATCTGGACTTCCTTCGTCTTGGTGAGGACTGCTGAGTGCCCAGTGGCTATGCGGCGTTTCCCGGTGGCTGAAGTGCCGGGAGCAGGCTGAGGGACTGGGTGGCGGTGCTAGCCCTGCAGCTCCCCACTGCACCCACTGCCGCCGTGTCGGTGCCAGGGCACAAGCACGGGGCGTGCTGAGGACTCAGCGCTGCCTCCAAGCATCTGCGGTAGCTGATGGCCGAGACCGGAAGGGAAGGGTCCGGTGAGGTTAACTCTGGCGTGGTTTTGTGTGTTTTCCTGAGCCACGCTGTCGTCCTGTTGTTCCTCCTGCTGTGCTGGAAGTCTGAGGAATGTGTCTGTTTGAAGAGGGTCTGTCCATAAAAGCCTAGGGAGGAAGGCTTTTCTGGTCCATATGGATGGGCAGTGCTAGCAGACCCCTGAAGTCTTGGCTTGCTGACTCGTCCAAGAGACTCCCAAAAGGTGTCTTGCAGGAACCTGGGAGAGATCCGCTGGCAGCCGGGCTCCAGATGACTGACAGAAACATGGCCTTTAGCCCCTTGGCCTCTTGGTCCATGAATGTGCAATGTTCAAGTGTTCCTTTAGGCGGGAGCCACGTTTCTGGCCCAGAGGGTCCCCTTCCCCATGGCATGTGCTGACCTTTAGCCCTGCTAGTGCGTGGGCATGGCATATGTTTACTGAGGTCCTGGATGGGCTGCTGTGGACAGCCACCTCCTCATGTCGCCCAGTTCAAAGATTCCTTTCCCGGGAGAGGTCTTCTGTGATTGGACTTTCTGTGGTCCTCATGAACGGGCCATTGGATCTCTGTGAGGCCCTTTGTGGAGTTACTGTGCGGAGAAGGGATCCAAGGTTGAGTATCGAGGGGGTAGCTTCACCCATGTGGACATCCTTCCTGACCATCTCCGCTGAAGCTCGGTGTCTGGCCTGTACGCGGATTAAGTGAAGATGCCTGCAGGGTAACTGGCCCTTGGTCCGTTCGCACAAATGTTTGGACCGGGATGCCGAGTGTTTGAACTTTCCTTCGAAGGTCAGGGGCGCCAAACTGCCCCCCAGGTGGGTCTCGGCAGCTGCTGGACACGCGAGTGTCCTGGTTGCTGTGGGGTTCGGCCCTGGCTCATTGAGGCTCCCCACCACTTCTCCTCTGGGCGTTCTCACCCGCCCTGTGGAGGCGTTTGGGCAGAACTCACAGGCACAGGCTTCTTGATTGGAGCAGCTCCGAGGTGTGACTTGTATACAGACTGCTTGTGCCCTGGAGCCTGGATCGGGGTGGTGTGACCTTTCATGTACATGGTTTTGGGGTTGACATCCATAGGCACTGGGTAGAGCCTCCAGGTACGCCTATCCTGTGGAGGCCTTTGGCGACAGAATGACTTCGTCAATATCCCATCCAGGGCCAGGAAATTGCTGTAGGTTGGTGCGGTTGGCTCTGAGCAGAAGGAATGGCTGTCGGAGAGAAGGAATCCTTGGCCTATTGCAGCGGCCCCGAGAGGGCCAAGATGACATGGCCACTTTGGAAGCAGAGGTCTCTGGTGCTTTTCTGGATGGGCAGGCTTCTGTGGAACGGAGAGCAAAGCGTGCATTTTCAGGCCCTGTGATCTTTAGGGGGGCAAAGAGGAAACACAGGAAACCAGACCGAGATACAGCCGCACACTCACGCCCATCGGCAGGCACACAGAAGCACACATACAGACGCACACACACAGAGGCACACACACACACACACACACAGCCAGAGGCATGCACACACTCACACACACACACCCATCAAAATCCCATATGCCAAGTCCCCTCCCCTAGTGGGCTGGGACACGCATTGATTGGTGTCCCAGGAAAGAGGAAGGTGGGTAATTGATTGCGGGCTTCCCCATAGATAAAGGTTGATTGGCATGAAGTTTGCTCTCTGAGAACCTGGGTCCACCTCTGAAGCGTGCATGTGATTTCTGTCCCCTTGCCAGGTGGAGTGGCCAGGCCAGCCTTGCCGTCAGCCAAGACAAGACGTCCCTGTCGTTTTCTGGTGACTGCTGGTGGCCGGAAGTCCCCCAAGCAGTGGGTCGGCCCCAGGGTGCTGACCCTTCCCAGGGATCTCTCAGGATGACGGTACGCCTTCCCCTCCCCCACCCCAAGTCCTGGCGTCTCCTTTCGGGTTTTCTCTGACTGCCCGAAAGTCGGGCAAGAAAGATGGACGGTGGCTGTTTCTCAGTGGCTTGCTGGCTCTGGTTTGCTCAGCTTGCTGGAGGTCTCCGAGCTCGTCGGCTCCTCTGTGGAGCCGCCCAGCCTGCCGCGTTGAGTTCTCCAGCATGCCAGCACGTGCTCGGATCGATGATGACTCCCTCATATGCATTCCTTGGAAATCTGAACAAAATGAGTGAGAACTCACTACCGTCGTTCTCATCGAAACTGAGGTCCAGCACGTTGCCCCCCCGGGGGCTAGGGCATAGTTAGGCGTGAGGGGCAGCTTGCCCTTGTTCCCACTGCTGCAAACACCCCCCACGGCGCCAGCATTAGACAGCCTCCCGTCTGAGGGTCGGTCGTGTGCAAGCATTCGTCGAGACAGCTGGAATCGGAGGTCGCTGTTTGAGTGGCCGTTGTGGGATGTGACAGTGGCCAGGTCCTCTGCTGCTGGTCGAAGGGGGAGTGCCAAATTGGCCAAGGCCCTGTGAGCAGGTGGCATGGATAAGTTGGTTTGAGGCAGCTGCATGCTGTTTGGGGTGTGGCCCGAGGTCGAGTGTGTCTCCGAGCCCAGGAGAAGAGGTGTGGGTGTTTTTTCCCATGGAGCAGCAGTGGAGGCGTGTGCCATGCGTGATCTGGACTTCCTTCGTCTTGGTGAGGACTGCTGAGTGCCCAGTGGCTATGCGGCGTTTCCCGGTGGCTGAAGTGCCGGGAGCAGGCTGAGGGACTGGGTGGCGGTGCTAGCCCTGCAGCTCCCCACTGCACCCACTGCCGCCGTGTCGGTGCCAGGGCACAAGCACGGGGCGTGCTGAGGACTCAGCGCTGCCTCCAAGCATCTGCGGTAGCTGATGGCCGAGACCGGAAGGGAAGGGTCCGGTGAGGTTAACTCTGGCGTGGTTTTGTGTGTTTTCCTGAGCCACGCTGTCGTCCTGTTGTTCCTCCTGCTGTGCTGGAAGTCTGAGGAATGTGTCTGTTTGAAGAGGGTCTGTCCATAAAAGCCTAGGGAGGAAGGCTTTTCTGGTCCATATGGATGGGCAGTGCTAGCAGACCCCTGAAGTCTTGGCTTGCTGACTCGTCCAAGAGACTCCCAAAAGGTGTCTTGCAGGAACCTGGGAGAGATCCGCTGGCAGCCGGGCTCCAGATGACTGACAGAAACATGGCCTTTAGCCCCTTGGCCTCTTGGTCCATGAATGTGCAATGTTCAAGTGTTCCTTTAGGCGGGAGCCACGTTTCTGGCCCAGAGGGTCCCCTTCCCCATGGCATGTGCTGACCTTTAGCCCTGCTAGTGCGTGGGCATGGCATATGTTTGCTGAGGTCCTGGATGGGCTGCTGTGGACAGCCACCTCCTCATGTCGCCCAGTTCAAAGATTCCTTTCCCGGGAGAGGTCTTCTGTGATTGGACTTTCTGTGGTCCTCATGAACGGGCCATTGGATCTCTGTGAGGCCCTTTGTGGAGTTACTGTGCGGAGAAGGGATCCAAGGTTGAGTATCGAGGGGGTAGCTTCACCCATGTGGACATCCTTCCTGACCATCTCCGCTGAAGCTCGGTGTCTGGCCTGTACGCGGATTAAGTGAAGATGCCTGCAGGGTAACTGGCCCTTGGTCCGTTCGCACAAATGTTTGGACCGGGATGCCGAGTGTTTGAACTTTCCTTCGAAGGTCAGGGGCGCCAAACTGCCCCCCAGGTGGGTCTCGGCAGCTGCTGGACACGCGAGTGTCCTGGTTGCTGTGGGGTTCGGCCCTGGCTCATTGAGGCTCCCCACCACTTCTCCTCTGGGCGTTCTCACCCGCCCTGTGGAGGCGTTTGGGCAGAACTCACAGGCACAGGCTTCTTGATTGGAGCAGCTCCGAGGTGTGACTTGTATACAGACTGCTTGTGCCCTGGAGCCTGGATCGGGGTGGTGTGACCTTTCATGTACATGGTTTTGGGGTTGACATCCATAGGCACTGGGTAGAGCCTCCAGGTACGCCTATCCTGTGGAGGCCTTTGGCGACAGAATGACTTCGTCAATATCCCATCCAGGGCCAGGAAATTGCTGTAGGTTGGTGCGGTTGGCTCTGAGCAGAAGGAATGGCTGTCGGAGAGAAGGAATCCTTGGCCTATTGCAGCGGCCCCGAGAGGGCCAAGATGACATGGCCACTTTGGAAGCAGAGGTCTCTGGTGCTTTTCTGGATGGGCAGGCTTCTGTGGAACGGAGAGCAAAGCGTGCATTTTCAGGCCCTGTGATCTTTAGGGGGGCAAAGAGGAAACACAGGAAACCAGACCGAGATACAGCCGCACACTCACGCCCATCGGCAGGCACACAGAAGCACACATACAGACGCACACACACAGAGGCACACACACACACACACACACAGCCAGAGGCATGCACACACTCACACACACACACCCATCAAAATCCCATATGCCAAGTCCCCTCCCCTAGTGGGCTGGGACACGCATTGATTGGTGTCCCAGGAAAGAGGAAGGTGGGTAATTGATTGCGGGCTTCCCCATAGATAAAGGTTGATTGGCATGAAGTTTGCTCTCTGAGAACCTGGGTCCACCTCTGAAGCGTGCATGTGATTTCTGTCCCCTTGCCAGGTGGAGTGGCCAGGCCAGCCTTGCCGTCAGCCAAGACAAGACGTCCCTGTCGTTTTCTGGTGACTGCTGGTGGCCGGAAGTCCCCCAAGCAGTGGGTCGGCCCCAGGGTGCTGACCCTTCCCAGGGATCTCTCAGGATGACGGTACGCCTTCCCCTCCCCCACCCCAAGTCCTGGCGTCTCCTTTCGGGTTTTCTCTGACTGCCCGAAAGTCGGGCAAGAAAGATGGACGGTGGCTGTTTCTCAGTGGCTTGCTGGCTCTGGTTTGCTCAGCTTGCTGGAGGTCTCCGAGCTCGTCGGCTCCTCTGTGGAGCCGCCCAGCCTGCCGCGTTGAGTTCTCCAGCATGCCAGCACGTGCTCGGATCGATGATGACTCCCTCATATGCATTCCTTGGAAATCTGAACAAAATGAGTGAGAACTCACTACCGTCGTTCTCATCGAAACTGAGGTCCAGCACGTTGCCCCCCCGGGGGCTAGGGCATAGTTAGGCGTGAGGGGCAGCTTGCCCTTGTTCCCACTGCTGCAAACACCCCCCACGGCGCCAGCATTAGACAGCCTCCCGTCTGAGGGTCGGTCGTGTGCAAGCATTCGTCGAGGCAGCTGGAATCGGAGGTCGCTGTTTGAGTGGCCGTTGTGGGATGTGACAGTGGCCAGGTCCTCTGCTGCTGGTCGAAGGGGGAGTGCCAAATTGGCCAAGGCCCTGTGAGCAGGTGGCATGGATAAGTTGGTTTGAGGCAGCTGCATGCTGTTTGGGGTGTGGCCCGAGGTCGAGTGTGTCTCCGAGCCCAGGAGAAGAGGTGTGGGTGTTTTTTCCCATGGAGCAGCAGTGGAGGCGTGTGCCATGCGTGATCTGGACTTCCTTCGTCTTGGTGAGGACTGCTGAGTGCCCAGTGGCTATGCGGCGTTTCCCGGTGGCTGAAGTGCCGGGAGCAGGCTGAGGGACTGGGTGGCGGTGCTAGCCCTGCAGCTCCCTACTGCACCCACTGCCGCCGTGTCGGTGCCAGGGCACAAGCACGGGGCGTGCTGAGGACTCAGCGCTGCCTCCAAGCATCTGCGGTAGCTGATGGCCGAGACCGGAAGGGAAGGGTCCGGTGAGGTTAACTCTGGTGTGGTTTTGTGTCTTTTCCTGAGCCACGCTGTCGTCCTGTTGTTCCTCCTGCTGTGCTGGAAGTCTGAGGAATGTGTCTGTTTGAAGAGGGTCTGTCCATAAAAGCCTAGGGAGGAAGGCTTTTCTGGTCCATATGGATGGGCAGTGCTAGCAGACCCCTGAAGCCTTGGCTTGCTGACTCGTCCAAGAGACTCCCAAAAGGTGTCTTGCAGGAACCTGGGAGAGATCCGCTGGCAGCCGGGCTCCAGATGACTGACAGAAACATGGCCTTTAGCCCCTTGGCCTCTTGGTCCATGAATGTGCAATGTTCAAGTGTTCCTTTAGGCGGGAGCCACGTTTCTGGCCCAGAGGGTCCCCTTCCCCATGGCATGTGCTGACCTTTAGCCCTGCTAGTGCGTGTGCATGGCATATGTTTGCTGAGATCCTGAATGGGCTGCTGTTGGCAGTCAGCTTCTCATGTCTCCCTAGTCAATTATTGTTTTCTAAAAAGTGTTCTTCTTTTCATTTTTTACTATCATTTTCATTAATTGGACATTGAATCTCTTTTTAACTTTGGTTCTTTTTCTGTGCTCAGATGTTGTCCTAGGTTGAGTTTCCTTGGTACGCCTTTTCCCAGTTCACATGCTGTCTTACTGTTCCCTATATTCCTGCTCCCCCTCTTCAAGTAATGTCTGAGGATCTTTCTTTATCAACTACCCCTCGTTTTGTGTGTATAATTTGTGGACTAATCGAGTGTTTTTTCTTTTGTTCAAAATTCAGTGCCCTGACTCTTTCCCCATGTGGTTATAGACAGTTATTTGTCACACTTGTGCCCTATTTTCTTTGTCTTTGCACCCACGATTATGTTGTCTTCACAGCATTCCTCCCCTGTCTTTGAGCATGCCTTCTACATGTTTTGAGTCATAGCTCACAGGAAGTGTTTTCTGGATTCTCATGATATAGGAACTTGAGTTGAATACAGAATACTTGTGTCCTGGAGCCAGTTTCAGGGTGCTGTGAGGTTTCAAGTCAATGGTTTCTTTGTTGACATAGGCACTCGGTTTTGCCTCCATGTCCACATCACTTGTGTTCACCTGCCCCTACACATTGTCCTCATGGATATCACTTCCATGCATGGAAAATTTGCATTGTTTGATTTAGGTTGCTTTGACAGTATTAGTGACTGTTATATAGCTTAGCCATTTTCAGCTGCTTCTGTTGTTTCAAGATGACATGGGCACTTTGTAATGTAAGGGTCTTCTGCCGTTTTGTGGCAGGGCGGGTGTCTATGGCACTGAGTATAAATCATGCATTTTCAGGTACTGAGCTCCCCTGGAAGAAACACAGTGACACACAGAGATCCAGTTTGGCAATACATCCACATACCCACTCACAGAGACACACTCACACACGCACAAATACACACACATGTGCCATGCTGTCTACCCTCGTTGGGTCAGGCACACATTCATTGGGACTCAAGGGATTGAGGAATGAATGTCGCAGATAGAGTGCTTATCCCCAGATAACGGTTGTTTTGCATGGAGCATGCTCTCTGAGAAGCTGGGTCCAATTCTGAATCATGCATGTGATTTCTGTCCACTTGTCAGATGGAGGTGTTTGGCCAGGCTTATCAATACTCAAGAGAAGGAGACCTTCCCATTTTCTGGTGACTGGTGGTGGCCAGAGGTTGTGGAAGGAAATGGGTGTTCTCAGGGTGAGTACCCTTCCTGTGGATCACTCAGGATGACAGTATGCATTCCTCTTACCCTCGCCAAGTCCTGGCATTTGCTTTTGGATTTTCTTTGACTGATCGAGTTGTGCCCAAAAGGATTTATTGTTGCTGTTGCTCAATGGCTTGCTGGCTCTGTATTCCCCAGGCAGCTGGAGGTCTCCGAGCTTATTGGCTCCTCTGTGGCACTGATCAGCCTGCCTTGTTGAGTTCTCCAGCATGCCAGCAAGTGCTCGGATCAATGATGACTCCCTCATGTGCATTCCTTGAAAATCTGAACATGATGAGTGAGAACACACTACTGTAGTCCTCAGAGGTGCTGGGGCTGTGTTGGGTTGGTGCCAGGATGGGGCTGATTGACTGGGTTGCAGTGCTAGCCTTCACAGCTTCCCTGTTGCACCTAGTGACCCAGGGCTGTTGCCAAAGGCTGAAGCATGGAATATGCCGAGGTCTCAGTGCTGCCTTCCAGCATCTCAGGAGGCTGATGGCCTAGACTGGAAGGGAAGATTATGGTGAGGTCAGGGCTAGTGTGATATTGTTTGATTTCTTGAAACACACTCTACTCATTTTTCTCTTTCTGCTGTCCTGGGATTCCTAGGTCCCTTGGTTTGTTTGGTTTTTCTGGGCCTCCATGTGGCTCTTGCTAACCCTACACGAGGTGCTGAAAGTTTTTTCTTTAGAGTGGGATGTCTAAGATTCTCACTGTGCTAAGTGAGACTCCAACATACCAAAATCAATAGTTTCTCTTGGTTCAAGCAGCTCAGTTACATGAGATGACCCAACCTGTGTCACCCAGGTTTTAGCCTTTTGGGGTACAGAAAGAGCTTCTTCAGTCCAGAAATCTTCCAAGCTATGTAAGTGAGAATGCCTGCAGTGTAGGGATTACTCGGCCAGCTGATCAATGAATGTGTGTTACAAATCTTTGCTCACTTTTGCTCTGCTTCTATAATTTAACTTAGAGTCAGCAGTTGTTTTCATATGAAAGAATTCATTTTTCTCACCCTGAGAAGTGAAATGATGGGGTATATCATAACTCAACCTGCTATCCAAACCTCACAGTTCAGTGATTCCAGTTGGAATTCCAGCACTGGTAAGCATTTGTCCTAAAGTACTGACATTCCTCTTAGAGCACTGTAACATTCCAGTGATGCTAAGACTCCAGCCAAGCTAGCTGACTATGAGACTAGGTCATTGCCTGTGGTCATTGGTCTCCATGACTGAAAACCGTGGGTCATCGTGCCTGAGGGTGTTGGAATCCTGAGAGCTCCGTATCTCTTATTTAATACCCTTTTACAAATGTACCTGTACTGATGATGACTTCAAAAGTGGGTCTCAGAGGAGTCTGAAGAAAATGATTGACACAGTCAGTTCTGTGAGGAAAGGTACAGCACAGGGCGCTGTACTAGCCAGAAAAAGTGGAAGGAGTTCAATTGAGAAGTAGCACCAACAGGGACCATGGTGTTTGAAAGCTAACCTGATCACATAAATTACAGGAAATAAATTTTACAATTGTCTATAGCTATCTGAGTGTCTAGTGGCTGAAAATACTGGACAGTATTTATTCTGTTGGAGGTTAGAGATTAACACAATTAATATATTTGAAATGCTGTCAGAAATATCATAGGAGACAAATACATTAGTTTATTTTAGCATGGGGACACATTTTTGAACTCTACCACGCGCCTGGCAGACCAGTGGACACATTTATTTCTCCCCTCTCCACATTTCACTTTATTCCTGCATGCAGCATGGGTCAAGTGCTGGGTTTCATATGAAAGAGAGGTGAAATGAAGGAGCATATTGAGAATAATCCTGCCTTCCCATCTTTAAGGTCCACTCTCAAACTGGTAAGCATTTTGTTCTGAGAAAACTACCTTCCTCTTAGGGGCAATGTAATATCCCAATAATAGTAAGTCTTTGATATGCTGGAGCCTAGGGAAGTGACTGTGACATTGGATCTCCATGACTGAATAGGGCAAGTCATTGTGACCATAGGTAATGAACTTCTTGTGTTTTTATATAGATTTCATGTCTTCCACCCTCAATGTGTTTTAAATGTGTATAAGAGAGATATTGGTTATAATGCATGGTTCTGAGGCATGTGCACTGGGGAACTTTGAGACTAATGTCTTATAAAAATTAATCTGTGTATCACTATGTTCCAAAGAGTGAATGTAACTCTTTGTTAATGTAGCTAGTCGAGTGACTATCTAGGGTCAATGTTATGTAAGCTTTTAATATTTGACATTCCATTAAGAAGATTTTGTTTCTCAACTTCACTAATTTCTCCTTGTGCTTTGTAGTTGGAAGTGATGTTGAATGGAAGGTGCATTTTGTCGCTCAGAATTCTCACCACCACACCAAAGAAGGGCTGGTTTTGTCATTGGTAGCAGCTTTCTCAACTGGGAATAACAAGAATAGTGTTTCAGAGACAACAACACAATTTTCAATAAGTTTTTTTGCAGGATAATTCATTCATTTCTAAGAAATCAGGAATTCATATGGTTTTTGAAGACTGTAAATTCAAATACTGTGAGGCATTAATAACATGGTGAGTTATTCATGCTTTGTGTCTCCTTTATTTGCAGAATTTTTGCTCTTTCTTTGCTGAGATGAATAGTTTAAAACATCTAAGTAAAGAAATGAATTAATATAGGTAAATGCAGGTGCACAGTGAATTAATTAATCTTTTGCTTGGTTGATACATCGCCATTATTATTTCTCATCTTTACTTATATTTACTCTATTACTATATACATTTACTCTATTACTACATATATTTACTCTACAGTTCAAGATGGACCAAGAGCTGGGTTTCACATGAAAGAGTTTTTTCCCTCCCCTTGAGATCAGACATGAAGAAGAATTTCAAGAATAATTCTGCCTCTCATCTTTATGGGCCACTGGGAATTTTCATGCTGGTAAGCAATTTGTCCTGAAGATACTGACATTCCACTCAGGGAATTGTAACCCCTCAGTGACAATGAGACTCTGGCTGTGCTAGCCAGCCGTGGGGTCATCAGTGATGCTGGCCTCCATGGTTGAATAGTGTGGACCAGCGTGTCCCAGGGAAAGGGAGTCCTGGGAGCTCTGTGTCTGCCACATATCTCAGGATCAAGCTCTCTTGTACAAATGTGCCTGGATCGATGATGACTTCAAAAATAGATCTCCTTGGAATCTGAACAAAATGAGTGACAGGATCACTTATGTGAGCTGAGGTCCAGCACAAGAGACCATGCTAGGCAGAAGTGTGGAGGAATATTCCATTTGCTCAGCTAGTGGTGCCTCCCAAAATGGACAACAATTTTGGAAAACTATGATGTTGGCATACACTAAAGGAAATGAATTATACAGAGACTAGGTAACCACTGTGGAGTGAAAAATCTTTGAGTGACTGGCAGGCAGCACCCTCACAACCATGGAGAACAAGCACAAGAGTAATGGACCCTGTGGGGAATGGTTGTGCTTACACTTGAGCCATTCACGCAGCTCCGTTAGATGTTACAGCCTGTTGTGATGCTCAGCGTGTTTAGGTCTGTTAGACACTCAGTTAGAAAGAAATGATTAGTTTTTGCTTGTCATTCCTCTCTTCAATAAAAGAAATATGGAAAATCGAAGAGTTGATTGTATTGATTACATTAGCTTATGACCTGTTTTAATTTGCTTGCTAACCCGTCAAAAGATTAGAGTAAGATTTTTCTTGTCGCTCAGGGAGAAATTTTCTAGATATTTGATTACAGATTAAATTAGATACTTCATTAAACATGTTTAACATGAAATGATTAAATTTCCAATTCTTGGAATTTTATGTGGATATCTTTGGCTAATATTCATATTCTTTCAATGGGTTTATATCTTTAAAGGGAAGTTTTAACTTCAGTAAATAATAGTCAGAGGGAATTTTTAGTCAAATTTGTGAACAAGGTCTTAGAAAAATTGATTTTCTATAACTACCCTTTTCTAGGTAACAAACATAATTTTTCTACTTATATAGATGTTCAAGTGAATTCTGTAGTTAATTCCTTATTACTTTTGTCAGTTAACATTCAACTGAGAAGGTTTTGTTTCACAACTTCCTTTGTTTCCTCTGTGCTTTGTAGACTGGAAATGATTTGGGAATTACATGGAATACTCACCACCATAAACTAGTGTTGGTTTTGTTGTTCTCACCTGTTCCCTTTCCTGGGATGAAACAAAACAATGCACTCCAAAGGTAATAACCAATTTTAAACAAATTTCCTTTTTATGATTTGTAATCAAGTACATAATTGGTTTTGTAAAGTATCTGTTAATCCAAATAATGTGTTATTAATTATCCAGCAAGTTGTCCAATATTTTTGTCTCCTTTTTGTGAAACATTCTATTTCAGTAATATGAGTATAATGATATGAAGGTACATAATAAACCCTCTTGTTTAGTGCATTTTTGACAAATAGACATATATAATCTAATTTTTCTATATTTTTACTCTATTTCCACAGGTATTGACCAGTAGCTGAGTTTCATATGAAAGAGCTTATTTCTTCCTCTTGAGAGGTGACATGAAGGAAAGTATTAAAATATAATTTCATAGTCTCATCCTCAAGAACCAGTGGGAGTTCTAACATCAGTATGCCTTTTGTCCTGAAAATACTGACATTCCTCTTAGGACACTGTAACATGCATATGACAGTGAAACTCTGGCTGTGCTGGTCAATCATGAGGGTGTCACTGACTGTGATGACTGGTCTCCATTATTGAATAGGTCAGCTTGTCTAAAGGTATCAGAACCCTGAGTGCTCAGTGCCTACCACATACCTTAGGATCAAAGCCCCTTTTACTAATGTGCCTGGATCATTTATGACTTCGAATCTGGATCTCATTGGAATATGAACAAACTGAGTGGCATGGTCACTTGTCAGCTAAGGTGCCTCTCTTGGACCATAGGAGGCAAAATTGTGGGGGGCGTTCAGCTGGTCTAGTAGCAGTACCAGCCAGGACTAGAGTGTTTGAAAGCTCACCTGACTGCATATATTAAGGGAAATGAGTTGTACAGAGGTACATAAATGTCTGGTTTAGGGATGATGGCATGGCACCATCCACTCACTCACAGTCATCAGACTCTGGGAACCAGCACATGAGTAGTGAGACCCAGAAGATACGTTTTTGTCTACTTTGAGCCGTTCGCACAACTTTCTTAGATGCTGCAGTCTGGTTAGTGAGTGGTAGTCTATCCAGGTAGATTACATAGTCACTTCAAAAGATACTATGTCTTTACTTATCAATTTTTTGGATAAAGCAAATATATGGAAATTTAAGAGTAGTTTCTATCTACAGGAATATCTTAGAGCATAGTTTGACTTGATTATTAGCTCAGTCATAAGAATTCAAGAACTTTTTTTTCTTTTCACCCAACAATAAACTTTCTAGACATTTGGATGATAGATTCAAGTAGATGGGCACTCAATCTTTTTAATTGTGAAATTGTTGCTTTTTCAATTCTTGGCATTTTATTGGTTAATATTCATATTCCTTTAGTCTGTTTTATATGTATTTTAAGAGAGATCCCAATTTTAATGAGTGATGCTGAGGGTCCTTTAGAGAAACTTTGGCCAGGTCTTAGGACAAACAACTTTCTGTAGTCTCCTGTTCCATGGAACATGTGTATTTTTGTCATGCCACACAGTTGGTCAGCAAACGTATATAATTAATTCCTTATAATTTCTTCTCAATTAATATTCAATTCGCAAGGTTTTCCTTCTCAATAACTCTAATTTCCTCTGTGACTTGTAGGTTGGAAAAAGCACTGGAATTGCATGGGATTCTCAGCCACCTCACCAAGGCAGAGATGGCTTTGTTATTTCTACCAGCTCCCTTATCTGAGAAGAAATACAATGACGCACTCTCATTTTTTATAAATTTTCCCTGGGTTGTTGTAATTATTTTTAAGTAATCAAGAATTTAATCAGAGTCTGTCCATTCAACAGTGTGAGGCCTTAATAATCTGGTGATTCTTTGAGGCTCCTTTTTTGTTCTTTTCCAGAATTTTTGTATTTTCTCAGTCTTCCTGTGGATGCCTCATATAGGAATTAAGTGTGGAGGTGATGTCAAGGCTGTTGCTCACCACTGTGGCAGAGAGAAGCTTTTTCTACTGAAGGATGTGCTTGCCCGATGTCACTGAACCCTCAGCTGTGTGGCCTGATGAGCATCTCCCTGACATTAGGACAGGAAATATTTCATGGTGAGAGGCCTCAGCATCCGACTTATCCTCTCTGCCCAGTCCCAACCCCTCTAGTCACATGTCTGTAATTATTGTGCCTGTGCGAGTCCTGCCTGCATTGCTGTGACCATACTGTGTAGCATCAGGCACAGGATAACCCTGTGCATCCTCTGCAAACTGCCAGGTTCCCGAGCTCAGGCAGGTTAAGTGCTGCAGGTGACTTTTAGGTGACTGTTCTTTATTTTCCTATCATAGCTTCTTGCAGTTTCCTCCTCCCCAAGCCATTGGATCATCTTTGGGGATAAAATAATTCTGAGGTTGAATTTACAGAAATACATGTGTGTTGTTGGGATTGACTTGTTCACCAGGCCAACATTTTCCTGGAATTTTAAGCACATTCAGACAGTCTGACTGCACATTTCATTTGTCTGGCAGAAAATGTTGAACAATATTTGCTCTTATGGAGGCCGTAGACTGACACAATTAATATTGTTAGAATAACATTAGAAATATCCCAGTAGTGCAATTCATTAGCTTATTTAGCAGGAAGGAACATGTTGAACCCTACTGTCTTGTGCCTGACAGACCAATGAACAGGTTTGCTTCTAATCTTTCCACATTTTTATTCTATTCCCACAGGTCAAAAAGGATAGAGCTCGGGTTTCAAATGAAAATGTTTATTCCTTCCCTTGAGATACGAATGAAGGAAAGGCCCATCCTCAGGGGCCAGTGGGAATCCTCAGGGCAGTATGTCCCTAGAATACTGACATTCCTTCTAAGGATCCTGTAACACTCCACATACTGCAAGGCACATCTACGATAGCTGTGGAGCCTGGACCATTGATGAGGGGTCTTCTCCGTGACTGCGGAGGGTGGGTAAGTGATGAACTTTGGAGTTTCTTTCACTTTCTGAGCTGAACAGTTGCCCTATTTTAGAAACTCTTGTTATCAGTGATGACTCTAATAATGGGTCACATTTGAAAATCTGAACAAAATGAGATCCACAATCACTTCTGTGAAACTGAGGTCCAGCAGAGATAACTACACCCAGCAAAATATTTACAGATCAGTGTTTTTATCGGTATGGTCCCAGAAAGCATTGTGGTGTTGGAAAGCTAAGCAGCTCGCGTGCATTAGAGGAACTGAATTGCACAGTGTCTACACGTATCTAATTTGGGGATGAAGTTGCTACTCTTTGAGTCATCAGCTGGTAGCATAAATATACTTGTAGTAAACAGACCCTGGGGAATTCGCACACGAGTCATGAAAATTCTACAAATGGTTGTCCCTGCACTTGAGCCATTCACATAGCTGTCTGAGCTGCTGGAAGCTTCTGAATGATGATCGGCCTCTTGAGGACTATTTACAGACGGTCCAAATACAAACTGATTGTGAATCTTTACTTTTCTCTAGTAAGTGAAACAAATATATGATAATTCATAAGTAAGTATCATATGTGGAATCCTTGCAATATATTTTAATTTACTTGCCAACCACTCACTGGGATTTGAATTATTGGATTTTTTTGTTTGTTTGTTTTTCTCATCAACTGAGTGAGCAACACCTGAGTACTGGCTTCAACCACATAACGTATTAAACATTTTCAGATGTAAAATGATTAAATTTCTAGTTCTTGGCTTTTTTTTAAACATGGATTTCTGTAACCACTTGTATACACCCTCAATGGATTTCTAATGTGTTTAAAGAAAGATCCCAGTTAAAATGAATAAAGTTATGGAGGATGAAAAAATTTTTCTAAACTAACATGTTCCAAGGAGCAAGCAATTATTGTTCTTGTCATATTGATCGCCCAGTGAATATCTTTAATGTATTCCTTATAGCAACTTGTTACTAAATATTCCATTAGGAAAGTTTTGTTTCTATACTCCCTAATTTCCTTTGTACCTTGTAGATTGAAAGTGATGTTGGAGAGAAGGGATATTTTGCTGCCTGGAATTCTCACTGCCACCCCAAAGTGCCATTTTTTTGTCACTTGGACCAGCTTCTTTCTCTGGGAAAAATCAGAACAATGCACTCCAGAGGTAATTTCCAATTTTAATAAATGTATATTCCTAGATAGCTTTTTATTATTTTATTAAGTAATTTAGAATTCTATTGCTTTTGTGAAGTATCTGTTAAAACCCAAAGAGTGTGAGGCATTAATAATCTGGTGAGTCATATGAGATACTCCTTTCCTCGAATTTTTGCACTATCTTCCTTTTGAATAATATCAGAAAGATCTCATTTGAGTGATAAATTAATTTGCATTATATGCATATACATAGTGAACCCTTCTGTCTTATATTTAGTTGACAAATGGACTCATTCTGCTTGTCATCTTGACACACATTTATTCTTTCCCACAGGTTGGCTTGGACCAAAAACTGGGTTTCATATGGATAAGATTTATTGCTTCCCCTTGAGATAAGACATATAGGAAAGTGTTGGGAATAATTATTTCTCCCATCCTAAGAGGCCTGTGTTAATTCTCAAAAAGGTAAGCATTTTGTCCTAAGAACACTGATATTATCTTAGGGAATTGCAATGCTCCAATGACAATGAGAGTCTGACTAAGTTAGTCAAACATGAAACTGGGTCACTGATTGTGTTTGCTGGTCTCCATGACATAATGGCATGATTGCTGTGTCCAGTGGTGATGGAATTCTTGGTGTTTAGTATATGTCCTATTTCAGGCTCATAGTTGCTTTTATAAACATGCCAGAGCCATTGAAAATAGTACAATAGGGGAAAATCTAATACCAGAAAAGGCAGCTAAGAATGAACAGATAAACCAAAAAGGTATAAGACATCTAGAAAACATATAGGAAAATAGCAGACATAAATCCAACCACATAATAATAAATTTAAAAGACAGAAACTAGGGGATTCCATTTTAAAAAATTAAAGGTATACATTGTTTATGAGAGAGACACTTTAGAACAAAAACACAAACTGGTTGAAAGAAAAAGGATAGGAAAATTATGCCATGCAGATAATACCCAGAAGAGAACTGAAGTGGCTATTCCGACATAAGAAAGAATAGTCTTTGGTAAAATATTACTAGAAGTGAAGAAGGATGTTATATGATAGAAGGTCTAATTAAACTGGAATACATAACAGTTATAAACATTGTTACCTAACAACAGGGTCTCAAATTACATAAAGCAAAAACTGACGTGCTTGAAGGCATAACTAGCCAACTCAGTGATGGTATCTGGACTCTTCAGTACCCTCGCCTTAACAATTGATAGATCATTGTAGAGAATCAGTGGTTACAGCATACTTGAGCACTCTTATTACCCAGCTTGATCTGACATATGTAGAATGCTTCACCCAACAACAGCAGGACACAATTTATTTTCAAATACATGTGGAACATTCTCCAGCATAGATCATATGCTAAGTTATAAACATGAAACCAATGAACTTTAAAAGAGACTGAGCTCATGTAGAGTATGTTCTATGACCACAGGAGAATTAAATTAGAAATCAAAACAAATCAATCTGGGAAATTTCTAAATTTTTGGAAATTAACATATCTTACAAGAACCCATGGATCCAAGAAAATTATAAGAACATGTAGAACTAAGTGGAGATACAACTAAAGTCATGGCTAGAATGAAACTTATCATTTTAAATTATTATATCAGAAAAGAGGAACTATATCAAATAAGTAATCTAAGCTTCAACCCTAAGAAACAAGAAAGAGACTAAATTAGAAAATTAAACCCAAATCAAGGAAAAGGAACTAAATAATAAAGGTCTGAGCAAAGGTCAATGACATCAAAATAACATCCCAAATAACTTCAGGGAAAACCCATGAAACCAAAAGTTAGATTTCTACCGATTAATGAAATTGATGAGACTTTAGTTAGACTGACCAAGAAACAAAATGAGAAGATGTAATCACTAAAATTAGGAATGAAAGAGGGGGCATCGCTATGGATTCTGTATATTCCATCAGGCAAGCTATCGTTTATCTCACTGTTTTCTTGAGGGAAGGTGGTTATGGAGGAAAGCAAGGTTCTAGTTGCCCTTTAAACTCAGTAACATGCCATTGATATTTAGATTCTTATTGTTACCAACACTTACCTCTGTGAAGTTTCCAGAAGACCTCTTGACAATATACCATCACTCATTCAAATTTATCTGTTGCTAAGCAGTGGTTTGTTTGTTTTCACTTGTCAGTGGTTTAATCTATTTTGGGAGGACTCGTAATCACATCAAACACATACATTAATAATATGATGAGTCCTCCGTGGTTTCCATTCCTGTAGATTCCAGGATTTTTGACATTTCAGTTCTTAGCTCAAAGCATAAAGGCATTGGGCATTAAGAGTGCTTGAATAGTTCCTTCCTTTTAGGAATGAAGATGATATTAGGCCAAAATGAGATATGTGATTGAGAGAATATCCCTAACACCTCAGCAGTGTGTCCTGTTGACAGAGCATTTGAAGAGAATGGGAAACTGCCCCCCAAACACAGTTCATGACAGACTAGGACACTCTGCACTCCTTACCCAATTTAGTTCTTTTTCTCAAATTAACATACATTTATGATACTTCCATATCTTGACAATTATAAATAATATTGCTATTAATAGCAGGGTGTATGTATCTTTTTGAAATAAACCTTATTTTGTGGTTGGCTTTATTCCTTTGATAACTATGTAAGTTTAAAAAGCTAAAGCTCTAAATGTTCTTAGAGTGAAACAATGAACAATACATATATGTAAATTTTAAAAATTTGTGCAGTATATTGTGTATATGTATTTACATGCAATATATTGTATATGTTGCAGTCAAATTGTAACAATTCTACCTAATAAAACTGAAAAATGAAAAAAAAATAACATGCACAGTGCATAGTCGATATCATCCTCCTGGGGTGAAAAATTGGTTCTTGGGGATCAAAAGAAACCTTAAATACTTCAGTGGTTCATGGCCTGCCAAACAGCCATAGTACATAAGCAGATATACAGCATACCTGTGGGCAGGGTGCAGGGAGGAATGAAGACTAGGAGGAAATGTCTAAAAAGGATGTCCAGGAAGGATATCCTTTAATGTACTAGTTAAAATTTTACACCTTTACATGAATCTAGTATTTCAATATGTTTATTGATTGATAAGATAATAGAAGAAAATCTGTAAATACATTTGTAAAATTTGTGATATGGTGTTCTGCAGATGACTCCAGAGAGAGTATTAGGGACTTTGAGATAGATACACAGTTTTACATTTGTTCATTGGGTAATCAGCAAAGTGGAAATCAGTAAATCACATGTAAGCCATTTTTCTCCGCATTTGTGAGAATAATTTGAATACAGTAATCAAGTGTGTTCTTCATTTTGTCACATCTAGACTATTATAGTTACATTAAGGTTGTTTAAAAATGATGATTTATGTTAGATGCCTTTGTCAAAATCATAGATAAAAATACTGTATTTATGGATGTCTTTTAGATGAAGAATAATTAATACACTTCTGATTATTGCACAGGACTGTACCTTTTCACTAGAGTATTGCTTTAGGGAAAACTTTAGATTATTGTTTGGAAAAAAGTAATTTAGTTTAATCCAATCTTTCTAGGTATTTAGATATCATCGGCATGCATTTTTTTTTCCTAAGGATGGTCTTTTGAAAATTGATAAGCTAGAAACAATTTTCTTTTGCCAATGGAATTGTTGGGACCTTCTGTTGGACTTCACCAGGTTGTAACACAGAAACCATGTTTTCATTGATCTCTACATAATAGTAAAAAAAACTGTCTTATAGCATTTAGTCTTAATGGAATGGGAGTATTTTATCTTGCTAAAGTAAGTATTGGGTAGCCACTCTCTGAGTCTATTGGACCTCAGGGGGAAGGGAGAACCATGTGTGTATGAAGGTTGTGCACATAACACACAAAGGACTTTGCAACGTCCAACCATCCCAGTCTGTGTGTAGCACAGAATAGCCACACATGATTTTTTTTTATTGTTAAATTAGGTTACATGCATGTGTGCTTGGGTATAACTTATATATACGTGTAGGTGCATTTATATTTATATCTGCATATATCATTTCCTAAAATATTATTTTTTCATCTTTTTTTTTTTTCTGCCTGTCAGGTGATAGAGCCTAGAAGGAAAGGAAAACTGTCTATGCATTTGCCGAAGCTCTTGAATGTCAGCTCTAGAGAATAAAGTGGCCGCATACTTCTCCGTCAGTGTTCTGTCTTCCCACCTGTGGTCTTTTGGACACACCTGCAGGTATGCTACGTGGGCAGGGAACTGCATGTTTATTAGAGATAGACATTGATAGATTTTGCTCTTCTTAAGCTTAATGACATTTGGTTGTAACTAAGTTGCATTAAAAACACACCCAAGAGCCAGATGAGAATGAGAATAATAATGGGAAGTTAGAGTTTGGGCCATAACAGATCTTCCTAAATGGGAGTATTTCCTCAAGTACTCTATCCTAAAACTAAATCTACCTCTATAAGACCACTTACTAAGTTACTGCTCTGCTCTTTATTTGTACAATTCATTCATCAAGTGGAGTTTTAATTTCTTATGACCTTGATGTTTTTGAGTTCATTTTTGTGACACAAGCACATTATGGGTCATCAGGCATACAGTAGGCGCTCAATAAACTTTTATTGAGAATAGATATATACGTAGATTAGAATGATTTTGTAAATATCCTGGCCAACTAAGCAGAAAAAGTAAACAATAAAAAAAGAAATGTAGTTTTCAGTGGGATCCAGGCCATCCAGTCAGTTTGGAAATGCACAGGAAAAAAGGGCTGTGTTGCGAGGTGCTGATGCTGAAATGTGCAGAGTTACATAGCAGCTGGCTATAATTCCAGAGCTGTGTAGCAGAGTGGGAACCAGCTTCCAAATGAAATCAATATGGAAGAGTACCAAAGAGTGACTTCCTAGCTTCTAGTTGAATTTCCTTTCTCATTGGAAGTGGTGTTTCTTTTTTTTTTTTTTCTCCCCCTTGTAAGGTAACTTCTTGGGAACTCTTTTGGGAATGAATGATACCAGAAAAATCCCTAAAACAAGATTCTTCAGACAGAGCCCTTCGCCTACCTGTTGTCCAAGGGCTGCCCTCTGAAGGTAAGATTTTTGTCAGAATAGTCCTTGCTCTCTAAGCGCAAGTATGTCTAGGTAGAAAAATAGACGTTAATTTTCTGAAGATTGATGACTTATGGTTACATTCTAATTGACTCCCAGGGCCAAACTGCATAATGAGTGAAGAGATACAGTGCTTCTTGCATACCTTCATAGCTTTTCTATATCTCAGTTACTATGTTTACTATTAATACAAAGGATTTCCTTAACTTTTCTTATCCAATAAATTAAACTCCTTGGCTGGATCCATTGTGTTACCAGAGAATTATTATGTGTGGGAGATATAGTAGATTCTCAGTAATTATTAGACTGGTGGGTAGATAAGTAGTTTTGCCTGAAATAATTGATTAAATAAATGAGTGAGCTAGAATTTTAAGGAGCCAAACACAGAGGAGAAAAGACAGATAAAAAATCTGAGATAGTTGGAGATCTCCATGATTTTTTAGCCAAGTAAAGGAGAAAAGGTATCACAAGTGTTTGGCATCCTTGATTTTAGGGAGTTTAAAAGTCATTTTTCTGGCCACAACAGGCACTCAGCTGCTGAAAATGTGGCTCTGGGTATTCTGGGTGGATTTGTTCCAGCACATGTGGAGGAAGAGTGTACAAAGATTTCACAGCCCCTTAGAAAATGTGTTCCTCACCTTTGTCAATTTTCCCCACTGTGTCCTTGCAGGTGATGACCATAAAGATGAGGTGGATTTGTTACTGTGGTTGCCATTACTTCTACCACCAGCTTCTCCCAAACAATGCTACAGTCTTCTTTATGCATGGGAACTCTTCTCTCGCCTGTGTTGCAGTGGACACCTCCTGCAGATAAGAAATGCTTAACTGAGAAATGCTCATGTTGGGATATCATCGATGAGACTTTAATTTGGGCATGGTGACTGTTTCCCTTGCTTCCACTTGACTCAATCCCAGGAGCCTCAGTAGAGGAACTATTATTGCACAAGAAACTCAAAATGATGGAATTTCTCAGTGCTCCCATAAATAAATTTATAATATTCATTTGCCATGTGGTAAATTTAAAAAATAAGATCTATTAAATTTTTTTCAAAAATTCAAAGCGTATCTAGACATCTAATATATAAATTAAGTGCCCTACTCTCTCCCAATTCTCTCAGAGTTTTCCTCTATTAAGGGAGTTGTGTGCATTCTTTAATTGGATAGATGCGCACACACACGCACACGCACACACAAGCAATTTTGGGGGAGTTCTGAAAGTGGAGCTATATTGTACACATTATTCTGCAAATTTCCTTTCATTTAACAGTTTTTTCAATGCCCTTTTTCTGTTTCAGTAATACATATCTGTGTCATTTGTTGAATGACTGCATGACTGTTTTGTATATGAAAAATAATTAAATGTTTAAGCATTTCTCATTCATAGATATTTATGTTAGCACCAAATTTCTGTGCAATGAACCTCCCTATATATCAATTATTTGCATTTGTCTATTATATCATAATAAATTACTTAGCAGTTGAAATACTGGGATTAAGTATATGCACATTTCAAACTTTGAAAATGATCACAAGATTTCCTTAAAAATGTGGTAACGACTTTATCCTCAAATGGCAATGAATAAGATTGCCAGCTTTCCCACAACCTCCCAGATAATGAATTTTATGAATATTTAAAATCTTTGCCAGTGTGATAGCCCAAACTATTGTCTTAAATTGTATTTCTTTTGGTTTTTGAGTTTGATCATTTTTTTCATGTTTATTAGCCATCTGTATTTTTTAATTTTCTCTTTATGTCCAGTTTTGGGGGTAGGGGGATGTTTGGTCTCTTCCTGGTTTCAAAGAGCTCATTTATATTGGGGGAATAAGCTTTGGAATGTCAAGCATTACAGATATTTTTTACACACTTTTAAACTTCATTTTTGTTATAAGAATGTGTATGATTGTTATATGTCTGAGTATAACCATGTTCGCTTCTATGGCTTCTGAGTTTCATGTCATTTTGGAAAGATATTTTTACTGATCCCATAAAACTCTTCACCTATGTTAACTTCTAATTATTTTGTCCTTTTTAAATTCAAATTCTTAAGTCATGGGAAATTTTTTTTAATTTGAAATCTTAAAGTTGCCCAGTTATTTGCCATTACTTGCGATTATTTGCCAATAATTGCCCATTTATCTGTAATGCCATCTTGCACATATGCTGTACCCTCATTTGTGACTGGCTCCATTTTTGTTCTGTGGATCTGTGTGTCTCTTCTGCCTCCTGTCTCATGTGTCTTCTTGTTGGAAGAAATTACAGTATACACTGCAATTTCATCAATTTTAATAAATTAATTTAGGCGAGAATTGTTTTTTAATAATATGTCTTCCTATCCAAGAACAAGGTACGTCTTCCTTTTTATTCAATAATTTTAATTAGTGTTAATATTTTTACTTTGTGGTGGGACTATCTTCTTTCAGTTTATTTTCTTACTTGATAATTTTTCTGTATCTGAAAGTTTTGTTTTGTTTTTTGGGGGTAAATGGTCTCCTTACTCTTTCTCATGGCTTTTCAGATTTTTTTTTTCAAATTGTATACTAAATCCTTTGCAAATACTAATAATTGGGATTTTCCCCTTCCAAATGATCTGGTAGCTATATTGATAAAATTCACTGACTGGTACTTTCAGAACATTTAAACAATTGTGGAAATACCACCCACCCTTGATTTAATTAGGTTTTAAAGGATACTTCTTGGGTCTGACCAGCATGTTGCTGCTGGTCTATTGCCCCAAAAGACTCTCAGAAACACCCATGATCAAGCAAAACTGAATTTATTAAACCTACTGCACCAAGGGAAAGCACCATTTTGACGAAGCTTAGCAGCATTTCAAAAGCAGAAAATTGGAGTTTTGGGGGGATAGGCTGATGTGGTTGAAGGCAGGATTTTCAAGACAGGGAACAGGTTACAAGAGGGCAAAATTTGTCATGCAGTAGTTTAAAGTTGGTGAAAGAGTAAGATGAGGACCTTGACGTGGGTTTAGACAATCAAATTTTTGTCTGATGAATGAGCTATTTCCCTATATGAGTAAGATGTTATCAATGATGGAAGAGTTATTTGCTTAGATGAGCAAACTGAAATTATTTATTGGTTTACAGGTCTATCTTGTTTATAGGAACCCTGCTGAGGGTGGTATCAGGTCTTGGTTCCTGCAGGTAAGTTATTTTGTTGTAGGTGGTCTCAGTCATCAAAGTAAGATGCTAATTTTAAATTTGAGATATTTTTGTATATCATGTTAGGAAAAGTCCCTCACCTTTTTTTTTGTTTGTTTATTTGTGTCTAAGGAATTTTAATCAAAGCCAGGTGGTGGGGGTAATCAAATGCTTTTTGTATAAACAAGTATATTATTCTTTAATTAAACTTTTATCATTGTGAAGTAATTCATTTTTTAGTATTAAAATTTCCTTTTATTGTTCATTCAACAAAGCATTTTTGGTTCAAAAAAGTTATACTTTAAAAATTTACTACTGGATTATGAGTATCTTAATTTGATTTGGAATTTCTTCAAGTTACTATTAAATGAAAGGGATCGATAATTTACTTTTTTGTTCTATTTTTGTCATGTTTGGATATTATATTTTATGGTTGTGTTAAAATAATTTTAAGGGTTTTCTTTTTGCTTTGTGTTCTAGAATGGGTTGAAAAGCTTTAGTGTTAATATCAACAGTTAACTGAGCACATCATTTACATCTTCTGAACTCTGTTTTTGGTGGTTTGGAGTAGAACTGAAGTTAACTGTGGAAAATATTCTCACTTTTTCCTATGGTTTTTTCCTATTTTTCGTTGCTTTATAGCTTATATTTAACTTGTTTTCTACTAGAGAATCACAATCCAAGCAGATTTTCAGATACAATAGGTTGAATTAATACAAAGTGTTCTTTCATCATTCTACTGAATTCTCTGGTCTCAATATTCATTTTCATTCCAGTTTTGGTTATTTCTGCTATATCTTTTTTAATGAAATAAGTTTGATTCATGAATTTTTAGCATCACTAGCTCTCTGTTTCCCTCTCCCCTAATCAGCTCTTTGGTATAATTTATCAGTGTGGTTTTTTTTAATGTTATAATTTATTTATATATGTTTCTGTATTCCATTGTGTTTTTTTCTAATAAATTCTTAAACATGTGTAATCCACTGATATTCCCTTGTTCTTGATAATGAAAGATTTTCTCTGTTCTGAATTTTATAGTTTCATTATTGACACATTTTAAACTTCAGAGTATGAGGAGAAAAGAACAGTGAACTTGCAAATACCAGGAACCCAATTTCCACTATTATGAACATTTTGCCATGTTCACTTCATGGTATTTTTAAAGTAATTTTAAATAAGTAGAGAAATCATAGCACTGCTTTTCCCTCAGAAGCATTTTTCAAATTTAATTTTTAAAGTCTTAATATATGTTAACAGAATTCAAAATTTACAGAGGGATTTTCAGTGAAAAGTAATTCATTTATCTTTTCAATCCAGTCTTCCATTACCACCCAATTTCCCCTTCCTGGAGACAACTAGTGTTACAGTTTCTTGTTTTTCCTTTCAGACATATACATATGCACACATACACTACACACATCACATAGGTACATCCCAAAATGTATGTGAGTATAACACACATCATATATACACATCCCAAAATGTATGTGAGTATGTACATAGATACACACACACATACTTTTATAATGTTCTGTACTTCCTTTTATTTTATATACATGTAACATATAAATATTTTAATATTTCTAGAATATCATCTTAGTAATGAGGAGCTTCCTTATTATTTTTAATATTTATACTTTTACACAGGTAAAATTTACATAGTTAAATGCATAGACCTTAATTGTGTAATTCAATGAGTTTTCTTAAAAGTATATACCTATGTAACTATTGCCTTATTCAGGAAGTATAATTTTATTTTTTATTACTTGAGAACCTCCCCTACTGTCTCCTTCCAGAGGAGCCCAATTCTGATAGGAAACCGTGATCTGATTTCTATCATCATTGATTAATTTTGCCTTTTCTTGCAATTGATTAATTGGAACCACACAGTGTGTCTGACTTCTTCCACTCATCATCATGATATTGTGATTTATCCACATTATTCCCATACCAGTAATTTAAAAATATTTTTTCTTTTTAATTGTAGAGTAACATTGCATTGAAAGTACATATTATAATTTGTTTATCCATTCTTCTGTTGATGGACATATGAGTTTTTTCCAGTTTTTAACTATTTTTAATATGTTAGTAAATCTCTTATGCAATTACCTCAAAATGATTATTTGCTTAATTATAAGATATTTTGCTTAACTTTGTAAGAAACTGTCAAGAAGTCTTTTAAAGAAGTAGAAACTTTTCACACTCTCCACCAGTGGCATATAATATTTTAATTACTATCCATCATGACCAACATTTGAAATTGTCATTTTTTAAAATTTTATTCACTTGAGTGGGTATGAGGGGTTAAAATCTTATTGTGACTTCAGTTTATAGTTTGGTCATTTAAGAAGATAAAATAATTTTCATAAGGTTAGCTGCCAGGGGGAGGGTATAGCTCAGTGGTAGAGCACACACCTAACATATACAAGATCCTGGGTCCAACCCCCAGTACCTCCATTAAAATAAACAAATAAGCCTAATTACCTCGCCCCCCCATGTCTATAAGTAATAAAGGTAGCTTTCATTAAAAAATAAGAAGTTTTTGAAAGGTTAGCTGCCTGTTACAAATCTTTGGTAAAGTTGGTTTAATTTTCCCAAAGTTTTATTTATGTTGAAGTAATTTTAGACTTACAGGAAATTTGCAAAAGCAGTACAGAGAGTTCTTGTATATTCTTTACCTTACCCTGCTTTCCTCATGTTAACGTCTTATATAACCATTATTATAATATTAGTACATATAACAATTATTGAAATACGTAAATACTATTAAGTAGTCTGGAGAGCATATTTGAATTTTGCCAATTGTCCCACGAATGTCCCTTTTTTCTAGTTCAAGATCCAATTCAAGATTCTATATTGCATTTATTTGTCATGTGTCTTTGCCTCTGTGCCCACTCCTAAGTCTGGGGGAGTTTCTCAGTCTTTCTTTCTATGTCATAACCTAGACACATTTGAGGAAAATGAGACTGTAATTTCGTACAAAGGTCCTCAGTATGGATGTGTGTAGTACTTTCTCATGATTAGATTGGGGTCGTGTGCTTTTGGCAGTGAGTGCTTTTCAGTGGATCATGTCAGTAGGGCATGAAGTCAATATGTCTTATTTCTGATGATGTTACATACGATCACTTGGTTAAAGTTGTGTATACCAGGTTTCTCCACTGCAAAGTTACTACTTTTTTTTTCTTTTCAATTAACAGATATTTTATGAGGAAATGCTTTGAGACTGTGCAAAGATTTTTCTCTCTCATCATACATTTTTACTCACTAATTTCAGAATCCATTGACAGTTCTTGTCTACAGCAATTAATACTATGACGTTTACCTAATGTTGGTTTTCTATTTCCATGGTACTTTCTACACTTACTCATTAGAATTTAACTACAGGACAGAACTGTTTTCCCCCATTTTGTATGTATTCAGTTATTTTACGTCAGTACAGATTATGATATTTACTCTGGTCTATGGGTTTTCATATATTGTAAAAATTGTTTATTTTTACTTCTAAAAATTTCCAAGATTTGACCATTAGAAGCTCTTTTTTAAAGTTGGCTCCTGTGTTCTTTCACCATGCCCATAGAATTTTTTAAGCACTTCCTTATTTTCTGCTTCCACAGATATTGTAGGCTTATTTTTGCCTTCCTCAAACCTGGAATCAACCATTTTTTCAAGGAGTTCTGGCTCTTTGTGTTGGGAAAACAGTATTTAGAAACCAAAATCTGAATGCTATGTGTGCTCATTGCTACTAAGAAATCATTTTTCCTAGGCCCTACTAATGCAGAGTTGAGAAATATGTTTCAGTTTACTCATACACACATGCACACATCTAAATAACTTTTATCTCTCTCCATCTGTGTGTGTGTTTGTATCTCCACACTGACATTTCTGATTACAGTTCAGTATCACAGGACTCGTTTCATTCTTTCCTTATTTATAACTCCTTTCCCTAACAGCAAGAAACCTACTGATTTCATTATCCACAATATTTTCTTATTTCCTTAATCCAATATATACATAAAGTAGTTTCAGAATCGCTAAAACATACCCCTTTTAAAAAGCAAATGACTAAGTACAATATTTAAACATAGTTTCTTTTTCTTTTCCCTTACAGTATCCAGTCAACACACTATTATCCAAACTTAGATAGGTTAGGTTTTTGGGTTTTTTTGTTTTTTGTTTTTTGTTTTACCCCCGGACCCCCTACATAGGTTAAGAAGAGAGTCCAGTACTTCTCATGCTGTTTAGTTTCCAATCTGAGTTCCTCCCTCTCATGGTTGATTTTAACTATTTATTTTTGCAACATGAAACAGTACTATGGCTCTAAGAATTAGACCTTTGAGAATTGTCATTCTTCTCTCACTATGCTTGTCCCGTTCCTCCCATCCTTCCCCTGCCTAGTCTCACTCAATCCCTGCAGGTAACTAGTCTCATTAGTTTCTGGTTTATCTTTTCTCTTTTTCTTGGTCACAGGTGGGTAAATACATGCATATTTTATCATATCCCCATCCTTCTTACGTGAATGGTAGCATATGGTAGGTGCTCTCCAACAGTTTGCCTTTTCTACTTCAGTATCATAGAAATCATTTCAGCAGTATGAAGATTCAAAGACATCTTCCTCGGCTTTCTGGTTGATACTTAATTCTGTGTCTGTACCACAGTTTATTCCACCACTCTGCTGAATGAGAATTGTTTGTAACAGTTTTACACTGCAGACATTTGAAAACTGGATTGTTTATTCACTCATCATTTGTAAGAATTCTTTATGTTAACAGGATAACATTTCTTGACCAATATATGTATTGCAAAAGTTTCTCCCATTAAGTAGCTTATATATTCATTCTTTATCTTTTTTTTAATGCCCATGTGATCTAACCTGCAAAATAGCCCAAATTTTCTAATTGTTCATTCCTACCTGCTGTTATTCTCACTCTCTCTTTTCCTTTTTCTTTTTGCTGTCTTTTTTATTGAGATAAAAGTTACATAACACAAAATTAAATATCTTAAATTGTAGTGTCCAATGGCATTTAATACATTCACAATATTGTGCAACCATCATCTTTATATAATTCCAAAACATTTTCAGCACCCTAAAAGAAAACCTATGTCTATTAAACAGTCAGTTCCCACTCGTCTTTCCCTGCCATTTCATTTCAAGTTGTGTTTTTACAAGCAGACACTTCATTTTCCTTTTTCAGTTTTATTAGGTAGAATTATTACAATTCAACTGCACATACACACTATATTGCATGTAAATACATATATACAGTATACTGCACATTTTTTTAGTTACATATATGTACTAATTATTGCTTCTAAGAACAAATTAGAGCTTTACATTTTTAAAGTTACCATAGTTATCAAAGGAATAAAGAAAGCCAAGAACAAAATAAGAATCAATAGACTGCGGCAATCCAATCATAAAGGACAGTCAGATGTGCTTACACAGTGTATTCAAGAAATCAGTCATCTTAGTTATAAATAATAAGTCATTCATTTGTGTCCTTATTATTATTGTTATTGTTTTTTAGATTCCTCATATAAATGATGCCATATGGCATTTTTCTTTCTATTTCTGGCCCACTTTACTTAGAATGGCAATTTTCAGGTCCATCCATGTTGCTGCAAATGGCATTATTTTATTATTTTTTATGGCTGAGTAGTATTCCATTGTATATATGTACTGCATCTTCTTTATCCAGTCATCTGTTGATGGACATTTAGGTTGTTTCCATGTCTTGGCTATTGTAAATATTGTGTAAGCAGGCACTTTTAATGTCGACAAAGGTTCAGCATAACAGTTTGATTCTTTTCTTTTTAGTGTCTATGGAGAACTCATTATTAGCATTTGCAAATATATTCTTCTAAGTTTTCTTCTATAAGTTTTACATTAATAACTTTTACACATAAATATACCATCTATCTCAAATCAGTTTTATGTGTGGTATGATATTGAGGTCAAAGTTCTTTTTTTTCATATATTCCTCCAGTTTTTCCAGAACAATTTGCAGGAAAGACTTTTCTTTTTCATTTGAATTACCTGATGCCTTTGCTGAAAATAAATTGACTAGATATGTATGGATCTATGAACATTTTAGTTTTTTCTGTTTTTATGTCATTCATTTTCATTGAAGTGTAATAGTAAATCTTTAAATAAGGTAGTGTGAATCCAAGCCACTGTTCTCTTATTTCAAGGTTTTGTAGGGAGCTGACCTATGGTATTTTCACTTAAATTTTAGAATTAAATTGTCAGCTTCCTAAAAAGGAAACCCTGCTGAGTTATTGATTTTAATTACATTTAACTTATCAATCAGTTTAGAATTGACAACTTAACAATATTGAATCTTAACAACCCACAAGAGTGATCTGTTTTCCATGTACTAGGTCATCTTTAATTTCTCACAGTAATCTTTTATAGTTTTCAGTATAGAAGCATACTTTGTAATTTTCAGTAGAGAAACATACTTTGTTAAGTGTATCTATTTAATTTATGTTTTGTGCTAATATTATAAATAAATATTTTAAAAATTTCCAGATATTGTTGCTATTATATAAAATTGAAACTGAGTACATTGAGCCTCTGTCCTGTGGCCCTACTAAGTTAATTTATTAGTTTTTCCAATTATTATTTATATTTAGGGATTTTCTACAGAAGCAGTTATGCCATCTGTTAATAAAACAGTTTTTATTACTTATTTTTGAATATTTATGGTTTCCTCCATTTTTTTTTTTTTTTTTTGCATTATGACATTGCCAGAGACCTCCAGTACAATACTGAATAGAAGTGGTGTCAGTGAATATTCTTGTCTTTCCCAATCTTAGGAGAAAGTATACAATTTCTCACCATTAGGAAAGAAATTACGTGTAAGCTTTTTGTAGGTACCCTTTACTATATTGAATGACTTTTCTTCTAGCCCTAGTTTGCTGATAATTTTTACAATAAGTAGGTATGAACTTTATTGAATGTTTTTCTACACTTTCTGATGTAATGATGTTTTGCCCATTACTCTCTTATGGGAAATTATATTGATCAATTTTTAAATTGTCAACCATCATTACATTCCTGATATAAGCTCCACTTGGTCACTATCCTTTTAGTATATACTTCTATGCTCAGTTTATTAATAGCTACTTAAGGATTTTTCATCAGTGTTCTTAACGGCCATCAGCCTGGGGTTTTCTTATTCATATTTCCTTCCTTCTTCTTACTTTGATTTAATATGCTTTTCTGTGATAGCTACTTGAATCATTTCTGGTGAATTTTCTATCCTCATATAAGTGGTTTAAGGCTATAAGCACTGCATTAATGCAGCCAACAAATTTTGATGTTATTTGAATTATTACTTAGTTCAAAATTTTTCTCATTTCTTTTGCAATTTATTTTGGCCTATTAGTTATTTTTAAATGGAGTATTTAATTTCTGAATATTTGAGACTTTTCCTGGTAACTTATTAATAATTTATACTTTAATTTTATTTTGGTAAAAAATGGAACTCTAATATTTCAGCTTTACCAAATTTATTGAGATTTATGGTCTAGCATATAGTCTATCCTGATGAAAGTTCCACATGAGCACACGTGTGTACTAGGCAGTCACTGAGTATAATGCTCTGCAAATGTCAATAATTCAAAGTGTTCAGATTTTGTTCAGATATATTTAAAATTTCTATATCTTTAGTGATTATTTTCTTGTTCTATCGGTTATTAAGAAAGAAGTATTACATTTTTCTGCCTGTAGTTGTGAATTTCTCTCTTTAGTTCTCTTATTTAATTATGTATTTGAAGATCTTTCATTTTTCACATTTTTATGACTATCATTACTTCTTGATGAATTTTCCCTTTCCCAATTTGATACATCTCCCTTTATCTTAGATATATTGGTTGTCTTGAAGTCTACTTTTTCTTATGTTAGAATAGTGATAACATATTTCTTATGCTACTGTTTGTCTGATATATTTTCCATCGTTTTACTTTCAATCTATCAGTGCGTTTATATTTATAGTGTTTCTATTGTAGACAGCACATACTTGGGTCTTGATTTTTATCCAGTTTAATCACCAGTGCCTTTTAAATCCTTTGAAGTCTTTTGGTCCATTTACATTAAATATACTTGTATATTTGGATGTAATTGGATTTATGCCTACCAATTAGCTTTTTTATTTTTCTATTTATACCTTTTAATTTGGTCCTCTCTCCATGCTTTACTTTATTCTCTTGGCAAAGAATTGAATAATTGCCAAATTATTGAATATTCTAGTATTCTATATCAATTTCTCTATTTATGTTTAGCTCTGCTTCTATGTATTTTTGTTTAGGGGTTCCATATGGATTATAATATGTACCTTTAACTTACAGCAGTCTTAGAATTAACATTTTACACTTCATTTAAGGTGTAAGAATTTTGCAGCAAAATAGTTACACTGAGAAATCCTTTGTCCTCCATTCTCTTGTTGTTTTATATTTACATGTGGTGTAAACTCTCTGTATTATAGCTTTCCTTTTACAATTAGTAGTGTTCTAAATGCACTGAGAGGATACTTGTATTTACCCATATATTTAACATTTTTTGTTCCCTTCTGTTTCCATCTTTTGCTCTTTACCTTGAGCCTGAAGAGCTACTTTTAGCATTCCTTCAGTGGAGATGTATTAACAACAAATTCTCTCTTTTCATCTGTCTAAAAATATATTTTACCTTTATTTTTACTGAATATAAAATTATGGGTTGACTTTTTTCCTTCTTTCAGCACCTTAAGAATGGCATTTCATTGCTTTCTGGCTTCTATTATTTTTATAAGAATTTAGCTATCCTTGTATGTATTTATTTGTATTTAATGTATCTTTTTTTCCTCTGTCTACTTCCAAGGTTTTTTCTGTATTTTTGTATGTAAGTGTGGTGTTCTTTGTATTTATTTTGTTTGGTATTGAACTTCTTGATGTGTAGACTGATATTCCATGAAATTTGGGATATCTTTAGCCCTCTTTTCTTCCAGTAATTTTTCCCCTTATCCCCACCCCTGCCTTTTTATTGTGGACTACAACTATACCTATGTTGGAATGCTTTCTATTTTTACACAGATTATTAATGCTCTGCTCATTTTTAAAAATAATTTTTCCTGTGTTCTTCCAGTTTAGTGATTTCTGTTGAGCTGGCCTCTGATTTTTTTAATAGACTTTCTTCTGCTCTTCCTAATTTTACTTCAAATTTTTCACTTTGCTTCTTAACCTTTTTAGTTCTAGAATTTTCATTATAGTTCATTTTTGTAATTTCCCTTTCTCTGCTTATATTCACTATCCATTCATTATGAGCACTTTTTCCTTTAACTCTTTTGAATGTATTTTAACAGGTTCTTTAAAGTCCTTTTGTATTAATACCATATCTAGATGATTTTAGGGTATGTTTCTACTGACATACATGTAATTGGAGTCTTGGAAAAAGAGAGTGATAGTGAGCAGAAAAAAAATAATTCAGGAAATATGTTAGTTAATATAAAAGATATTTTTATCTTTTCTTTCAATATTTGAAAGCCATATTAATAGTGAAAACAAAAGTTATAATACTAGGTTGCGGGTGTAGTAACACATGTAAATACAATCTATATTACAACAACAGTAGACGGGATGGGACAAGGACAAATGTAAACAATAGTGGTACATGATTCTTACACTTCATATGAAGCTGTATTACATTAACTCTAAGTGGACTCTGCTAACTTAAAGATGCATCATATAACCATACAACAGTCACTAAAAGATGTAGAGAACTACAGCTTGAAATCCAATAGAAGAATTAAAATATAATAATAAACACTTTATTAACCCAAAATAATGCAGGAAAGAATGAAGAAAGGAACTAAATTATACAGGGTATATAGAAAATAAAAAACAAAATCATATACCTAAAGCCAACCATATTGATAATTACTTTACACTGTAGTTTTTTATTGCTTTGGTTGGTAAAACACTGGGTAAATATTTTAGAATTTCTTTGTAGTTTTTTCTAAATCTCATGGATTTTGTGCCAATTTTGCTTTATAAAATTTGATGCTATGACGTTTACCCTTAATGTTTCAATACAATTTTATCTTCTGTGGATTGTACTTTTGATTGTGAGTAACTATCTTATTTTTCTGTTGAAAGCTCTCTTTAATCTCAGATGTGTCTTTTTGAAAAACATTCATTGGCATTATTTTTAATTTAATATTACTTTTAAAATTAGATAATATAATCCTATTATTCTTATTTATATAAACAGGTAGGGTTGTTCTTACTTACCTTTGCCATTTTATAATTCTCCCTTTTTTCTTAAGTGATTTGTTGTGTTTTAATTTGACTTTAATCTGTTTTTATATAACTAGTGTTTCCTCCATTTCACTCATTTAGAAGATATGTTGCATGTATGTTTTTTAGATTACTTACATACCTTTAAATTATATGGTAAAGCAAACATATTTCATAATTTTTATTTGATCAACTTAATAGAGGCTTCCTTGCTTGAAAGAAGAAAATGACACATCTATGAATTCCTTATTCATGTAATAAAATACTGTCTATGATAACAAATGTTTTTATTTATTGAATGCACACTTTAAAATGATGGATTCTCTGCTGAAATGTTTGTAAACCTTGAATTTTTAAAATTTTCCAATCACCCCATGAGATATGTATTAGAATGTTATAAATTTGACATATAATAATGTAATATATTTTATACATGTGACTAAATAGTAAGGATACTCATACTGCCTTCCTCAAATTGCTCTTTTGAGTAGTAAATGTCTTCATATAGATAAAGCAGCTTGGAAAAATTTAGGGCATAATACTGCAGTGAACAAATGCTGGGAATAGCAATGATAATGGTAGTCGTAGTAACTGGTGGAGGCTATAAATGAACTCGGATATATCATTACTGCATAACTGTTTGCTTGACCATCATACCTTGATTCTTTCCACACCAGAGCTTCACTTTGCTGGCATAATCTGATATTTTAATCCCATAGTCACATGTTACATCTGCATAATTATTATTCAGTTATGATATCTGTACAAAGTCAAATTTTTGGATTTATTCCATCCTTGCATTCTGTTTTGCAGCAGTAGATGTAATGTGATCAACAATTAACTACATATCGAAGAGAATTTGGCTGTCACCTCTTGCTCCATGATACTCCCTTCACACCACTTTTACCCCACCCCCAATGGTAGTTCTATGTTCTCAAGAAGAATTGTTCAAGAAGCACTCTGGAAATAATATAATTCCTCAGTCTTGATGTTATTAGCCCTTCTTTGCATTTACTCATAATTGTCATGATTAGTCATATCTCAGTTATAAATGAAATATATACAGCATAATACCTTTAAAAGGAGAAACGAAATTCATAAGCCTCTGTAACTGATGAGTCCAGCTTCAGCCTCAGTGGAAACCAGGAATCCAGCATCTAAAGAAGCATCTGCCCTTGTGCTCACTTCTCATCTCTTAGTTCCTCAGGGGAGGTAGGGTACCCCATGATTATCAGCTCTTCCAACACCTCATAGTCTGGAAGAGAATGTCCCCTAAAAGGAAGGGAAGGGGAGTCCGTTGCAAATATGACCAGGCAGCTATAAAGTATAAGCTAGCGCTCTAATGCAAGTCTTTACGACCACATATGTCATTTTAATAATTACCACAAGCTTGTATTATCGAACAACCCCACATGCCACCAAATATGCATTGTAGCCTGATGGACAACAGCGAGGGCTCCCTCCCCGCGGGGGTAGGTTCCTTGGTCATTTAGTCCAGTTGCTCCTGCTTTGCTTTTGTGGAAGAGCTCGGTTTTCTACGCCTTAGATGTAATGACAGTGGTTGGAGAGTTCCTTCTTTGTGAACTATTATGACTTAAAACTTCCTTTTATCAGGGCTTCAAAGAATTGCTGTTTGTTGTTGGTTAGGTTTTAGGTTTCTAACTTGGATATACAATTCTCTTGAAGCACCACACTGACAGGCAGTCTGACTGAGGAAACTTCTTGGGAAATGAAACGTTATCAGGCACCATTACTTATCATGTTATTTAAATCATGACTCTACCTTTAGAGAAAAAGTCATTATTCCTGTCCTGGCCTTGGGCTGCTGAAGTGAGTAATAGAGCATCACTTCTTTCCTGGGGCCACAGCCTCCTAAATGGGTTCTTTTAAGGGCTGGTGGCATATCCCTTCCATTCAGCAAAGGGCCTTGTATGTAGAGGTGCTGGTAAAGATTTCTCATCTCGCTCTGGCTTGGAAAGAATATTGCTCATTGCAAATTTTTCTAGTTTCATGACCATCTGACCCTCAGGTTTCTTACATTTTGTACACCGAAAAAGACATCCTGACAAAGCTGTCTGCCCTTCCCTGCTTTTAACAGGGCAGCTTAGAATGGCACTTATTTGCAGAAGAGCTCGGTTTGGTATAACATCATGACTAGCTACTGCATTCTTAACATCATTACAATTTTTTGATAAAGACCCAAAGACCTCAGGCCATGAATAGCCAAAAGGCTATGTTAATTCACCACTTTGGTAGAATCACAAAATAATTGCCAGTTTTCCATTAAAAAGCCCAACCATTTAGATATAGAATGTAAGAATGGTAGAGCTTCCTCAAAGGAACCAGAGGAGTGAAGAATGTGATGTATGTTAGGAACGTAAAGTATTGTTCTTTCTCCACTGAATTACGTGTTAGTTCCTAACCTTTGCTGCCTGCTCATCCTCTACTTCAGCAAGGCTCTTTTCAGGCTGTTGTAGAATTGAGTGTGTAAAATTAAATTAATATTTTTCCTTACACATTTGTAAAATAAACAAAAGGAACAAATTTGAAGAAAACAAAAAAAACTAGGTATCTGATCTATAGAAGCAGGGCATTAGCCTGTAGTGCAAATGGGAAGGTTTCAACCACATAAATGAAAACAGTACCAGATGAAGGAAACACTGGGGATCATCCATTTCTCTAACTGCAGCCAGGGTACAGATTTTTAAACTTTAGTCCCAGAGCTATAAATGCAGTATTAGCAACTCTCAATTTGAAGAAACGGTTACTATTGTTTTGGGTAGACCAGAGGGGAAGCAATCCCAGCTGCATGTTATATTTATACAATTTTAAAGTATTTTCTGTCTCTGTCTTCTCCTGAAAATCCTTCTCTAGACAGCCTTAACTGCTGTGAGACCACAGGAAGCCCTCTGCAGCCTGTTCCACACTCTTCTGGGTAGGACTGACCATCCTCTACCCTGGTTTGGAGAACAATTATTTTCACCCTTAACAAAGTTAAAGGTGTAAATTGAGATAAAATTAGAAAAAAAAAAGTCTTCTAAGTAAAACTTCAGGAAGAAGTGGTGTCATCATTCCTAGACCTGTTTGTAATTTCATCCAATTATCATTTTAATTTTAATTACTGTCAGTGTTCCTTTCATCCTTGATAACTATAAACTCCATGAGATTGTCTTTTTCATATTCAGATATTAGTGCTTCCCACAGTTTCTGATCATGGCATGTGCTCAATAAATGAACCTTCAATATTTGAATGATTTACTGAATGATTAAAGGAATTGGTGATTATGTATATTATATATACAGTCACACGTAGGTATAGTGTACATACACATAAAAAAGCTGTATATCGATTCAGGAATGCACAGATGCATACATACACACACGTATACGTTATTCATTCTTTCAGTCTGCTGTGAGTTTTAGTGAGTATGAAAAAATGTGTAAAGTTCAAAGGATAGAATGGAGAAAGGTTATTTGAGGTGAGTATCAGAGATGCAGGTGGACATGACACAGAGGACAGGAGGGCACTGACAGCTTCACAGTGAGTGTCCGCACTATGCTGAGTTCCGTAAAATCATCCAGAGAAAGGACTGTACTTGTGCCTAGTACAATACGTGGCATAGAGGACATGCTACAGCAATGTTTGCCTGTTGAAGAAATAACCAGAAACATGAATGATTGAATGAATGAGCAAGAGGATTTATCCCCTACCTGGTGTGGGAAGTTTCTTGTAGTTACTGCTTCCAGGAAAGACAGAGTTATATCCAGAGAGAAACCCATAACTAAAAGTCATGATAAGATATAATTTTTGAGGTCAAAAAATTAATTAGTTCTTTTTTAACCTGTCATAAATGAAGATGATTACAAACATAATACTGTATGTGCTTACAATTTATTCCTTTTGAAGGGTTATTTGTTGTTAGATTTATATTCTGCATTGAACAAGCAAATAGATGCAGAAGTAAATGTGATAATACTATCATAGCATTATCACTGACTGAGGTTTTCTCCATATACCAGCCACATGCTTTACCCCGTATTCTGTCCTATTTCTTACAAGCATCTACATGTGGGCAGCTATATAGGACTTAGACCCACTTAATTGAGAGGAAACTCCAACGTGTACAGATCAAGAAAGGAGTCTTGGGACAGCATTGCCCTAGTGACAGAGAAGCTTACCTCTACAGCATTTGGGCAGAATCCCCACTACAGTAAAAATACAAGCTTACCCTCTTACATGCTCTGCCTACTTTTCCTCTCCTCTTTCAATCCCTGCTTCTAGATGAGATGCGATAAGCATTAAATGATTATGATCCACTTTTGTTTCCAAACACTCCAAAATTAAAAAAAAAAAAAGAATCAAACCTAAAACTATAGAACAGCCTATTTTATCTTACTCAATAACCAGGGACAAGCTGAAGTGTAAGAAAGTAAGGGAATACGTCACTTACTGACATCATAGGCAGGAAAGAAAAATACCGGGGAGGGGAAACAATGTAAGAAGAATAATCATAATCACCACCATAATAGACACTATTTTATAGTACCGGTCTGTTCTTGCCCCTATGGCTGCTGCTTTATATGATTCTTTATAATCTTAAGAGTGAACTATATATTATTTCCTGCATTACAAAGATGAAAAAACTTAGGCAAATAATTACCAAGTAGCATACATATTAGCCTAATCTTGAACTTCTGGATTCAAAGCCCATGTTCTAGGATATCACTCTGTGTACCAGCATGGAATATGTTTTAAATTCATATATTCACTCTAAAAATGTTTGTGAATCATGTAACATGAGAAAGGAACTGTTCTAGGCAGTGGAGAAATATCTGTGAGCAAGATAGTAAGGGCCCCTGCAATCAGGGTAAGAGAATGTATTAGTAGGTACAACTGCATACTCATTAAGGAAATGAATGCCAGAATAGATTTCCTGGATCTGAATTTCCATCCACCATGCTTTCCTGGTTATCTCTATGGTGAAAGAATGTGAGATTAGGGAAACTTAAGGGACGTTTCATTTAGGACAACATCTGGCACATTATGTGCTCAATAAATATTACTTGTAACTCTTTGAGAAAACATACATTTAAAAATAATTGATTTTGGTACATACATCAAATGCTGGCTCCTAAAAAAAAAATCACCAAAACTATCTTGCCCCCTTATGATGGCAAGAGAGAGCCCACCCTGGCCAGGTCCCAGCAATATGTCAGAGAGGGGAGCACATTTTGAAATTTCATTAAGGTGGGTCTTTCAACATGGGAGCTTGAGGAGAAAACGCCATTACAGAATTCCCCTTGAGTGGTAGAGCTTGAGTTCTAACACGGAGGTCTAGTTTTTCTTCTTCTAGAATTAAGTAATCTCAAGATCTCGTCTTCGTAGAGTAGAAACTAATGGGTCAGTATAGATCTTGGGTGGCTTCAGAGATTATACTGAAGGCAGACTTTAGTTTACCAAGGAAGCAGTTTCCTTCAGCGTAGCAGGATGTAGCCAAGAGGCTTTTGTGTCACTGATCCCACACCAGGCTTTTAGAGCTAGGCAATAATATATTTAAATAGTTTAAATATGAGATTGTCAAATAGTTTTGTAGTGTTTCAGTGTGACTCATCAAGAATAGTTTAGCACCAGACAATACATTTTGTAGTGTCAATGTCATCAGTCGATCTAAAGCAAAAGAAAGGTAGTGGGTTTTACTTATAAGATCGGAAAACTAGATATTTCCAGATAGGCGATGTCTGCCCTGTAGTTCTCATGCAAGTTCAATTCCTGTGAAAGTTTAGTTACAAAAACTGACTTCCACCCAAGATCCTCCAGTATTGTCTTGGTTGACACAGGAAACGTCTTCTCCAGATGCGACAGGACAGTGATTGTAGATTTCTGGCTGTCCAGCATGTTGTTGTGTTTGCCTTGTCATCTGTTAGCTGGGCCTCAGCTGTTACTCATTTCAAGGAATTGGGACCAAGAGAAACTGAGTGGCTTACAAAGGAAAATGTGTACAAACTCCACAGTCAGTTTGATTTTATGCTTTAACCCTCCACACATAAATTGTAGCCAGATATTACTCATACTCAAGAGTGATTAAATGCAAAACAAATCATGTGATATAAATAATAAATGCCTTATAAGTAACATAGTTAAATGTAACCTAAACCTTAAATCAGGTAGATAGAAAATAACCAGAAAAAGAATACAGATTAAAACATGACAATTTACCATATTGTTCTGTGGATCTTAAGGGGAAGCTGTCTGCATTTTATTTAGCCATCTACTCGGTTGAAGTCTTAGGTAGGAGCCATTTCTTTCCAAAGACCATCTGCTTCTAATGAGTTCCTAAGATTTCTCAGCTTGAGGTCTCCAATAATGATTTAAGATGGTTTATCCCTCTTTGATTGAAAGGCATCACTCTAAATATCAACCTCATGGAATTTTAATTCTGCACTAGTTTTAACAGTACCTGATATGTTTTTTTTTTTTTTCAGAGTTCGAAGGCTATCTTTCTCTCTCAAATTTTAGATCACAGCTCCAGAATTTAACAGCTGTATAGGAAGATTTTGAGGAAAGGCTATTTGTATCTTTTGATTTAAAGGAAACCCTAATCTAAATCCAAGCCAGCAGAAGTTTCCACTTGTCTAACAGCTATGGCTATTGCCACAGGGTCAAGACAGATATGTTAGTAAGCTGGTCTCTGAGGATTCTGATGAAACTGAATCAGAATACTAGGAGTTTGTCTGTCCACATTACTCATATACAAATTGGTAGAAAATTTTATTATAATTGCAGTGTTCTTAGTATAGTTCCTCCACCCATGTTGGTTATGTGCAGAAGCCAATTTGCCTTTGCTGTGGTGGATAATTTCATGTTAAATTCTTGCAATTTTTCCTTTGAGGTCACCTGGCCCTACTAAATGTCCATACTGAGAGTACCAGAGATTATTCTCATGAAATGCACCTGCAGATTTCTCCCAGCAACCCTTCGCTAACTCTGGAGGCAGTGTCTGGCATTATATACCAAACTCTCAAAAGATTTAATCATGACGGACAGGATCTTAGTGAGGGTTGTCTGCTGGGGCCTTTCCTTTAGCTTCCATGGTATCCCGTTTTGTATGAGTGTTTACTTTCATAACAGCCACCCATTTAGGAAACTTCAGAGCACTCTGAAGTTACTTAATTTGCTGACCATTCTTAACTGAGGCTTCTGCTGGGATCAGGAACCCTGTTTACTCACAAAGCACTCCAAAATCATAGCTTCACTCAAGGCATACTTCTTATCACTGTGTGTCACTCTCTTCTCTCTCTCCAACGGATCAGATCTGTGGACGGCAATGAGATCTGCTTTCCGGATATATTTTGTCTAGGAACAGAATCCAAATAGGCTGTTGATTTTCCTGAGTGGACAAATAAGTATAGATCACTTTGATCCAAAGTGACACTAATAAACATTAGAACATGAATCTACCACTATAAAATATACTGCCTCAAGGAGTCACTGAAAATAAAATGGTATTTTGGTGTGGTACTATAGGGAAACGGAATAATATTTATGGTTTCAAGGTCCTAAACAAATCTCCATCTCTGTCAAGTAGGTTTTTGGAATTGGAAAGTAAAAGTGTTATACAGAACGGTACAAATTTTTGGCTTGTGTTTTTAATCCTGTTTCAGAAGGTACTGTGCGAGTTTAGATAGCAACTTAGATTGATAAATCTAAACCTTACTCAGTTTAGCCCAAATAATCCTACCTATAGTAGTAGAAATTTTTGTGTGCAGAAATGTTGAGCACTTCCTTGAGATTTTCAATAGGCACTTGATTTAGATACGAAAGTCGTAGGAAATCAATTTCCCAATTATCTGTGGACGGTTTATGAGGAGGGGAGTCCTCAGGGACTCACAGCCTAGACCATGCAGAAAGTGTTTAGTTCACAATCCCACTTGTTAGTAAATCTCTACTTATCAAGTGAGGAGAGATGGTATTACAGTGGAAGAAATAAGGTAACTTATCTAAAGTCTGGGGGTGATTTGTGACGGGCTGGAACATGGGGAACATCTGAGCATTACTGGAGAAACCTACCACCCGAATATTTTGTCTTTCTGAGGAAGAAGTTGTATATAGCAGTAGTGTTAAAAATTGGCATTACAGCACTTATCAATTTTTTAAATTGCAAGTTTGTCTTTTAACATTTAAAGAAAGTTCTCCTTTTGACTTTGAGGGTAAAATGGGTGATTAGTCATTTGATCCTCACTTGAAGCACCTTGATTAATTACTTATTTCATTTGTTCCTCCTTTTAGATTCTCAGCTAAGGCAGGACAATCATTTTCCCAAAGTACTTAGTGTTTACAGGTGTCTGGGATAGGAGGATGTAGTTTTGTCTCTAGTATGATTTTGTTTCATTATAAAACTCAGTGTTTAGTGAGGTGCTAGAGATCTGATAAGTGTGACTATTTCCCATTCTAGTTTTTTTAAAGAAGAACCTCCATTTCTGGATTAAGTTATTTACATCCTTTTCTATGATTTTTAGCACTTATCATTTAATATAAAGTATATTCTTTAACATTTTAATGAGTGTCTGTCTGCTTGCACTAAAATATAAACATGCTGAGCATAGAGATTTTTGTCTGTCTTTCACTGTGCTAATATACCAATTCTCTGACTGTGAAAGAAATAAAAATTAACTTAAATTTGAAAATTAAGTGCTAAATTTACTCCAAACTATTGGTCTGTTAAAGGAGAAACTGCACAAGAAATTTCAACTTTTTGTTTCTTAAAGGGAAAAAGGCAAAGTTATATAGCATTTAAAGGATGAGTAGAATTTAAGTTAAATTTATAATAAGCAGTATTTGGGGTAGAGCAAAGCAAAAATGGAACTGATTGGATGGAGCTGATTTTATGAAAGTCAAAATAGAGATGACTGGAAGGATTGGAGAGCAGTTCAGGTCCAGTAGTATTTGCTAAATATGGAGATTTTAGTTAAAAACCAGTTTTGACCACTTTTGCAGCTTCCTGAGTACTGTGTAATTCTACCAGGGGAAAGTAGAATTTGCAGCATTTTCGTACATATGGATGATGTCCTTCAGCAAGGGTGGCATTTTTTTTTTTTCCGTCTTGCCATCAAAACCTGGAAAAGCACAGGGAACATGAAAGTAGGAATATAGGACAGTGTTTGTAGTCATCTAGATATTCTGTTTGCCTTTGTAGATGATTGCAATTTTTCCCAAATTAAAATTTTAAAAATATAAAAAAAAATTGGAAGACTAACATTTTTGACAGTCATTTAAAAAAATACAGTTGACCAGTGAACAATGTGGGTTAGCCATGCAAACAAGTCTCCCCTCCCCAGTCAAAACTCTGCATATAACCTTACAGTCAGCATCCTGTATCTGTGGTTCTGTGTCTGAGGATCCATATCTACAGATTCATCCAACCACATATCCTGTAATACTGTAGTAAATATTTATTTTAAAAATCTGTGTATAAGTGGATCTGTACAGTTCAAACCCATGTTGTTCAAGGGTTAACTGTATCAATAAAATGGGAAAATTCATTAAAACAACAACTAGTGAAAAAAAATCAACAAGAAATAGAAATAGAAAATAGAAATTGTCCTATATATCCATAGTGAAAATCTTTCCATGCAAAAATACTCCAGGCACTAAATATTCTCACTAGTGGATTTTTACAAATATTTAAGGAAAAATGTTATTCTCAGTTTCTCAGAATAGCTTAATTCTAGTAAGAATTAAACCTGATAATGACACTGTAAAAAAATGAACTTATAGACTATGACTACTATGAATATAGATGCAGACATCCTAAATACAATAATATTAAATCAAATCACATAAAATATTTCAAAACTAATACATCAGAACCACTTGGAGTTTACTTATTAAGTGAAAGTTTTTCTCCTACGTTCAAAATATCACTTAAGACTTCCAGTTCCAACTCTGGTATGTGAAGAGCTTGGAAATCATTATTTCTGTCCTTATAACAAGATAAAGGTAGAGAAACTAAAAATATATATATATAAATGATTTCCTTGGAATCATCAGAGACCTGAAGATACAGGGAAAACTGCCACCCCAAAATCTGGAGAGACAGACTCATCCATTGAGATACAGATGAGATCTTCTTGGCTGAAACAGAAGCTACAAATTGGTAGGAAAACTTAAATGGCAATTTAGATAAATAGCCAGATTTAATGTGGACTAGAGTAAAAGGGAGAAACTTCTGGGAATGCTCACACTTTGGGGGGCTTTAACAACAAGAACCTCACAAGTTTCTCATGGTAGAGATTTGAAGAAGACCCCCTTATGACTCTGGAATGAAGGTTGGGGGAAGAGTGATCTTTGTGAAATATACCCAAAGAATTTTCCATATAACAAAGGCAATCTCCAGGGGAAAGACTTGAACAAAGCATTGTCCCACTTGGGAGAAGGGCATTTCTCAATCTCTGGCCTCTAGCCATTCTATCTTACCAATCTGAAAACACACACACACACGCACACACATACACACACGCATACACTTCAACTGAGGTCAGTAATTCAAGGAAACAGATTGGGAAGAGTAGAGTAAGGAAGAGAGTAGGGGACAAGGAGAAACACAACTATGCTATTGAAGACATATTTGTGAAGGTCACAATCTTAAGACACAGGCACACAAAAACAGACTTATTCAAAATGTTGTGGATCACTCAGTTCCCCCACAAGCTTATCATCCCACCAATAGGCTTCAGTATAATAACAGTGTATTACAGTTGAAAGATATCAACTGCAAGACACCAACTCTCTCAAGAGTACTTAGGGAAACACAGAGTCAAGAGAGGAGACAAAACAAGAACACGAAAGGAATCTGACACTTCTGATACCTCTAGGAACAACAAACATTAAACAGAACACAACTCCTACTTAGATTACCATAAATCTCACACCAAATTGTTATTTATCTCCATTCCTAATACCAGATACAACTCAACAAAAATTACAGTGCATGATATATGGCAAGGAACAAAAACAGTCTGAAGAGATAAAACAATGAATGGAACCAGACTCAGAACACAGATGTTGAAATTATCAAATAGAGAACTTATAACAACTGATTAATGTGCTAAGAGCCCTTAGGATAAAAGAAGACATTATGAAAGAATAGGTAGGTTATACAAGCCAAGAAATAAGAACTGATAGGGGGTGCTAGAAATAAAAAATAGTGTACCCTAAATGAAGAATGCCTTCAACAGGCTTATCACTAGACTCAACACAACAGAAGAAAAATCAGTGAGACTGGAGATACTCCAGTAGAAATTTTACAAAATAATGAGCAAAAAGGAAAAAATGGAAAAACATAATAGACCATCCAAGAACTATCAAATGATTTTTAAAAAGTGTAAGAGACGTAATTGGAATACCAGAATGATAAAAGAGAGAAAGTACAAAGGAGAATAAATGCTTAAAGTAATAATGGTTAAGAATGTTTAAAAATGAATTGTAAACATCAAACCACAGGTGCAGGAAGCTTAGAGAATACAAAGCAGGAAAAAATGCAAGACACACACACATACAAACACACACAAACAATAACAACAATAAAGCCTATGCACCTTATATTCAGCTGAAGGAAACCAAAGACAGAAAATCATCAAAGAGGCTAGGAAAAAACCCACAATGTAGAGAATATAGAGAATTACAGTAAATTACAGTGGACTTCTTATCAGAAATCATGAAAACAAGAAGAGAGTGAAATGAAATATTTTAAATGTTGAACAAAAAATTCTACCTAGAAATCTATATCTAGCAAAATTATTCTTCAAAAGTAAAGGATAAATAGACTCTCAGACAAAGCAAAAATGAGGGAATTCTTGCCATCAGACCTGTCATACAGGAAATGTTAGAAGTTCTTCAGGAAGAAGAAAAATTATACAGGTCAGAAACTTATCTCTATAAAGAAAAGAAAAGCTTTGGAAAAGAAATAAATGAGGTAAAATAAAATTATTTTTCTGAAATATTCTTTAAAAATGCTTAAAGTAATAATAGTAACAAAATATTGGGTAGTATGGCATATGAATAGTGAAATAAATAACAGCAATGTCATAAGAGATGGGAAAGAGAAATTGAGAATACTCTGATCTAAGAAAGCTGTACTACACATGAAGTAGTATAGTGTAATTTGAAAGTGAGTTTGAATTAGTTGAATATTTGTATTGTAAGTTCTGCGAAAACCAATAAAAAATAAAAAGAAATAAAAATTGATATGCTAAGAGAGGAAATAAAATGGGGGGATAAAGAAACAGAGTAATGCAATGACTAGAAAATAGTTGCAAACATGGAAATATTAATCCAACAATACTAATAATTATTTTAATGTGAATGGTTTAAATTAAAGTACAGAGATTGTTAGAATAAATAAAGAAACAAGACTCAACTAAATGTTGTTGGCAAGAAACCTACTTTAAAATTAAAGATCTAGATAGGATAAATGAAAAGGGATTGAAAAAGATATATCATGATAAAACTAATCAAAAGATAGCTGGAAAAGCTATATTGATTTCAGACAAAGCCAACGTTAGAACAAAGATTAAAATTCTTTAAAAAAAATTCTTAAAGAAGACATAACAATCATAAACATGTATGGCCCTAACAACAGAGTGTCAAGATATTTTAGGTAAAAGTTGAAAGAACTAAAATTAAAAATTAGACAAAGCCACTATGATAGTTGGAGACTTCAGCACCCCTCTGGCAGTGATTGATCAAGCAGGCAGAAAAACAGTAAGAATGTAAGTGATCTAAAGAGCACTATCAGTTTGTCTGACTGATGCTTATACACTACTCCATCCATCACAAGGAGAATACATATTCTTCTAAAGCTCACATGAAACAGTCAGCAAAACAGATCATATTATGTTCCATGAAACAGACCTTAACAAATATAAACAATTAGAAGTTATACAAAGCAACAATTGAATAAAACTAGAAGTTGATAAAGGTATAACTGGGAAATCCCCAAATATCTGAATTAAACAATACACTTTTAAATAACAGATACATAAAAGAACAAGTAATTAGATAAATTAAAAAATATTTTGAACTAAGTCAAAATGAAAATACTTATCATCTTTTGTTGGACACAGCTAAAACATTGTTTACTGGGGAAAATGACATTAAATTTATATATTAGAAAAGAAAGAAAGACTGAAATTCATACTCTAAATTTTACCTCAGGAAAATAGAGGAAGAACACTTTAAGCCTAAAGCAAATAGAAGAAAATAAATAATATTTAAAAGTCAGTAAAATTACGAAAAGGAAAACAGTAGAGAAAATGAACAAAAAAAAAAGCAAGTTCTTTCAAGAAATCAGTAAAATTGCTAAAACTCTAATCAGGCTAAGCAAAGAAAAAAGATGACACAAATGACCAATATCAGAAATAAAGAGTCATCAGTTCTGATCCCATGGATTTAGCATAATAACAACATAATACTCTGAACTCTATGTTCCCAATTGGTTAACTTAGATGAAATAGACCAATTACTCAAAAGACAAATTACTAAAACTCACACGAGGAGAAATACATATCCTGAATAGCCCTAAATCTATTAAAGGAATTAAATTAATAAGTAATAGCCTTCAGAAAAAACACCAAACCCAGATAGTTTTACTGGTGAATTTTGCCAAATATTTAAGGAAGAAATAATGCGAGCCATCCACCATTGCTACCAGAAAATAGAAATAGTAATAAAAAATAATAATATATTAATAATGATAGTAAAAATAAATTAGTGTTAATTAATTACGTTAGATCATTATTAGCCTAACACCATAACCAAATAAAGACATTACATGGAAGAAAAACTACAAACTAGTATCTGTCATGAGCATCCTCAAGAAATATTAGCAAATTAAATCTAACAGTGTAGAGGAAAAAATTGTACACCACAAACAAGTGAAATTTATTCCAGGTATGCAAGACTTTTTCAACATTCAAAAATCAATCAATGTAATCCATCACACCAAAAGGCTACAGAAGAAAAACCATATGATCATATCAGTAGCTGCTATAAAACCATATGACAAAATCCAGTATTCATTTATGATGAAAATTCTCAGTAAACTAGTAATGCAGAGAAATTTTCTCAATTTGATAATAAATGTCTACAAAAAGCCCTACAGCTAACATCATATCTCCTGATGAAAGACAATGCTAATTTCAGGGAAAAGGCAAGGATGTCCTCTTGCACCACTCCTATGCAAAATCACACTGGAAGTCTTTGCAATAAGACAAGAAAAATTGTTAAGAGGCATACAGATTGAAATTGAGGCATACATCTCTTTCTTCAGAGATGACATAATTGTCTACATAGAAAATCCCAAAGAATCTACAAAGCAAAACAAAACAAAAGCTTCCTGAAGTTAAATAAAATAAATGAATATGACAAAGTTAATGGATTAGAGATTAATATTAAAAAGTCAACAGTTTTCTATATATTATTTGTGAACAATTGGAATTTGAAATAATTTTTATAAATACTGTTTACAATTGCAATAAAAAAGAAAAATACTTAGGTATACATCATTTTATATATACATATATATGCATAAATATTTATATAAAATCTAAATGCAGACAATATGCAACTCTAATAAAAGATATCAAAGAAGATGCAAGTAATGAACAGACAGTTCATGAATTGGAAGACACAATATTGTTCAGAAGTCAATTCTTCCCAACTTTAGATACAATAAATCCTATTTAAAACCTCCAGAAGTTACTTTGTAGATATCAACAAACTGATTTTAAAGTTTATATGGAAAGGCAAAATAACTAAAGTTAACCAACATAGCACTGAAGAAGAAAAAATTTTGGAGGACTCATAATACCCTAAGACTCTTACTATAAACCTACAGTATTCAAGACACCATGACATTGGCAAATAAATAGACATACATCAGTAATACAGAACAGAGAACCCAGAAGTTCATACACACAATTATAATTATAATTGATCTTTGACAGGAGTTCAAAGGCAGTTCAATGCATAAAGAATAGTCTTTTCAAAAATCATGCTAGAACAAGGGGATTCCATATGCAAGAAGGGGACCTGTACACGGACTTGACATGTTCCATAAAAATTAACTCAAAAGAAATCATGGCACTAAATGTGAAATGTAAAGCTATAAAGCTTCTCAAAGTAAACATAATAGAAAATCTATGTGATCTTGGGTTTTGAGATGATGAGTTTTTAGATACAACACCAAAAGCATAAAGCCATGAAGAAAAAAATGAGTTAAACTGTATTAAAATTAAAAGCTCTGCTCTGGCAAAAGAAACTGTCAAGTTAATGAAAAGACATGGATTGGAAGAAAATATTTTCAAAGCACATGTCTGATAAAGCCCTTCTGTACAAATATATAAAGAACTCTTAAAATTCAGCAGTAAGAAACAACCCACTTAAAAAACGGGCAAAGATTAAATAGACACCTCACCACAGAAATATACACATGACAAATGACCATATGTAAAAATGCTCTGTATTAGGGAGATGCAAATTAAACAAACTGATACCACCACACACCTAAGAAAATGACTAAAATCCAAAGAAATGACAATGCCAATTATTGGTAAAAATGTAAGAAACAGAAACTATCATTTATTGGTGGTGAGAAAGGAAAATGGTACAACAATGTTGGAAGACAGTGTGGCAGTTTCTTACAAAGCTAAATATTCTGCATTTAGCCACTGTGCTCTTAAGTATTTACCCAAATGAGTTGAAAACTTAGGTCCACATAAAAATTAGCACGAGTAATTACAACAGCTTTGTTTACAATTGCCAAAATTTGGCAATTATAAATAAAATATGGACTTTTAAAACCTATTTAGGAGTTGGGGGATCCCAGGGTGGAATACAAATATGAAAAAAAAAAGAATCTGTTACAAATGTATGAAGCAACCTCACTGACGAGGTTAGAAGAAAAAGGTGCTGACTTAAGTAACTGGGGGAGTTAGTGAAATCTGTAAGACTAAAGGCAAACTGACTGCCCTGTAGTCTGCTTGATAAAGCTGTTTCTCATGGGTGTATGGATTAACAACTCTGAAACCACTATATATGTCCACTAGGATTAAACAAGTAAGTGGTTGGCAGATGGTATAACGTTTCTTGCTGTTGGAGTAGAAGGTTACAGACAAACAATGAGAGGTTAGAATGATGTGTATGATAATGGATCAGAATTGGAAACATCAGTATGAACTTGTATATATATTTATAAATATACATAAATATACATACATATATACACAGTTACTGTACCTGTACATATTTCCTTAGCCTATCAACTGAGTAAGCCTCCAAGCAATGATAATCCAGTAACCACAGGCACACCTTGAACCCATATCTTGGTTTCTAATACCACTCTTCAATGAAACAAACCAGGAGTCCTTTCAAAAATGGCTGATTCTAGGAATCGGCAGAAAATATAAAAGATGAGCCTGGCAGATGGGTAGAGCTCAGTGAGGGTGCATGCATAGCACCCTTACAGGGTCAATCCCCAGTACCTCTGTTAGAAAATAAATAAATAAGCTGAACTACCTCCCTGCCACAAAAAACAAACAAACAAACAAACAAACAAACAAACAGAGATGAGCTTGAAGCATCCTGCAGTGCCAGAAAGTAAGGAAGTGCTAAACTTACACACAAACACACACACACACACACATTGATGGAATAATGTCAAAGTGACAGAAGCCAACCAAAAGAGATTCAAATGGTCAAGTTTGGAACAATTTGAACAAAATAAATAACATAGTATTGGATTATAACCCAAAGTAAAAAATAATTATCCATGAATCCACACTAATATAAAAAAGTAAATAAATAAATTGGGAGAATAGACAAATTTTTGTGCAGAAGAATTTTTTAAAAAATATTTTGAGCTACTTTGGCTTCAAGGAGGTGCAATGTAACTCCTCACTCCTCAAGTGTGGTCTGTGCATAGGGACTTCTTTGTAAAAAATACAGTATAAAATGGCAGGTGGAAGGAAAAATAACTTTACAGAGAAAAAAAAATCTGACAAACACTACCTCAGCGAGGAATCAAGGCTAAAATAAATAGTGATAAGTCATATTGATAGAATGTACCCATGATAGGATATGATGAGAATGGCACTTTATTTCTACAGTCTTCCTTCCCAAAACCCAAACCCCAGTATAATCATAAGATAATAATTAGACAAATTCCACTTGAGAGAAACACTCTACAAAACACTTGATTAGTTCTCCTCAAAGGTGGGAAGACCATCAAAACAAGGAAAATCTGAGAAAGTGTCACAGTTAAGAGGATCCTAAGCAAACATGACAACAAAATGTCACATACTGTATGGGGTCATTGAACAAAAGTAGGACAGTAAGCAAAAACAAGGAAATCTGGGTAAAGTGTAGACCCAAACAACGTACCAACATTGATTAGGTGTGTGACAAATATACTATACTCATATAAGATGGTAATAATATGTGAAATGGGGTATTGGGTACTTGGTAACTCTATATGTTACTCTCACAACTTTTAAAAACAAATCTAAAACAATTCTAAATTAAGTTTAATTTAACTTAATTTTATTTTTTAACATTTTTTATTGAGTTATAGTCATTTTACAATGTTGTATCAAATTCCAGTGTAGAGCACAGTTTTTCAGTTATAATTTTAAAGTCATTCAAATCAGTGTAATTCATCATAGTAGCACGAAAGGGGAAACATCATATGATCATCTCAAAAATAAAAAGCATTTGATAAAATACAAAACCTATTCCTCATGAATGTCATGGGAACTGGGAATTGAAAAAAAATTATGTAATGAGATAAAGGGTATTTACAAAAGAAGTCAGTTGCAAAATCATTAATAATGGAACTATTGAAAGTTTTTCTCCTGAGATTGGGAGTAAAACAAATTATCTGTCACCATTTCTGTTCAGCACTATACTGGGTGTTCTAGTGCAGTAAGTCATGGAAAAGGAATAAAAGGTGTATAAGGATTAGAAAGAAAAGGTATAAGTAAATTTCATTATTGACAGACAACAAAGTGGTGTCTACACATGTATATGTGTTAGTATATACCTCTATCTGTATATCTATATCCAAAAATAATTTGAACATAATTAAAATTAGGAAATTAATTTAGCAAGTTTCTATATTAAGAAGCAAGTAAAGACAATGAAATATGTTTATGCAAAAATAAAAAATAAAAATAAAGATTTTAAAATATAATATTTTCAGGAACACCAGAAATATCAATTACATAGGAAAAGATCTACAGATTATTATTATTGTAAAAGAGTATTACAAAACATTATCAAAAGGAAGTAAGTGATATCTTACAAATGAAGAGATATAACATATTCAGATTGGCAGATATGATTATACAGGGATGTTAATTTTCCCCCAGATTCATTTTAAATATTTAATGGAATAGCATCCCAAATCCAAATCCCATTAGGTGTTTTGGAAATTGTCAGCCTAATTTCAAGAAAATATATAATGCAAAGAGCCAAGGTTGTCTTGACAAAAATGAACAAATTTTATGAGTTACATGACAAAATTTCAAAGCCTTTTATAAGGTTCCAATAATTAAGACTGTATGTACTGACAAAAGATAGAAAACTGTCCTAATGGGGGTAAAATAGAGACTTCACAAACAGATCAAAAGATATATGATTACTTGATTTATAATAAATGTGCCACTGTTGCATAATGAGGAAAGGGTGGTCTGTTCAATAGTTGATGATTTATTAAAGATTAATATGAAAAAATTAAGTCCATTTTCAAACCATACAAAGAAATAATTTCTAGGTGTAATGTAGACACATATGAAAGGCAAAACAATAAGGTCTTGAAAACACCGTAGAAAAGTAGTATCATGATTTTGGTGAATGCAAAAAATGAAAACTGCATAACACCACCACTAACCATAAGGGAAAAGTTGATGAGTTAGTTTGCATTAAAACCAAAACTTTGCTTATCAAAATTGAATTTGTTTATCAAAATGTATATTCAATGGAAAGTCACTGTACCTAAGACATAGTAAACTTGTACATGTCAAAAGGTGAGAAAGAAGACATTTAAATAGGTGCATGGCAAAGGAGAATATCGAAATGGCTAATAAGCATGTGAAAATGTACTCAAGGCCGTTAGCCAAGAGATCAAAGAATCCTCAAATGATAAACTCTCACCAGGATATATAAAACATTTTAAATCTAGCTATATGTCTGGTTAGAATACCCTTAGACTGGGTCTACAAACATAACTACCAGGTGTAAGAAAACTTCATACATGTAAGCCCTAACATACTTACACATGTATGTTTATCGTGGCACCACTTCTAATAGCAAAAGCATCAAAAACAAAGTGTCCATCAAGAGTTGGAGGGATAAGTAAACCTCAGAATATGCACACAGTGAAACAACAGACAGATCGCGGGGAAATAAAAATGGAGAGGCTAACATGGTAGTTGAGGGAGAGCCTCAACAGGAGAGATGTCTTCCACAGTTCATCTCACCCTGGTAATATGAAGCGATCCCAGTATGGCAGGGGGCTGCATATATAAGCTTGGCTCATGCAAGGGCCTTCCAGGGGAAAGATGGGTGACCACATACAGAATGACCACACTTGCTGGAGCTGGACCAGTGAGCACAATGCTGGTTTACTGAATTCTGGGCTGCTTAGGGCTGGATAATAAACCACAGAGCTAAGCTAAAAAAAAAAAAAAAAAAACTCCGTAGCACAGGAATATTTCATCCACAGTTTTTAGAGCTGAGTTGAAAAAAGAATCCACAGTAGCAACAGGTATGAATGAGAATTACCAAAAGTGACAATTAATCTGGACCCTCTCCTCCTTCGGTGATTACAGAGAGCTATGGTTCCAAATAGACCTGTGGAGAAATAAAGACTACCATGTGAGATGTTTACATTAGTTCCTTAAGGGAATGTGGATATTACTATGGCTAATTCTTCTCCATGAGTGATTCATATTGATGATATGATTCTCATGAAGAGGACTTTAATTTGTACCTGAGCTTTGCTTTGATTGAATTTGAGAAATCTTCTTACTCATTAGTTTTCATTTCTATGGTGCATTATTTGGTTGGATCGAAATTCGTATATAGACAAATTTGTTTGTTACATTATTTTGAGTTTGCTAAGGTGTTATGGTATTTGTGGATCATAAATGAACTATTCATTGAAGGACCATGGCAGTTGCAGCCAGAGGTTTAAGATTCAGGTATATGCTTTGCCCATGATAAATGAGATTGAATAAAATAAGTAACCTGAAACTGATATCAAGATTCTGGTTATCATGCGACTTCATTAGATTAATTTTAACTGAGAAATACATGCTATGAGAAATGCCAGTTTTTTTTTTTTTTTCCTGCTCTGGCTTACTGGAAGATAGAGCAAAGACCTGGTTAAAGTAGTAAGATTTTATTTCTGCATAAAGGCTCCTGACAGGTGCTTGAGGCCAAGGTATCTTACTTGTCTTGATTTGACTGTGTTTGGTGAATCACTTGTTTTTTATACAAAAGAATGTGGCCTCCCCTTTTTTGAGTAATATCCCTCATTTAAAAACAGGGACACATAAGCAATGCAGACATAAGATACGTAGTTTTCATCTTTGACCACTGCCCTAATCCTGTCCTCACAGACAAAGACAAATGGGGGAAAGGACCCTTTAGCCCACTTTCCTTGGGGCACTATGAACTGCCTGGCTGTCCTGCACTGAATCTCTCAGACCTTCCATCCACTAGTCTACTTGGGACCAGAAATTAAGGATGCCACCCCTAGTAAGAGATTAGAAGACAAAGAAGTTGTAGGTGTGGGTGGTGCCAGGGTTTAAGCGAATAAGGACATCTTGTCTTAAGGAGAATCATGCTTAGTAGAACTACACTGGAGCCCAGCACAGGTGACAATCGCAGACTGTGAAGTGGGAGAGAGGGTTCATTGGAGTAGAAATTCTATTAATGGGCTTTAGACAGCAAATCCCACATGGGAAACTTGTTTCAGCCACCTCTTTCTGTCTCCTTCCAAGTAAGCAATGTCTTATATTAATCAGATTTTGATGATTTATTCTCATTTTTTATTTATACCTCACATCTCTTTTATTTTCTTTTACCTTGTGTATATGTTACATGGATTAGGCTGCCTTTGATAACTGAGAAATTTGAAACAGACTTCTAAACTAGTAAAGACTTGCTTCTGTGGCTTTTAGGTTTATTCTTTCAGACAATATAAATATCTTTATGGGTTATTTTCTCCATGATATATGTCTATTTATCTATATATCTATATCTATATCTATATCTATATCTATATCTATATAGTGAGATCCTCAACGGAAGAATTTTACTTTTCATCTGAATTTGTTTTACTGAAATTTGAGAAAACTTTTTGATTCATCGGCACCATTTCTATAGTGCAATATTTGCTTGGTTCTAAATGCCCAAGTAGACAAACTCAATCCTGTTGTATTAGTTAAGATTTTTCATTTGTAGATCATTTTGGACTATGAATATTCAAGGATCCTGGCAATTGTGAATCCTTGAAATCCATATATTTGTTTTTCTGTGGATGTAAAATAATCAGTAAAATTGGGAGTTTCCTGACATCCTATTTACTTTATTTTTACGAATAGTGCCCGTGAAATACAGTTTCCATTTTTGACCACTGTCCTACTCCTGTCCTCCTAGACAAAGATTACTGAGATGGATGGACTTTCTGTCCTTCTAAACCAGGGACACATGAAAGCTACCCAGGCTAACTTCTCTGAGTCTATCCAAACGCCAATCCACATTGGCACAAAGTTTTTTTGTTTTGTTTTTTAAAAGACTTTATTTTTTTAGAGCAGTTTCACGTTCACAACAGAATTGAGCAGAAAATACAGAGTTTGCACATAGCCCTCCCCAGCCACACATATATACTCCCCTACTCTCAACATCCCTCATCAGTGTGGCATGTTTGGTACAATCAATGAACCAATATGGACACATTATTATCAACCAAAGTCCATAGTTTACATTAGGGTTCACTCTTGATGTACATTCTATGGGTTTTGACAAATGCATAATGACATGTAGCCACCACTGTAGTATCATACAGAATACTTTCATTGCCCTAAACCTCCCTTGTCACATTGGCACAAGGTTTTTAAGGATGCCAACCCTGGTTAGAGTTTTCAGGATCAAATAAATATATAAGGGTAGTGCCATGGCTTGTGTCATGAGGAGATCTGATAACATAAAATTTATGTTAATCCCCAGCATAAGTGCCATTCTTGGGAAGGGTTGTAGGAGTGTTCTAGGCTGTACAAAACAGAACTATGGAAGCAGATATGATTAAGAGAAAAGAGCGAGTAGTCATTGAAAATTTGGCTAAGAAACTGTGCAATAGAATGAAAGCATCAGATTGGGCAGGCGTTGCCATAATGACTTGGAAGAAAGGGAATGAAAAACAGTCATGCCACTAAATGGCAAATAGGAACTGAAGCTACAATGTAATCGAACCCTATTTATTTTTCATTTCAATATAAAGAATATCAGCCCTATCCTTTTGTAACTCCAATAACTCAACTGCCTGTTAGAATGTATTAAGGACTGCTGGGAAGGCTGAAAATGCTAAGTGTCTGTATTCCCTTTTCCCTAGTGCTCTGGAGAAATCCACAGAAATTTCTTGAGGTGCTGTGCACTGTGTTTTCAGGCTACAGCCCTATACATAGGAATGCCTACTGGCTGTCTCATGGATCGTTGCCTCCAGTTGACTTTCTTTGACTAATGAAATAGGAACAAAGAAGGCAAAATGGTAATCCCCATATTAGGGAGTCCCAAGTCCTCAGGAATCTAACTGTACGCTTCCTCCAACAACTCAGGCTATTCTGTTCTTTGTACCTTGGAAACCTAACATGTGGGGCTACTGACAAGATTCCCTGGAGCCTTTCTGGAGAATAAACTGAGAGAAGCTAAGTGCTACACTCCGAAGCTGAGTGAGTCCTTCACTGTTCTTCATCACAGTTCACTGAGGCTTTGTCTACGTTTACAGATATAAATCCATGTGAAGATCAGAATAGACCTGGAATCTCTCCATTTTTATGGCACGTTTCTTGCCAGGAATTCAAACACAAGTAGGAGAGAAAGTAGGTTGATGGCAAGAACAAACAGTTTCTCAGCTATCTGTGGCTTCAACCTAGCTTTGTGAAAATATGTAGAAAGATAAGACATAAAGAAATGAAAGACTGCAGTTTAGCTGCCAAGTTATAATTATTTACAAGGGAACACAATCTTTTCTGGGGTCCCCGATAAATAAGAAAGAACATGATGATAGAAAATCAATAATTTACTATTAAAAAGTCAAGACGTTGGAAAAAAGAATGCTCTGTGTTAAGTGGGCCTTACAGCTGGGCAGGGCTCCAGACTGGGCTCCCCGGTTGAATGGGGCTAGTGGAGGATTCACTCTTCTAGCCAAGCTGCTAGCAGGGGCCCTGGTTGGGCACGGACGCTGTTGGGAGCAAATGGCTTCTGCCAAGATCTGCAGCACTGGCGGCTGTGAGCCCACGTCCCTCTCCCTTTTTCCTAACTGTCCTCAGGTGGTGTACCAATGCCAGCTCCCTCAGTGATCTACGTGAAGTGAGAGCGAGTTGAGTTTCTCAGACGATGCCACGAAACACTGGGAAAGCTAGGTGTGTGTCTCAGTTTCTCTTTCCCCAAATGGAGAAATAACGGGCCAAGGAGAGCCGTCTCAGTGTGCTGCTGTTCCAGCTCAGGGAAGGGGCAACACGTACAAAGTGAAATGTTTGCTCCAGCCCTTTTTGATGTGGTTTTCTTGGGTTTCATGCTTCCCCTGGGCACTAGAGCCTTCCTGCTGAGGGGCAGACTGTCAGAAGGGCATTCTCATCTGTGCATAGGTGCTAAGCTGTTTTCTGTGAGGGGAGTAGGGCCAGAGATGCCTAATTTGCCATCTTTCCAATGTTTTGCTTTAGATTAGCCTTCAGCCTCACAGTGAATATCCGTGCAAATAATACATATGTTCGTGGTCTGCTATGCAACCAGCCAGCTTTGGAAGAGTAGAGGCTTTCTAATGTTGATAGGAACTAAAATATTACATAGGGAAGTGAATTATCACTTTATTAGAGTCATTGAAAATTCTCCAACAGTTCTTTTCTGTGAAAAGGGATACTAAGTTTTGGAAAAAAAAAATAAATGCCTATTACTTCTGTCCAGAAACTCTTATTCATAATTTCAGAAAGACTGAACTCTGTAAGAATTAGAAAATTACAAATCAAGGGTAAATAAGAAGAATATCATGAGAAAATAGGAATTACATTATGGGATTTTTTTTTACTCCAATTGTATGCTTGGGTGGCTTTTTCATGCCACTGACAAACTTACTCAAACAGAAGGAATATGCTGAATATTTTGGAATCTTAAAACTCTTATGTAAGACTAAATACTTCAGGAAATAATACAAATATGTGCTCTTTGTGAAAAAAATTCTTTACAGGGAACATCTAAGATAAGTCAAGAATGCTACCTGAGACCAATGTTACATGGAATATGTTGACCAATTGACTTTATCAACCTTACACTTTTAGAAGGTATTAACTATTTTTATTAATGTTTGGTATGATGTTTAGATGGCCAGACATGCTTCCATAGGCTAGAACTGATGTTCAAACAATTTTAAAAAAGCACCTTACTAAATTATATCATCTCAACTTTTGGAATTCCTAAACATCTAGAATCCAATAGAGAAAGTAATTCTGTATTTGTGGTTAATTCAGGAGCTTTGTAATATCTTACAAATGCTCGAATTTTCCTACTCTTTATCATCTCCAGTCTCTGGACAAGTGGAATGAATGAACCGTACTCTAAAATTTTATGTGGCCAAAAAAAAAAACCTTACCATTTGTTTTATTAAAAATTAGGTTAACTCCCTCTAGGAAGTGTGCTATTTCTCAAATTGCATTTAAAAGATATTTGTATTTAGGGTTTAAGCCTAACCCATTATCTGATACAATGAAAAGGAGTCAATATCAGATATAATACTTGAAGAGTTTGTGGGCTTCTCTGGACTAATTTTGCCACCATGTGGCCAGATGCTGGAAAAATCCCCCTGAGAAGCTGTGTCATCACTATTGAGCGGAGACCTGGTTTATATCAAATAGGTCATCACACCAGGCAGAACCCTACCAGGTGATGTTGATAATTCACACTACCATCAAGATGAAGAAACCCAAGGAGATGCATTTTTCTCTTGTGAGACTAATACCTGTGATCGAGTGGACCACAATTCCTATTAAGAACCTTAAGGTTAAATCCTCTAGATTGTAACTTAAAATAATATGCAGGCTGAACAGAGAGCTTCTCTAATGGACAGACAGCAGGAGAGATAGATTGTTTTGTTACTTCTTAATTATCTTGACCATTTTAATTTTGATACGTATTCTTTTTCGTGTCAATTAAACATGAAGCTTATAGTATTTATTCCTTCTTCCTTTAAAAATGAATATCTTAACCTTAAGGAATTTTGAATTGACAGATCTTCTGCATATGGAGCTAGGACTCAAGAAACACCTATTTTGTCATAATTCTTCAAACCTACCAATTGGGTAATTTAAATTTAGGAGAAATGGAAAATGTCCACTCCCACAGACTGGTCAATATTACCCAAATAAGCTATCTTAAATATCACCCTTTATATTATTAAATATATAACTGGAAGAAATTTTCAACTGATCAAACTAAATACAAGTATATTCAAAATGAAAGTCCTGGAACACTAACGCAAAACTCCAACTGCTTTCTATCTTATAAAGCTACTGGAGTCCAGTTTAACGAAACTGAAATTAATGTATAATGAGGAAAAACTACCCCAGCCCAAATGATAAAGGATATTTCTTTCTCAAGTCCAAAAGATACTGTCCCATAAAAGTAAGCTTAACCTGTTAAGTGCTTGGCAATCTCCAGTCCCCGCATTTAAGATTTCTAGGATCATTAAATGAAATACATCTTTCAATATTAACAATACTGCTAATTTGAGACAATTCAATTCTATTTGTATACAATGGGTTTTACCATTATGAAATTTTTATACAGGAATTAAAATACTATCATAATAAAAACAAAAGAGACTTAATAAATACCATATTTATAGGTATATAGAAGCTGAGACCACAATTGTGAACTCTATTTATATATAAATACTGACAAACATACTCAATGCCTTGCTACAATTGCAGGAAGATGTAATTCAGATGCAAACAGGGTGGAATAAAAACCCACTATAGAATACAGTAAGAGAGAAATATTCAATACTCATCTAGGTCTCTGTGCATAACTAAACCAATATCTCTACATTAAATGAGATTCTAATAGTGTCGTGTTGCATTAGGGTCATTGAACAACATTTAATAAATGAAAGATTCTGCCAACAGAGATGAAAATGTGAGATTCAGTAATTTTCTATCCTTATTAAACCTAAAGTTGATTTTATTAATGAGGAAACCCATTTATTAATTTCAGCACCTGAATATCATGTTAATATATTATTTTAAGTATAATAATATATATGCTATTAATGACAAAAGGTGCCTGGAGATAAATACTATTCTCAGTAGCCTGATACTTAATTTGTAAACCCCGAGTTTCATGTGGATTCAGGGGTGTCATTTCAGGAAAGTTCACATGCAGTGGACAGTGCCAAATGTTTTCTGAGTATGGACTACATTCCTCCGTTAAGGAAAAGCATTAAAGAGCCATGTTCCATGACAGACCTAGTTCTATTATTTGATACCCATCCTACTCCTGTGCATTTAAGTAATTTGGCCTGCACCACTGGAGCATTAACGTGAGTCACATGCCTACCACTGAAATACGTCAAAACACCATTCCAAATTGGTACCACAATTGGCTAGTAAGTGTATTCCGGCCCAAGTGTATGTATGCGTGTGGAGTCCCACAGTTTGGGTCAGTTATGAAAACTTATTGTCCTGAAGTGACATGATGACGTAAAAATTGTGATCAATTGAATTATGATGAAGATAAACCTGTGTTTTACAGGGAAATATATGTGTAATCATTATGTCCTTTCTAGGCATTTTATTTGGCACTTGAGACAAGGAAACCTTAAAAGAGGCTCATTTGAACCAATCCTGTCTATTTGCTCAAAAGTTAAAAAAAAAATATTCATCCTATAGGCTTTATGTCAAAGATTCATAATTTTTAATAGTAAGTTATATTAAGAGATTATTTCATCACTGCTTTTCTCTCAACGTGTCTTTGAGTAAGACACTCAACCAAGGGGTGCAACACTGCACAGATGGTAATTGTCTAGTTTCCGTTGGTCATTGTGTAGCCCAGATAGAAAATTCACTGGAGGCGTTGCACACCTCAGGTAAGCAGGTCTAAGCAGAAGATAAACTGAATAGGTATATGAAATTTCCTTTTTAATGAGCGACTGACTGACATGATGTAAATTTGTAATAAAAGTTTCATTTGAACATGAAATTAATAATATAGAACTTGAGAAATTTAGATTCAGTGTCCCCAGTGCAATGTTTAATCTAACTCAACAAACATGATGAGAGAAATATTTTTATAATTTTAGGGAATTCTAACTGCTTTGAGCGACTTTGAAGTACCAAAGAATTTCCCATAAATGGAGGAAAATGCCATTGAAGAAGGGATTTGAGATTCAGTATTTGTACTGTTATGAAAGTAAATTTTTAACTTAAAATTTAGAATATACATTAAGAAACACATTTAAAATTACAGCTCATGATATGAACCCATTGATCATTTAATAAAGGATATGCTATAAATGATACCAGAAGATTCTCATTTACATGTGAATAGGCTAGTGGCACCGAATCAGAAATATTGCTTCTTTTTCTCAACGAGTGACTGACTTTAAGGAATTCTCATGAGCAAATCCAATATATTTGGATGAAATTGTATTAAAATACCTGAGCTGTGGTTCCCATTCTACGGTGTGGTTTCATTTGACCTGAATATATTAAGAATACATATTTACATGGGTTATTGAATTCATTTGTTCTACAGTTGCCAAGTTTGTATGATATTGAAGAAGACACAGCATAACAATAGCTTATTAACCATGTTCAAAAAAGGTGGTTCAATAATTTCAAAGTATTCATTAAAAAACACAGTTAAAACCACACTGCTATCTGATTTGTAATCTAAAGACTCATGTGGATTCAAGAATAAGTTTTTATGAAGTTCACATGCAATCAAAAAAGGCACAGATAAAGCAGTGATTAATAAAATGAAATTGATAAAAGAAGCAATCTCATGTTTCCAAACAGCTGAAGGCATATGTAAGTTTAATAAAATAAAATTATAAACACTCTCTTTCTACTCCAGAGGCAAAAAGGATAAACAAAACTGTAATGATTGCTGTCAAAACTGAATGTAATGACCTCTAAGAACCGATAAGATTTAAGCTCAATTAGATGAAGATGTACATTTTAAAATATGTACTACAATGTGAAAATAAACAATAAAAAGAATTTTTAAAATATTTAGTTATTGAAAATACTTAAAAAAAGTTTCAGCTGAATGCCACCAAATATTATGAAACTAATGTTCAGCATAAAATATTAATTTTAAAATATTTTGTAATAAGCATGCTAAAGAGAGAGGGAAAGGATACTTCAAAATGTCATAAATTCCTGAAAATAAAAACTCATATTATCTTGAAGACATATGATGGCCTAAAAAAATGCACAAAAGGATTAAGCTGAGGCAAAATGCACGTGGGAATCTGGAGGCAGAAAGATGGGGATCATTCTGTACCTCCTAGAACCACGGGTTTTGGGTGTGGAGGTACCTTATGCCTCAAGGAACGCTTCCACCTGGGTGAGACAGGCTGCTGTTTTCAAATTTCTTTTCTGATCTCCATTCCATCCTACCCCAGGGAGGTCTTCTGAGGCCCACCCTCATCACTTTCTTTTGCAACTGCATCTTTCAGTATGTTCTGGAAAGGTGTTCTCCATAGCTTGAAAATTTTGAGGTGCATGGGCATCTTAGGTCCTAGGATCCTAGGCCCAGAGCACACTGAACAACGGAGGCAGCCCACCTCCAAACAGTAAAGAGGAGGGAGCCCTTTCAGGAACCTCAGTGTTGACAGAAGGGTGGTTTCTCCAGCAGCTGGAGTTCTACAGGATAAGGCCTCTGGCCCTGAAAAGTTTTTCTTTAGAGCGGAATTCTAATCCAGTTGGAAATGGAGGCAAGGTTTCCTTCACTGGCCACCCAGGGAAACATTCATTCAACTCTCTGCATACTTTCAGACCGATAATTCAGACCTGTTGACCAGATGGCCACCTTTGGTCTGTGATATGCCGTCTACACAGAAGCAGTGTAGGGAACTACCAAGGCCCAGGCTTGGGTGCCATGCCCAGCAGGCATGAGCATATTTTGAGGGCCCCAGGGGTCAAGGTTGCTGACTCTTGTGGGAGCTGACAGGTGAACACTGAGCCTTCACGAAGCCTGGCATGGACAGCTTGAGGAACCCTGGGCACTTGGGGATGCCAGCTGTTCCTGATGGGCCATTTGACTGGTTTCACTTCACTCTACTGGGCCCCTTGTGTTTCACGTGGAGCTCTTTGCTTCCAAAAGCCACTGACCTTAAAGATGACACCCTCCAGAAAAGAAACCACTTGTGATTGTACTTTTCTAGCTAGGTTGTTGACAACCCTAGTTGACAAGACATAGTACCATCTCCATTGATCGATCATATTGACTTGCAGGAGAGGGGAGACCCCATGATGGGGGCCAACAAGGGAGGGATTTGCATTGTTGCTCTTTGGGGGTCATGGGCACACCTTGGAAAGGAACACTGACCCAACAGAAGGTGGCTCTTGCCCCACTTGAGAGAGCCCATGAAAGGCTTGTCCTGGAGGACTGCTGGTGGGTCATGGGCCAGTCACCAGATATCTGCTTGCCCCAGTGTAATTTCTATAACTTTGTGGCATGATTCACTTCATGTCCTAGAAAAGGGGCAAAGCCAAGCATCCCATCTACCGCCCACTGCTGGACCGGACCAGAGTCGAGACCTTCACAAGGGCTCTGTTCCCCAGAACACATGCTTAGGGTTTGGCCAGCCGAGACACCCTTGTGCTGTGCCTTCTGCTGGGGACTAAATCAGTGATGCTCAGCCTTCTCTGTGGGGTCTTTTTTGGTTCATCATTGATTTGACCTTTAACACATTGTTCATGGATTCATTCAACACTCATCCAATGCCGTCCACTCTTTGGTTCTCTATGAGAACCTATGTAGAGATAGAGAAAAAAGAATGATGAGGAGGGCTAGAGGTGGAAAGGTTGAGAGGTGGGTAGGTCCGTATGCATATCAGGTATGTGCTCTATGTCTCTGTGGATAAATGCCTTGTTGATCTTTGTGTTACTTGATTTACAATCATGGGTGCAGAGTGTGTCCTCATTGGATGGAGGAAGATGTAGCACTTACGATGCACAATCGCTAAAGGATGGACTAGGAGTTCTCATAGCTGTCCTCCCCCTCTCTAGCCAGATGACACTTCCAGAGAAAGATCTGAGTTGGGCATATTGCCCCTGGGGCAACAGAAGTCAGCTTCTGTCCAGCAGCAGGAAAAGGCTAAAAGTCACTCACGTCTTTTGGATATCCTAAAGTCCAGAAAGAATCTCAGGTAAGCCTACTGAAATGCTAGCACTCGATGCATGGGAAGCACCTTTGTTGGGTCGATGATGAGAACACAGATGGGCTTGAAGAGAAATGATGACCTAAAATCATGCTGAATAGTATTACATTGAGACCCAATAGAAGTGGAATGCTGGGCAGAAGATGGGGATCCTTTTTTCCCCTCCAAAGCCATGGGATTTGGGTGCAGAGTCACCCTGTGCCTTGAGGCACTCCCTTGTGACTGAATTGTGTTCATGGGCTTCTGCATGGCTCAAGAAGGCTCCTATCTTTGGCTTTCTTTTCTAATGGCCAGTTTCCCTCTTCCTGGGAGACCATAGGTAGGGCCTTTCCTCAGCTCCTGTTTTTCTAATTGTGTCTTCCAGTCAGACGTTCTGGCAAGACTTTCACAGTGACCTGCCAAACTGGAGGTGAGTGGATATGTTTGGTCCTAGGTTCTTGTCCCCAGAGCACATTGGACACTAGGGGTGGTTTGTTCCAATCAGTAAAGAAGAGGGAGCCTTTTCGGGGGCTCAGTATCGACGAAAGGGTGATTTCTCCTGTAGTGGCAGCTACACGGGATGGGATCTCTGGCCCTAAAAAGCTTTTTCTTAGAGAGAATTTCAATTCGATTGGAATAGGAGGCGAGGTTTTTTCCACTGGCTTCCCTAGGGACCATTCGTGCAATTCCACTCACAATTTCAGGCTGATCAGGCTGACCGAGTAAAGAGGATGGCCACCTGTGTTGTGTGCTTGGAGGTCTCCCAAGAACCTTTCGTAGGAAAAAACCAGGGCCCAGGCATGGATAGGGAACCCTGCAGGCAGGAACCTGTTTAGCTAGTCTCAGTGGGTAAAGGCTGCTGACTCTTGAAGGAGCTGAAGGGCTACCCCCAAGCATTGACAAGGTTTTGACAGGACAGATACAGGGACCCTGGGCTTTTGGGGATAACAGTTGTTCTTTATGGGCCCATTGATTTGTTTAGTTTCACCCTTAAAAGCCCCTTGTGTTTCACATGGAGTTCTTCGCCTCCAGGAGACACTCCCATCAAAGATGCCACCATTCAGAGGACAAACGTCTTATGAGTGTACTTTCCCAGAAAGGCAGTCAGCAGCCCTTGGAGACATGATATCATCCTCATCTTGAGACCATGCTGATCTGCAGGAGATGGGGGACACTATGATATGGGCCTCAAAAAACGATTTTCGTTGCTACTGTTTGGCAGTCATGGGTATGACTTGGGAGCAAATGCTGAACCAAAAGAAGGCTCTTGTCCCAGCCTGAACAAGTTCCCATGCAGGTCTTGGCCTGGAGGCCTGGTGGTGAGCCCATGGACCAGTCATCAGATATCTTCTTCCCAAAACCTAAATTTCTATGACTTTTTAGCATGATTTTTCTCTGTGTTCTTGGGCAAGAGGCCAAGCCCAACATCCCACCTGCCACCCATTGCTGGCCCAGACCAGGATCGAGCCTGTCAAAGGGTTCCATTTCCCCAGGAACCATGCATAGTGTCTGACCAGCAAAGAAGCCCTTGTGCCCAGCCTCCTGCTGGGTGGAGAACCAATGACACCCTGCCTTCTCTGTGGAGTCCTTTACTGATTCGTCATGGTTTCGTCCCTTGGCACATTCTTCATGAACTCATTCACTCACTCATCCAAGTCAGTTCACTCATTCATTCATCTCTGTGGAAAGCTATGTAGGGAGGGAAGAAGGGGGAAAGGAGGACGGCTCCACGTGGAAAGGTTGAGAGGTGGGCAGGTCCAATATGCATACCAGATAGGTGTTTATTCTCTGGGTATAGGTGTCTTTGTCAGTGTTTGTGTTTCTTGATGTATCCCTGGGAATGTGTCTCATCACTGGGGGCATGAAGGTGTAACCCCTATGATGCACAATCTCTATAATGATGGACTAAAAGTTCTCAGACCTGCCCTATGCCTCTCTGTACAGAAGACATCCCCAGAGGAAGATGTGTCTTGCACATGGAAATCAGCCTTTCTCCAGCACCAGGAAGAGGTAGAAAGTCACTCACATCCTTCTGGATCTCCTCATGTCCAGAAGTTCCTCAGGTAAGCCTACTAAATTGCTTCTGCTCAGATGCCTGCAAAGTCCTTGGCTGGGTCAATGATGAGAACACAGATGGTCTTGAAAAACAATGATGACCTGAACTCGTACTGAATAAAATTACATTGAGACCCAATGGAAGTGGCAATCCAGGGCAGGAAGATGGGGATGCTTTTGTTTTCACTAGAGCCATGGGATTTGGGTGTGGAGGCACCCTATGCCTCGAAGCACGCCATTGAGACTCAGCCGTATCCATGGGCTATCACGTGGCTCAGACAGGCTCCTGTTTTTGATTTTCATTCTGATGCCCACTCCCCAACCCCTTCTCGGGGAGATAGGCAAAGCCTTAACTCAACTACCATTTTTCTGGTTGTGTCTTTCAGTCAAGAATTCTGGCAACACTGTCAAAATGGTCCAACAAATTGGAGATGAGTGGATATGTTTGGTCCTAAATTCTTCCAAGACCACATTGGACACTAGGAATGGCTTTTTCAATCTGTAAAGAGGAGGGAAACCATTCAAGAAGCTCAATTTTGACCCAGGGTAATTTCTCCTGCAGTGGCAGCTCTTCAGGATAAAATATCTGGCCATGAGGAGTTTTCCTTAGAGCTGAATTCAGGTCCGATCGGAAATGGAGGCGAGGGTTCTTCACTGGCTGCCCTGGGGCACATCCACATGGGCAGCAGAGCACTTTCAGGTTGATCAGGCTCCCTGAGTGAAGACATGGCCACATGTGGTGTGTGCCTGGTGCTTCTGCCAAAGGCGTTCAGTAGAGAAGGACCAGAGCCCATGCTTGGACAGGAAACCCAGCAGGCAGGACATTGCTCTACTGGCCAAAGTAGGTAGAGGCTGCTACTTCTTGAGGAAGGTGAAGGGCAACCCCTGAGAAGCCCCAGTTTTTGGCCTGGACAGTTTCAAAGAGCCCAGGACGTGGGGATGCCAGCTGTCCTTCGTGGGCACTAGGACAGTGGGCTTCACCCTCCCAAACCCCGTGGGTTTCTGGTGGAGTCGCTCCCCTCCAGGACAAGTTGCCATCAGAGATGCCACTGCACGGAGGAGAAACCTCTACCGAGGATACTTCCTAGAGGGGCTGTCAGAGGCAGGGTATCGTCTTCACTGAGAGGCCACACTGACCCACAGGAGATGGGGGACACTGATGCGGGAAAGGAGGATGTATTTGCATGGCTGCCGTTTGGCAGTCATGGGTGTGCCTTAGCAGGGATGCTTAAGCAAGAGAAGATGGCTCTTGTCGCTGGCCTGAATGTTGCCATGCGGAGCTTGGCCTGGAGGCCTGGTGGTGTGCCCACAGACCAGTCCTAGGATAGAGGCTTCACCAGCCTAAACTCCCTTGACTTCTCAGCATGATTTTCTCTGTGTCCTCAGGCAAGAGGCTAAGCCCAGCATCCTACCTACCACCCATTGCTGGCCCAGACCAGGAACAAGCCTGTCCAAAGAGCTCCATTACCCCAGGACACATGCATAGTGTTTGACCAGCCAAGAAGCCCTTGTTCCCGGCCTCCTGCTGAGTGGAGAACCAGTGATGCTCTGCCTTTTCTGTGGAGGCCGATACTGATTCGTCATGGCTTCATTCCTTCACACATTCTGCAGGGACTCATTCATTCACTCATCCAACACCATCCGCTCATCATTCATCTCTGTGAAAACCAAGGGAGGGAGAGAAGAGGGGAAAGGTAAGGTGGGCTGAAGGTAGGAGGGTTGACGGGTGGGTAAGCCCATATGCATAGCAGGTGGCTGTTTTCTGTCTCTGTAGATAGGTGCCTTTGTCAGTGTGTGTGTTCACTGATACATGCCCAGGAATGCATCAGGTATCGTCATTGGAGGCATGAAGGTGAAGCCCCTATGATGCCCAGCTCCTAAAGGGGTGGGTTAGGAGTTCTCACCACTGTTTTTTTTGTCTCTGGCAAGAAATCATCCCCAGAGGACGATGGGAATCATCCCCTGGGGTCATGGAAGTCCATTTTTGTCCAGCACCTGGAAGAGGCAGAAAGTCACTCACAGCCTTTTGGATCTCCACCTGTCCAGAAAGCATCCCAGGTAAGCCTACTCAGATGCCAGTGCTCGGCTGCGTGGGGAGCGCCTTGGCTGGGTCGATGATGAAAACCCATATGGTCCTGAAGAGAGGTGATGACCTAAAAATTATGCTCAGTAGGATTACTCTGAGGCCCAGGGGAGATGGCAATCTGGGGACCGGAGGCTGGGGATCCTCCTGTTCCTTCTAGAGCCACGGGATTAGGGTGTGGGTGTACCCCATGACTGGAAGCATGCCTTTGAGACGCATCCATGTCCTTGGGCTTCCACGTGGCTCAGACAGGCTCCTGTCTTCAGCATTCTTTCCCAGTGCTCAGTTCGCCCTCTTCCTGGGAGGCCATGGCAGGGCCTTTCCTCAGCTCCTGCTTTTCCCATTGTGTCTTTCAGTGAGACGCCCTGGCAGGACTTTGGCCACAACCTGGAAAACTGGGGGTGAGTGGGTCTCTTTGGACCTAGGTTCCTGGCCCCAGCGCACGCTGGATGATGGGGGTCATTTGCATCCAATCAGGAAATAAGGAGGAGCCCATTCAGGAAACTCAGTATCCATGGAAGGGTGAATTCTCCTGCAGTGGCAGCCCTACAGATAGGATCTTTGGCCCCAAATAGCTTTCCTTTAGAGCTGAATTTGAATGTGACTGGAAATGGAGGCAACGGTTTCTTACTGGCCGCCCTGGGGCCCTTTCACACAGGTCCTTGCACACATTCAGACCCAGCAGCCTTACTGAGGGGAGGCACAGCACCAGCTGGTGTGTGCCTGATGCGTCTGCCAAGAGCTTTGGGTACGGAGGGACCAGGGCCCAGGCATGGATAGGGAACTCTGCAGGCAGAACCTGATTTGCGGTCCTCAGCTGGTAGAGGCTGCTACCTCTTGAGGGAGCTGAAGGGCAACCCCTGAGCAGCCTCCAGGTTTTGCCTGGACATTTTCAGGGACCCCAGGCTTTGGGGGTGCCAGCTGTTCCTGATGGGCCCTTGGATGTGTTTAGCTTCACCCTACCAGGCCCCTTGTTTCTTGTGGAGTTCTTCCCTTCCAGGAGATACTGCCTTCAGAGATGCCACCCTCCAGAGGAGTCGCCTCTTCTAAGGATACTTTCACAGAGAGGCTGTCCGCGAAACCTCAGAACCATGGTATGGTTTTCATTGAGAGACCATTTTGACCAGCAGGAGAGGCAGGACCCCATGATGTGGGCCAAGGAGAATGCATTTGCATGGCTGCTGTGTGGCAGTCATGGTTGTGCCTTGGCCAGGGACACTGAACCAAGAAAGGCGGCTCTTTTCCCCGGCTTGAAAGTTTTCATACAGGGTTTGGCCTGGAGGCCAGGTTGTGAGCCACCAGCCCATCTTAAGATACAGGCTTTGCCAAGCCTAAATTCCCTTGACCTATTGGCACGATTTTGTCTTTGTCCTTAGGCAAGAGGCCAAGGCCAATGTCTCACCTGCCACCCACTGCTGGCCATGACTTCAGTGGAGCCCATCCAAAGAGCTCCATTCCCCCAGGACACGCGCATAGTGACTGACCAGCCGAGTTCCCCTTCTGCCTGGCCTCCTGCTGGATGAAGAATCGGTGACGCTCTGCCTTCTCTGTGGAGTCCCATACTCACTCATCACAGCTTCATCCCTGGACACATTCTGCAGTGCATTTACCCACTCATTCAACCCCTTATTCATTCAGGTTTGTGAGAGCCTGAGTAAGGAGGGAGGGAGAGGGAAAGGTGAAAAGGGCCAGAGTTAGAATGGCTGAGGTTCGGGTAGGCCCATATGCGTATCAGGTTAGTGGTTTCTGTCTCCGAATAAGTGCCTTTGTCAATGTGTGTGTCCCTTGATGTATCCCCTGGGGTGTATCATGTATCATCACTGGAGGCATGAAGGTGTAGCCCCTGTGAGGCACAGTCCCTAAAGGGATGGGCTTAATTTTCTCACGGCTGGCCTCCTCTCTGGCCTTAAGCTGTCCCCAGAGGAATATGTTGAGTTGGGCATACTGCCCCGGGGCCATGGAAGTCAGTTTTTGTCCAGCACCTGCAAGACGCAGAAAAGTCACTCATGTTCTTCTGGATCTTCTCATGTCCAGAAAGCATCGCAGGCAACCCTACTCAGGTGCTGGTGCTTGGCTGCGTGGGGAGTGCCTTGTTTCGGGCAATGATGAGAACTCACATGATCTTGATGAGAGATAATGACCTAAAATCATGCACAATAGGATTTCGCTGAGGCTCAAGGGAAGTTGCAATCCGGATGCGGGAGGCCGGGGATCCTCTTCTTCCTTCCAGAGCCATGGGATTTGGGTGTTGGGGCACCCCGTGCCTGCAGGCACACCCCTGAGGCTCGACAGCGTCCTTCAGCTTCCACGTGGCTCACACACGCCCCTGTTTTTGCATTCTTCCCTGATGCTCGGTTTCCCCCTCCCGAAAGGCTGTGGGCGGGGCCTTTCCTCAGCGGCTGCTTTTACAATTGATCTTTGCGTAGGATGTCCTGGCAGGGCTTTCGTCCAGGCTTGGAAAAGTGGAGGTGAGTGGGTCTTTTTGGTCCTAGGTTCCTGGCTTCAGAGCACGTTGGACGATGGGTGTGGCCTATCTCCCATCAGTAAAGAGGAGGGAGCCCTTCCGGAAAGCTCAGTATTGACCGAAGGGTGCTTTCTCCTGCAATGGCAGCTCTGCGGGGATAGATCTCTGGCCCCGAAAATTTGCCCTCTGAGCTGAATTCAAGTTTGTTTGGAAATGGAGTTGAGTTTTCCTTCACTGGCCGCCCTGGGGCGCATTCACTTTCAGGCGGATTGGGCTGACGGAGTGAAGGCAAGTCCGCCCGAGGCGTGTGCCTGGGGCATCTGCCAAGAGCCCTGGGTAGGGAAAGCCCCGGCACCGACTTGGATACGGAACCCTGCAGGCAGAAAGCTGTTCCGCGGGTCTCAGAGGGTAGAGGCTGCTGTAGGGTGACCTCTGAGCGCTCACAGGCATTGGCTGGACAGTTTCAGGGACTATTTGCTCTTGGGGATGCTAGTGTTTTTCTTTTTTTTGATGAGCCCTTTGGATCATCTAGCTGTGCCCTGTTGTGTCCCTTGTGTTTCACGTGGAGTTCTTCCTTTGTGGGAGCCACTGCCTTCAAATTGCCATTTTTTTTTTCAGATTAGAAACCCCTTTTTTGGTACTTTGAGAAAGGTTGTTGAGAACTTCATGATAACATCTCCATGGAAAGAATAATTTGGCCCCGCGGGAGAGGGGTGACCCCGTGATATGGGCAAGGAGTGAGTATACGCATTACTTCTGAATTTGCCGCAACAGTAATTGAGAAGTTTTGTGATTCTAAGTTGATATTTTTTATCACCTAAAACTGTTTAGACAAGTTCATTTCTGTTACATAATTTCACCGTGGATATGTCTCAATCATGATGAGCTGCTCACAGCTAGGAGACCCAGGCAGTTGCGGCTTCAAATGCGAGATCCACGTATATGCTTTGCCTATGATATGAGATCTTGAATAAAGTATATGCAGACTGATATCCCCTTTAAACTTCCTGGAATTTCCATTTATATTATGTCTTCCCTTAGAAACGGCAATACATGATGTAATTAATCATTATTCTTCGTATTGCATCCTTGAAGATATATCCAAGGATTTGTCAAATACCTGTTTGTTTATGTCCATGATTCATATCTCTGTAGTCCACAGTGTAAGTACTTTGGACTTTTTAGATTAGAAATTGTAGAATAGTCCAAGTGAACAATGCATACAACAGAGATGTAGTCCTCACCCTTGATGACAACTATTTTCAAAATAAATAATAATGAAAAAATGAATTCTTAATCTCCTGAAACACCTGGCAGCTACTCAGGAGTCCTGTGATAAACGTCCCACTCTCCAGCTTACTTGGACACCAAGGTTTAAGGGCACCATATCTTGTAAGAATTTTCAGGGCAAAATGGGTATTTCTGTAGGTAGTTTTGAGAGTTTGGATCAATGAAAGGTTCTCCTTTTCCCTCAGTATTATTGAGGAACATTTGACAAATATAATTGGATATATCTCAGAGATACTGCATGATGATTTGATGCATTATATGCTGAAAAATAAATACTAAGATCCAGATAATTAACACATTCACTCACCCACACAGTTAATTCATATGTGTGTGTGTGTGTTGAAAATTCTTAAAATCTCTCACCAGATTTCAAGTATACACTACTATATTAACTATATTCACCATGCTGTATATCAGATCCTCACTACTTTCTAAAAAGTTTGTATCCTTTCACCTACATCTTCCTAACTACCCCTCCCTCCATCCCCTGGCATTTTATTCTCTCTTTATATAAAACTGGCTTTTTAAAAGAGTCAACATATAAGTGATACCATACAGTATTTATCTGTCTCTGTCTGGTTTATTACATGTCCAACAGGTTCATCCATGTTGTCACAAATAGAAAAGTTTTCTTTTTCCCTATGGCTGAGTCATGTTTTATTATTTTATATATGTATACATTTTCTTTATCAATTCATCTATCATATGGGCAATGCTCCCATATCTTATCTGTTATGAATAATACCACAAGGAACATAGAACTTCAGACATTTCTTCGAGATACTGATTTCATTTCCTTTGGATAGATACCCAAGGATACAATTGTTGGATTATATAGTAGTCTATTTAAATTTTTTCTGAGAAAACTCCATACTGTTTTTCACAGTAGCGATATCTCATTGTGGGTTTGATTTGCAATTCCATGATGATTAGGAATAATGATTAGTGATTTCATTTGTTTGTCTTCTTTGGAAAAATATCTATTTAAATATTTTGCCCATTTTTAATGGGGTGATAATGAAGATAATGATTATGATTATTGCTGTTGAGTGGTAGGAGTTTCTTATATATTTAGATATTAATCATTTATTAGATATGTGGTTTGCAAATATTTTCTTCCATTTTGTAGGTTGTCTGTTCAATCCACTGGTTGTTTCCTTGGCTATGCAGAAGCTTTTTAATTAAATGTAGTCCCACTGGTTAATGTTTATTTTTGTTGTCTGTGCTCTTAGTATCATATGAAAAAAAGTTATGGCTAAAACCAACATCAAGAACCTTTTCCCCATGTTTTCTGCTAGGAGTTTTATGGTGTCAGGCCTTATGTTTCATTCTTTAATCCATTTGGTGTTAACATTTGTGAGTGGTATAAGGTAGGGTCCAGTATCATGCTTTTGCATGTGGTGATCCAGTTTTCCCAGCACCACTGGTTGAAGAGACTATTTTTCTATTGTGTATTCTTAGCTCTCTGTTGAAGGTCCATCGAAAATGTACATGTGGATTTATTTCTGGGCTTACTATTCTGTTCAATCGATCTATATATTTGTCTTTATGCCGGTAATACACTTCTTTAATTACTGTAGATTTTAATATATGTTATTTTTTATTGAAATACAGTTGATGCACAATATTGTTAGTATCAGGTGTACTAACAGTCATTTGACATTTATCACATACATTATGAAATAATCACTACAGTAAGTCTAGTAGGCATCTGTTCTCATATAGTTGTTACAACGTGATCAACCATATTCCTTACACTGTATATTACGTTTCCATGGCGTATTTATTTTATGACTGGAGATTGGTACCTCTTAATTCCCCTCACCTATTTTGCACCCTGGCCCCACTCTCCACCCTTCTGCAGCCACCCAGTTGTTCTCTGTATCTGAGTCTGTTTTTATTTTGGTTTTTTGTTTGATTTGTGAATATCGAAACATCCTTGCATTCCTGGAGTAAACCCAACTTGATTATGGTCAAGTGTGATTCTTTTGATGCATTGTTGAATTCGGTTTGCTAATATTTTGTTGGGGATTTTTGCATGTATGTTCATCAGTAATATTGGCCTATAATTCTCTTTTATGGAAGTGTTTTTGTCTGGTTTTTGTATCAAGGTGATGCTGGCCTTGTAGAATGGATGTGGTAGTATGCCCTCCTCTTCAATTTCTTGAAATAGTTTGAGAAGGATTGGCACTGACTTTTCTTTAAGTGCTTGGTAGCATTTACCTGTGGAGCCATCTGGACATTGACTTTTGTTTATTAGGGGTTTTTGAATCACTGATACTGGTAATTGTTGTTTATATTTTTTATTTCTTCCTAATTCAGTCTTCATGACTGAATGTTTCTAGGAATGTATGTGTTTCTTCTAGGCTTTCCATTTTATTGGTGCATAATTGTTCATAGTGATCTCTTATGATCCTTTCTATTTCTGCAGTGTTGGTTGTAACTTTCATTTTTATTACTGATTTTATTTATTTGGGTCTGCTCTCTTTTTTCTTGGTGATTCTTTCTTGATGGTTTTACGGATTTTTTCCTATGGTTTTTAATCTCTATTTTATTTATTTCTGCTCTTATCTTTTTTATTTCTTTTCTTTTAGTGATGTTTGAATTTGTCTGCTCTTTTTCTTGTTGCTTTAGGTAAAAGGTTATATTGTTTGAGATTTTGTTGGTTTGTTTGTTTCCTGAAGCAGGCTTGTATCACTATAAACTTCCCTCTTAGAGCTTCTTTTGCTGCGAAGATTTTGGAAAGTTGTGTTTACATTTTTGTCTCCAGGTATATTTTTATTACCTCTTTGGCTATTTAGTAGCACATTATTTTAGACTCGATGTGGGATTTTTCCATGTTTTATTGTAATTTATTTCTGGTATCATGTAATTATGATTGGAAAATATATTTGATCTGATTTCATTTTTTTTAATTTATTGAGACTTGTTTTGTGGCCTAGCATGTGATATATCCTGGAGAATGTGCCATGTGTATTTGAAACGAATGTGTATTCTGTTGCTTTTGGATTGAATATATCTATTCTATTCTACATATATCTATTAATTCTGCCTGATCTAATGTTTCGTTGAAGGCCAGTGTTTCCTTATTGATTTTCTGTCTGGATGATCTGTCCATTGAGGTTAATGTGGTGTTAAAGTTCCCTACTATTATTGTGTTGCTGTCAATTTCTTTCTTTGCGTTTGTTAATATTTGCTTTATGTATTTAATTACTCCTATGTTGGGTGCATAGACATTTACAATTGTTATATCTTAGTGTTGGATTTATCAATTTATCATTATACAATGTCCTTCTTTGTCACTTGTTATAACATTTGTTTTAGGGTCTATTTTATCTGATATGAGTGTTGCTACTGTGGCTTTCTTTTGTTTCCATTTGCATGAAATACCTTTTTTCATTCTTCTTTTTCAGTCTGGGTGTCTCTCTAGATCTGAAATGAGTCTTGTACGCAGCATATATATGAGTCTTGTTTTTCTATCTATTCAGTGCCATTCTATGTCTTAGGATTGCAACATTCAGCTCATTAAAATTAAAGTAATTACTGATAGTTATATACTTATTGCCATTTTGTTCATTGTTTCCTGGTTGTTTTGGAGGGTTTTTTATTTATGGTTTCAATATGAACATACACCTCTGTGGCTAGGGAGTGTGGATCAATTAGGTAGAAGGAGTATCACCTTTATACTATTGTTAGATAGATTCTAACATACTTTAATAATATTCTAAATGATATGACCCAAGTTCACAGTTAACTACTGGTTCTTTGTTTCTGTCATATTGCATTGAAAACTTCCCCACTGCAATATCACTTCTGAATCACTCTAGACAGAAGGATACTGGGAAGCTTCTGGTGTTGTCATTATAACCAGAGTTACTAAAACCAAGTCAAATGTCCAAATGTGCCATTTTCCACAATAAACTGAATGCAATTGGTAAATTTTCAAGAGCGTTAGTGTGGTGTAAGGACTGTTTATTTGTTGGTAGTGGTCCTATCTGGATAAAGGATGAGCGTTAAGTATTGGGGTTACTGAGATCCAGCTGAATGGCCTTCTAATAAATTGAGTAACACTTTCAGAACTGGCTTAATTAATATCCTTCTCAAAAAATCCCACAGTACCACTGCCATGTGACTTGATTTTTTACATCACAGGATAATGTTTACATCACAAGGTATTTATATAGTTTTTTATTGGATGGAATACAACTTTAGAATTTTCCATTTAAGAGACAGTTGCTGTGTCATTATTTGCATAGTTCAGCAGGGAGGATTATTGACTATTTGCAAAGTAAAGAACTCAGAGAGGAAACAAGTGGATAAATTAAATTGCAAGGGTGACAAGAGGATCAAGCGATGTGATGTTTGTAGCAAGGAATACCTATATGATTAATTAAAATGGAACCAATGTTATACCTTATTTTTAATTAAGTTAATGCATTGTATAATCTAATCTATTTGCTTTGTGATGTTTTGCTGCAGGTCAAAAACTAGAACAAGTTACTGTTTTTTCAAGTGAACACATTACATTCAGGGAAGAAAAGTGAGCAGCTATCACGGTACATTTGAAATTCTTTTGTGTTTTATGACTAGTAATGTCAGTAGTCAAAAATCTGTGAGTTCATTCTTTCAGAGACTCAAAAAGAATAAATATGATAAATATTTTTCCTGTGAATGTCCCTACATGGTTCAAGCAATCCTCATTATTTTTTCTTCTCTTTTAAAAACCTTTTTACAAGCAATAACCTGAATAATTTTGGAGAGTTATTGCCGCTGAGAAGACTTTGGAGAGTCTTTTCACCATTTTGTATTAGATGAAAATAATCTTGCAGCGAAATGCAAGTGTGCTAAAAATTGACATTTTTAATCTTTATCTGGAACATTCAGAACATAGATGTTTCTACTTACATTTGTAGTGTAATTATACTACATACTATTTTGGTAAATTATTTACTCTTCAAATTTTTAGTTGATTAAGTGTTTCATTTTCCCAATAGATTTCATCTTATTAGAACAATCCAAGGTCACATTTCCCCATTCTATATGTATGTATAACAATTCCATTATTCAGGTACTAAATAAAATGTCTGCTGTACCATGGACTGTTCTTTATTCATAATGCAGTAGATGAGCCTGAAGGCAATGAGCCTGGCTGTGGAGGTGCTTATTTGTTGGGAGGGTGCTTTTCTGGATCGATGATGAGCACAACTGTCTGAGGATGCTGAGGGACTCATTCCAGATGTCAATCTGAGGTCCAGATGAATAATCCTCTAATAGGACAAATAAGACTCTCAGAGCCTGGCTCTATTTAGTGACCCCTTAGTAATAATATGCCACTGTTTGCATGCTTTTTTTTTTCTTTTTCTAAGGAAAAAGCATTAGTGTACTATTTCGTAAGGCAGTATGCACCTTTATAATCAATGATCCATTTTGCTTCATTTTGCTCAACTTTGAAGAGAGTCATAAATTGATACCTGTATTTAGGAAATATGTTCTTGAGTGAAAAATGAGAAAATGGAAAAGATTGAATTAAGAAGGGGACAAGCAACTGAAAGTCTCATTAGTGTTGGACTAAAAGAAGGGAACATTGCATGCTTATATTAAGTAGTGGTAATGGAACCATATTTTAGTTCTTTACTTTTACTATTAAATATTTTCTGAGACTCTCTCTTTTTGTCTTTCTTTCTGTCATGTTTTGCTGATACAGAAGGACTGGAATCAGGTCTTCCACTTCAGAGGATGTGGGTGAGTAGCTCTTTGATATTCTTATATCATATGCTCTGTGCCAGGTCCTGAGGTCTCTGTGCTGGACTTTTTAGAGGCTTATTTGAGAATATTTTGATGTGTCCTTTTCCTCATTGAGATCCTCACCAACATCACTTACATTATTGAATCCTTATCATTCCTTCGATTATTTTTAACTCTTTTCTGCTTTGATGGAAAAAATGCACAATTTTAGAGAACTTTTTGGCAACTTAATATTGGATCAAAAAATTATTGTAGTAAAATCCAAATGTGTCCAAATATCAGATTTTGGTCATGTTAAAGTGTTGGGATTTCAGGATAGAGACTCCACGAGTCATAGGTCTTTGTGGTCACACTGCATGATATTTTTGTTCCTACTTTAATCTTTGTGGATTTGCATAAATTAGTTGTTTCTCATTTTTGCAGCATGGAACGCTGTATATAAAATTTTGTTAGATCTCTTCAAGACCATGAAGTTATTACACAATAGAATTTCAAAAGCAATATTGTTTTGAAACACAAAATAGTTCAATTTTTAATACTGTGTTGGGCTAAAGAAGGTATTATGTTAGAGGGATCAAATGGAGAATTATGGAATGTCATATATGTTATAATTATTTCTTACTAAAACTTGAAATGCATCACCAAAAAGAGTGGTTCACCAAGCTATGTCGAAGATTACCTTACCTGGGACTTTTGAGATTAATGCCCTAAGGATAGATAAACTTTTTTCTTGACAGAGTTCGGTCACAAATTCTATGAAGTAGTACTTATATTTGTGTTTATTATACATTATTTGTTTATTCATATTTATTCTCTAGAACCATAGAAGATAATTCTAAAGAGCTGAGTAATAAAAAATCAATCAGAAAGGAGATTGGCTTAGCCAGATATTTAAATAAACCACAGTCATTAACATATGAATAGCAGGAACAGTGGGGCATGTTTTTGCTTAAAAAGTGCATCCTCACAAACCCTTATTTGCATATTTGTTACTATTAGATTTACAAAGCCATGAAATCTGAGCATTGAAAGTCATGTGGGAAATAAGGCACCTGGGTTGTTTCTGTGCTTGTAATATTTGTATCTTTTCCCGTGCCTGGATTAGTTGCTGTGTTTGGGTGGCAAATTTATTAAGCTCTGCGATTATTGTGCATGCTTTTTTTTATTATGGAACCAGTTTTTATTTTTATTGCAATATAATTGACATATAACATTATATTAGTTTCAGGTACATAACGTAATGATTCAATATAATGCATATATTGTGAAATAATCACCACAGTAAGTCTAGTTAACATTCATCACCACACATAGTTATACATTTTTTTCTTGTGATGAGAACTTTTAAGATCTGCTCTGTTAGCAACTTTCAGATATACAGCATCCTCTTTTCTACACATATATTTCAATAGAAAGTTTAAAATTTCCCATCAAAATAGTCCAAATACCAGCTAGTACATTTTCTAGGAATATTGTCTAGCAAATAATGTATTACTTGAGGACTAATGATTGATGTCTTTAGGACAAGTCAAGAGGTTCTCTTTTAAACACAGACATTTCAGTAAATCAAACACTGCAGTAGCATTTAACACTGACAGCCATACCAAGATAGCTTTTGTTTTCAATCTCTTAAATACTATTATTATTTTCAAAGCAAAATTTGTAGACAAAGGTTCAGATGTTCAAAAAGACCCAGAGTTTAGATAAATTATACAAGGTTTTATTTATAATAATAGTTTATATTCTGATAATTAGTGTAAGAATGACAATGAGAGGGTAAAATTGATTACAATGATTTTAAAAGATTGTTAACATGAAATTAATCAAAGTAGCTTCCCTAGTAGGAATTTTTAAGATTCCGGTGCTGTGTTTCTTTCCAGATAATTTGAGCAAATCCATATTTGGTATATGGATTTTTTTTCTTTGCATTTCTTTGTCTTTAGTGCTGACAATGCATGCTTGAGAGTGAACAAATAAGAAAATAAAGCCATAAGTTATGGTGTCAGGTTTAAGTAGCAGATTAATGACAATTTTAATCTAGAGGCAGATCTTGAAAATTATTGTCATGTCATTGAAAGGTCAAATAACTACTGATACCCACACTTTTATTTTGCTCCAAACACCTTACGAACATTGTATGGCTTATTTAAATGAGAGTCTAGGCGTGTGTTTATGTAAGTGTAACTGTGTTTGTGAACTTGACACAGAGAAACCAGAACATCTGGTTGCCAGTGTTCTTCGCATATATATAAGGTTAGGGTCATGTTGACTCAGACTTACATATCAAACATGGCTCACCTAACTCTGGGATATGTCCCCAGGTCAAGCATTTCCAATAAACATAGCAAATTAAAGTCCCCTTGCAATTAATATTCACAATTAACTTATGTCAGTATTTTTTAAGTATACTGTCTGTGTGAAGATAAATCCAAAGTCATTTCTCCAGGCCAGACTTAGTATGCAGTAAACTCATTATTTACTTACATACTTAGAAAAAGTGATAAGCAGAGTGAGAGACTGTGGCCAAGTGGACATGATGGAGTAGAGGCCGGAGTATAAATTAATGATGCACTTGGTTTGGCTACGCATATCCAAGAGAAAATTGGGAAAACACATATAGCAGGAAAGCACTGATGTGACTCCTTTACCTAGAGAGTTTAGCTAACTTTTTGTGGAATAGAAATATGGGTTGTTGCCCCTGAATAGAAAATAATAATGGAGACAGAAAATTAAAGAAAAAATAAGTGCAGATTGAGTAAAACTGTAGATCTAGTGATGTACTCAGTAGATCGGCAATTGGCAGTGAATACTGTTACAATGTGGGAAATACTGCTGAGGAGAGTAAGGAAAGACAAAGTTGCTAAAAGCAGCTTTCTATAGGATGTTATTTTGGTGTTGAGTGCTTTTGCTCCAAAAAATCTAAGTGGTAAATCTTGAAAATTGATTTCTGCCACATTATTTGGTCCTAATTTTTACATGTGTTGACATTGCCATCGTCCAAACTGTGCCATCCCCATAGAGAGACGTGGTTGTGCAGAAGTTTATGCCGTTGCCATATTGCCGGCTTCAATAAATGAGCTGATGCATTTACTGTTTTGTCAATACAATAACACATCTGTAGGAATGTAACCCAGTTATAGAAATGCTAATTTGTCTAGAGTTGCCTTACCAAAATCAATGGTAAATATACTTATCTGAGGATTCCGGGAGATTATTTCCACATACTAATCATAGATTCAAGCTGAATGTCTTTTTTTAGGAGGCAAAGACTTTCAAAATTGGGTCAATGCAGTCACCTCCTCAGTAATTTCACAATGCCTCTATGCACATGGCTTTCCATTCTCTCATCAAATTGCACTTTCATAATAGCTTTGTTAGACAGACTTCACATTAAAGAGGGGTCTGGTGTTTCATTTCTTCTAAATTATTTGTTGTTAACCATGAACTAGTATTTAAGTAAAAACTTATATACAGAAACACATATAGAAATAACTTTAAAAAGTGGTCAAATAGCTATAAAGTGGATTATTAGTGTCAGTAACATTGGGAAATTATAAGGGAACATAGGACATTTAGATGTTACATAATGTCAATTGGACCAAATTGTGGTTTCATTATGATTACCATTTATGTGTTTTCTCAATTGATATTTACTTTTTTTGGACAGATTTTTTTTTTTTTTTTGCACATAAAATAGCTATCACTAGGAACAGCACAGCAAGAACAGAAATAAGAAGTTCCCTGTGTCTTCTGGAATTCTTAGTATGATGAGAGGGCCATACATTTGTCTTAATAAATTTAGAACAGTTAAATTAATATAAACCATGTTTATACAGTTTCCTGTGCTATACAGAAGAAATTTGTTTTTCGTCTATTTTTCTATATAATAGCTAATATTTGCAAATTTCTTACTCCCAGATCTATCCCTTCCCACCCCCACCCCCCAGTAACCATAAGATTGTTTACTATGTCTGCTAGTCTGTTTCTGTTTCATAGATGAGTTCTTTAGTCTTCTTTTTTCGTTTTTTAGATTCCACATATGAATGATATCATGTGGTATTTTTCTTTCTCTTTCTGGCTTACTTCACTTAGAGTGATGATCTCCATGTCCATCCATGTTGCTGCAAATGGCTGAGTAATATTCCATTGTATAAATACACCACAGCTTCTTTATCCAGTCATCTGTTGATGGACATTTAGGTTTGTTTCCATGTCTTGGCTATTGCATACAGTGCTGCTATGAACATTGGGGTGCTTGTATCTTTTCGAATTAGAGTTCCCTCTAGGTGTATGACCAGGAGTGGGATTGTTGGATCATATGATAAGTCTATTTTTAGTTTTGGAGGAATCTCCATACTGTTTTCCACAGTGACTGCACCAAACTACATTCCCATTGGCAGTGTAGGAGGATTCCCTTTTCTCCACAGCGTCTCCAGCATTTATCGTTTATGGACTTTTGAATGATGGTCATTCTGACCTCACTGAAGTTTTGATTTGCATTTCTCTGATAATTAGTGATATTGAGCACTTTTTCATGTGCCTATTGGCTATTTTGTATGCCTTCACTGCATAGTTGCTTATTTTAGGCCTTCTGCCCATTTTTAGATGGGGTTGTTCAATTTTTTGTTATTAGGCTGTATGAGCTGTTTATATATTCTGGAAATTAAACCTTTGTCAGTCGCATCACTTGAAAATGTTTTCACCCATTCTGTAAGCTGTCATTTTGTTTTGCTTATGGTTTCCTTTGCTGTACAAAAACTTGTAAGTTTAATTAGGTCCCATTTGTTAATTTTTGCTTTTATTTCTATTGCCTGGGAGACTGCCCTAGGAGAACATTGCTGAGATAAATACCTGCAGCTAGAAAGAGCTGTACAGGTACACTGAACAGAATGGATGTGGGTTTCCTAACTCAGGTCACGAGTGTGGAGCCCGCAGTGGACCTTGTAAGAGGAGAGCCTGGTCAGCAGTGACCTGTCGCTCTCGGCCTGCGCACAGCCATGGTTCCCACTTGGGGCCTCAGACACAGGGATTTCCTGTGTCTTTAAAATGGTTTAAAAATCATCTTTGACTTGGCTTTTGCTCTAAAAGTGGCTTGAGAGCAAGGAGGTTCCGTCCCACTTGTCCAGCAAGAGAGAGGATAGCAGGGGAAAAGGCCAGTCCTGTCCACAGTGGGAAGAGGAAGCGTCACCACTGTAATTACGGTGAGACAGGGCGACTGAGTGCTCTTCTGGAACTTGGTGTAGTTCCGTATTTTGCCGGTGTTGGCCGCCAGCAGAGGGCTTTCTGGACCTTTCCTCCCTTTTCCAACGTTAGCAAATCTATGCAAAGTGAATCTTCATATAACAGTGTTTTACACTGGTTGCTCTCTAAGATCCCTTATTGCTCTAAAGCTGTTCAATTGTGTGAGCACATTTATAGTTAAAGGCAGTCGTGTTCCAGGCGTGGGTGGGCTGTCAGCTGGCACCTGTTCCATTGGTTGGTGCCATGTTGTTAAATATTTGAAGATTATCCCTGGATGGGCTCTGCTGACTGTAAAACAGACTAGCACATCTGACCTGTGGGGGCATCGGCTAGGGGAGAAGGCGAAGGTAAAGATGGTCAACAAAGGAATAACTGGGTAAATTCAGCCCTTTCACCAGGTGCAATAAAACAGCCCAACCACCCAAACTGCTCTGCTCACTATTCTGCCATTTAAGGCCAGTGAGGTGAGAGAGGGACCTTCCTGCACAGTGTGCAATGGGTCAGCATCATTCCAACAAAGCCCCTTCCCCCTACTAAGGAATTCTGATACTTTGCTAAGAAGTAAACTTTTCTTATGTCAGTTAACATACTGTTAGTTGAAGACTTGTGGGATGATTTGATCAAATGGCTCAACCATGTGATTTAAAACCTGGGTTCTGTCCCCCCATACAACCATCCACGGGTCAGCAGCATCTCAAGGCTGGGTGCCCTTGGTAGCAGGAAGGCTGATGACAGCAACTGGAGTCAACATGATTTCTTGTTCAGGCAGCATGTTGAGTCCCCAAACCCATGTAAGAGGAAGCAAGCTCCTTTCCCCAAGCCACAGTAAACATCCTGTCATATCTTAAAGGCCCTTAGTGCTGGTGTCCAGCCCCAATCCAAGCCAATCACTGTGGCAAGGCTGGTGGCAGTATCCTGATTGGCTTAGATGGATCTGTCTACCCCTGTGGCCAAGCATAGTTCTGGAGTCAGCCCTCCAAGCTGCATGATAGCCACTGAGCGGGGAACGGTGGCCAGGACTACCACTCTTGGGGGACCGCCTGTATTCATGGACACTCCTTTAGATTTATATAATACTTTCTAATTTAGAAATAATTTTTATAGAAATTTAATTTCACTAATAAAAATACCACTCTTACCCTAAATGTAAGTAAAGGACAAGGATCTAGTTCGATGAAGGAGCTATCAAAACTTTGTGTTTTTACACTGCAGGGTCTGGCAAAGCAGTAACTGTTAATAAGGGGAACAAACACAGGGGAAGGCTAGGATTTTGAGGTTTGGTGGACTGATGGAAGGCTGAGCACTATTTCAGGAATACAGTATTTAGATAAAAGAGGTTGGGGTCTGCTGGTCTTGAAGAGCATTGAGGATGGACTGGGAAACAGGAGGAAGAGGGACAGAAGGAAGAGGAAAGGGACCGATAATTTACATACTGCATGGGCAACCCTAGAGAAGATTGTAGTTGTCAAAGTTCAGTCATTAAAAAAAAGAAACCCTAACGAGTAACATTCTGAGTTGCAAAGTGGCTAGATCACAAACACACTAAATTCCAGGCAAAACAAATGGCAGTGTATTTGAAGGTGTTTATGTAAATGGGGCTACGGTTTGAGGAATAACAGAGCCAGGATTAGGACTCTGGGTCTTCTGCAGGCTGGCACCAGCACCGTCCAGCAGGCTCTGTGACCCACCCTGCTGTCATCATGTCTGAGGCTGTTTAGAAAGGGTCTAATATCCAGTTAGGGCCACGTTTTTTGAGCTCAGGATCCAGGGACAGACTGTCAACAGCTGATGAACCCTCAGCAAAGCTATCATCAAGTTATTACCTTCTCTTCCTCCTCCTCTTCTACCTCTCCCCTGCCCACCCCCACTCCCTTTTTAACTTTTGGAAGGTCTCTTCTTTGAATAAAATTCTTATATAACACAATTAAAAGGAAGTCAACCAACTGACCAACTCCATCTTTGAGTTTCATACAATAAAACTCTAGAAAGTGTCTTCTTCAACCACCTACATATAAGTTCTCAGATTATACTTCTAAATCTCATGTCTTTGTTAATAACCTTACTAGAAACTTGTCCATTACCACTTGCCAGGGAGATAGAAGGGGCCACATTTAAGAAACTGCCAACATCCATAAATGACTGAAAAGCAAATGCAGGGAGCTTTGAGCCCCACCTCTGCCCATTCAGCTCTTATCATCCCTTTACATCGCCTTCCCCTTGGACTGGGGACAGTTCTCCGGTGGAAGCTGGGCCAGTGGTAAACAGGCCACTGAAGAAGGCTCCCAGGACCTCTGTCCTTGGGAGAAGCACTGGCCACCAGACTGCATGCCTTGATGATCCACAGTTCTTAACAACAAACACTGGGGCCTGGAATAGAACCCTGTGGTCATAGTGCCCACAGGTCACTAGGCAGCCTCACAGGTCTGCTGACAGAACGCTGGCCGCCAGCTCCTCAGGTGGGCAGAGGAATGTCAGATCCCCTGACCCAAGTGGGCATCTCATGGAAAAACCACCAGCAGAGCGACCGTCAGAGCTCGTTGGACAGCACCAAGAATCAGGGAAAGAGGCACTATTTGGTATCAAGAGAGAACATAAAGTTTATGGAAACAGAGAAGTCCTACTCAGTTCTGTCCTTCAACTGGAAAGAGGAGAATTTGCTGAAAAAGAAACTCAGTTTTCTGGACTCCATGAAGAAACATGAAGCTAACGCCCGGCTAATGGAGCAGAAAATCTTTTACAAACGATGCCACTCCAAGCTGCGCAGGGCAGAGCTGGCGCACGCTCGGTTGCTAGGCAACAAGGACCTGGTCCGCGGGCTCACCTCCAGGAACGCGCTGTCTAGCTACACCGCTACCTTGGCGGATGACAGCGAGGCAGCCGTGAAGGCGATCGTGCAGAACAGGAGAGAGTGGGAGAACAAGATGCTCTTCAGCCTCAGTCTGGACAAACACAGACCGCACCCGCCCACAGCTTCCAGGTCAACCTTAAAGGCAGACTCCAGGGATGAGGGCTGGAGAGCAACGGTGGGAAGAAGGGGGTCTCCCTCCAGAGGGGAGGGCAGATCAGTTCTGGTTTTATCTTTAGAGTCTCCAGATAATCCAGAGCAAGGAGGAAAGCAGAGACGGCTTCCTGTGGCCAGCAGGGTGCCACTGTGGGGAGAAGGGGTCCCCAGAGAGTCCCCCAGCCGGCCCCGAGGGCCTGCACAGAGTCAACTCCAAACTCCAGACATCGGCGGGAAATCGGAAGGCAAGCTTCTTAAATACATAGTCTATGGAGACAGAAGTGAGGAACATCCCAAGAAGAAAAGGCCAAGACCCAGGAAAAACTCGCGCGGCCCCGGGGGCGTGAAAACGGACCCGGCACTGCCAACCCAGGTCCCAGCCAGCCTAAAGCAAGAGTTCCTCGCCAGCGAAAGAGCTAAGTATCTGGACGACAGAAACCAAAGTCTGTCACAGCCCACACATTTTTCCTTTCAAGACTACTCCTTCCTACAGCCCCTGGCAGAAAGGCATGGAGGGGGTACTGCACGCTCCAGGAATCAGAACGCTTGGAGTAGGAAGAGGGCAGAAAGCCGTTCCTGAAGAGGTGGGAAAACAGATTGGAAGCAATTCCATCACTAAGAAGAGCAAACACCTTTTTTTTTTCCCCTAAGGCGCCCTTCCCCTTTCCACCCGTGTATCATTCAGCAACTCCTTCTTGATATTTACTGAGAGAAATCTTACCCCGACCCCAAGACTGCTCCTGATCTCAGGGAGAAAATGCTTTCCTCTTCTACTAGACCATGACAAGGCAGGATTTAACAGTAAGAAAGTGGACCTGGGTCATGACTCGCCCTGCTGCCCCTCAAATAGAGACACGGAGCCCAGCAGTGGGCATGCGCAGCAACGGGGGTGCGGGCTGGCTGGGGCCAGGGCGCCTGGGGCTTCCCACGTGGCCGTGGGTCCATCTCCACATCAAGGAGGAATATCTAAGAGGAACATGGTCCTGGGAGATGCTTTGCCTGTAATGCTCTTACTGTAAAAAGAGAGTGAAAGACAATAATGTGGGGAATGTTAGCAAATTGGTTTCTTCGGTGGCTTGGGGAGGGAACGGGAATAGGAACGTGGCTCTTATTTCTGACCTTTTACAATGAAGTCAAACAAATGAAAACCAGTTGACTTGAAAACTAGGAGAGCTCGCTCTCCCTCCCTCCCGTCCCCCTCCCATCCCACAGGCAAGCCCAATGGAGAGCCCCCTTACATTTCCTTAAGCAAAGAAATGCTGACGGAAGCAAGTTGAATTAAGTGGTCTGATGACGTGGTAAGAGCACCCCATGCGAGGCAGAGGCTCTGCTTTCCAGTTTTACATACATTTATATAAATGTAACAGCCAGCGTTGTCTTGGGCAAAGCGCTTCACAGCTGGAGACCAAAGTTTCCTTATCTATCAAATGAGGGTTGAGGAAGATGGCCTTTTAGGTCACCCCTCAAGCTCCCCAGTGCAATTACTTTAACTTGTCACAAAAGCAGATATTGGATGGCTGCCCTTGAGTAAAATAAAACATCTTCAGTCTTGTGTCCTTCCATTGGTCAGCCCAGTGGTCAGTTAGCATTTCTGACTCTTTTCTGAGATAGTATAAGGCAGTTAAAAATCCTTGTTATCAGTTAGATGGTCATAAGTACACAGAGAAGTGGCCCTTTTACCTTTAAATGAATAATGGCACGGCTCTCTTTAATTATTATTTCTGTATTTCCCAAATATGTAAGTCCCATGATGACAGCAAAATAACCTAAGAAAGTGGAATCCATGTTATAAAGCATATGGCTGCAGACGGAGGCCACTCCTGTCCACTGCCGTGGTCTGCACTGGTCTGTGTCCACTTCGTGTGGAGTCAGTGACAGTGTTGTTAATTTCCTCTCTGGGTTACTTGCAAAGACATATTGAAAGCACACAGGGGTTTGTGATGATCTACAAGAAGCTAGCCTGAAATAAACAACAGGATCACTGGTGTGATCTTAGAGTGGGGCGGGGAGGGGAGGGGCTGGGGTAGAGAGAAATAAAGAAGCACTACTAAGGCTAAAGTTACTTAGGACATGCGCGATTTACTCACCACCGTCTTAGGAATGTGCAGAAAACTGATTCCCCTTCTGCTGCTTTCCAAAAACCAGCTACATTCTTAAAGTGTAAGGCTGTGCTGTCCATGAGTAGTGGGAAGGGTGTGAGGGGCAGGAAAGCTCCATCGGATGCAGGAAAACGGATGTGGGCATGAGGAGCCCCTGGGACGTGCCCCACCAAGTGTGGGTCCTTGGCTTCACGCAGGAAAGAATTCAAGAGCGAGCCACAGTTGAGTAAAGGTAGATTTATTCAGATACATCAAAAGGCAAGAGAAAGGCCACGAGGTGTGGGGTTGGGTGCTCAGATTAGAGTAAAAGTAGGTACACACTCCATAGACAGAGGGCGGGCCGTCTCCGAAGAGGGAGAGAGACGGGGAGGCAGCTATGAGGCAGGCACTGTGCTGCCAGTTTTTATGGGTCCAGTAGCTTCATATGCTAATAAGTGAAAGGACCTGTCTAACTAGCTTGGGGAAGGGGGCTGGGATTCCCAGGGAGTTGGCCATTTCCCACTCTTTGACCTTTTGTGGCTAGTCTTGGGACTGTCATGGCACCTGTGGGCGTGTTATTCACCATGTTAATAGATTACAATGGGCGTATAATGAAGCTCAAGGTCCACTGGAAGTCAAATCTCCCACCATCTTGAGCCTCAAGGCCTACTGGGGGTTGAATCTTTTGCCATTATGGTGTTAATTGCTGTGTTATTCCCCAAATGGCTGTGCCCTGCCCCCTTCCTGTCTCACATCCAAGACCTTCCAGGAACAACTCTTACAGTGTTTTCACTGGTAGTTTCTGTGGGGATCTGGAAGTCCAGTTTGCAAATCAGACCTGTTTTGGTTTTAAAATCATAATTTTATTCATATGTTTATTCAACTAATATGTGCTGACCATTGGGGTGAAGAAAACAGACACACTCCTACTCTCATGGAGTATATAATTTAAGGAGAGAGGCAATCATGAAGTGAGAAAAAAATACATTGTGAAAGGTGCTTTGGAATAATGATAAGCATTTTGGAGACTACAATTTAAATTTGAAAAATATTTCAGTCCTATTAGCAAAACACATTGAAGGCAAATGGCATTTTCCCTGGGTTTGGGTGCAGGAAGCAAAAGCACATGGGGCAGTTCTGAAATGCATTTTTAGGAGCTGGGCTGACTCCCATGTGACAGGCCCAGTTGTGCGCTGCAGTCGTGGTGAGCTGCAATGCTCCTGCCCAGTCTCAGCTGGAAGCACTTGGAGGTCATTTTCCTGCCCTTGATTATGATCCCCAGAGCAAGGCTGCTTCCAGAAACAGATTTGATCTCACTACTGTGAGCTTTTTGACCAACTGATAAATGCGCCAAACCCAGCAGTGTAAGTAAGGCAGTGATGAGTCTTGAAAGGTGGACACGTCTGCTGTAACTGATGATTTTTTGAGTTAATATGCATAACATTTCAAGAGTTTTAAAATATTTTCACTCAGCTGACTTATCGTCATGCAATGAATATATATCTGTATCTATATCTCTGTCTATGCACGTCCCTCTTAAAAGCTGCAGTAGGAATGAGATGGGTGGGAGGAGGGTGTCAGCCAGTGGTGACAAAGGACAGCAGGGAAGAGGACAGGAAAGAGACACTGGTTGCTGTGCAGCCCCATAAAGCTTAAAAGTTTACATTCTGCCCTAAGTGCTGGAGGCACAGCCATGAGCAAGACAAGGTCTCTGCCCTCAAGAGGCTTGTTTGTAGAGGAGCACAGATAAAAAAGAGCAGATGTGTAAATTGCTTTTCATCTTCCTTTACCGCAAGCTCCTTGTGTTACCTCAAAGGCTAGCACTACCCAGGGACTCTGTGCACGTTCTCTTCTCCCTCCGTTATTACCTTCCCCTGGTGATTCCCTAGGGGTTCCTCTATGCTGCAGAACCATACATTTTAATCTGTGTAGGCTTTTCTTTAAACCTGTATTTTTTTTATGGGAATAGGAGTTTAGTAGGGTACGCTGCCATAGACAACAGTGGGCCATCCAGACAGGAGGTGCCTGTGTGAGCACCGAGGGCCAGTTGTTGGGGTCTCTATAAGGTCCGGTCACAAGGTGATCGGCTTGTGCACAAGGCTCTGATTTGTTGTAGGTGAGGTAAGAGGTTTAGGGTCCTTGAAGGGTGATGGGGCTTATGACTCTGATAAACAGGGCTGAAGCAAGCCAGGCTGAGCTATTGTGAGAGTAGGCATTACCTGGGACTATTAGTTTGTTCCCAGTAAAGAATGTACTTTATCTGTTGAGGGATCACGGGCAGACATCTGAGAGCCCAGGAATAGGGGTTGTTGGACTTTGAAGGACACCAGTTGGCCCAAGATCCCCCCCCGACCGATTGGCAGTGACAAATCTTTGGAACAGGGAGGGGCGAAGGTCTGAGAGAGGAAAGGACAGCAGAAGAGGGAAGACTGCCCTGATGACTCTAGCCTCCAGTTGGAGCTTCCTGTCAAGCCAGAGGGAGACTCCCGTAGGGAGGGGGAGAAAGAAGGAGGAGCCCAAGGGGCTCGCCGGGAGTCCTAGCCACGTACCGGCCACCAGATGTTGTGGGACACTACGGGGTGACCCGTACGGGGACATGGTGATGCGCAGGGGCTTGGTAAAAGAATTTACCACATACAGTATGAGAATAGAAAAGGAGTTTACTAGGAGTGCACTGCTGTAGGCAACATCGGGCCACACAGACGAGAGGCGCCTGTTGTGAGCGTAAACCCGTCCTTTTTTTAAAACTGCCTCTGAGTAGTTCCACTTGTCTATCTCTCAGACACTTCAACTAGAACATGACCCAACTGTATTTACATTCCCTCCAAAACCTGCTCCTCTTCCCTGTAGAGCACACACCACCACTTCCTACCCAGTGAGTCACCCAAACCAGAGACGTGGGAGTGGCCTTTGACGCCTCTCTCCCCCAAGAATACCTAATCAGTCACCCAGCCCCGGGCCCTAACGTGTCCTGGGTTATCCCCTCCCTTCTGTCCTCGGGCTCTAACATGCCTTTCTGGGATTATGGCAACAGTCTCCTAACTACAGAGACCACATGGTACGTATGCTCCTCCAGTTCACGCTATAAAACAAAAGATATAAAATGCAAAACTGACTTCTTCACATTTCAATATGCACAAAATAAAGTCCAAAGTCCTTGGTACAGTCTCCAGGGCCTCTCATGATCTGATCTGTCTTCCTTTTCAATCCTACCTTGAACCCTCGGAGCCCTGCTCCCTAGGAACACTGAACACCCTCCCCATATCTGCCTGGTACACACCTACCCATCTGTTAAGATTCAGCTAATCCTTCGCCTTCTATTTGAATTTTTTTTGGATCTGAATTCTCTGTCCAAATTGTCTCTTTACATACTTCTATTATTATCCTTCATGGTTTGCACCCATGTTCTGGACTGTTAAACCTGTGTCCCCATAAACGACTTCTTGATTGAACAAAGCCACTCAGAATCAGCAATTGGCATTCAGTTGGTAAACGGTAGATGTTAATGGACAGAAAAAACTTCATACTTCAGTTGGAATAGGGCTAGAGGCAGGCCGGAAACCTCCCTTAGACTTTCCTTATCACTATCCTAAGTGCACCTAAGTCCTTTCCACAGACTTGCTTTAGTGAACTTGTGTGTCAGGAAGGCAGAGGGTGGGGGGTGGTGCAGAACAAACGTTTTCTCTTCACAAGTCTGCTCTCTGGCTCTTGGCGTTGTTTTCCCAGGGGTGAAATCTCAGGTCAGGCAGTTTTTCTGGTCACTTTCAGACAGTAAACAAAGCATCTATTTTTCTGGGTATTAAGTCCATACATAGTGAAACATCAAAATGCCTCTCTCTCTCCTGATTGAAAACATGACACCTGCTCAGGCCTTCTCCTTCAGATAGAAGCCTGAAGACAGAGGTGGGGCACCCAGTTTTGTTTTGTTTTTTTCCCTCTTCCTCCCTTTCCCTTCTTTCTCACTCAAAAGCTGCTTCTGTCCTTTCTGGAGGGGAGGAAATTAGAGAAGAGGATCCTGTCTTATTTAGTCAGTGAGGTTGTGTATATAATGGGATACTTAGCCTTCAGGGAGAGATGGAGGTTAATGGCTTTCTTTCATGAAGTAGACTCTACTGGGAACTCCAACTGAGAATCTCTGGCTTGGCTGGTAGCTTCCAATTTCTCCTCCCTCACAGCTTCGACATTTGGTGGTACTCAGCTGTTGGGTGACTGGCTCCAGTGTAGGAAGCCCACTTGTACAGAGCCATTTTCAAGATGGCTTATGACCTGTCTCTTCCGACGACCACACGTGGCCTGTGGGAAACATGCACCTCAGCCTTATTGTTGCTAGATGTGCCCTTCACGCAGTTGTCACAGGCCCCTTCAGCCATATCTTACCCAAGGACACTTTCCAGAAGAGTCCCCGAGATCTAAGATCATGGGGTCAAAGTGTCTTAAGAAGATCACAGGATCAAGGTCACAGGTTCATTTGAAACTTGCCACATTAGGATGAAGGGAAGCCCCCACCCCTGCCCAAACTCATTCTATGAGGCCATAATTATCCTGCATCAAAAACAGACACAGATATAACAAGACGACTGCAGACTACTGTTTCTTATGAACACAGATACAATATTCTAAACAAAATACTAGCAAACCAAACCCAACAGCATATAAAAAGGCTTCTGTACCATGGGCATGCAGGGTTATGCCAGGAATGCAAGGCTGATACAATACAATACAAACAAAATCCCTCAATGTGTACACCTTGTTAAGAGGATAAAGGACAAAAGCCACATGACTATCTTAATAGATGTAGAAGAAGCACGTGAAAAATCCAATATCCTTTCTTGAGAAAAACACTCAACAAATTAGGAATAGAAGGAAATTTCCTCAGCCTGAAGCATCTATGAAAAACCCACTGCTAGTATCACACTTAGTGGTGAAAGACTGAATACTTTCCTCCAAAAATCAGGAGTAAGACAGAGATACCTTTTCTTGCCACTTCTGTTCAATACTGTACTAGAAGTACTGGCCAGAGTACTTAGAAAAGAAAAAGAATCCAGAGTGAAAAGGAAGAAGTAAAACTATTTCTATCTGTAGATGCATGATCTTGTATACAGAAAATCTGAAGGAATAAAAAAAATATTTTAAACTAATAAATTAATTCAGAAAACCTGCAAGATAAAAGATCAATACATAAAAATTGATTGTATTTTATGTACACCAGCAGTGAACAATCCAAAAATGAAACTGAGAAAACAATTGTTTATAATAGCATCAAAAAGAATAAAACACTTAGGAAAATATTTAACCAAAGAAATCAAGGCTTGTACACTGAAATCTATAAAACATCAATAAAAAAGAATTAAAGACCTACGTAAATGCAAAGACAGCATGTTGATTAATTGGAAACTTATATATAATCAAACTAGCAATATTCTCCAAATTGGTCTATAGATTCAACACAATCCCTATCAAAATCCTGAGCTGTCCGTTTTGTAGAAACTGATAAGCTGATCCTAAAATTCATATGGAACTGCAAGGGACCCAGAATAGCCAAAATGACCTTGAAAAAGAACAAAGTTGGAAGACGCACACATCCCAAATTCAAAACTTACTACGAAGCTATAGTAATCAAGACAATGCACTATTGGCATAAAGACTGACATAGAGATCAATGGAATGAAACTGAGAGTCCAGAAGAAAAGTCTTGTATTGCCAATTATTTCTGCCAACACCATTCATGGGGAAATAAGAGTCTTTGAACAACTGGTGCTTGGACAACTGAACACCCACATGTCAAAGAATGAAGTTGGACTCCTACAATGCACTATATGCAAAAATGATAATAAAGACCTAAACATAAGAGCCAAAATTACAAGACACTTAAAAAAAAAAACAGATATAAATCTTTGTGACTTGAATTAGGCAATGATTTTTTTTTTTTAAGATATGACACCAAAAGCACAAATAACCAAAAAAAAAAAAGGTATTTTGGACATCACCAAAATTAAAGTCTTTTGTACTTCAAAGAAGACCATTAATAAAGTGAAAATACTATTCAAAGAACGGGAGAGAAGATTTGCAAATAACTTATCTGGTAAGGGACTTACATCTAGAATAAAGAACTCAATAATAAAAAGACAATCCAATCCAAAAAATGGGGTAAGGTTCTGAATAGACATTTCTCTAAAGATGACCCAATGGGCAAAAGCACATGAAAAGATGCTCAACACCATTAGTTATTAGGAAAATGCAAATAAAAACCATGGGATACCACTTCACTCCCTCTAGGATGGCCAGAATCAAAGTCAGATAATAATGTGGGCCAGGATGTAGAGAAGTTAGAACTCATCCACTCTGCTGGCAGGGATATGAAATAGTGCAGCCCCTTTGGAAAACAGTTTGCCTGTTCCTCAGAAGGAGTAGGCATATGACCCAGCACAATTCCACCCCTATATATACAAGCAAGAGAAATAAAAACTCATGTCCACATACAAACTTGTACACAACATTCATCGCAGCAGTAGGCACAGTAGCCAGAAGTGAAAACATCACAAGTCACTGCCAAATGAATGAACAGAACTATGGTACACCAAACACAGTGAAGTACTACTCAGCCATAAAGGCAGCACTGACATAATGTAAATACACCTTGAAAACAGTGCTCTAAGTGAAAAAAGCCAGACACAAAAGGCCACATACTGTATGATTCTACTGATATGAAATCTCCCAATGTGCAAATCTATAGACAAAAAGTACCTAAATAGATTAGTGGTGAGGGCTTGGAGGGTGGGGAGAGAGAGTCACTTCTAATGGGTACAAGATTTTTTTTGTTTTGTTTCTTGGCAGTGATTTAAAAGCCTTGGAATTATACAATGGTGATGGCTGCACAATTTTGTGAATACTCTTAAAAGTCATTAACTGTATACTTTAAAGGGGTGAATTTTGTTATGATTATGCTAATTTAAAAAACAAAGATGAGAAAGCACCCCTCCCCCATTTTAAGGTGGACAAGGGTCAACTCCTGTAAAAGAAATCATTACAAACATCTCAAACCTCCCAATGGATTCCCTCTTCTGTCTTGCAATAGGCTGTCTAGCGTCTGTATCTCAACTTGACGGAGTCCTGGTGACTAGCAGTGAGGTAGGCCTGGATATGATAATGCATGCTGGGGAAGGGCAGGCCCAGGACAGAGACCCAGTCATCAGGGCACTGCGGACCAGACACATGCCCATCCCATTTTCTGTGGTTTCCTGGAGACTGGAAGATAGCTAGGATAATTATTCCAGGTCCTGTTCAGCTGAACCTAAGAATCCTGATTGAAGGGTCAATTTGTAGCAATGGTTATAAGGTTCTGGCAAAACAGACATTCCTCATGGCGAGTACTTCATTTAATATGAAAAGCACAGTATTTGGCAGAGCATTGCTCCTTGACACCAGGGGTTGGCAACAGCAGGATAGTGTGTGACACCTGCTTCCATCCCACTGGGAGAGGAGTGTAGCCACAGAGAGGCTAGCTGCAGACCCCTGGTTGCCAGAGCACATCCAAACAGCAGGACTGGGGAAGCCAAAAATCCTGCTTTCAAGGACTTTGTCCTTTCCATTCTTCCCTGGGAGTAATCTATCTTTTCACGGGCTGAAATGACAGAGCCAGTTATCCTGGGGAGCCACCTCCTCCAAAAGCAAGTCCTTTAGCCATGGAATATTCAAATATTTAAAAATAAAAATCTTTTAGGGGGAGGAGGGAGAAGAGACAGAAGACAGGGGCCATCTTTAGTGAAAAAAAGAAAAGCTTCATTTTACATTCTATTGCACGCTGAGTCATTTTCAATCATTCATCAGGTGGTGACTCTGACAAACTAGTGGAAAAAGAATCCTTTAACAAAAGTCATCATGCAACTATTATATGGGAGAGGCACAAAGATAAACAATCTTCACCACGAATCTTCTCACATGCCAGGCAGTGGTTATGGGGGGAAAAAACCCTAGTGCCTCCTCACTTTTCAAACAATGTGCCCCACCATGCTGTACCACCACAGAAGTGCAGGTTGTCATTTGGTTACAGAGACTGTGTGGGTCGATGAAGTCTTTATGGGTGAGGGGCATGGGGTCAGGACCTGAAAGGAAGTATGATGAAGGGGGAATGACTGGTGAGATCTGAAGGGGAAATAATTGATACAAGCTGTTGACAACTGAGGGATGGAGGATTCCCGTGACAGTTGAAAGTGATGCTTTTAAGGAAGAAACGATAAATAGTAGGTAGAGATACAAGAATTTCCTTTTAAGTGTACTGACTTGGAGGGATCAGAAAGATATCCTAGGGACAGAGACTGAGCAGAAGCATGGATTTGGGGAATAAGCTTTAGGAGTGGTTATGGCTGACCTGACAGAATTGGGCAAGTTCAGACCAGAACTTTTAAGTAGAATTATAGCAGTATCCATCCAGCTGAAAAAAAGGGCAATCAGGGTAGCAGCTGAATCAGGTTCACGGAGCTGCCAAGGTTAGAGCTCTTGCTGGCTGTGTCTTTGAGGAGTGTTTTCAGCGGTGCAGCAGTGGGTTAGCAGCATGTCACGGGGAGGCACCTGCACCAGTCTTCCTGCAGTGGTTTAACAAATGCCAACCTACTGGACTTGAACAGGGAAGGAGGAAGTCTCGGAACTCCACTTGTAACACTCTTCAGCCTCCCCAGGAAATTCTTCATAGACTAACACCGCAGGTAAAAGACAAGAGAGGTAGACGTTATGGTTTTGAGTTCTCAGGTGGCTCAGGGAAGGTAGAGATGGTCCTCAGAGGCTGGTAACAGGTCAAATAATGTATTTACGATAAACAGGTAAGGGAGGCATCACTACAGATAGAGGAGCCTTGGGAAGACACTCCTTCCCCTGACAGTTTGCATGAAATTCTAGAGGAAACCCTCTGAAGGGGTCTGAAATCCCAGCAGTCGTATTCTTGATGGGAACAGGGGGTGATGCTGCCAGTCGCAACCATCTGCCATTGCTAATAAGGTATCTGTGCCAATGGGGGAATCAACACCATCAGCAAGCTGTTTGAAGCCCGATTTCATTTATCTCCCTACACAGGTATGTTATCGCAAAATAAAGCTAGGGAAGCTAGTTGGATTTGTCAGCATAATTAAGCACAGCGCAGGCAAGTACGTAGGGCAGAAAATCCAACTCACTTGCTGAAGCTGCCAGGCCCAGAAAAGCTTGGCTCCGGGCCGTTTTTACATTGTTCAAGTTTGGAATTTGCTATAATAATGCTATGTAAGAGAAAGTTTGTATTTTATTTGGGAAACCAATTATTTTAGTTTATGGTCATTTTTCTTCCCCCAGGGCTTCCTGGAGATTGTGGGCTGAGTCACAGAAAACCAAAATATGTAAGAGAGTATCCAGGCAAAAAAAATACTTTATCCCGTGATGTTTGGGGTGGAGGGGAGTGAGTACTATACCCAAAATTCCTAGTTTTTCCCTCCTCCTGAAGACACTGTTCAGTGACAGTCTAGTAAGCAGCAGTGAAAAGGAGGCAATGAGAAGTGGTAACATATGCAGGATGATGGTTACTGAGCAAGTGAGGACAGTTAGTCTAGACAACCAATGAATTTTCGTCTTAAAATATTTTGAAGGGTAGGTTTATTTTCAACTGTTTATTTGATATGAATTCTATTATCTGATAACCTATACTCAATTCATTCAAAAACTTCACAGATGTTATTACAATTGCAGGACTTCAATACTGTAGTGATAATAAAACTTGAGAACCAAAGGACACAAATTTCTTCACGAATTTATTATATAAAACGCCCCCAGAGCATCTGATTTCTCTTCTTCTCACTTTCATTACACACAAGCAGCACAGGGATGAGAGGCCCTTTAAGATGACGCAGTAGCATGAGGGTCCCTTGCATCAAGGTAGTGTACGTATCTCAACAGTGTCCTAAAGGCTGGCCCAGAAAAACCCCATGTTACCTCACCACAATATGGAAAGCATTGTCTTCTTTTTCTACTAATTACGGTGAAAAATGTCACTGTTTTATTTAGCATTATGGTACATAACAGTTCTGTCTCAATTACTAAAAGAATTAAAATAATTGTGAAAGACATCCTCTTTCCTCCTCCAGTGATTTGAAAGCTGTATTTTGCCTGCCAATTTCAAACAAATCCGATTGATCTGTTGCAGTCAGTTAAAACAATCATCGAGGCACAAGCTCAGCACACTGGCTGCAGCTTGTAGTAAAAGGATATAGCAATATGTCTCTCCTTAGTTAAAAATACATAATCCTTTTATTTTATATTGCAATAAAAGAAATTAACATCACAGACACAGACGACTAGAAAGGGGAAACTACTTTCTTCTGAATGTCCACTAATTTAAACCTACTTGTACTTTTCCACAGTACATGAAAGTAATATTTAACACGTACTTTTTGAAATAAAATTTAATCTTTGGGGATAGACAATGTAATAAGACTTAAGAGTAATAGTTCCGTTCGTTTCCAGGTCTGCTTACTGTCTGATTAGGTAAAACAAGGCACAGAAGCCACCCTTTCCTTTATGTTCCAACACTGATCGAGTGCCTTGATAAAACGGCTGATTAGACGAGCTGATGGCAACGTGAAGGGAAGACTTTGGATTGTCTATTTAAAATGAGGGTAAGAAGCAATTATAGAAAATTTATTTTAAGTGCACTTTCACATGCTTTATGTTTATAATACACAAAAAACTTCCTAACTTTCTTGCAAAAGGCTTGACTATCATTTCTTTTGGCCAAATGCACTTTTCCCCAGTAAACTTAAAACAACAAGAACAAGAACAACAACAACAACAAATCCCTGTCCTTTCAGACACTAAGAAAGGGGATCGGCTACTCAGACAGCTCACTGCAAGACACATGAAGACGACACACTGCGGCATGAGTTGTTTCAACCTGTTGTGCTGTTACTAAAGGAAAGTTCTGAGGGCTGCAGTTAAACATTCCAAGTTCTCCCTTCCGTCTTTATTGATTTTAAGATTTTTGCACAGAAAACTCTTTGGGGACTAGAACAGCAGCAATTGCATCACACTGTTTTCAAGACTTCAAGTTTCAAAAGCAAATTGTTTAAAAAAAAATACAGCTCCTGATTTGAGTTAGATACAGGGACAAAAATAGCACATACTTGAAAGTTACATGGTCTACAAATGGTGGCAATATTTTCCTTGGGAGAGTAGTTTGTTGGTATATATTTTTTTAAATACGCAAAAAGGCTCAACCTCAAGCAGTAATAAACACAAGCAAAAGTGATTTAACCCTTAAAATAAATATTCAGAAAACCTCTCTGTACATACAAGTGAAAGAATAAGTAACACTTTCACGCAAAAAATAATAATAATAATAAAGGATTTGTTCATATAAGTAGCTGAAATCTGCTGTTCCAGCCCACATATCCCCAATAAAGAAGGGAGGCACAGACGTGGGTGACTACTGCGGTTCACTATGTTACAGCCTTTTTGTACTGGGACAACATCACCACCAATTTTATCCCTCTTGTTATATTTACTAAAATTTTGAGTTTCTTTTTTTCCTTTTTTCTTTTTTTCCCTTTTTTTTCTTTTTCTTCTTTTCTTTTCTTTCTTTCTTTCTTTCTTTTTTTTACAGCATGCCAAATCCTTTGGCATAAGTGATGGCCTTCAACAATCTCTCTTTAAGTTTTTCTTTGCTTGAGTATTCCGGAAGTAAAAGGACATTAAAGCAAGTATGAGATGTAGGTAACCTATACAGAGAGAAAGGGGGAAAACAGGAAAATAAGTCACGGGCATTAGGCTCAGTATTAGGTATTAAGTGACCCTGCTTTAGTCGGCGAGTGTCAAGATGGTTTGCGATGCAGACTACATTATGCAAGGCATGCAACCACCAAACACCAGTCTGTCTTTATCTGTAAGTCACTTAGTGCTAGTGATGAGGATGGTGACTGATGATGGCAACATCCTGCACCCACAGAGTTATTACTATACCCCAGGGAATGTTTTAGGTGCTCATTTAACTAAATTTTTTCACAATAAACCTACAGAGTGAGTATCAGCTTCCCCACTACAGAGTTGAAGTTACCGAGAAGTCAAGTAACTCACTCTAAAGTGGAGATAATGTTTAAACCTTGTTTTCAAAATTTCAAGGTCTGGTCTATATTTTTTAATGTTTATTAGAAATATTCCTGTATGACTATGTAAATGATCTGACAACAATTAAATTCACATTAATACCAAGTAATATCAAATAATGTGTATAGAAAACTAGCAGAAATGCTGCTATACATGCAAACCATCAGATACACTGCTGCTCACGGACGGTCCCCACGCACCCCATGTGCTAACCATACAATGGAGAGAAAACGCAGATACAAGGGTCATGAAACTGGAGATTCTAGCATAGTCTAGGGGTGAACAACCTTCTGCGCCTCAATCTGACTTTCTAAGTAGATTACATACTATGGCTTTCATATAAAAAATTCTCAACCAAAAACTGAATGAATCATACCAATTTGCAAAATTCCAAATCAAGTGAACTCCATGGTAATTTTTAACTAGGCCAGTGTTTAAAAATTTTCCTCAAACATTAGCAGCAAAATATTCTCTGAACTAACATTTTGTGTGATTGGAAATTTCTATAAAAAACTGCAAAAGTGTTCAGAAGCTTCTGCACAGTGCACATGTGTGATATGGAATGCAGGGTTTTCAGTCACAATTTAACAATTACCTTTCTGTGTCTGGGCCATTTTTGGCTATAATCATCTTTAATTTTCCTAGTCCACCCACAGGTGCCCTGTCCGTGCCCGTTGTAAACTGCAAGAAGAGTCTTTTCTGCTCATCTGTAAATGAATGAACGATTTCCCAGAACTCCCTAATGGGGAAAAAAAGATGTAATACTGATTTTAGTTTGGCATTCATTAAATAACCAGCACTAATATAAGTTGATAATTTACATTAAAATCATAGCAGGAAAACAACTTGGAAGTTAAGACCAGGTACTCTGAAGATTCACTCCTGGTGATCTAGGACCTAGGAATTCACTAATGCAAATTTATCATAAGGAAACAGTTTTTAAAAGTATAAAGGCTTATGTTCATCATTACATTATCTACAACAGTAAAATGGGTAAATCTTAGTGTCCAACAAAAGGAAATAATTATGTAAACTATGGCATATTCACAATACATAATCATATACAAAAAACAAAATCCAAAACCTATGAATTGAAGATGACTGAAAGGAAATATGTACTCTGAAAAATTAACTCTAAATGTCTTCAGGTATGCATATTTTATTTACCCCTCCTCTTTTATTGTCTCTGTCTATTCATACCTTACTCATCTTTGGGGGAAAAGGTGATACAGATTAAGGACAAAAGAAATGGGGGGAAAAAGAAAAAAAGCAAAGACAACCCACACACCTAGAGATAGTAATACAGAAGTATACAACTTTTGTATAAACTAGAACATTTTTATCCAGTTGTGTGCTGGGGGGGGGAGGGGGTGCTGTTAAGGATTATTGTATTTTTGCCATATGCAGTTATTTTAAGAGAATAATTTAATCCCTAGCATTCCTAAAATCTGTGTGATAAAAGTCTTGTTATAATGATGCTGGTTACATTTACTCTAAAAACAAAATACAAACACATTAAAAGCAATCTTGGCATGCTTATTTGAATAATAAAATACTAAATTTCATATATACACTAATTCTCACCTAAAATTTTCCAAGATTTTAGAAAACAATTAAAGACACTTTTAATTGATGAAAGAATAAATTTTAGGCTTATTATTTGAAAAATTCTTTCCAGAATCCTGGCAGAGAATGTCACTTCCTACAGAGAATGTCCACTTCCTACATCCCTAATTACAATTCTAATTTTTGATATTCTAGTATTCCAGTATATAATTTCTATTATCAAAATGCTGGTATTTTTGTCAGGGCAATGCCATTATTTCTGACATAGGTTTATTAGCTTTATTAGAATTCTTGGCTCTCTGCAATGTCTTGCTACTTCCCTTCCCTGACACTCTAATACCCTCCCCATCCTTCAGTTCTGCAAATCCCCCATACTCAGAGAAAATAATAAAAAAAACAAAAACAAACAAAAAAGGAAATGGGACATGGAACGTACAGGCACATCTCTCAGTAAGGAGAGAAATCGTACCACAGTTTATGTCATTGCTTTTGGGTATCTGGCAAGAAAAAGCAAGTCTGCTGTAGCCCAGAGCCCTTTGTCAGGGCAGAAAACCTCCTCACCCTGCAGGAGTGTTCTGAAGCCTAATGAATCAGCCACACCTGAAGGGGTGGACCAGCGGGTGCCACGGCAGACAGACCCTGAAGCAAGCAGCAGACCGTCAGTGCTCACTGTGACCAGTCCAGCTGTGACCAGACCAGTATACCATGTTATTAAAGTACTGTTTTCTTGGTTCTTTCTAAAAAATTAGAACTTAAAATACTGGGATTACTATCAGTTTATACAATGAAAACACTAAACAAAATTCTTCTCTTCCTGTAAGTGTTATGTTCTACATTAAAATTCTGAATTAAGGATGCAACTGGAAAACTGAAAATGAAAAAAAGAAGCTTCTGCATTTTTCCACTAAAGTGATAGCTGCATAGATCACATTGCATTCACATCTCTTAAAACCTACCCAGTACAAAAAGGAGAGAAAAATCCAGTAAATACACCCATAATCTATGCCTAAGTTAAAACCAGAAACACAGAGCAGCAAACTCCAACTGACAGGTGAAGTGGAGTTTTTATATACAGCTGAGCCCACACGGGCAGAGTCCAGCAGGAGCCGTGTGGAAGAGCAGGGTGTGCAGAGTAACACGGGCCAGGGGTCACTCCAAACGGGCACAGCCCCACTCCTGGGGCAGGTAGGAAGAGCACTGGCGGCTGGAAAGTACCCTGGACCAAAACTGGCAGTCTCACAAAGACACCATGCCCCAAGAGGGGACAGGGGACACCCTGGGAAGCAGAGGTGTCCCTTGAAAGTAGCTTCTGGTTGTAAAGGGATGAAAGCAGCTGATGAAACTGGCCCTATTTAGACAGGAGGTGCTGGGCCACACAAACATACATGAGACTCAGTGAGAGATGGACAAATCTGAAATACAAACGAGAATACCCAAAATATTCAAGAAATATGCAAAATAAACTTGGAAGCAAGGCTAATTTATATGGTGACCAAAGGAGAGGCAATATGACTTAAATTTCTACTATGGAGATAGAGGTCAGGAAAAAAAAAGTATGAAAAATATTGAAGAAATACACACCAGCATAGAATAACTTCTAATTGTAGACTCTATTTAATGAATTAATATTTTCCTATAACTTGACAAAACTAAGAAGTTGAATTTTATTTTAAAAGATTTTTTAGAATGTCATTAACTGTGAGAGTAAGTTAGAAGCCACTATATGCCTGTCATTTCACTAGTCTACCCTTCAAACCACATTCACATATGCTCTTAAGATGATTATGTGTCAAGTAGGATTATGATTATAAAAGAAGTAAAATTAAGACCTTAATTCAAAAAAATAATTTCTCCATAAAAAACAGTACAAGGTATCTTCAACTATTCTCACAGAAATACTAAGATGCAGCAAGGTCATAAGTGTCTGCAGTCAACCGTATCACTGACAGAGACGCTGATGTGGTAACACTGTGATTCACATCATCTCAACGCTGTTATGGATCACCTTTGAAACTTCAAGTAAGTAGCAGAACAGTGGTTGCTAAATATAAATAATTTCACAACTGCTACTAGAAATGACCAACGGTGTGCTAAAAAGAAGAAATACCCAGTAACCTCCTACAAACCAGAATAAAGAACAAAATAAAAGAAAAGAATTTAACAAAATAAAACAACAACGTATTATTTACTTCTAGGTACAACTGATACTCATTCTGGTTTTCACATGCTTGAGTCTTAGAGCAACTTCAGGGACAACCTCCAGAAACGCCTTCTCACCTCACTCCACCAGTGACTGCCAAAGGGCATCTTTCTGTACCATCTTAGCAGGGGAGGAAGAAGCCTATGTCTTTCAGGACCGAACAGTGCAGTACAGACAGTACAGGAGCAAGAACATTTGCTTGGAAGCAGGTAAGACTGGAACCTCTGCTTCTTTCTGTAAGAACATTTGGGGCTGTCTCCTCAGATGTAAGATATAAATTCTAGATGTACCCTGCCATGTTATAACGATTAAGTCAAAGAACGTACCATTTCACAAAAGGTGCTTCAAACAGGGTAGGTAAGTAACATTTCACAGAGTTCCAAAGAAAGGAAAAACATTCAGAAGTGGTAGTTCTATTTTCATCATCTTCTAGCCAGCAGTACACACATTCTAATCAGAATCACTAGAAATACTAGATAATGTATACTCCCAATGCAGAAAACATGCAACTTAGATAAAACACATCATTCAGGAAATAAATCACAAGATTAATACAAAACGGGTGATTATATTACAAATACGCTTCTAGTTTTACAAACTGAGAATTTGTGAGTTTACTTATTTGGGAATTAAAACCTAAAGACAAAGGTCTAAAACATACAGCACACAACCCTTCAGTGAATTAAATCTTCCTTTCAGGAATTTAAGCACCTCACCTAATCAGAACAGAGTCCCTGGTATAGCCACCGTCATATTCTGTAGTTTCTTCTAGTGCTTGAAAATCTAGATTCTGCAAATTCAAGAAAATATGTCTTAACATCTTCTACACCACACCATTACAAACAGTAAGTCAGCACATGACAGTTTTGCAGACTCATGCTTGCTTACCCGGCTTCCACATATGAGCAATTCAATTTCCTCTGGTCTGAATAAGTACTTCAAGGGAGATTCATTGGTCACCATGTGAAAACCTCTCCGAAAAGCCTTGAACTGTTTTTCTACTGATTTGTTGAGAATGTAGTCAGAATAAAGATTGACAAATTCCTGCAGAAAACAGTAACCAGAAGAACATCTTACAGTACGCCGCTCAAACAAACCACCACGCGTCCCGGGCTTGCGCTGCCCTGCCTTCTATTTCCCGAAGAGAAAACATTCAAGAATATGTTTAAAAATTCAAACTTTACACACACAAAGGAAAACACCTATTACAATTTCACAGCTCTCAATGAAAGACAACACTAAACTGTAAAAAGGCCATGTACGTAACTAATAATATACCCTAAGTTTCCATTTTGATACTGTATTAATGAACAAGACTGAATATAGAAGCTGGGCCTTGATAAAATCTTGAAGTTCCCTCAATTAGGTATGCAGGTATTACACCATCACTTTATAAAAGCTAACATTTTTAATAGAGTGCAATATACTGGACTTGAGCAAACCAGGAAGCCTCCTGTTTTCTAGAGTATCTGGGAAGCTGCCTACTGCAACCGGCTCAGCAGAAATGTTGGTGTTTCACTTGACGCATAGCTGCTACGCCAAACTGTAAATGGAAAATACCCCTGTATCCTAACTTAGTGAATACAATATTTTATCAACAATCGTATTAATATAAACACACACTTCCAAAAAGTTTACTATAGATATTTATCCTAGTTTTCCTTATGTTCTGTGTTAGTCCGGTTTCCGAATGCACACTTCTCCAGTCAATAGAAAACACAAAACTGATTTAAAGCGTACTTTTCACAAGGGTATTTAAGGCACACATATTAGTGTATACATTAAATGCAATTAACATTTGGTGATAAGAACCTTAGTTATGAGGTCCCTGTTCCCTTCCCCTCCACAGCCTAACATGAGAAACTCACTGCTTCTTGCTTTACGTACACCACCCTGGGCCGTGCACTATGGCCTCTTCCCCTAGAAGGTGTTTAGTGCCCAACCATGTGTTCTCATACCAGCTAATATCCAGGATTTTGAAAACTGTGGCTATTTCATTTATAAGAACTTGGTTACTTGATTTCTTGGGGTCTTTGTATGGATTATATTAGATACTTCTTTAAAAATTAATTAATAAAGAGACAGAGACAAGGATGACATGAAAACATTTATTACCTTCCTGTTTTCATTTGTAATTGGAATTTTATCACCATTTTCCTTTAGATCATACATCATTGGATTACCAAAAAGATCTGTCTGAGATATCTGGAAAGTGATCATCATATCGTCTTCCACATTCCCTTCATACTCCAATAAATCCTTTAAACTCTGATATAGAACCTAACAACCAGAAAAGAAAAAAATTAAAGCTACCACAGAACCACAAAATATGTTTGTATCACTCTTCTTGGGAAAAGATTAAAAAACAAACAAACCAACCTTTTGACAAAAAGAATTAAAGCACAGACAGTATCCCCCCTGTCCCCCAATAGTTCACAACACAGAAACCAAAGACAGACAGACTGTCCGTCAGCGGCGATGCCCTGTTCTCTGCTGAGAAGCCCCACACCACCTACTCAGCAGCACATTTCACACTGTGCTCTATGAGAACCTCAGAGGTGTCTCAAGGTTAGCGGGGACTGAGTAGAGACACACACACAGTACCTGTAGCCACCAAACCCTTTACTCAGTGCAGCTCTGATTTAACCTGGCAATCTCATGTGGTTTCATTAAAAAGCAAACAAAACATATTTTTAAGTATTCTTTCCAGTACAATCAATCTTTCAAAACCAGCTTGCTGACAGTAATATAAAAAATTTTGAGTTTTGAAGTGTTCATGGTATTTCAGACAGATTAAACAACTTTATCTTACCAGGTAAATATTAACAAAGATTCCAAATAAAAGCTTTAATTTTTTTATACAAATTAAACTCTGTCATTTGCTTTTAAATAAAATCTAAAAGAAAGAATAAAAAATGACAAAAGACTTACAGGGTGAGAGTCTCCCAAGTCACGAAAAGTTCCTTTTTTCCCCATTAGCTTCCTGTAGACAACCATGGGAAAATGTACATCCAGTATACAGTTATTGTAAATAGCCAGGCCCAGCACTATGCCAATCAGAGTGAACTGACCCTCAGTTTCAAAAGAGGATGGATTAAACCAAAACAATTTTGTAGATTCATCATATGTGAACATACCTATAAGAAATGATTTTTTAAAATACATTAATTTTATATTTTATTAGACCGATGAACAATAAAATATACACATAAAATATAAAAATAAATATAAAGTAATTACACACATAAACCTATAAGGACTAGATATACAAACTTTTTTTCTCTATTACATTAGCACCTGAATATACATGATTGTTACAAATTGTGGCAAATGTTAGCATATATTTTTAAGGAGCCAAAGAAATAAAGTAATGAGACATTTTGGTGGCATTTCCCAAGAAATTAGGGAAAATATTCATTAAAATCAAGTTTTCTAATCTTCTACTAACACAAATGAAAAGTTAATTTGGATTCATGTTTTATTCAATGAATGGTTGAAAACTAAATGCAAAACAAAAAGAAAAAAGCTATCATACTATGAAAATGTTTCACTTATAAAAACATATTTAATCCACATGGGTTGTTTTTAAAAAAACAATTTCATTAAGAAAAAGTTTGTGTTTTTCCAAAAGTGCACAATGGTGCCATGAAGTCTTTCTAGCACCTTCCTAACAAAATAAGATGACACCAAGTACTTAAACTCAGATAAACTTCATAAACTTAGATTATGTCCAAAACCCAAAGCTATTTAATACACACATTAACTGTGAGCCAGTAAGTAAAACAAGTAGCTTTGTACTGTAGTTTCTTTAAGTTTCACATGGTCTTCACTATGTAAAACCCAAGCTTGGAAACCTTTTTTATATCACAAATATGAATCTGAATAACCGTTACTAAGGCAGATTTATCTTCTTCCCTTTAAGGGAGTATCTAAGATAAAGGTTAAATGATATTTTAATTGAATTTACAACTTTTTAATGTTTTTTACTAAAATGTTTTCCAGTTGCTACTGTGAAACTGAATAGAAATATTTTAAGAGTTAGGTCTGGAAAAGAGGGGGGATTACCAATAGAACAAACTTTAGAAATCAATACAGCACATAAATCAACTTACAAGATTTTTAAAAGCTTTAAAAATGTTTCTTCATTTTCACATTTAGTTTAAGTTTAAGGAACTTTAAAATGTCCCTTTGAGCATAAGAACATGAACCGAGCTAGGAATTTTTCCTATTCAATTTAATGTTCATGAAATAACATTTTATAAATTATCCAACATATACTTCAATTTCTCAGTTTATATCCAACTGTTTTTACAGACCTAAGTTACAACATCCACTGAAGTGCTAAAAACTTCATTTAATTATAAGTATGGTATTAACAGCATCAAGAACAATTAAAAATAATTAATACATTTGAAGAAATATAATAAATGTATGTCCTTGGTCTCAAGAGCAATAAACTAAATTAATCAGAATGTAAATTAACAGGTCACTGCTTTCATCTCTGTGTATGAAAATGGTAATAATCTTCAAGTTCAAGGAGATTCCATTTTGAGCATTTTTTTTTTAGGTCCCTGGAAGAAAAGCACCACAAAAGATGGTTCTTCCAATGTAATTCTTTTTGATATTTCTACTGCCATCATTTCAACTGCCTTACTATCAAGTGAACTGTTTAATGTATATTTTTTCTTAAAACTATTTCTGCATATAATGTAATTATAATTTATATCTAATGTTCTGCATTTTTAGATACATCAGAACCTAGAGCTAAAGTTTAGCAAACTTACAAAGCTTCTAAATTAGTTTTCTTTTCTATCTCAAAAAGGACTTTTATGTATCTAGGTTTACTTTGAACAAACTACATACAAATTACATAGCCTTCTGATTATTAATACACATTAGCTAGAATATATAGTCTTAACTATATGTCATGAACTCAAAATTTCTACTTCCATTGTCTTTTTCCTTTTTTCTACTTTGCTGATATTGTCTATCAGTGAAATGCAAATTCTCCACTTTAGACTGACATTGTAGAATCAGTTTTTCCCAAACTGTGTTCAATGAAAACTCTTCTGGGAAGCAAATACGGTTAGATGTGGGATAGAAAAGGGGTTCTGGAGTTCAAAAAGCTTGGGAAAACATTAACAATATTCAGCCCAAGAAATCCTGCAGCAAATAAACCAAATTAATTTATTAACAGCCAAACCTTGAGCATAATACAATTGTGAGACACTCTCAACATTCTTCAGATCATTATTCTATGAAACTCTTATTTCAGAAATGCTATGAGTTTGAATATTTTAGACAAAAAGAGCAAAAAAAAAATCTTCAATTGTTTTAATGTACTGCTCTAAAATGATTTCAAGTTCATTTACCTGATACAATTTCCTATATAAAAATATTTGGCTAAGTAATCTAAATAAGAACTTGAATAAATGAGTGATGAAGATCCCCAAAAGCCCACAAATTAGTCATTATCTCTGGTTCTAGGTAATCCTTACCATAACCTCCTTGTGTTGCTCTTTATAACTGAAAATATTTATGAACCTAGGTAAACAAATTCTTAATTCAAAAAGATAATGACACCATGACCACATCACTAAAATATTTACCAATATCTGGATTGAAGATTTCCTCCACAACCAGCTGAAAAAATTCTTTGGAAACACCTCCCTCATCAACTCCTTGTTCTCCTTCAAATTCCACATACAATTGTTTCTTCAAGTCTGCAGGATTTTCCATAGCGATCATCTCTAGCTAGTGAGTGAAAAGATAAAGTGAAAAGATGAATGCCAGTATTAGGATGAAAGCAAAATAAAAATAAGGAGAAGCAAAACAAAAACGAGGAGGACGAGTAGGGAGCAAGTAAGAGATTTTGCTTTTGATTTGTTTTAAATGGAAACAGGAAGCAAACTGCTAAAAAATCAGTGAGGGCAAAGATTCAGCCTCACAGATAATGGAAAAACAGGACAGAAAAGAAAGTGACATAGAATTCTAAAAGGATTACTTTCTAACTACTGATTTGTTTGTGAAATTAACATATAGCAGAAAATGAGACTTAGAGTTTCTGTTACTTACATATATAACGAACCTGAGCGATAAGATTAGGACATGAGCGATAAGATTAGGACATGCAGAGAAGTCAAGAGGGCAAAAGTGCCTAAGTGACTACTCAAATTATTTCAGGAAAAACAATGGCATATAGTAGTAAAGTCTGACTTCAAAACGGTTCACTAGTTCTTTATGTTTATTAGATTAGAAACTCAAGAATACATTCCTAAATCTATTAATCAATAAAATAATCTCAATTAAGAAAAATATACTGGATAAACAGGGAAACAGTTTATGTTCTCATAACAATGCTTAGTATAAATTACCACTTTTTAACGGACTAGAATACATTTTATATTCATTTTTTTTGAAAGGAGATGAGACATAAACTTGCTCATATCCTTACTCTTAACTTCTTACTAAAAGTTATGAAACCCTAGTATCAACATTTCTTCAACTATAAATCTTTACCAAATACTTCTTTGTATCTGTAGAAAAGGCATAGTGATTGATCTCAGTTACTGTGAGATTAATCATAAAATTAACACTATATTCTAAAGTAAAATATTTATACCACAATTTGTTATCTTACATACCTGAAATTTACTAACAGCATGCCTAAATGATCACCCATGTTATTTGCTAAATTGATTCTAAATTTGCCAAAACAGAATATTTAAGGGTACTGAGGTTACTGCAACTGTTCCAACTAGAATTTTTTAAATGGTTTTGAAGCGATGCAAATATCATCAGAGTAAGAGTACTGCAGTCAGACTTAATTACTTAGGTAACAGGACTAGTTTGGAATTCTAGTGTGTCTTTAAGAAGCAAAATAAAATCTCATAAATTCATGATTCAGGCCAGCTGCCCTGGAGCAATGTTTTTCAAGCTGCCAACTGCAATTTATTAGCAGGTAGTGCAATCCACTTAGTGCAAACCATTGTTGCAGGGAAAAAATCAGAATGTATTCCATATAGTAATGGCATCAACTGTGAAATTTCTTCTTCAGTTATATGTGCAGGCGGATATGCACGTGAATACTGGAACACTACGTAAAATCTCTTACTAGGGGTTGCAATCAAAAAAAGTCTGAATAAAGGCCAAAATGATCTCCTGGCTATCTTCAACTTTTGGATTCTATGAACTTAGAATAGTTAGCTTTAAAGAATGTCTATCCTATACAACAGTGGTCTCTAACATTTACAAAATCATCTTTATGCCAAGTTGTATTAAGATCATTTATTTTTGAGACAGTGCTGTGGTAGGACTGAGTCAAATACTTTGTACTAGTCCCCAGCTGTCACTTAACATAATTTTTAACCTTTAAACTTCAGCAAGCAACTCACTTAAGCCTTAGTTTCCTTATCTGCAAAGACAAAAAAAAAAAAAAAAAGATGATAAAGGATAGTACTCTTCCTACTGCAAAGTTGTGAAGGCTTAATAAGAATTTATGAGAAAGAGTCCTAGGGTGGGTGACAGGTATTAAGGTAACACATCATGTTGTTACCTTTTAAAACAACTTTGCTCTGTGAACAAAGGATTCTCAATAGCCTAATCCCAAATTTTGAAAATAACCTTGAAAAAAAAAGTAGTTCCAGTTAGAAACCTGTTTCAAGCCTCAGGATGTAAAGAATTCTGAAAACTAAATTAGAATTACCATTTTTGCTCAAATGTGGTTTACCCATCAAGCCAACATCCCATATTGCCATGAAACCTGCTAGTTTCCTTTTCTCAGTTCTCCCCCTGCCTAGGTGCTACAGACGGTACGTCAATGTCTACATATGTCCTTACCACACCCTGCTTGTATCAAGTACAAGGTATTGCAAGGTGGGAAAAAGACGATTATCCATTACTTAATTATGTGTCCTAAAGCTCTTCTTCATTAACATTCATAACTGAGCATTGACTCCGTATCAATGTGACTGATAACATTTTAAAGGATCTGGTACAATTTCTGCAGGATTCAGAGGCCTTGTATTTGAGTCTTAGCTCCACCTAAGACACTTCATATGACAAGTGAAGTAAATTTACCTTTATTCTTAATAAATAAATTATTACATGTCTGCCCATTCCCACCAATCTTCACTCTCCATTCCCCATTTTGAATACCAAAAGAATTTAATCCAATATGCTCTATTATGATGATAATTGTAAACAAGTAACTTTATTTCTCTTTGCTTTAGTTTCATCTGTAAAATGAGTATAAAAACATATTAATAAGTTTATGTATATGAAGGACTTATATGAATTCCCTGCACAACAATTCTTTATTAAGTACTAGTTCTTCTTATTGTTACTTTTATTTTATTGGTTCTAAAATTTTTATCGGGCTTGGCTGATAACAACCCAGACATAGAACAAAAATATTCTGGTATTAACAAAACAATAGCACTTAATATGCCAGGGCACTTTGCATATATCAACTCATTAATTCTCACAACTTTATGAGGTTGGTAATATTATTAACCGCCTTTTACAGATGCAATACCTAGCGTAATGAGAGTAATGAAGTAATGAGAGATTCATAAACATGCTCAAGTCAGCCAGTGAGCAGCAGAACAGATTCTAATTCAAGCAGCAAGCTCTTAACTACTAAGCATTACGACCTCTCCTCAATGACTAGCAATAACCTTTTTAAAACCATTGAGTGATTTCCATTTTCTTCTTTATGCTATTTTGTATTTTTCAATCTTTTTTTATAATATATATTATTTTTAGAATCAGGATGTATTTCAATATAAGTATTTGTAAAAAGAATGATTAGCAAAATTACTGGCAACTGAATACTGTGGATGATAATTTCCCAATATTATTTATTTTAGATTATCATTCTCAGATACACTAAGTGGTTCTGTAAAATACTGTTATGTATGACATCGGTAGCCTATCTTTAAAAAAAAGTACTTTTGATTGTGGTGACAAACACTGTTTCATAAAATTTAACAATAATTATTCTGACTAAGGCCATTATTAAGGGGCTATATTTATTTTTGTTTTTCTTAAAAACAACCACTTCCATCCACTGTTCAATTACAGAATGAGTTAGGAACTAACAGTAAAGGTGCATCACTTTATGTAATAGACACCACATAAAACTGAATTTTTAAAATCAAAAGCTATCTTGAATACAGGAGGATATTTTGGAAATTGGAAGGCTATGTCAATGAACATTCTAAAAACGAGAATTTGTACGCTTCCTTGAATTGAATTCATTTAGTAAACAGACCTAGATTTTTCTACATAGGGTTTATAGACAGGTTATTAATTTAATATGGAGATTGGCAAAAGACAGATTATTGGGGTAAAAAAAAAAAACAAAAACAGGCTGGATGTACTGTCATCTACCTCTTCTTTACATGACTTCCTCTTCTTACTAAGACTCTTGATTTCATCGGTTGTTGGATAAAACGACTTTCAATTTCTGAACTTTTAATTGGCCATGATGAGTAAATACTACAAAGATCATTTTTTGAACTGATATCAAAGCATTCCCAGAATATCTAGATAGGATGACATTGCAATATGAAAGTATCACAATGCCATATTTACAAGAGTCAAAAGGAAAACCCCATCCTTAAAAAAATCTTACAGTATGCTGGGTATTATTTATGTCAAACCTACCTTATTCATAGCTGAAAAAAATTATTCAATGGTATGGGTATTTAAGTAGAAGCAGTATTCAGACAAAACAGATACTTAAGAATGCCTAGGATCCCTAAGAATGACTGGCTTAAACTACTCAGTCAACTTAGACTCTATGGTTAAACACTTTGCCATCAAGTACATTAAAACCACTGACTGGAACAGGACTTTTAGATTATCCAGATGTATTTAATCTTTTTATTTCTCTGCGCATCTATGTAGATCTACTTAATTCACTTGTTCCACTCTGAAGGACATAAATCAGGCATGATTTCATTTAAATTAGGATAAATCTTAAGAAACTATAATGATCATTGCATTAAGCACTACAGTGAATGTATAAATTACAATTAAATACACCTAAAGCAGCACAGAATAATCTTATTCATAAAGCACTAAATTGTTAAACAAAAGAATCAAGTTTTGTTTCAATAATAACTAAGATGTCCTCCAAGGAAAATGCTGGAGGTTGGGTCAGACAGTACTAGTAGAGCCCAGAAAAAATGGGTGACTTTTAGAAGAGACTGAGCACAACCTCTTGGTACAGTAGGGCTTGTCATTTGTACCTATCACCTTTAATCTTTCTAGTTCGTATTTTTGGACTTTCCTATCCAATTCTACGTCTCAGTCCTTTCTTTTGGTCTTTAGATCTCTACTCAAAATTCTAGGACTCCCTGATCAATCTGAATCAAGTCTCACACTACCATCAACCCCTACCCTAAGCCTGCTATCCTCATCATCCTTTTAAAGCCTGCCAGTTCCTGAGCATGTACTTGTATATAAAAATGGCCTCAATAAATATGTATACATAAGCTGTACCAACAGCCATCTCCCAAATGGTGATGTGCAGTCTATCTGGGGGTGTGGGGAGGGGTGGTACTACCAGAAATACAGATTCCTAGGCTACACACCAGACCTCTAGAAGTAGAACCTTGGATTTTTTTTTTTTTTTTTAAATAAACCTCCCATTCAGATGTGAAGGCAGTTTGGGGGACCTCACAGATGGCAACACTGTCTTCTAGGATACTTATACCCTCACTCAATCCCCTAACATAAAAAGTAATTTTAAAACAAATTTTATATCCTCTTCCCTCGGAGATGACTTGTCTAAGAAAAAATGAAAAATTATCTACTTTTAGAAGAACACACACATAGATAAATGTTATTAGCAAAATACTGTTAAAAAAAAAAAACTCATCACATTAGGGCTGTTTTCACTCAAATGGAAGCTGAGTTCTGAGCTCATTTAATCACTGCACTATTTCCCAAGGAACAACAAAAAATAGTGAAAAGAAGTCCTAGGGAGAAACAGTTCAGTTATTTAAAGGTGTGTGGGTAGTTCTGGGATATCTGTGGAAAGATAACTTACATTTTATTATATTTCACTGATTCTTAAAATTTACTTGTCTGTTTTTTTTAACATCTCTGAAGTCAGAATATGCCATAAAATTGATAGCACCTTAAAATGAAACGCAATATTCTTCCTTTTTAGTGGAAATAAAACAACTGTGTTCCTACAACCAGAGACTGGTATCTCAGGTTTGATAAAATCCTGGAAACACTGATTCTTCTATTGTCATCAAAGGCAGGTCCTCTAAAAACTCCAGGCAGGAAACAATTTGCTACTCTAGTTTGATTCACATGGTACATGAAAGGAATGAATATATTTTTACTTTATTTATTTATTTATTTATTTATTTATTTTATATTTTATTTTTCTTTAAAAATAAATCCATAATTATTAATTGAAGTTACCACCTCTTTCCCTCTCCCTCCAAGCTAGTCAGTCTTACATGAATAACTGAAAACCAAGACCCAATGGAAAACATACTCAGAGTGACCTGTACGTAGTCAGCATTTTCTGGGCCTCATTTATAAACCAACGAGTAGATGAGCACCAAGGCAACTTTCAGCTCTTGAAGTCTAAGACCCTAAAACCTTAATTATTTAATTATTAATATTGAGCTTGGTGCAAAGTTTCTCATTTCCTCTTCTCTTCCTGCCCCTACTCTGTAGCTGAAAATTAGCAGGTCGTAAGAAGTGGTCAACAGGTTTATTTTGTTTGTCAAACTGTGATATAAAAGGAAGAATGAAGCTTTAAAACAGCAAAGTAGATCCTTGGGGAATAAGATGTTGAAAATCCATCAGTACTTTAAAGAGTACACCTTACAGGATGACCTTAAACTACTTTTTGTTACTCAAATACTATGACCTTTTCATAATCATCATCTGCTATGAATACTTCCCCCGAAATAGGCAGATTATCACTATGACTTCTAAGACCTATTCTGATGTTTTTTTTTTTTTAACCACCTCACATTGCTATTATGAAAGAAGAAAGGAGGGAGGAGGAAAGGGAGGGAGGAGGAAGAAAGTTAAAAGTGAAGTCTGTTTAGTGTGTGCCCCTAAGAAGCTCCACAGTGGTCATGATTCATCTTTACAGCCCTAGTGCTTGGCAAAATGCCTCACACAAAGGATTTCTGAAGTGGTAATATTCAAGTACAGACAGTATATAGTGAATCCTCATTTATGATAGGTCAAATGATAATATTTAGCTTAGAGTTCCTAAGCTGAACTCCCTAAAAAATAATTTGTTAGCACAATTTAAAAGCTCGCTTATTAATTTTACTCTAACACTTGCTTAAAGGAAGTCCTCATAAAACAAAATGGTTGTTTCCTCAAAATTTTAGATGATAATTTTTAAAACAGAGTAAAGTAGGCATATAATAGGCATCTAAACTTTTGTTGCTTCTTGGCCTTACTTTCATTAGGGGGGAAAAATAGGATGGGATGGGTGGCAGGGGAAGGAACAAGGCTCAGTAGATTTCCGATAAAACAGGTAAGTAGGTAGACAATTTTTAAAAACTCTGTACTGAATCTTACAGAGTAATTTCACTGCTTTTAAAGGTCAGGTATAGCTTTTGCTGGAAACAGATGAAAGGATCCCAACCTAAGAAGCCAAATATAAAATGTGTAGTTTTGAGATTTGCAGTTCTGCTCTAACAATGGAATTCATAGACAGACCTCAACATGCTTTCCATAAAGCATCACCACGTCCACATAATTCCTCATCATTCTGCTGAACTATGGAAAGTAAGTTGCTGGCTGCCTGATGATCAGTTATATTAAGTACATTAATTATTCAGGAAGCTCAAAACTACAAAAGTAAAATAAAAAGGGCACCAGAAAGAAAGCAATAATTACCTCCTTCCGTCTCTGGTGAAAACTGCCTGTGTTGCTTAAATAATGTAGAATCTTTTTTTAACACTATAAACATATTTGGTATCTCAAAAACAAACAAACACCCCCCTCCACCCAAAAAAACAGTAACAAAAAAATTAAGCACAGAACCTCGGCAGCTTTTACATTTCTGAGATGTCAAGCTAGTTTACAGTTTTATAAATTCTCAGATTTAGACAAATTCACTCTAAAAACTAAAATATTTTGAAACAAGTATCACTACTTCCTAGTTATCTGTGTTGCTTTATTAGTACAGAAGACTGACTATATCTTAATTGTAGATGGCATTAAATTTTACTTGAGTTGATGAAAAAAGAACTAGCAATGCTGGGTATATCTAATATTATAAAGACAATAAAACCCTGTGATAAAGAATACTATGCAAATGTAACTGTTGGCATGATGTGATTGGTAACTGGTTTCTGTCTTCTGGTCAAGCTTACATTCTTAAGTAGGGGACACTAAAATTCTTATTTTCTGTGGAGGGAAGAAATGAACAAAAGGCAACCCATCTGGAGGAAGAGGGAGTTAGAAGGTGAGTCCTTGTGGTCCCAGTATTCTCCTAGCTTGATCTCCCTGGACTAGGTTGATGATACAAGCACCATTAATTACAAGATTCGTGTAAAAGTTTCTGTTTTCCCAGATGTTACAACCAACTCCAAGACCTGGAGTAATCCATATATTTAAATGAAAAGAAACTGTCCCAATCAGGCAGTGCCATTCAGGGACGTTCTGAGTGACATGGCAGGAACTCTTACTAGCAGCATGCACCAACCTGCCTGGTCACGTCATCAACCTCACAACTCTCAATGTCACACGATGGAATTTTTGGACACCACTTATTATTTTATGGCGTGGTTTTATTCTACCACTCCCCATTAAGACTTGACATTCATACTCATAACTGGGTGTCTCCACAGTCCCCTTGTTCCTGTGCTCTGGAACATCCATGCCTCTTCTGAAATAAGACATTTTGGGGGTTGGTTAGTTGTCAAGATTTAGAAAATCTATTCTTTTTCAAAGAGAGTGATCATTACACAAGACAACCAATATTTTTGTGGAACACATTTATAAACCTGTGCAGGAGCAACAAAAGTATAATACATTCACAATAAAAAAAAAGTCCATGTGTCTCTATGCTATATAATACCATATATATATTCCCCACCCTCCAAAGAGTCACTTAAAAAATGAATTCCCTGAAATGTATCGCTATCTCCCATCACTCAGATATCTGTTTAAACAGCAGCCCAACTTACCCGGACGAGCGCATCATCTATGATATGGTCACGTCTGACTTTGAGTCTCAAATATGGATTCAACTGCTGTCCTTGAACTAAGCTGTAGAGGACAGTGATTCTTCGTTCACTGTACATGCGAATTCTATTGTCATAATATAATCCCAAATTCTTTGTGACAGCATTCAATATAAAGGGACATGTCATAAAGGAGAATTTGTTCTCTGTTTCTACTTTGAAAAAAGTATAATCTTTATCCATTTCTAGAACATCATTCAGTGGTTCATTAATAAACTCTTCAAAAGGGATAAGTGGTTTTCGACAATCCAGAGTTTTAACACCAAGTTCAGTTTCCAGTGGGTCCACTCGAGGACCTTTCTTGTTCCTTCTTTCTTCTCCCAAAAGCTCCTGAAGTGTCAATTCACTGGACTCAGGAATGGGCTCTTCGTCATCTTCTTCGTTGTGATTTGTGTCCACTTCCCCTCCCACTACATTTGCATAGTAAACCATTTTCAAGCACTTGGAAGCAGCAACAATTGCATCATCATCATTCACGAGATTTCGATTGTTAAAGTCAGTGCTTATGACTTTGTATGTGATAAGCTGCTGAAACGTCTCCATCATTCTCCGAATCTGGTCTGCATTGTACTTAGACCACAGTCTAACCAGTTTTCCTTGGGCTGCAAGGGGCAGCTTACTCATTGCTTTGCAAAACAATGGCAAAGCCATTTCCAGATACTCAGGACTGTGGAGATTTCTATTCTCCATTACAATGATGAATAAATTCAGATAATTAGGATCTCGGGAGTATACATTGTGATATGTCAAGTCACATTCCACATTAGGTGACAAATATACAAGTGCATTGAGAAAGGCAGTTTCTATTTTTTCATTAGAGAGCAATCTGGTGTAGACCCTCCTAATGGCCTCAATATCCACAGACACATCTTCAGGGCCTAATTTTTGTAAGTTGTTGTCTCCTTGCGAGCTGTCACTTATCCTCGAGGAAGATGCTTCTGAATCTTCTTCCATAGCCGCAGCGGAACATGCAGCCTTTTCCTTCTCATCTTCATCTTTGTCTTCATCCTTTGCTTGAAGAGATTTCAGTTCTTCCTTGGTGTGTTGTTTGACTTTCCGAAAGCTCTGTACCAATGCTTCAGCACTAGAAAACACTCTTCCAATAACACGAATTAAAGGGGAATAATCCTCTCTCTCTCTACATAATTCAAGAATTTCATATACCGTCTCTTCTGTTAGGTAAGTCACATCTAGAAAATGGGGGAAAAAGAGAACATTTATTTTCATAATATATGTATGTTTGCTTTCTTTTAGTAAGTTCTAGTGAAAAATAAGATAGTCAAACATTTTGCACTCAATACCGTTTATGATTTACAACCCTGTAAAACTATCTAATCTTAGGTTCAGCCAACAAAATATGCTTACCCATTTTTTTATGAACTACTCCATAGTAACAGCTTTACTCATCCTTTTATATCCTTTCATTAATACACAGCTTTTAATGAGCTCAAACATGCAGCTTTAATTGTAAATATGAAACCAAGCTATCATGTCCTGACTTATCACAATAAATACCTCTTATAATCTCGCTTTAAGCAAAAACATTACTATTCCTCTGAGAGGTTTCTTCCTCATTTCACTACTCTGTTTTCAAATGACTAGGAAGGCAAAGTTTTAAGAAAGGTTTCTTGAGAGTCCTCTTTTGGAAACAGTTCTTGTCCTAAAATCAGACTAGTTCTTTTTGAGTTTTCCTTTTTAGCTTTTTCTAGGGTGGCCACTCTGGCTGAGAGGAATTAATGTACCATTTCCCATAAGCTCTGAAGTTGACAGACACTGCCATCTGCAGCCAAGTATCAGGTTGGAATAAACTTTACATAGTGACAGGAAATAGTTACAGAGCAATAAAAAATAAGAGTGGGAAGGAGGCAACTTACAAGCAGACAAGTGAAAAACACCACACTACGCAGGCACCAAAGCCCATCTCCTCTCCTTCCAGGGCACGGAATTAGATACATTCCCCCCATCTTTCCTAGCTTTTTGAGACATGTGGTACTTCCAGGCCAAGGCTTTTCTCCTTCTGGCTAATGGGATGATGTTCCCAGGATGATTCTGAAAACTGTACGTTGAAGATGACAGTACCTCTCTGAATGACTGCATGAACCGGAACTTTCTGCCAGTCCACAATATTATGCTGTTAGATGAGCTAGAAATAAATTCCCACTGTTTTTAATAAGCTAGTGTTCTTTCTGGTGCCTACTCAACACTGCAGTCTATCTGATCCTTACTAGTACAGAAGCCTTTCACTTTCCCATCTTGCCTCAGAGTCTCTTAAACACAAGTAATGACCATCTCCCCACAAGCTGAAATATTACCGTTTTTTTTCAGCTTGCAGTATTTAAATCCATGGGAGTTTTATTATGATTTTCTATCATATCCATTCTTCCCCATAAAGAAATAACACCATAAAAGGGAAAAATGACAGGAGGCAACGAAAGGCCAGACTGAATACCAATTTATTACATATTTTCAGAGTTATAATAATGTTGTTGAAATTCTAATGAAATCACAGAAGAAACAAAGAAAAAGAGAATACTTCAAGGATTTTTTGAGGTTAAAAATCTCTGGAACCGTGGATTATTGCAGGGGTGAAAGTCTGTTGCAGTTTGCTGGGATCCATCTTACTTCCCTCCCATGTGTCTTTAAATATCGCAGTTGAGCCCTCCCTTTGCCATTATTCTCTTTCAGACAAAACCAGGCAAACCCATGGCTCTCATTCTCTTTAACAACAAAATTTAAATCTATACATATACTACCTTGAGACGAATACACAGTAAGGTCAAGAGGTTATGGAATGACATGGAATGAAATACGTTAGAAAAAGAAAGAAAAACTGCATCTTTCTCTTACAACTTTCTTACCGAAATATAGAAAATATAAGAACACACACAAAAATGAATTTTAACATGCTGCTTTCTTAAACCCCAAGTTTTCATTTTACTCAAATTTTATTTTATTTCACGCAGGTTAATCTGAGCTTTCATGATCTTTGATTTCTTTCAAAGAAGGCAGTGAGTATAGCCACTGAAGTGGAAAACAATGTAAAATATTCAAAGAGTAGTAAATTTCAGTGCTTGGGGACATCATACAACAGACAATTCGTAGACTTAACAGCTCACACATAAAACTCTCTGGCACTTACCATGTGTTTCAATGAAAAAAAAAGAAAAAAAACCTAACAATTTTAAAATTAAAACTAGGTTAGCTACAATGCACTCCCTTCTCATGATCTATTATTAAAACAAAAACAAAAACAAAAATTCTCACCCCATTCTCTCACTTATTGTCTGAAATAAGCTTATATAATTTCACCTACCAAAGCTAAGAAATATATCTCAATGACACTATTTTTTCTGTTATGACCTCCACGAATATCAGATGACTGGGATAAAATAAAATGTTTCAACAGTTAACAATTTATTGCATACAATAAACAGCATACATGACTGTATTTTAAATGAAAATACAGAAATAAAAATATTTCAATCCTATAGTCAAATAACTTAAAAGGAGTAAGTAGAGATACCCTTTAAACAGTAGATATTCAAATTTCACTTTACAACTCAACCCTAATAGCTAAGGATAAATGCTCTGGGCAGAGAAAATTCAAAAATCTGAAAGCTCCATGTATTTGTGTATTGTGTATTTTTTGTGATCCCTAACAACTATCAAGCATGTCTGGCATTACTCAAAGCACTCAAATGTTTGACAGGTGAGACTAACCAATGACGCAAAGGGTATGAAACCTCTAATGACCAACAACAGGATCTCATTCTCAGCTAAAAGGGAGAAGGCTATGTTCAATGCTGGGTAATAGCCCAGAGAGTTCTGTGTCCTGCGATACTACATACCAGTTTAGTTTACATAGATATGGTAACTTAAATCTTCTAACTCCAAAAGAAGTGCTATAATCATTCTGTATCTAAAATGTGATCTTCTGAAATGGCTCTCTTCCCTCCAGCAGCCCTCTAATATATCTGGGCAGACACTTGAGGCTGGCTAACTCCACATCTATTCACCACCTTTACCCTGACATGTCACTATGATAGAAACTGCAAGAACTAAATACTAGGATTCCAATCCTCACTTGCACTTGGGGGATGGCATGTGACACAGGTCTGACAGTGACCTAAGAGGAAGCCTACTGGTGGAATTCTGAGGGTTTGTATTCCTCATAAATAAAGGCAAACATGACTAGCTCGTATTCTGAGTAGGAAAAAAAAAAACACTTAATTTTTATTAGTAGATATTCAAGAAGTTAACTAATTTCATCATTTTCAAATTACCCAAGCAAAGACCATATAGGTCTCTGCAAATCATAAAACTGTACTTCAATTAAAAAAAACATTTACTAATATTTCAAGCCCACTTTATTTTACAGGCCAGTAAAAACTATCAAACTATTAGAAGAAAAAAATGTGGCATCCCATATAAAAAGTTTCTGTCATTTTGAATAAACTATTCAGATATGTCATTTTACAGGAAAGAGAACAAATGATACATTTTGTCTAATAAAATTATATTGGTCAAACAATATTACTGACAGAAGTTTTAATCTATCTCTTTAATCAAAAGAGTAACAACCTTGTCATCAAATACTTAAGCAGAGGCTAATTTTAGAGTCATGTAGATAAATCCTATCTTCATTGTGACAAATGGACTCTTGTATTGTACAACATACAAAATTTCTTAACACAACTCCTACTTCTACTTTAATATATTTCCTTAAGAGTAAAACACATCATAAAATACAAGCGATCAATGAATGAACAGCTTCTAACAGTTGAACCACAAAAATAATAAATTTTACCATACCACAAATCTGATCTTTGGTCCTTGCTACCAGACTATCAACATCCTCTTTTACGGGCCATAACTCTTTTAAGAACACACCCTCAGGTTTTTTCTATTAAGGATATATAAGCATCTTCTGCTAAACATCAGTAATCTCTTCCTGAAAGTGTGAAACTGTTAATTGGAAGCATTTTCCCCATTATTTTAGATGGAAAAAAATTATACCTTTTTACATGACAATATTAAAAAAAAAAACAAAAAACAAGCCCTATCAAGCCCTATCTAATTTCTTAAAGTGTATCCAATACATAGTAAATATCTATTATAAATAATTATCCAGTTAGGACACAGAGCACCCTGCTTCCTAATCATCAAATCATGAAGTTGTTAACAAAGAATTATCATCTTAGTGGGTAAGATTCTAGACCTTCTGTTGACATGTCATCCTCTTCAGAACATCTTCAAGTGATTGTGACCTTCTACTAATTCTGTATAAAATGTACCAATACTTAATCCTCACAGTGTTTTGTTTAAAATGTTAAACTGAATTTTTCAGACATAAATACAACTTGTTAAAAAAATTTAGAAATATAAATATTCATAACATTTGAGTATCAATAAGAGGTGTTCTACTGAGAAAAACAAGAAATGAGACATTTTTGTATGATACACCTGTATATTCTGTGATATATGTGTACCTGAAAAATACTCAATCTATAAAAGTTTACACTTAAATAGAGCTTGGGGCAGACTATTCAATACCTACGAAACTTTGTACTAGAGCTAACAAATATATAACCCTCAAAATAAAAAAGTACTAGTGCACTTAATACATTCTTAATTCCCAACAGAAATATACTATAATAAATACATAATGTTGCAGGAAAAAGGGTGTGTTGTGGGTGGGAGGTAGCATATTGGAAGAAAGCATGAGGAACTGTTAAATTACACAGACTTGAGCTAGTACGCAGAGACTAAGGATACAACCATTCAGTAAGCATCTCTAAGATGAAGCACATAGCCAAAAGATGGGTACATCCATCCTGTGCTACAACCATCCCCAACAGCTTGCTGCATTCAACTGTGCCAGCACATCCTACGTTCACAGTAACTGGTGCTCTGTGGTGCACACTTGTTGGAGTCTATGCAACTTCCACATTATACATATGGACAATGTTCACCTTTTATCCACAGTACGGGAGCTAATTCGTGAAATAGAAATACCCGCATTGATGTAATAAGGTTGTATAAAGTTATGAAAACATCTTTATTGTGGAAACAGAGTAGAAGCTATTAACACAATTCCATTTCATTGATTAATTTAAACTTGATTCAAATGATATTACTGAAAATTTTAGAGGTATTCTCTAACATGTATGTCCTAAACAAAAAGCTTCCTCTTTTAAAATACAATTACCTCTCGTAGGGCTGGTCAGTCATTCAGAAATTCAATTACCTTTGTTTCTAATACTGACTTACCATCACTGAGAGAAAGCAAGCAAGCCTGGAGTTGATTTTTAAAAAGTTTTAACAATTTTAGAATACAGGATCATTTAGAAAACAAAATAAGGCTTGGGTGAAACTACCACGGTTAGGTGATGATTCTTGGCAATATGAGTGTGCCGAACGCCTGGGAGACTCAGGTAAGCGGGACACGCGAAGAATATATTAGAATGAAGAACTGAATTACTTCTCAGATAACTATTACAAAATGTTGCCTTGCCTTCAGAAATAGAAAAAGATCACCGATTCCTCTTTCAGGTTCTTTCACCGCTGAGTGCTTAGGTTCCAAAGTGCATGCCAGATATTTAGTTCAGCTCTTCAATAACTTAAATAGACTTTGTAGCCTAGTTTAGGTGATTAACTACCACTTAATACATTTTTTCTTAGTGGAAAATATTTAAGAGTTCCAATCCATCCATTAACAAAGGAACTTTTGGGAATATAACCTGCTTCTATATAAGTACTGCGTGCTAACCGATTGCGCCACTGGAGCGCCCATAACCTGCTTCTAATTAGGGACCATTCAAACAGTAAAATATAGTTAAATCATTAACTCAATTATTAGTTGTCTTTTACCATAATAAAAAATCATCTCCACTACACTATCTTGTCCTAAGGTCAAAAAGGCAAAACAAGCAAACAAACAAAAACAAACCTCACACATTTTTTTTTAAAGCTCCAATTTTTTTCAATCAGAAATTCTCAATTAAAAATAGAACATCTTACCTTTAAAATCATCTCTTGCTCCTTGTCCTTCTTTCTTGTTCATTTTTATGTCAGAGCAGTTGTTAGGGGCACCTTTAGAGTTTTCAAGGTAAGCTGAGCTTGCTCCTTTCTTGGAGGGATGAGGATCACAGAGTTTTGCATTAATCTTATAAAGCTCGAGGGCTTTAATAGCTGCTGCATTGTTATCCATACGAAGAAAAGTTGGACAGGAAGCACAAAACTCATTCGTGCAGGCCTCATTTCCACAGCCCTCAGTTAACTGGTGGTAGTAGCGTTCTATTAGATGCTTTGCAGCTGCTCGCTTCCTGTACCAAACATCATCAAACAGTAAGCACAGTGATTAGTGCAGCTCTCAGGTACAAAGCTCAACAGATCATCAGCAAAGCCAAAGTTAGCCAAGCACTGAAGTAATAAACTTGCATATTAATATGAGGTGTAGAAAACGGAGATACACCATTTACACAGAAGTTTTAACTAGGGAGATATTTGATTGTTATTTCCTAAGATGCCATGATAAAGAATACTGATGCCCGTCAAAATAGTTTGTTTTAATAGAACATGCTTTCCTTTAGTTTTAAAGGGGGGGAGGTTGTTGATGTGCTTAAACTGTTTAGCACAACAGCTACAAATCCCAAGTTTTATGGCTGAGTATTAGTATCTTACCACTTTAAAAATTAACATTAAGAAAATGAAAGTCTATTTAAATATCAATTCAGCTTTCCTTTACACAATTACCATTTTGTTTCAACAGTCTGTAAATACTTGATCTACAGTTAATACAGAACTTGTATGGGGAACAAAAAGTCTTCATCCCCCAACTGTCTACTATATGGGAGATCTAAAAAGAAACGTATTAATAAAATATCCAAAGTTTGTGTTATACCACAAGAAACTGGCTCCGAAAAGACAATCTTGAACCCAAAAGCGTCATTAAACTTCCTCATTAATATCAAGTCACAGGAACACAGAATACTCTAAACTCCCTTTAGAGCAAAATTTTATATTCTTACTTTGTGAATTTAAAGTATGTGGATTAATGCTCCATTATGGCTGGTCCAGCAGAGCTAGCCAGCAAGGACACTGAAGAAGGGATCATTTCACGAAGCAAGAAGCTGGACTACATGATCTATCTCTATGTTTATTCGGCTCTTAGTATCTGTACTTCTACTACTGAAGATATGAGATCACTGTAAGTAGTCTACTGGACCCAAAGAAACATAATTCATAGCTATTCCTTTTGGTTCCAAATACACATACAGGAATAAAAACTACAAATAATCAGAACTATTTAAAAAATAATTTACCTAATTTAATTCTCCATATATTCCTACAAGTATCTCACAAACATGTAGGACTAAATGGCAAATGGCATTAGTTTACATCTTGTCAACTGTGAGATACATCTTGTTAATCATGAGAAACTAAACAAGACAACAAATAAGGGACACACTAATCAGTCTAATTTTGTCTCAAAAGTAGGACTTTGTTTCTAAACTATCAAAGTAAGTGATAAAGAGTAATAACTCAAACACATTCAATTCACTGTGGTGCTGTTTTTCAAATGTTCCATGCAAATTTACCACTCACTGCATGCAGATAGAGAAAAAAGAAAACCCCACAAAACGCACTTAAAAATTGCATGAACATGACTTGATATATCTTATAAACAATTCAATGCCTGAAAATTAAAACGTATTATTTCAGATATGTCACTGTGCAAAGTACTAAAGTGACAACATGTAAAGAAAGAGAAATATAAAATCTAGAAGATTTATACCATATGTTGCTATTCCTCTTCCAAAATGCAGTAACTTTCCCTAGTAAGAATGTAAATAGGTATGAATTTCCTTTATGGAGGAAAATTATGAACACGTATCAAAAGTCTTAAAAATGAAACAGAGGATGAACCATACAAATCAAAGATGCCGTTTTGGGGAGATAATATGACAATTTTGTAAAAATGTTCTGTTTCTATAAAATCTGGAAAAAACTGACATGCCCAACAATAGGAGATTAAATGAACTGATAACCATTCACACAATGGAATAACTAAAAATTATCAAGCTCTGAATGTAGCAGACATCATTAATTGATCTTTTAATTGTAAGTCAGTTACAATGTAGTAAGTGTAGTTAGAAGCTGTTTTTATTTCAAAGTGTTAGTAGTCATTTTCTCTGAATAATGTGATTAAATAGGTTTTTAAAATTATTCTATCACTTTGCTTCTGATTTATTTTTCTATAATACATGACTTATATATTAAAATTAAGGAATATGAAAGAGGAAAATGTTAGTGGTTTTAAAACTTCATACACGTGATTTGAATAGCCTCAAGGTTACTAAACTGTCCTTATGATTTTTCAAAAATTAATTTTAAGAACCGAAATACTAAAACAGTCTAGCTGTTTTTCTTAATGTCAGGTTTTGTCCTAAAAACACCACCAAACAAACAAAACCAAAAAATTGCAGTCATATACATAATGCTTCTGGCATGTAATGCATAAAGAAGTGTGAACAGGAAAAACAGGACAAGACCAAGAAATCAAAGACCCGCTTTAAGCCTCAAAGCAGCTGTACAGTCTGAACCAGCAATTTCCCAGGGCTCAGCTTCCCATCTTGAAGCCTCCGTTCAGTTCTAAGTCTGCAACAAGGAGGTGAACAAGGAAGGAACTAGAATTTGCTGAATGTCTGGTAACACAGTGGACACATCTAGGCACTTTGACACAGGTCATCTCCTTTGAGTCCGATGACTTTGAGGATTATTCTTCACACAGCCCAAAAAGGAGACAGAACTGAGAGTCAAATCACATATCCAAGGTCACACAAAGGAAAGTAAGGAACTAGGGTAAGAGTAGGAGTCCAGAGAAGACCTCTGGACTCTGGTTTCAGAGTCTAAGTCGTTTCCATGACATTGTCTTACAGAAGGTGATACATTTCAAAATAATTCTTAACAAGGGTAGTACGAAAAAACTTCATGGAAAAAGTCCCATAAATAATGTGTATTGAGGAACAGGTAGCACTATACTCTGCAAAGTTAATACATCTATAATTTGTTGAGGACCTATGTGCTAGGCACTTTACAGACATTCTCCCTTTGGAAGGTGGTAAACCCTTCTAACGATTACAAGTTAAAAGCTCACACTCTGAGGCCAGACTGCCCAAGTTCACGTGCTGGTTCTGCCACGGAGTAACTATGTGACCTTGGATGAGTTTACTTAAATCTCCCTGTGTCTGTTTCCTCATCTTAAAAATGATGGTATATGTAAGAATGATTATGGCTGTGAGAGAGTTAAATGAGTTTTTATGTATATACACACACACACAGACACACAGACACACACACACACACAGTGCTTAGGACATAGGATGACACACAGTAAGCACGATGTGTTAGCCAGTATCATTACTGTTACAACTGTTATTACCATCCTCACAAGTCTATGAATTAGCTGCATTAATCCTCACTCTGCTGATGCTCAGAGCAGTCACATAACAAATCAGACATCTAGTTAGAGAGTTGAACCCAAGTTTGACTCCAAAACTTGGGCTTTTAATACCACTGAGGGTACATTTAATATAAGAGTAAGCCCTCTATTTGATCTGCTTCTCTGCACCAAGACTTAGATGTAGTAGCTAGACTGCTGAGACAGGACTGAAAGGAAGCCATTGCCAGAACCTCCATGTTACCAGTGCAATCACCCACGACCAGCAGTTTTCTTCTTTCCAATGACACCTTGGATTACCTGCGTACAATTCTGTATCCCCATCTAATTTAGAGCATATAAAAAAGCCTCTAAGTTGGGAATGTGTATACTAATAATGACATTCTAGTAAATGACTGGTACAAAATTAACCCCTATACACTAAAAGCTGCCAAATCATAGCTCATGGATCAAATCTAGCAAGGAAGCTGTTTTTTATAGCTTGCAAGCTAAGAATGATTTTTGCAATTTTAAATAGTTGAAAGAGTCTGTAAAAGAACAGTATTTGTGACACATAAAAATTTCACGAGACTTAAATTTCAGTGTCCACAAAGTCTTATTAGAACATAGCCAAGTCCATTCACTTACATACTGTCTACTGCTGTTTTCACACTACAACAGCAGAGTTGAGTAGTTTAACAGACGGTACAGCCTGCAGAGCCTAAAATAAATACCACCTGGCCTTTACAGAAAAAACTTCCCAACTCTTAATTTAGACTGTGCTTTCTGCCCTCCAGTGACACTTTCATCCAATCACATGGCCTTCTCACTCTTTCTTTTCCCTCAGCAAATCAGTGCAGTAAAATGTATAACTTTCCCCAAGTACGATTTTTTTTAAAAAGAAAGAGGAAAAAAGAAAGGTAAAGAAGGGATGAGGAGGAGAGAAGAAGAAAAGAAAATGAGATAGAAACATGGAAAGAAATGAAGGGAGGCCTTTTCCCTACTGGGTCCCTTTAGTGACACCTTACCTGCCATTCAAAACTATCAGAAGAGGGGCCGTGGCTTACTTTCTATAATTTCCTCACACCTCACTGACTTTTCTTCTATTCAAAAAACAAACCAAATACTTTATAATGTATTATTTTTTTAAAAGGAGGATCTTTCTCTTATCAAGGTCATGTCAAGCGAGACCTTCTAGTGAGAGAACTCTCAATGCCCTTCAGATTACTTACACATTTAAAATAGACAATAATACTTTCCACTGATTTCTTTTATTTCCATGACTGAATCGCTGAGACAGCCCTACAAATAAATGTTCTATGGGATAAATCAAATATGGAGGGCCAGGGTTACTCTAGAAAACCTGGCAGAAGTCTTTTAAAAAATGGCTTCACCTTAGGGGAAAGTGTACTGACGTCAGCAGTCAACTTGGAAACGTACAGGCAAAAAGACGGACTGATGAAGAGGAGGGCTATGTGATCAAGCAGTGTAAATACAAAAGGCAAAGTCTAGATGACAGGCCCACAGCATCAACTGTCGAAGTCTTCCAGCTTTCCTACATGTTTGGAAGTTTTCAAAATAAAACACTGTGGGGAAAACAGTTTCCACACTGTAACTTCCTAGAGAGTAGATCAGATGACAGAGGAAATGGTTTCAGCCACCAGTGACAGAAAAAGGAAAATCAATTCAGTATCATCAATGGCACTATTACCACATCTGTTGACTTTAAACCTGTTTTTGTAAGTCTAGTACTTAATTAAAATACAAACAAACAAAACCCTATAATGATAAAAACAAGAGTTATATGCTGACCATACTATAAACAGCAGCTTAATTTGTTCATCAAGGAAACAAATATTAGGAAAGTTTGTTTAATGTTCCTAAACCAATGGCAAACCACTGGAGTTAGAACCACTGAAATGGCTGCCAACAATGTAAGAGATGGAACTTGAAACAGATCTTAAACTGAACTTAACAGGCAGTTGGGAAATCAACAATGAACACAAGAACGAAGACGAAGAAATAAAAATAGCAACTGTCAGAAAGTGAAGATACATCAGTGAACAATGAGCAAATAAGACTGGAATGACTGGAATTAGAATTAAAAACAATAGAACACAGAAGAAAAAGTAACTGTGACATGCAACATAAAAACAGTAGATGAAGTACCAAATAATAAAAGGAGATAAAAAGGCAAAGATCAAAAGAACATGTGAATGTTAAGTAGAAGGACTTTAACTGAAAATGAAGATGTGAGGAATCAAGGAGCCACAATAAAACATAAAGGGCCCAAGACTTGTATGATCAGTCTGTGAAGCTTATAATCACTGCCTACCCGTCCTGCGGGTAAGCGGAAAGCCTTTGTTTCTTCTAGGATGTTGCCTTCGTAAACACTCCATTCCCCCTCCCCCAAAGTTTTATTTAATGTAAAAAAAATTGTAAGAATGATCAATGGTATATCCTAGATAGTATTAGGCCTTACAGAAATAGATCTCACAAAAAAAAAAAAAAAAAAAACCCTATGACACAGCTATGTTCAGATTTAAGGTTAGGTCTGTTACAATGGAACTGAGTGAATTATTAGATTATTTCAATTGCGAACTCATTACCATGATCCAATCAACAGACAATAACTATAAAACAGGAAAGTTTTTGTGAAAACTTTATTTAAATTGATATATTTTACTGTTAGAAATATGTTTACTGTAACAATAACCCAAGTATTCTTTTACTGACCTTTATAATCTCAATGCCCAGAGAGTTTGTTATATAGTGCACACAAAAATTGCAGATCTAAACATTTATATAAAATTATTCACCTTTAAAAAACTTTTTGTTTTTTAGAAATGTCACATTTTAGAGTGAAGTATAATAAACAAAAAACAAAACATAAACACCCACCTCCCTCCAATTAAGAACTGAAAGGGAAAGGAATACAAAGTACACATTAGCATTAATGTAGAGCAACTACCAATTCTCTGTGATGATCTTGAAATATGGTCTTTGATTTTTAATTCTGATTCAAAGATGGTCAAGACAGAACGTATTCCTTGACTAATTACACACTTGAGTGTCTACCATGAACCACGCAACAGACTGTAAATTCTGTGATAAAGAGGCAGCTGGCTGACCAGATTTTACATTCTAGATATTTGGATCACTCTTACAAAATCATCTTTTTTACAGGGTTTAGGAAGCTGAGAAAACTCTGGGGTTGCTAAAAAACTTAAGTTTTAATATATATTGTTGAGAAACACGTTGAGTTCTTTCTGTGTTTGGGTAAGAAAATCCTTAAAACTGATCTTTGAATTTATCTTAAAGATTATTTAATACACATCAGAATTAGCTTTTTATAGGTGATAAGTAAGCCTGTAGGTATATTTCTTCTAGCATATGGATTGTCGAATCACTAAATTTATCTGAACAAAGATTAAAAAGCTAACCCACTAACCAGAAGTAACTTCAGCAAGACGGAAGAACAAGAAGCACCAGAACTCAGTCCCCCACAGAAACACTGACGTACACGTGGTCCCAAAAGCCTTTATGAGGGTATCAAGACCAGTTAGAAAGCTGCAGTACCCCAGGTAAGCTGAAAGCCCAAACCAGCAAGGCACGCATAAGAAAGCTGTCTCCTGTCAATTGCTTCAGCCTCTCCCCAAATTGGCACAGTTCACAATAGTGATGAGAAGCCCAATTTGCAGCTTCACCCTTGGGAACAAGAGAGAAGAATAATGTCCAACATTTCAGTTTTTTGAGGGAGTTGCCCAAGGTACTAGTTTCTGTCTTGCCTAACTCAAGAGAACTGAAGGAACCAGCATACACTGGATGCCCAAGGGCTACAGAAAACAAAAAACAGTTCCCTGGTTTGCTGTAGCCCCAGAGAACTTTAAGTGCCACAGAAAGACAAAAGAGAGGGCAAAAGACTATAAGCTCTTGAAAAAGAAACCAATAAATCTCTTCAACTGGGAAATTAAAAGCCCAAGTGTCCAGACAAACCCTTAAAAGGTTTTAGAGGGACCAGAAATCTCTAGCTAGGTTGAATGATGGTGATCTTCCCCTCTATGAAGCTAGTCCCTAAAGACTGGGAGAGTAGCTGTTTTACAAATGGAAAATCCACAGCAACAAAACAAAGCACATGAAAAACAGGAATCACGACCCAGTCAAAGAACAAAATGAAGTTCTAGAAAATGACCTTAGGGAAACTGAGACCTATGAATTACCTGACAAAAGATTCAACTTAATTGCCTTAAGGAGACTTGACTTACTACAAGAAAACACAGAGAAAACTAGATGAAATCATGGTGCATGAACAGGATGAGAATACCCACAAAGAGAAATATTAAAAAAAGAAGCAAGAACTCTGGAGTTGAAGAATATAATAAGTGAATTGAAAAATTTACAAGAGGGGGTCAATAGGAGTCTTGATCAAGCAGAAAAAAAGAACGAATGAACTCAACAGGCGAGTCATTAGAAATTCCTGAGTCAGAGGAAAAAAAGAAAAAAAAAAAAAAAAAAGGAAAAGTGAAGAGAGCCTAAAAAGATTTATGGGACATCATCAAGCTGACCAGGGTATGCGTTAGGGGAATACGAGCAGAAGAAGAGAGAATGAGGCATATGCAGCTTATTTGAAAACCTAATGGCAACACTTACTTCCCAGATCTGAGGAAGAAACTGAACATCTAATTTTAAGAGGCTCAAAGGACTCCACCTAGGATGAACCCAAAGAGGCCCACACTAAGATGCATTATAATCAAACTGTCCAAAGTCAAAGACAGAAGAGATTCCTGAAAGCAACCAAAAGGGAAACAACTGGCCACGTCGAGGAAACTACCGTTAAACTAAGAGCAGATTTCTCACCAGAAACCTTATAGGCCAGAAAGGAGTGAGGTGACATATTCACAGTGCTGGAAAAAAAAATTACTGCCAACTGAAAACACTATTATCTGGCAAAACTGACTTTAAAAATGAAGGAGAAATAAAGACTTAGCATAAACAAAAGCTGAGATAGTTCACCATCACTGAAACTTCCTCAGAAGAAATGCAAAAAGGAGTCCTATAACTTCAGACGAAAGACGACAGACACCACCACAAAAGCATACAAACATGTACAGCTCCCTGGTAAAGATAAACTTACAGACAAGTACAGAATCCTGTAATACCGTAATGGTGGCAAGTAAGTCACTTTCAATTCACAGGGATTAAAAGATAAAAACATTTTTTAAAAACTCATCTACATGTTGATGGATACAAAATATAAAAAGGTGTGATTTGTCTCATCAATAACATAAAGAAGGGGAGAGATGTAAGGAAGTAAAATCTCTGTAACCGAAATTGTTATCAGTTAAAAATACATCATTACAACTATAAGATTTTATATAATTCCTATGGTAACCACAAAAAAAAAACCTATAGAAAGATGCACAAAAGAATCAACATACCACGACCAAAAAAAAAAAAAAAAAATCAACAAAACACAGTGGAAGACATCACGGGGGGCGGGGGGGGAACAAGGCATATTAAGCCCTTTCCTATCAGTCCTTACTTTAAATATAAATGGATTAAAAGCCCCCAATCAAAAGGCATAGAGTGGCTCAATGGATTAAAAAAAAAAAGGCTCAACTATACGCTGTCTATGAGAATTACTTTAGATATAAGGACATAAAACAAGCTGAAAGTGAAAGAATGGAAAAAGACATCCTGTGCAAATGATAACCAAACGAGAACAGGCATAGCCAAGTATGTATCAGAAAAAAATAGCCTTTAAGTCAAAAACTGTCGTAAGAAAAAAGCACACATTATATAATAACAAAAGCATCAATTCACCAGAAAGATATTACAATTATAAATATACATGCAGGTAACAGCACAGCACCAAAATATGTTAAGCAAACACTGACAGAACCAAAGGGAGAAATAGTAACATAATTACAGTAGGACATTTCAGTACCTCACTTTCAGTAATGTGTATCTCAATCAGACAGAAAAATCACTTAGGAAACAGAGGACTTGAACATCATACTAGGCCAAACGGACCTAAAAGACAAATAAACGACACCCCACACAACAGCAGAATACAGATTTTTCTCAAAATGTGTATTTTTTTCTTATTCTATTTAAATAGAATATAGGTTTATACGATGCTTTGTGATAGAAAAGTGGACAGGCTCATGTCACTTCTATGCCTGAACACCTTTCATTAGCTTCTATGTCTATCAGAAGAAAACCAAGGGCTTTTCAGCAGTGTCAAGGCCTTTCACTGTATGGTTCTGGCTTTTTGTTTCCAGATACATTTTTCAGCACATCTATTTCCCAATTCTGTATTCCAGTAATACTGAGCTTCCTACGGTTCAGAGGATTTGTTCTTCTGTCTTCCTTGGCTCTAGGTCTGAGAAGTTTCTCCTCCTGCCTAGAACGCTGTGATCTCTGTACTTTATACCCAATCATCCTCAAAGATTCAGCTTAGGTATCATTTCTAAGATCACGATGGCTGCTCCCACAGTATCCTGTACCTGCTCTCAGTACACCTTTTTATTACAGCCTATTAACTGCACAGTAAGCTCCCTGAGTCACATGATTTAATAACTTATTTAGTTATGTTCTCAGAACCCAGCAAATTTCAGAGCCTCAATGAAGATTCTTCAATTTCTCTCCCAATATTATTTAGATAAGAGTGTCAATTAATCTTACCTTTTTCTAGTACTTAACCATGAAAGGAAACAGATGTCAGGATACCTCTCAGTTTCTTAGCTATATCAGAAGCATACAAAAGAATATGCAAAGGCTCAATCTGGAGAACAAGAACATGGTATCAGAACCCGCAGGAGAGGATCTTGAAAAGAGAAGAGCTATCTTTATTTGACTGAAGATATTTGTACCTCTTACTTCAGAATGTATTTTGAGATGTTATTTAATCCTTAAATGCTTTTAAACACATGTAAATATATTTAAGTTGTAAGTCATATAGAAATATTTTCTCCCACTCCATACAGAAAATAGTATCCAAACTATATCTCAATTTCTAATTGCTGGTTCCACATGTAAGGAGCTGGGAAGTCACTACTCCAATCCAGTAAAACAAGTAAAAAGCTGAAGAGACTAAAAAATTAACAACTCTTCCTGGATCCCTAAGGGAGGAACATAAGCAAACTGTTGCCTCTAAGGTCGCTGCTTACTGAAGCAGTTTCACAAGCAGGAACCTGTGACAGGATGGAAAAACCCACACTGCACTGACAAATTCTTAGACGCTCAGCATAGGGAAGACTATAGAGTTAAAAACTCTAGGGGCACCCAGTCCTAGGGGAGCCCCCACAATTTTTATGAGACTTACCCCAAGAAAGTTGACCAGGTTCTCACAGCAAGTACTGGGAAAAATCCCCTCATGTTTCCACAGCAGCGAGGGGAAAAGGGAACCACGCTGAGACACACTAGAGTCCTTTGCTCCTCTTGACAAGGCCGTCCTCAGGTGAAACTAGTTTATCAGAGCCTAACCTACTGGGATATTATCAAATGCTTTCTTTCCCCCTTACATGTCACCATCACATCACTGAAGGCCTATTTACATCAATTCCAGCTATTACGTCCAGCTAATTAAGAAAAAATTATGAAGCATTCTAAAAGGCAAAAAGCACTATTATCAAAGACAGAGCAAGCCTAAGAACTAGACATGCCAGGGATATTGTAATTATCAAACCAGCAATTTAAACCACACTGATTAATATACTAAGAGTTTTAATGGATAAAGCAGATAGCATGTAAGAACAGATAAAAATGTGAGCAGAGAGATAGGTATCCTAAGAAAGAACCAAAAAAAAAAAAAAAAAAAAAAAAAGAGAGAGAGAAAGAGATCAAAAAGACTATAATAGAAAGAAAAAAATGTCTTTGATGGGCTTAACAACGAACTGGAAACAACTGAGGAAAGAATCCCTGAATCTGAAGCTGTTATCAACAGAAACATCAAAAACTGAAAAGCAAAGAGAACAAAGACTAACAACCATAGAACTGGCTATCCAAGGACTGAGGGACAACTATAAAAAGTGTAACACACATAATGGAAATACTAGAAAAAGAAAGGACCACCAGAAATATTTGAAACAAAACAGAAAGCACCACCACCAGACTGAGAAAATGTCCCCAAATTAATATCAGACTTAAACCACAGATCCAGGAAGCTCAGAAAACACCAAGCAGGATAAATACCCCCTCAAACCCTATACTTAGGCATATCATTTTCAAACTATGGATAATTAAAGATAAAAGAAAAAAATTCTAAAAAAAAATACCTCAGGAGGAAAACACCTTGTTTACAGAAGATCAAAAATAAGAAATGTATCTAACTTCTCAGAAACCACAAGGAGTAAAATGAAATACTTAAAGAGTACTGAGGAAAAAAAGAACAGAAAGAAAACCCAGCAACCTAGAATTCTGTATCCTGTGAAATTATTCAAGAGTGAAAGAGAAATACTCATTCAAACAAATAAAACTTGTCAGTAGGCCTGCCTTGTAAGAAGTGTTGAAGGTTTTTTAGAGAAGGGAAATGACAAAGATCAGAAACTCAAATTTACATAAAGAAAGGAAGAGCACTAAAAAGGAGTAAGTGAGAAGTAAAATAAAAATGTTTACTGTTCTTAATTGAAATAGCAGATAAGTTTGTTCAAAATAACAGCAACTATGTATTTGGTTACGAATACTTACATGTATGTGTACACATGCTTATATATAAGTAAAATGAATGACTGCAGCGGTAGGAGGGAGATACTAGGGTAATCTTGTTATAAACTACTCACACTCCCTGTGACTTGACATAGTCCCTCTGACGTGATACAGACTTATTTGAAAGTGGACTAGGATTAAATATAAATGCAAATTGCAAATTCTATATCCACTGAAAAAAGTTAAAATGTAGAATAACTGATATGCTAACAAAGGAGAAAAAAATGGCATCATATAATATACTCAAGTAAAACCACAAAAGGCAGAAAAAGAATAGAAGAACTAAATAGGAACAAAAAACAAAAGCAACACATAGAAAACAGTAGCAAACATGTTAAATACTAGCCCAACTATATCAATAATCAATTCAAACATCAATGGTCTCAATGCACCTATTAAAAGACAGAGATTGTCAGAGTGGATCAAAAATCTAGATCCAACTATACGTTGTCTACACTCTAAATATAAGTAGAAAAAAAACATAAATACAAAACAGAAACAGACTCATAGACACAAAATACAAACTTGTGGTTGCCAAGGGGGCGAGAGGTGGGAAAGGAAAGACTGGGATTTCAAAATGTAGATAAACAAGATTATACTGTATAGCACAGGGAAATATATACAAGATCTTATGGTAGCTCACAGAGAAAAAAATGTGACAATGAATATATGTATGTTCATGTATAACTGAAAAATTGCTCTACACTGGAAATTTGACACAACATTGTAAAATGATTATAACTCAATAAAAAATGTTAAAAATAAATAAATAAATATAGAAAAAATATGTACCATGCTAACAATAATCAAAAGAAAGCAAGAGTAGCTATATTAATTTCAGCCGGAGCAAACTTCAAAGCAAAGTCAGTTATCAGGGTTAAAAAAGGGCATTAGAAAATGATAAATGGGTCTACTCTCCAAGATACCACCATCCTTAATGTGCATGTCACTAACAACAGAGCATCAAATTACATGAGGCAAACAGTGACAGAACTGCAAGGAAAAATAGATGAATCCACTGTTACAGCTGGAGGCTTCAAAACCCCTCTATCAGGAATGGGCAGATCTAGCAGGCAGAAAATCATTAAGGACACAGAATCAATAGCACCATCACTCAACTGGATGTAACTGACATCTCTGGACTACTTCATCCAACAGCGGATTACACATTTTTCCCAAGCTCACATGGAACATTCACCAAGACAGACCCACACTTTGGGCCATAGAACACACCTTAACAAACTCAAAAGAATGTCTATACTCTCAGACTACAATGGAATTAAACAGTAACAGAAATATACCTGGAAATCTCAAAACATGTGGAGATTAAAAAACATTTCTAAATAATAAATCAAAGAAAAAAAATCGCAAAAGGAACTAAAAAATATTTTGAACTAATAAACACAACTTATCAAAATTTGTGGGATGCAGTGAGAAAGCAATGTTTAGAGGGAAACTTGTAACATTGAATGCATTCATTAGAAAAGATCTAAAATCAATCATCTAAGCCCCACCTAGAAAAAAAGCAAATTACATCCAGAGTAAGCAGAAGAAATAATAAAAGAGCAGAAATCAATAGAACTGAAGAAAAGGAAATCAACAGAGAAAAATCAACAAGTCAAAAGCTGGTTCTCCGAACAGATCAATAATAAAATCAGTAATCCTCTAGCCAGGCTGATTAAGGAAATGAGAAGGAACACAAATTACTAACATCAGAAATGAAAGAGGGCACATTGTTACAGATCACATGGGCATTAAAGGAATAATAAAGAAATTACTATAAACAAATCTATGCTCACAAATTTGATCACCTAAATGTATGGACCAATGCCTTGAAAGACAATTTGCCAAAATTCACAAGAAGAAATAGACAACCTGAATAGCCCTGTATCTATTAAAGATATTAAATCAATTTTAAAAATTCTAAAAAATAACCTTCCAAAACAGAAAGCACCACCACCAGATGCATTCACTGGTGAATTTCACCAAAAATGTAAGGATGAAATTACACCAATTCTCTACAATCTCTTTCAGAGGACATTAGCTATATTGCCAGTCTATGCTAATAAAAGGCTTACCTCTCCTATCAAATGATACAATGCATGTGCAGTACTAAACACAATGGCTTGTCATACAGTAGGTGCTCAAGATGTCAGGTATCATTACACAAGTTGTGTGTGTGTGTGTGTGTGTATATATATATATATAGAGAGAGAGAGCGAGAGAGAGAGATGTATATATATTTCATATATAAACAAACTGTTAAGTGTATCAGATCCAATATGATCCCAGAAAATTCTCCTACATTTCTGCAAGGGAACTGAAAGGTAAAAATAAACATTTTACATAAATGTAGTAATTTCATTCTTTCATACAATAGGTATTTACTGACTACCTTTTGTATGGCAGGCACTCTCATGAGGCTTCCATGCTAGTATTAAATAAGCCAGAAAACAAAGAAATAAATATGAAACCAGTAAAATGGTATTAAATCCCATGAAGTACAGTAAGGGGAATGGGGAAGACAGAATACACCCACCCTTTGATGAAAGTTGGTCAAGGAAGGCCTCCCTGATAAGGCATCATTTAAGAGCTCTGAAGCAACTGAGAAAAGAAGCCATGTGGATATCACAGAGGAGGGTCACCGAAAATAGGCACAAGTCTTAAGAACACCAAATGTAAGGGCAAGAGCATAAAGCCAACGTAGACAAAGATGGGCAAGACAAAATGGAAAGGTCACAGAAGTAAAAGGAAGCTCATAAAGGGCCTTGTAGACCTTTTGATTTTACTTTGAAAGAGATGGGAAGCCTTTGAAAGGTTTTGAGCATACATAACCCAGCTTAACTTCCATCTTAAAAAGATAACTCTGGCTGTTACATAGAAAACACATTGTAAGGGGTAAGGATGGAAGCAGCAAGACTACTGGGGAAAAATTTCTTTCTTTTGGCAAAAGATGATAGCTTTAATCAGCAATTGAGAAAGGAGTAGTAGAGGTGGAAATGGTGTCGTCTTTTTTTTTTTAAGTTGTTGAATTATCAGTATTTTAAAGGTAGAGTCAATAGGATTAGCTGCTAACATGACTGAGACAAAGAGAAATCAAGGATGCTTCCAAAGTTTTGGATAAACTACAAGATAAAAAAAGAGTTGCTACTGATTAAGATGGCAAAAAAAAAAGACTACAAGAGAAGTAGAGCTGAGAGGACGAAAAACAAGAGCTCCATTTTATTTTGGATTTACGTCTGAGACACAGACACACTGGATACCTGAGTGTACAATTCAGACTCATGCCGGAGTTGGAGATGAAACTGAACAAGTGGTCACAGTATATGTGGTAAAGCTCTCACCAAGAAAGAACAGGCAATGGTTGCCTGAAGACTGCATCCTGGGTCATTCCAACATTCAGAAAAAACAGGCTCGCTAAATACTGAATCATAAATCACTTGATACATTTACCCTTGATTCCTTTATTTTAGTTACACACCTGAAAATGTAGTCTAAATGTTAGAGATAAGGTTGAGGAGTAACCATCAAAGCTAAGAAATCTGAAGTTACTAAAAACGGCTTTGAAATCACTAAGAAAATTAAAGAGTCTAAATTAGTATGTGCAAAAAGACTACTAAATGCTAGATATAAATTTAAACAAAGTCCAATACAGGTAATACATGTAATTGAATACAAAGATCTGGGCTATTGCGTTAGTTCTATTTCTAGGCTAATCTGTAAATTACCACGCAGCTGTTAAAAACTTTGTGTTTTTCTGCACTCTACATAATAAGTAACACTAAAAACTTCAAAAATCAAACAGGTATATTCTTTAATTTTATATAAATTACTATTTAAAATGTACTCAAGGTGTTCCCTAGTTAAAGGATGTCAAATGTAAATGTATCTCAAAGTGCTGGAAAAAAATTATGTTTTAATAAAAGATGTTGCCATTAATCAAATACCCTAGCTAATTCTTAGGTTAAAAACAAGAATCCTTCATTACCTATTTTATAAATCAAGACCCACAAGATCAAGGTAGAACAAATCTTACTAAAAGCACAGCCTGGTCACGATTTCCATAAGTATAGGAATTTGCGAAATTGTGGCAGACACGAAGATTCAGAACTATATTCTCACTACTATGAATAACACTTCAGACACCTCTGCCAAGACAACATGGTGGATCTAATTTTCTGTTTCCTTCTACCTTAACATGGGCAAGTTAAACATATGACAGCTTGCCAAATTCAACCCACGACGTAACACCAGAGTCTCACCTGGAATCTTGTGACAAATATCCTGTTGTGCCTCACATTCTTGCCATCCCTGGTTTTTACTACAGAAGGTAAGCCTCATCTATCCTTTTCCATTCTTTACTCTGGATTCACCCATCTAATTCACCCACCTATTCCACCGAGATTTCTACAAACACATTTATGATACAGGCTGTCCCCTGTCTTCAACTGCTGTCTTCAACTGCTTTATATAATGGTTCCTCAACCTCTCAGCCTTCTCTAAAGCTGACCTACCCTCTAAAGCATTTCTTATTTTGCAACCCTTTTATGCGAAGGTTTCACAGACAACTCAAACCATTATCCTTCTAGTTCCTTATATTAAAAATAAACAATGCCCATCCTCCCAAACAAAACAAAACACAACACAACAGAAACACAACTTATACTTGTAAAACTCATATTATCTATCTTCTACCTTTCCTCTCTGTACTGGCAAGTTATACCCATATAATAAAGGCCCTGTTATGCCCCAGTTATATTGTTGGCATGGTGACTTTAATGGCCGTGTGCATGATCTATCCCAACACTCTAGCCTCAAAATACTCGACTTTCTTTGCTTAGGAGTCCCTTATCTCCTCTCTATTTCAGCCAATCACTACCTTAGGCATATCAGACACCCAATCCACCTCTGATCATTATCATCTATCCTTTTAAGAGTTTCACTGAACTATCTATTTGACCCATCAGGCTTTCTGTAACCAACACAACACCTTCATCTGGCATCACAACCTTTCCAACAGTGACCATCACCAATGACACATAAATTCAACTACACCCTTGTTGACACTCTATGGACACGCCACTTCCCATCTGCTCTAATATCCAGCCCTGAAACAACATGCATCTTCAACTATTAAAAAGTCATTAAACTGCAAGTATGATAAGGTCTCTAACTTGAGCTAGCTACTCAAGCAGCATAAAACTCTCAATAATATTTGGTCCACTTCTTCATCCATTGACTCCAATAACTTTCCAAGTTTTCAGTCTTTTCAAATCCCCTAACCAAATTCTGTGTTCCACAAAAACATTAAAAAATGTTTCTTAAAAAGTTACATGGTCACAAAACTACAATGAAATATCACCTCATTCCCATTAGGATGGCTACTACAAAAAAAAAGGTAATTCCAAGTGTTGATGAAAATGTGGAGAAATTGTAACCGTTGTGCACTGTTGGTTAGAATGTTAAATGGCATAGCCACTGTAGAAAATAATATGGAGGGTCCTCAAAAAATTAAACAGAATTAGCATATGATCCAGCAATCCTACTTCTGGGTATATACCCAAAGAAATGAAAGCAGAGTCTCAAAGGTATTTGTACACTGCAGCATTACTCACAATAGCTCAAACAGTGAAGCAACCCAAGAGTCCATCAACAGATGAATGGATAAAAAAAATAAATGTTACATACATACATACAGATTATTCAGCCCTAAAAAGGAAGAAAATTCTGACACATGCTACAATGTGGATGAACCCTGACATCATGCTACTGAATGAAATAAGTAGCAAAGTAAGTGAAATAAACCAATCACAGAGACAAATACTGCATGGTTCTATTTAAATGAGGTAAGAGTAGTCAAAATCATAGACAGAATGGTGGTTGCCAGGGGGCCGGAGAGAAAGGTGAACGCGGAGTTACTGTTTAATGAGTGTAGTTTTGGTTCTGAAAGATGAAGAGTTATGAGGATGATGGTGGTAATGACTGCACAAAATCCGGATGTACTTGATACCACTAAATAGTACACTTAAAAATGGTAAAGATGGTAAATTTTGTCACCTGTATTTTACCCCAAAAAATAACTGAAAAGGTTACAGGGACACATCAATTTAAGAAACAGATTTTACAGTCATTTCATGGAGATGTACAATGTACATCAGCATTTTAAAGGATTTACACCATTTTCAGGAAAGAAGCTTACATTTCCCAAACTTACTTAATAATCAAACCACATTTTCAAGAACCTAGTATCATCTCAAAGGACACAGAAACAGTGGTGCGGCAGAACTAAATGACTGAGAAAATTGATAATCCAGGCACTAACGACTTTGACTTCCCCACTCTTAGCTACCAACACATTGAACATCGCATATCCATCTTTATCGCCTTCTAGTTTCAGATGAGGGTCTTTGCTCTTATTCAAAAGCAACTCCCTACACGTATATTCTTCATTCCAACCTTACTACCTCAAACAGCTTGCTTCAATAATTACCATCTCTCATATTATCTTAAACTTCTTAATATCTCACCACTAAGCACTGAAGTCTTCTCTATTTCACTTAATGAATATTTTTCTTTAATCCAGAAAACTTTACCTTGAATTCCTAATATACCACTGCCCTTGTTGTTAAGGCTCTCACTGACTGAAATACTGAAGCCCTGGTCACCACATGGTTTCTCTTCAATCATATCTCCCTCCTGCCAAAGTCATTAAAAATATACGTCTAACAAGGTTACTATCTTCTACTTAACAAATTCTTTACTGATTCCCAAATGCCTATGAGAGACAGGCCAAGGCCCTTCATATAGCATGCATGCACTGTGCTGCTTTATAATTTTGCTCATGCTTCTGCCTAGAAGTGCTACCTAACTCCCAGTCACACTTCAAGACTTGACTTAGCCTTCCTTGATCAGCCCTATTTCCCTGCCATCTAGACTGGTTCCTGTTGCATTGGGCACCTGAGTGCCCTGGTCCTCCATTACATTCACGTCCCATCCGAGTGTCCTTTTACCGTAACGACTGAAATGATTTGCTTCTGGGTCTTTCACACTGAGTAGACTGTAAATTTCTGTAGTTCAGAAACTAATCTTACGCATCTTTGTATCCACAATACAGCACCTTGTACACAGCAGGCACTTAATAAATGACTGTTACACTGAACTCTTTCCTCCTCTCTCTATTTCCCCAAAACTGCTAGGTGAGCAAAAATACTAAGAATCCAGGGGTATGCAGTTATCTTTCCAGACAGAAATCTAGTAATTTATTACCAAGATTTAGAGGTATTTATTTGGTATGGAAAATATTAGACATGTGTGTCCTTATCTCTCAGTTTACTTTTTAAAGTATTATTCTCTTTTAACTGGAAAGTATTTTCAAATCATGTGATACCACTTAAAGCATCTAGAGCAACTTACAAGACACCACAGCCTCAATCAAGTCACACTTACATTCGGCTAGCTTCAATGTCGTCAGACTGAGATTCTCCTGATGATCTGTAAAATGCAATTGAGAAAAGTTAAGCAACATATTCCACAGTCCCCAAAGGGGCAGACATGTTATTTCTGGAAGACAAATTTGAAAACGAGATTTAATCTTTAACAGTTTTAAAAGTAATCAAAGACTGACGTGAGAAAAAAGTGGTCAGATCAGATTGCTATACAATACATTTATTTTAAGGGCTAGACTAATAAAAACTCAGTTCATTTTTTTAAGGAAAGGAAACTATAAACACTCTATTTATATACCAACATACAAACCAGTATAATAAATCATAATTGTTCACAAAGTCAAATATTCATAATAAAAACTTACAACTACTGAAACTTTCTACAGCCAAGTATTGGTCATCCACAATATCAAAGGTATTCACTAGTATTCAGTCCCAAATTTTAGATGAGGCATCAGTAAACTACTGCCTGGAATGACAAACTAAGGCCTGGGTCTGCACCTGTTTTGGTAAAGTTGTACTGGCACAGAGCCATGCTCACTCATTTACATACCGTCTACTGAGAGCAGGGCTGAGAAACTCCAACAGAGGGTTGCAGCCCACATCTAAAGTATTTACTATCTGGCCCTTTAAGAAAAGCTTGCCAACCTCTGCTCTAGAATAATTCAAATTTAAATCTAATACCCTTAGTGAATTTTGAGACACGTAAATTAGATTTACCATTCTGACCACGATTATCTTGGTTCAATAATGAAATTAGCTTTCCCTGTAAACACACTGGTAGGAGGTACTACATATGTGTCAAAAACTGTACCATCCTGGGGTGTTAAACTTTTACTGTGGATAACCGTGAATTAACTTTAGTTATAAAATGTTGTCAGTTATTTTCTACTATTTTTTAAATATACTGAAGCTATATTAAAAATTCTAAATATGCCTTTTATTTTCATTTTGGAACATGAACTGATTTTGCCTACCCTACCACGCTGTTAAAAAATAAATTCCTGTTACTCTATTCACTTTTATAACCAGCATCAGTCAATATACATTAAGATGAATCAATATAATACTGATTTCTCACACTTTCAATTCACAAAATATTTTTAGAGGTCAAATGGTTAATTTTCAAAATGAAATTACAAGCACTTGATTTCTAAATTTATCACTGACTTGAGACTTCAAATTTTGAACAACTTTAACAAAAGAATCAAAATCAGAGCCACCAGGGGAAAAAAAATCTGTGTTCCATATTTCTAAGCTTTTAAAAAAACTCACTTCTTTATCAGACTTTCAAAATTACCCCTCATTGCAGTGGTCCAAGGACAAGAATGTAAAAAAAAAAAAAAAAAATTAAAAAGAGTCCAGCAGCTCAAATATTTATTTTGGATCTTCTCTGCAGTATATTTACATTTTCAATTTTGCACAAAATTATATTAGAACTAAAAATTGGGGCATGCTGGAGGTGGCAGTGACTTGGCAGTGACACAAATGCAAAAATTTCACTCCACCCTCTCCCCCAGGGAGCAAGCAAATCACCTTTGTGACACACCTGGTCTCCACCAGCCTTGTGGGTAAGTACCCCAAGATTGCTTCCAAACTTGTATCTCTCAGACAGAAGAGCTAAAAAGTGATGATAACCCCATGTACCAGCTGACTCATTTTTGAAAGTGCGACCCTCCAGCATCAGATGTCATACTGTAAAGGAGGCAGAGCAGGCTGGCAAAACAAAAAATAAACCTGCTGGCACTAAGGGAAGAGAGGCAGATTAGAAGCTTTCAAACACGTAGGCAGCAACTTTCAAAATTAACAGGGAAAGAGAGAGGGGGGAAAAAATGAGGACACAATGACAGGGAAATTAAAACACTACTGCAAAAAGGGAAGACACAAGCAAGAAGGGAAACCAGTCTGAGTCTCAGAAGCACAACATGTAACTACTGTAAAGTTTTGAGATTCTGAAATGGGACAGGTTAAACACATTAAATGGTGACTACATTCTATTTCCCAGTGTCTGTTCCCTAAACAAGAGGCTATGTAAACATTAGCATCAAAATGTCTTCAAATTACTGTAAATATACTATACTATCATTTAATAGTAACAATATTAAAATGAGCTACCAAAAACCACTTATGGTCAGACCAAGTAATTTAAACCAATTCAGTCAACAAGAACAGAAGAGTAAAAAAAGGATTAAAGAGGTATTCCCTTAAAACAATCTATCCTAAACCATGTCTCTAGAACATGGTTAGCTTAAGTTGTTTTCTACTCAAAACGGAAATTGTTTTTCAATCAAGAGAGAAGTGAGTATACACAGAACTAGTGGGAGCACTTACCCTGCAGTGAGTAATAAGTAATAGTACCTGCCAGAATAAATCTCTAGTCACTATGCTTATTGTATTTTGTCCAGAATACTCTAAATAATTTACCAAAGGTTGGTCAGGATTCAAATTCTCAAAATTTTAAAACATCTAACATCTAACAATAGTTTCTAAGCTTTATTTAGCCCCTGAAGAGTCTATTCTTTACTATCAAGCTCTTGAAAGAAAGGATTCAACATACTTGGTAATTTTACCAACTTCAGGACACACAATCAAAGGGGAAAAAACTGAAGAACTGTTAACATAGGGTAACCTAAAGTTTGTCAGAATAACAAACTGGAAAAGAAATTTTACAAATGAAATAATAGGCAAGTAACATTAGAAAATAAAGAATAAACTGTAGGCCTTGATTTAGATCACAGAAAATGTGATCACAAAATACCCACTAATCTGATTACTGCAGCAAGAGCTAGAAAATGAAAATGGAGGCTCACTTCCAGTAATACTAGGTGCAGCTTCTCTAGCCTGCAAGCCACTCCTTTCATCTCCACTCTAACTCTCCTGGACAGAAAAGTGTACTGGTTTTATTACCAAAGTTGTAAAAACTTCTAAAGGAGTGTTTAGTCAAAACTCTAACCACATAAGAGGCACACTTTTAAAGCATACTGACTTTTTTCATAGTTTTTATAAAATGTTCGCAATAAAATGTTTATTTTAAAACTTGAAAATTTTTAGAAATCCTTTCATGTTTATTCATACAGATAGGTCTGGGGGAAAGGCACGAAATACTTTAGGAAAAAGATTAAATGGAGAAACAGGTCAACTCTTAGGTCCACTATTCTTAGCAGTCAGTATTCCTGCCAACTATACATTTTCTTCAATTTTTTTTTTTTTACAGCACATATTTTACAATGACAGCCTTTTAAAGGCTGTAAAATAACATTCAAAATTACCTTTTACAAGCTGTGGCCATTCGGTGACATCAGGGTGATCACAGCTTTGAGTCACTGATTAAAAACAGGTTGTCACACCAGTCTAGCTGCTAACTTGATCTGAGCGTAGGTTTAATAACTCTAATAAATTAAACAAATCTTTAGTTAGAACACTTTAATATATTAACCCAATTCATTGTTCAAAAAATAATCTTCAAAGGTTCCAATTAAGTGTCAATGCAACGTTCATCAGGAGAGTTAATTACAGATACGCTTTTAAGGACTGTTTCCCAGCATTTTTTTTTCCTAAATGATTTCTTCACTTGAGAAAACATGGTAACGATCTCTTGTACTTTTAAGAAGTGTTAAAGTTTACAAAGCCCTTTGGTCAACAGTATCTTAAGTCTTATGACAACTTTGGCTCTACCTAATCAGGGCAGATACTACAAAAATAAATTTTTAAACAAGAAAAAGAAGTGAAAAAAACAAAACCAAACAAAAACTAAAAAACAAAAAACTAAGCAGCCTTAGAGTGATTAATTGACTTGCCCAAGATTTTAGTATTAGTGTTGAAGCCGGGACTAGGACTAAAACCCAGATCCACCAACTTCTAATCCAGAATGAGTATTTTGTAATTTTATTTAATTTTGCTACACAGTTTCATGATTTAAATACATGTAAATGAGCAAAGATTTAAAACATGGATTGAGACCCCACAATTATAGCAATAGTTCAAATGGGACAAACAGGGTTTTCCAAGTAGTCAAATGCTTGCTGGAATAGTTAAACACACACATCCCCCCAACACACACATACCCATATAAACACCAAGTCTAGTCCTATCTATTCCACATTTAAGTAGGGTGATCTAACATGAGTCAAAACCCCTTGGGTATGATGAAAACATGTTCTACTCTTTCTTAGTCATAAAATCACTAATGTCCAATTTCATAGAGAATGGTAAAATATGAAAACATTTCCTCCTCCCTCAACCTAGTATCTTTTGATCCCCTTACTTGGCCTTAGCTGAACTTTCCTGACTGCCATGGTGCACATTTATCAGGCATCCTAATCACACTGTAGTTCTGGCAAAGATACACATCTAAAATATCCCAGTATCAAGAGCTCATTTCCTGCAACTATTTTTTTCCCTTGATGATTTCCCTACCAAACTATATATAGGTCAAATCTGAAAAGCTAACTAAAGAAAGGTAAGAAAGTTAGGAGGCAGAAAAAAAGGACCCTTGATAGTTAACACCTTCCAGGTGGCAACAGACAACCACAGAAGGCGGTTAACAGCATGGATCCAGAACCCAATATAAAATAGCAACATATCCGAGAACCCCAAGTGAAAAGATGAAACATCAATGCTTGAGGCCATACCTCTGCAGCCTATGAACTTGGGCTTCAAATTCAAGTTAAGGGTGAGAGTTGGCCTAAGTATAACTTTAGGGGACTCCAATACAGGCACATTTCATTTTATTGTGCTTTGCAGATACTATGTTTTTTAGAAACTGAAGTTTTGTGGCAACCCTGCATCAAGTAAGGCTACTGACTGCATCTTTCCAGAAGCATCTGCTCACTTCATGTCTGTGTCACATTTTGGTAATTCTTGTAATATTTCAAACTTTTTCATCATTATCATATTTGTTACGGTGATCTGTGATCAGTGATTTTTGATGTTACTACTATAGTAACTTGTGAAGGCTCAGATGATGGTTACCATTTTTTAGCAATGAAGTATTTAAAGTATGTACACTGTTTTTGGACACACTTAATGGACTACAGGACAGTGGAAACATAACTTTTACATGCACTGAGAAACCAAGAAATTCATGTGACTAGCTTTATTGCATTATCTGCTTTATTGCAGGGGCCCAGAACCAAATCTGAAATACCTCCGAGGTACACCTGTAAGTGGGATTTATAATCCCTGGAAGAAATAACTCAATTTCCCAGATTTTCCTATCATAGGCACACGCTTCCTAATAAAAAGCTACAACATTCCTGAGGTCATATGGGGAAAAGGTAAGGCGCCCCTGAGATGAACAATGCTCCCTCTGGGGTTCTCATAAGACTAACAGTGTACATAGATTTTAAAAATCCAAACAAGTCTAACTTTCTAACCTAGAAACATAAAGTTAATGAGAAAGTTAAAATACCTTTTAATTAATTAATTGAGAGGAATTAATTCATTAAAGAGTTACATGTATTCTGAAAAGTACTGAGGCAAGTCCTCTCTTTAAGACCTCCTTCAAGACAAGACCTCCAGAGCAAACGGATTCCACAGCCGGTCTGGATTCAAGCCCCTGTTTGGTCACTTACTAGATGGAAAATCTTGGGCAAGTTACTTAACCTCTCTGAGCCTCAGTTTCCTCACAGGTAGAACTGAGGTAACAGTAGTATCTACTTCAGAGGGCTGTCATGAGGATGAACAAACATAAATTACTCACAACAGTGTCTGGCACACAGTAAGAGCCCAACAAGTGAAAGCTATAATTAACTCATAGCCTAACAGCCAAACGTGCCCCTCAATCCTCTTACACAATTATTTTCACTTCTTACGGCACACTATCCTCTTCCAAATTCTTTCAGAATCCCACTTAGATCCCTTGGTCTACTTGGTAGCACAGTGATTTAGCACCTAGCACAATGCTTTAAAAATGGCAGACACCCAAATCTGCTGACTACATTTGTCATTATTCTAACCAGGACATTAAGATACACATGCAATTTTGAATTCCAAAAAATAAAACAGAAACATACCATATTTCGCCAAACTTCTGAGGAGCTGGTGAATTCTAAAATCAGGCTCTTACAGATTTTTAACCTAAAATACAAAACACCTCACTCAATTTTTTTTCACAGACAACTGGATAAATGACTTTCAAAGATAAAATTTTTTTCTAAAATTTATTATAAAAGCAAATTCATTTGTAATATTTATAAATATCCAAAAACAAGCAACAAACACCCCTCCTGCTGTTGCCAGGATGCATGGGAAGATGGTTAGGCAGGCCCTGCGGCCTAAGCACTGTCAGCTGGCAGAACCACGTTTCCCACTCATCCACAGAGCTTACTGCTCGCTATTTCTTACTCTTCCCTCCCTCCAAAAGGGCTGAAAATATCTGAAAACTGTCTGACTACATGCTTCTAATTCCTTCAGATACCTACCATAATTGAGCTTTTAATTAAATTCCCTTTGCTGAGCATCTGCCATGTTAGGTACATACATGGGCAACTGCCCACTACTTCCTGAGCAGCAGCCTTGGACTCCTTTTGACCTGTGAATCTTAGGTGTCAGGTTGCTGTATTAAAGAAGATGTCTTCAAAGTATGTAGGACAATGCTGCCTGGAGTACCACAGGGCCTCAGTACATGGTGGGATTATTATTTCTTAAATCAAACATTTAATGTATCAAAACTTAACTGATCAAAAACCAAATTCTGAAGATTAAAGCATGCAAATAATCACTGTAAATTCTAACTTATTTGTACACTATGAGAGCATTTCTCAGTTGAACAGGAACTAAAGTCTTAATACATTTCTTTTTACTACATAGGAAGAAACCAAGTCCCCCAAATCAAAAAACCCTCCCAGCATCCTACAGGTTGATGGTAGAAAATGAATACACTGCACATCAGTATTTGTTTAAAAAGTTAACAAAGTTTTAAGACCCTAAAGGACTGACTCTCAAGCTCTGTCCTAACACAGGACTACCTGAGGAGGCTGTAAAACCAGGTACTTACCTGATATGAACCTCCAGAGACTGTGATCGGTACATAAAATGGGAGTTCATGAATCTGTAGTTTTTAACATACATTTCAGGTGATGTGCAAACCCCAAACTGAGAAACTCTGCCTCAGACTAGGAACACATCATCACAGAAGAAATATACCAAATCCATGAGGATACAGGGTAAGTAACAGAAACTGTAAGCATCAGAAACGTTAGCTGCACTCTGCAAATTTAGCCATCAGCACTCTTATACCAGACCTAGGGCCTTTGTTTTATTCATATCGATGTCCCTCTTCAACAGAAGGCTCAATCTAATAATCTAAGAAGTGTTAAACTAATCACAAGAAATGCCTATACCATCTACATCCACTTGTCCCTCTAACATTTTTCATTTATTCTTGAAGTAGTCCATCTGCCTACTCTCACTTTCTCTTCCCTCTCGACACACAAACATGCATGTATTTATTATTGCATCTGTTATGTCCTTTATCTCCTCTCCAATAGCCTACTTCCTTCACCTCCTTCTAACCATAAGTCAAACAATTTCACAGACTACCTTTTCTATCACTTTTTTATTGCGTCCACTCAGCAATCCTGTTCTCCTTTATGCCATGTTTACAGTGTCAAATTTATCTGAAAGCTACTCGCTAAAACTTGTCTTGTATATCTGTAAATTTCACAACTAACGACTATTTCAGTAACTTTCTTGCTTAAATTTTCCTGTCTTTAGGCTCTCCTCATTTTAGTCCATTTTGCAGTCAGACTAAAATTTTTAAATATTGCTTTCATACAGTATTCTCAGCATAATTCTCTCAACACCATTAACTCTTTACTGTGCCATTTCCTCATTCTCCTCCAACTACCAGAAAGACCTGAAAACCATTAGCTCAGATACTAACATACAAAACCTTTCATATACTGATATTTTCTTGCATAAGTCATCATTCCTGTACATTCCAAATCCTATGGCTCCTTAATCTACTTTATTTCTGCAGCATTTTACACCACCAACCTCTTCTCACCTCTCCTTGCTTCCATAATGCTGTACGTCCTTGTGTTCTACCTTTGACAGCAAGTAGGTCTTCTGCTAGTTCATCCTCCTACCCCTCATTCATGGCCACTCTCCAAGTTTCTATTACTAGCCCTTTTCCTAACCTAGAAATTTTCTGAGCAATGTCATCATTCATTCCTACAGCACCTCTCTATACTTAGGATCCCCAACTCCACATCATTAAGCTTCTATCTCTTAAGTTATAAGCCTGCTACTTTCAATTACCAATGGTACACCTGCACTTGGATGTTTCATTAACATCTAAGAATCAAACACAATTATTTCCCAAAATACTCCACCCTGAATGTGCCTAAATCTTGTTGTCCTAGTTACAGACTGAAAAAAAATGGTGCCATTCTTTATTTTCTCCCTCTTTATTTTTATTTAGCCTAACCACTGTTATGGGTTGATACCTGTTAACCTTCAAATTCTTAATAGTCATTCATTCAAAGAATGTCTACTAACTAAGACAAATACAGTGTTATATGTCAATTATCTCTCAAGTTTTTAAAAATGTCTACTAGATTTTGAATGCCTACTAAGTGGATGAAAACAGTGATAAAGAAACCAGACACTAATTACTTCCCTCCTCTAAAAAAGAGTAAAAAAAAAAAAAAAAAAAAAAAAGGTACCAACAACAACGAAAAGAAATTAGACAATCACTTATCTCCATATGATGGGAGAAATAGGCACAAATACTCAAAACCACAATAAATTAGATAACTGCAATTCACAGTTAAGTGCTGTGAAGAAGAATCAAGATAAGGTAAGTGCATACAGTATTCTGACTTAGCCTAGGAAAAAGGAAAAACATTCTTCATGAGATAACATAAACTGAGCGTTAAGGCATGAGCAAGGTTTAGCAGGCACACTGAGAAAACCCTTGTGAGGTAACGGTATCACTATTGGTCCAGTCACCCAAACTGAAAATTCTGAGTCATATTCTAAAGAGAACGCCCCCTCTCTTTCCAGTACAACAAACTGTTCACTCAGTGCTATTAATTCTACCTCAGAAATTCCCCCACACTCCAACACTTCCCCCAATAATTCCTTTGCTGGCTTTTAATTGCTTTCAGAGTAACATTTCAGATGAAACTGCACAATCTGGCCAAAACCTGCCAGTCCAGCCTCCTCTCAGATTAGACCACGCTTTTAGAGAACATATTTATCATTCATTTTCACACTTTCATTGCTTAAAAATGTTCACAGAATAAATTCACAGGATAAACATCCTACAAAAGAGGAACATTTTCTCTTAGGTGACTTGCTTTAGGTCAATTTAACTAGTAAATACAAGCTTAGGATTCAAACCCATCTTGTTAGATCGTAAAGGCCATCCTCCTTCCCAAACACTTCTTATACCCAAATCCTGTGAATTCTATCTCTGAAATATCTCTTGCATCCTTCCTCCCCCATGCAAACCAACAGTCATATTATAGATGTAATCTCATTTTCACCTAATTTCCCTTTAACTCTGCTGCCTTCCTAAAATCCCAAATTTGGCCATATCACTCTCATACTCAAAATCTTCTATGCTTTCCCAGTGCCCAAAGGATAAATTTCAAAGTCCTCATAGCACATGAAGCCCTTGCAACAGACCCCACCCATTCATACAAGCCCTACTGCCCACTATATGACATTATTACCAGGTACCTGATGATTTAGTCCCATCACTGGATTATAGGCTAACATATACTGGCCATCTGTATTTCTGACTTCAGTGCTTTTGTTTCTCAAGACACTTCACTCAGAAATACTTCTCTATCCTTTGCTAACCTTCATCTTGTGTTAAAAAATTTCACGCCCTGTTAAAAAACTCTACTCATTCTAGAGGCTGTATCTCACAGAGCTCTCTAACCTCCTCTATAAATAACCAGTCTTCTCTGTGTCGTACTGTATGTTCCTAATACTGTAAAATAATTCATTAGTTTCCACCCTTTATTATTTTATACCTTACATTGTAACTATCTGTATGCATTCCTCAGTGCTTTTAATTGTCAGCTGGTTCAGAGTAGAGCTCATTTTATCCATATTTTTATTTTCATAGTAACAGGGACTATGTTTTCTTGAAAAACTTTCTCTTTAAAAGAAGAAAAAAAAAAAAGGAATCAGTATCCATGGCCTGACAAAGGATTTTGAACTACCTCCAAATCATGGATGAACAAACAAAAGAATCCTTTACTTCCAAATTAACACAGATTTAACCCAATGTTAATTTAACAAAAGTTAATTTTGTTAAACATGTAAGATTAAACAAGAATATTTCATTTTCTAAAAGAACTATGTCTCTCTTCCAAGAAACTTCTTCTACCAGGCACTAAAGAATAGATCATTAAACAGTATAATTAAAATCAGTACAATCCCTTCAAAAAACTTCGACATTATCTACTAAAACTAATGTATGCATACCCTATGGCTGAAAAACTCCACTAAGGACACAAACAGAAACGAGTACATATATTCACTAGAAGACATTTAGTGGAATATCTGGAGTAGCAATATTCTTAGTAGCCCCAAACCAAAAATGACTAAAATGTCCATCAACAGCAGAATGAAAAACGAAATACAACTGACCCTTGAACAAAAGGTTTGAACTGTACAAGTTCACTTATATGTAGATTCTTTTTCAGTAAATACATTAATACAGTACCACACTATCTGCAGTTGGTTGAATTCACAGACGTAGATGTATAAAGTTCGAAGGGCCACCTATAAGATTACGTGCAAATTTTCAACTATGCAGGGGGTGGGCACCCCTGACCCCCCACACTGTTCAACGGTCAACTGTACTACACAGAAATTATAAGCAACCAAGTATAACAATGTGGATGAATCTCACAAATACATTATGTGAGAGAAGCCAGATACAACAAAATGTGATTGATTCTAATTATATAAAAATATAAAAATAGGAAAATCTAACCTATACTATTAGAAGTCAGGGCAGTGGTTACTCCTGGGGTAAGAGAGGCAGTGACAGAGAACACAGGGGCTTCAGAGGAGCTGGTCTTGTTTCCTGATCTGAATGCTCGCTAAACACATGTGCTCTGTCTGTGACAGTTCAACAAGCTATGTGCACACTTGTAAGTATTTAAGTGTGCCACTTGGGGGTCCTTTCAAGTTTGCTACAATATATATTGAACTGCACGTGAGTAAAGTGAAAAACTACCTGAAGCTGAGGAAAGATGCACTGTGAGCTGAAATATCCCCAGTGCTTATATAGGACTGGGAGATTCCTAAGCTCCTCCCAGCCAGAGTGAAGAGAATACGCTGACACTGGGGACACGTACTTGGTAGAGAACTAAGAAGGTTCATATCTTTGTACTAGCTACTAGCCTTAAAGTAAAGCCTTCTCCTGATACATCTAATACAGCCTTGAAGGGATCAAACTGACCAGCAAGTTACTTAAGTTGCTGCCAAAACAAAGTTCAACATTCTACAAGGCCACAAAATCCAGTCACCCAACAACAGACTATTACAATGTTCAGTATCCCAGAAGAAATTACTAAATACACAAACAGGAAAATACAACCCATGACCAATAGGAAAACCAATCAATAGACCCTGAAGTTAATGAATTGACGGAATCAGTAGACAAGAACTTTCAAATAGCTACTATAAATATGCTCAAGGATTCAAAGGAATACATGAACACAAATCAAATGAAACTTGTAGAAATACAAACTGAAATATCTCAAAGTATTTGACACTGCAGGGGAAAAAAAGAACAATGAAATACAAGACAGAGTAAACTGAAGCAAAGAGACAAAAAAAAAAAACCCTAAAAATTTGTTAACGACATGAAGATAATATCAAATAATCTAACATTATACATGTAATGGGAATCCCAGGAAAAGAGGGTAGGCATATAGGAGGAAGAGAAATGACTTAAAAAATACGCGTGAAGAAAGAATGGCTGATACTTTTCCAAATCTGATGAAAACAAACACACAGCTAAAAACACAAAACCAAAAACTCGATAAATCCTAAGCAGGATAATCACAAAGAAAACCTGTGACAAAGGGAAAAATCTTAAAAAGAAGCCAGAGGGGAAAAAAAGACTAAGTACAGAGAAAGAAAGGTAAGTATAATCAGACTTCTTCTCATCAGAAAAAAATGCTTAAAGAAAAATATGTCAACCTAGAATTATATACCAAGTGAAAATATCCTTCAAAATATGAAGATAAACCACTATACACCTACCATAATGACTATGTCAAAAAGACTGACGGCCCCAAATGCTGACAAGGATGTAGAGCAACTGGGAACTCTCCAAATTGTTGGTATGAGTATAAAACAAACCCACCAATTTGAGGAAGAGATCTGGCAACTATCCTATAACCTAAGTTGCATTCCTAGGTATTTACCCAACAGAAAAGAAACCACATATAGCCACACACAGATGTTCACACAATTGTTCACTGCAGCTTTTTTACAATGGCTAGGAACTGAAAATAGCTCAGGTGTAGAAGAATGAAGTTACAAACTACTGACATATGCAGTACCATGGGTGAACCTCAAAAAAGCACTATGCTGAGTAAAAGAAACTTCAAATAATTACTATAATACTATTTATATGAAATTCTACAGCAAACTATTCTAGGGTGGACGTGATCAGAGAACAATGATTGATTTGGGAGTGTAAGTAACGCTGGGGAAGTAAAAGACTTAAGAAGGGGTATAGGTTCCTATAACTTGATAGTACTCTGTGCTGCAAAGGTGTATGCATTTGTCAAAATTCATGGAATGGCATATGTGGCAAATCGTATTTTCTAAAGATGGCCAACCACAATATATCCCTTCCCACATGCTCTTCTTACAAAGTAACACTGGCATTCTCCCATCAGCTGGTGGGGTCTATGCCTTCCCCTTGAACCTGAGTAGCTTCTGTGACTTTCAATCAGGAGTATGGTGGTAAGACGTGCTCTGTGACTTCTGACGCAAGGTTACAAAAATGCCATGATGCACTTCTGCCTTGCTCTGAGATATCCATTCTTGGAATCTAGCCGCTATACAGTGAGGAAGCCAGCCATGTGGCAATGAAGTCAAGCAAACATATATAAAAGCAACACGTTAAGTGTTCTAGACCAGAGCTCCAGCTGAAGTCCTGACACCCAGCATCAACATCCAGACATGTGAACAAGCCTTCAGCTGATTCCAGCCTCTACTCATCCAATCAAGTCACTCCAGTCATCAAGCCTTCCAGCTGACAGGCTTGAAGCCAAGACAATCTATCCTTGTCAATCTCCACCCAAAGTACAGATTCATAAGCACAATAAATTAACCGCTATTGTTTTGGGGTGCACTAAGTTTGGGGAGATTTGTTATGCAGCAACAGATAATCACTACAATATACTAAATTGTGTTAAATGCAATATACTAAATTCAGTTGAAAATACGAAATTTCTTTTTTGTTTGTTTTATTGAAGCACAGTCAGTTATAATGTGTCAGTTTCTGGTGTACAGCACACTGTCCCAGTCAAGCATATATATACATATATTCACTTTCATATTCTTTTCCATTATAGGTTATTACAAGATATTGAATATAGTTCCCTGTACCATACAGAAGAAATTTGGTTTTTTAAAATCTATTTTTATATGTAGTGGCTAACATTTGCAACCCTCAAAACTCCCAAATTTATCTCTTCCCACCTCCTTTCCCCCTGGTAACCATAAGACTGTTTACTGTCTGTGAGTCTGTCTCTGTTTTGTAGATGAGTTCATTAGTGTCCTCTTTTCTTCTTCTTTTTTTTTTGATTGCACATATGAGTGATATATGGTAAATTTTTTTTTCTCTTTCTGGCTTACTTCACTTAGAATGACGATCTCTAGGTCCATTCATATTGCTGTAAGTGGCATTATTTTATTCTTTTTTATGGTGGAGTAGTAGAAAAATATTAAATTTCTAAGTTTTAGCTGACAATATGAAGTTAAGGATGAGATAAAAACATCTGCAACTTACTTTGAAAAGCATAAAAAATAAGACAAATTAATAGACATGAGACAAAGTAAATACAGCAAAATGTTAACTGTAGAATCACACTCTACATCATTTCACATCTGTAAGTTTGAAAATTTTCCTAATAAAATGTTGAAGAATGAAATAACGGCATGTTTACAAATAGAAGCTGAAAGTGTTTTCTGGCCAATAGACCTGGTGCTTTAGAAATTTTTTAATTCTTCAAGTAGAAGGAAAATAACACCAGACAGAATGCTGGGTCCACATAAAGAAAATCTACAAAGGAAAAGAAATGAAAATGGCAAATATGAGCATAAACATCAAAGAGTGTTGCTTCTGGTTTTTAAATTCCTTTATAAAACAATTGACTGTCTAAAGAAATCATTACAAGTTCTGTTGTGGAATGTATAACTTACATAGAAGTAAAATGTAAGACTACAATAGCAAAAAGGATGAGGGAAGGTAAATGAATTTACAATGCTCTAGAATTCTTACATTATATGCGAAGAAGAGGTCTAGTATTTTTGAAGGTAGTCTAAGGTAAACTAAGGTGCATATTATACATATGAATGCAACAACTGGAAAAAATAAAAATATAAGCTAAGAGCATAAATAAAACAGACTTCTAAAAAAAATGTTGAATCCAAATGGAAAAGAAAAAAAAGAAGTATAGATGTAACAACTAGAAGACAAATAGTAACTCCGTAGTCTTAAACCCAATCATATTGACAACTACAATAAATATAAATGGACTGAACACTCAAAAAGCAAAGACTGCAAAAAGATGCAACTACACACCATCTAAAAGACATATTAAACATATTGAGAAGTTGAAAGTAAACAGACAGCAAAAGATATAATATGCAAACTCAAATAATAAGAAAGGAGGAGTGACTATACTAATACCAGACAAACACAACTTTAGGATAAGGAACATTACCAGAGAACAAAGATATTTCTGTTGATAAAGAATCAGTTCACCAAGGAGATCTAACAGTTCTAAATGTGAATGTACCAATTAACAGAACTTGAAAATACATAAAGCAAAAATGAACAGAACTGAAAGAAAAGATAACAAGTTCACAATTATAGTTGAAAATTTCAACACTCTTCTCTCGTTAATAAGTACCAAAATAAAAAAAAAAGTCCGTAATGATACAGAAGAAACACGTATCTGTCTAAAAAAGGACTTGTATCCTGAAAAGAAAAATACATGAAAACCTCAACATCATTATTCATCAGGGAAGTGTAAATTAAAATCACAATGACAATTCACATTCATTATATGGCAATTAATTTTTAAAAATAATAAGATATTAGCAAGGTATTAGTAAGGATGTGAAGAAACTGGAACCTTTATGGGAAGGTAAAATGGTACAGCTGCTGTGGAAAATGGTATGTTGGTTCTTCAAAAAAAACTAAACATGGAATTCCTATATGACCTGGCAATTCCATCTTCAGGCATATACCCCAAAGAATTGAAAGCAGGGCTTGATGAGATCTATTTGTACACCCATGTTTATAGCAGCACTATTCACAACAGCCAAGGAAGGAAGCAACCCAAGTGTCCATCAATGAATGAATGGTTAAAATGTGCTGTATACACATAATGGAATATTATTCAGACTTAAAAAGGAAGGAAATTGTGATATATGCTGTAATATGGGTGAATCTTGAGGACATTATGCTAAGTGAATTAAGTCAGAAGCAAAAGGACATATCATATGATTCCACTTACATGAGTACCGAGAGTAGTCCAATTCATAGAGTCAGAAAGTAAAGTAGTGGTTAAAAGGGGCCAGAGAAAGGGGGATGAAATTGGGAGGTTACTGTTTATGGGTAATAGTTTCAGTTTAGGACAATGAACAAGTTTCAAAAATGGATGAGTAATGGCTGCACAATGTGAATGTACTTTATGCCACTGAACTGTATAATTAAAAATCATTAAAATAATAAATTTTATGTTATGTGTATTTCACTACAGTTAAAGAAAAAGAAATTGCAATGGGAAACTACTACACACTCATCAGAATGTCTGCAATTTATCTGAAAGTATCAAATGCTGAAAAGAATTTGGAAGAAATGGAACTCTCATACAGTGCTGGTGAGAAAGCAAAATGGTATAACCATTTGGAGAAGTTTGTCAGTTCCTTATAAATTTAAACATAAAATGACCACATCCAGTAATTCCAATTTAAGGCCTTTATCCCAGTGAAATGAAAATACATTCACACAAAGACACACATGCAAAGAGTACCTTTATTCACAACAACCGAAAACTGGAAAAAATCTAAATGTTTAACCAAAAAATAAATTAGTGATAAACACAAAAAGGAGGAATCTCAACTACATACTAAGTGAACAAAGCCAAACAAAGAAGAATATAGACTATATGATTCCATTTAAATGCAATGCTAGATAAATAAGTTGCTTCTGTATAGCAGAGAGAACTATGTTCAGTATCTTGTAGTAACCTATAGTGAAAAAGAACATGAAAACAAACATATGTATGTATATGTATGACTGAAACATTATACTGTACACCACAAATTGACACACTGTAAACTGACTATGCTTCAACAACAACAAAAATGCAATGCTAGAAGAGGCAAAACTAATAAACAAATCAGTGGTTGCCTGGAGCCAAGAGGGAGGAATGGGACATGAGGGGATTTTGCAGGGTAATTCAAATATTCTGTATTTTGATTATGGTGGTAGTTACAGTGTACACATGTGTCAAAATACATCAAACTGTACACTTAAAAAATGGGTGCGCTTTACTGGATATAAATTATCCTTCAATAAAAATGATTTTTTTCTTAGTTTATGAAAACTTAGTATATAAAAAGATGGCATTTTACATCAGTGGGGAAAGGATCCCTTAGGCGGTCTAGAGAATTGGCTGCCCAAGTAGAAAAAAATAAAAAGTAGGTATTTTTCACCATATCCAAAAATATGCCAAATGCAATCCAGATCAAAACCTAAATCATACAATATTCAAAAAAATGCCTAATGTACTGATCTAAATCTATAAATCTAAACCTATAAAGTAATCTCATAAAAGTGCTAGAAAATACGAGATTATTTTGGTATCTTTATAAGCATGCTAAAACTCAGAAGCCATAAGACAGATTCAACTATACCAAAAATTTTTAAATTCATGACTAGATACTATAAAATTAAAAGATGAGACCAATTTGCAAATTATAATAAATGATTAATGATATACAGGGTGCCTATAAATAAGAGTAAAAAAACAAAGAACATAACAGAAAATGAGCCCAAAAATCCTGGCAGTTTTATAAAGCTGTATTTAAACATTCAAATATTGGAAAAGACTATTTATACATAAAATAAATAAGCAATGAGGTAAATCGGCAGTCTCGTACACTGTGTTGGGAATGAAACTTGCTCAGAAAGATTTTTTAAAGAGTAATTAGCAATAGCTATCAAATTTTTAAGCTGATACAGCCTCATGATCTAACAATCATATTTACAGAAATCTACCTTACAGAAATAATATATACCATTATTTGTAATAGCAAAAATTGAAAACCACCTAAATTCCACAGTAAAGAATTTCATAATACATTATGAACTCTGAGTTAGTTCCTAGTTCAGCTCTAAAGACTGGCAGAACTCATAAGATTGATAGTCTTCCATCTCAAGTTTCTGTCAGGACATATGTTACATATTCAACATTCTTTTCCTTTCTTGAGGTTTTTTTTTCCCTCTTCCCCAGCCCCAGGCTGATATGGTAAAATTATCTGTAGTTATGTGGGCTGTGGTGTCATGCACACATTTAATGCAGTAATTAAAAAGTATTGTTTTGTATTGTTCAACTCCATTCTCTTAGTTTCTCTAGCCAAAATCTCAAAGTCATCTTTTACTCATCCCTTTACTTTACACTTATATCTGACCATTACCAAATCCTACGGACTATAACTTGAACACATACCAATAGTTCAACTACTTCTCATCAACCTCCTTGGCTCACCCTGTCCAACTCACCAGCATCACCTCCTATCTGTATTACTGTAGTAGCCTATCAACTGGTCTCCTGATTCTGCCCTTCACCTCTTTCAGCCTATGCTCAACATGGCAGCCAGAGTGATCTTGCTAAAATGAAACGTGACCTTCACTCCTCTGCTCAAAACCCTTAACAGCTTGCCATCTCACTAAGAGGTAAAAGGCAAACTTTTTATTATGACCAAATGATCTGTACCCTACATTTGCTCTCTGACTCGACTTCCATCATCTACTTTCCTAAGGCCACTCAGGCCACCTCACTTTTCCTCAAACACATCAGGCACTCTCCCACTTCAGGGATTCCATATTCACTACACCCTTTGCCTGAAATGCCCCCACCCCTCTTCATCCACATGGCTAACTCTCTTATCTCCTTCAGTTCTTTACTCAAGTTACCATCTCAGTGAGATTTTTGTTGGCCACTCAAATTTACACTCAGCTCCTCCACCTCCAAATACTTTATATCCCACTTCCTTTATTTTCTCTCCTGAAAAGCACTAAGTAACACAGTATCTTTTACATTATCTTGTTTACAGTCTTTTCCCTTACTAAATATAAGTTCCAAGAAAACAGGAGTTTTGGTGGATTTTCTACACTGCTGTCCCCACTAGCACCTAGAAAAATACCTATGGCACAGCAGGTGCTCAATAAACATTTGCTAAGTGAGTGAGGTAGACGCACATATAGCCATTCATATAGTGGAAAAGATTTCTGTAACTTATTGTTAAGAGGAAAAAAACAAGTTGTACAGAATACAAGTTCAGAACAAAAATCCATACACATGCAATGAATACTCTGAAAATAAAATTAAGAAAGAATGCCATTAGTAATAACATTAAAAAAATTAAATTCTTAAGAATATATAACAAAGTATATTTCTTTTGAACAAAAGAACCTCAAGACCTGTACAATGAAAACTACAAAACACACACACAAAATTAAAGATCTAAATAAAGGGAAAGACTTTCCATGTTCATGGATTGAAAGATATAATATTAAGGTAGCAATACTCCTTAAACAGATCTACAGATTCAACAGAAATCTTATCAAAATCCCAGCTGTCCTTTTTCAGAAATTGACAAGCTAACCCTAAAATTCACGCAGAAATTCAAGGAGTCCAGATAGCCCAAAAAGGAACAAGGTTTGAGTATTCACATTTCCCAATTTCAAAACTTACTGCAAATCTACAGTCATCAAGAATTTGTGTTACTGGCTGAAGAACAGACATACAGATCAATGGAAGAAAACTCAGAGTCCAGAAATAAATTCTTAAATTTATGGTCAACTGATTTTCAACAAGGGTGCCAAGACAATTCATAAGAAAGAACAGTCTTTTCAACAAATGGTGCCGGGACAACTAGATATCTACAGGTAGAAGAATAAAGTCAGACCCTTACCTCACATAACACCATACGTAAAAATCAACTCAAAACAGATGACAGACCTATAGGTAAGAGTTAAAACTACAAAACTCTTAAAGAAAACAGTTATAAATCTTTATGCCCTTGGTAAGGCAATGGTTTCTTAAATAATATCAAAAGCAACAAAAGAAAAACAGATAAACTGGACTTACCAAAATTTATACCTTGTGTGCTTCAGAGGAAACAATCATGAAATGGAAAAAAAAAAAAAAAAAACTTACAGAATGGGAGGAAATATTTAGAAATCATATTATCTGAAAAGGGATTTGTATCCAGAACATATAAAAACACTTAAAAGTCAACAATAAAAAGAAAAATGACAATTTAAAAGTCTCAAGGATTTGACTAGATCTCCAAAGACAGACAATCATCATTAGTCATTTAGCAAATGCAAACCAAAAAATCACAGAGATACCTTCACACTTACAAGACAGCTAAAATAAAGGACAGACAGTAAGTCTGGCAAGAAAGTAAAGAAAACAGAAGCTATCCTCATACACTGTGGATGCAATTTTAAAATGGTGCTGCCACTTTGGAAGACTTTGGCAGTTCCTCAAAATGTTAAACAGTTAGCTATGACCCCACAGTTTCACTCCTAGGTATGCCTCCAAGATAATGAATATGTATGTCCACACAGAAGCCTGTATATGACTGTTTACAACATAATTCACAATAACCAAAATAATGAAAACAATCCAAAGTTGTCAACTGATGACTGAATAAACAGTATGTGTATATTCATACAGTGTAATACGAATGAGTCTTGAAAATACTAGTTAAGTAAAAGAAGTCATACACAAAAGGGACACATTTTATGATGCCATTTATATGAAACATACAGAACAGGCAACCCACAGAGAAAGCAAGCAGATTAGTAGTTGCTAAGGGATAAAAAAAAAAAAGGAAAGAATGGTGAATGACTACTAACAGGTACAGGGTTTCTATTGGGGGATGATGAAAATGTCCTAAAATCAGATAATGGTGATGGCTACACAACTGAATATGCTAAAACCCACTTTTTAAAAGGGTGGATTTTTATGGTATGTGAATTGTATCTCAATAAAATTGGAACTTTTAAAAAAATATATGGCGTGATTTTTTTAAAACCCCAGACAGGAAAAAAGCTACAAGTATCTGTACTTATACAGATGTATTTGTTTGGTATCTGCCAGGCGTTTTTATGTCCTTCTACACACAAGTTTAGCAACTGTTAAGTTTTGGAATTGGCTAAAAAAGGAAAGAGGAAACTTTCAGTTCTTTTTATACTTCAAAAATACATCTTTTTTTTCTGTATTTCTTTATTCTCAAAAATAATTCTACATACCAACATTGAGGGAGCAACCAACCAACCACTAAATATAAGAGACTCTCTGAAATATAAAAGTGCTAGAATTTCTGGTTTTATGATTTATAGGAATAACCTAATATTTTAAATTGAGGCACATTTATACATAGGAGTAGAACTTTGGGATCACAGAGACTGTGTATTGGAAAAGAATCAAACTCGCTTTCTAACATGACCCTTGGCCTTCAGCTCCCTCAGGGTTCTGTGAACATTTCCAAAAGTAAATAAAAACTATGCTGACTCAGTACAGATCTCAAGCATAATCTATGGAGATCCTTTAGAAATTCCAAATTATGAGAATTATTTCAATTTCCAGGCTTTAATGATATATTACTTATTCTAGTCAACAATTCTATGATCTGAAAACAAGCAATTGTGCCTCATACATAGTCCCCACTGACTAATTTTCTGAAATTTTCCTGAGTTCTTTTTGCACAATAGCTAACTTGAGTTCAATCTTATACAAAGCTTAACCTAAAATTAAACCTAGAATTGTATTAGCATTCAGCACATACACACACAAAATACTTATAATGCAATATACTAAAAGAACTAAAGGTAGCTGGGTTTTCCTTGAAATAATCATGAACACATATTTTCAGTTTAATTTTATTGCACCTGTCTATCAAATGCAGAATCTAAACCCATAAAATAAAATCTGAGTTACTGGCTTCTAATTTAACTTCAAAACGCTTTTAAAAATTTTACAACATGTAATTTTAAGTGAACTAGACTGCACTGTTCAAATAGAGAACTGTTTTTCTAAAGACCAACCACAGTTGATCTTTAATGTCTAGTAAAATACTTCAAAGTAGCCTAATTATAAATTCTTTTGAGCAGTTATCAACTGGAATAATATTTCTCTAACTGGAAAATAAAATGCAATTCTGATCAATCAGTGTATGAACATTCTCCTCCAATACTCACAAATGTCTGAAACTACACATTAAAAAAATGAGACAGACAACAAACATTAACTTTTCTCACTGAGTAATTTTCAATTCAAAAGCAAAGAAATTATTTAATTTCAATTGAGGTTAAGTGCTAACTCAGGAAAAGCAGAATTCAGTAACCACATAATAAAAAGAAAGCCCTAATACTAGTGAGTACAAGGAGATTCTCAAGGAAGGCTTCCCTGAGTAACATACAGGCTGAACCCTAAAGGGTGGGTAAAATTTGTTGCCTAACTGTGTTCCAAGCAAATTGAAATGCACTGGGCAAAAGGCTTGGAACAAGGAGGTTGGGTATCTCAAAAAACTGAAAAAAGGCCAATACTGTTAGATGATTCTAAATGAAGGGGAGTGTGAAGGAAAATAAAGCTGAGGAAGTACAGAATCCAGATCATGTGGGACCTTGTAGACCAATTAAGCATTGTATTTTATCCTAAAAGCAACAGAAAGATAGAGAAAAAATTTAAACAGAAAGTACCAAGGTTAGACTTGCACTTTTAAAAGATCACTGGAAAAGAATAATTTGTTCACAATAATCTAAAACAATTATAAACTATTAGAAATGATAGGGAGTTCACCCAAGTTAATGAATACAAAATCAATATTAGCAATGATCAAATATAATAAAAAAGATCCTATTTACAAAGCAAATATACATATATATCAATCAAATATCTAGGAATAAATTTAATAAAGTATGTGTAAAAAGCATCTGAAAAGAAAACTGTAAAATATAAGAGAATTAAATAAATGGCAAGATAAACTATGTCAATTCTCAAGTTAATTTATATATTCAATGCAATTCCAATTAATACTCCTGGAACTTGATAAACTGGTTTTAAATTATTATGGAAGAATGAAAGTCTATGAAGAATCAAGACAATTCTGAAAATGAATAAAGGGGTAGGCTTTGACTCAGATTTCAAAGCTTATTTTAAAGCTATTTGAAATAAAACAATATAGTACTGGTGCTTAAAAAAAGGGAAAGAAAAAGAATAAAGAACCTAGAATCAAACCCAAGCATTTGGCAGATGATACAGGTGACTTTTTTTTTTTTTTTTAAGAAAAAAACTAACGTGGAAAGGATTCAATACTTAATGTTGGGACAACTAGTTTTTCATATGGAAAAAAAAATTAATTCCTAATTCCCTATCGGATGGACCTAAATGGGGGGGGGGACTATTAGCAGACAATATAAAAAGGGGATTTCTTCAATAAACAACACAAATCATAAAAGATTCATAATTTTGACATAAAAATTAAGATTCTATATCCCAAAAGGAATACCACAATGGGCAGTAAGTAGGATTTTCTTATATTTTATTCTTATTCAGATAATTTTCTTGGCTGCATTATAAAGAAGATTGATAAGAAGAACTCCAAGGTCCTTTATAACATAAATGCTGCATTTTTTAAATTTATGAAACATTTAAAACATACAGAAAATAGTAAAATTCATATCCATATATCCACCACCCAGAATAAATAACCAAGGAAATGCAAATTAAAATGAGATATTTCACACCGATCAAATTAGCAAAAGTTTTTAAATATGACTATCTCAAGTATAGGCTAGGAGGCTGGAAGAAGGTAAAGTATATACTGACACAACCATTTCAGAGAATTTAGTACTATCTAGCAAAGTTAAAGATATCTACAATCTGTTTCTCAGCAACTTCACTTCCATCAATCTTCCCAAAGAAATACATGCATTAACAAATGTGTAAAAATGACCACTGCAGCATTATAATACCAAAAAAGAAAAAAACTCAAAATCTATCTATAATGGGACACATACAGCTCACATAGGATACAATGGAGCACCAATACAGCAGTTAAACTACATAAACTAGAGCTACATGCAACAACATGCATATCTCAAAAAATACTGAGTGAAAAAGAAAGCAAGTTGATTAACGGTATGTGCAATACAATACCATTTTGTAAAAATTTTAGAACATAAAATCCAATACCATATATATCATTTATAGATACAAATACACACATACAGTAAAAGTATAAACAAGGATATGAAACCCAAGAACCTCAGGATAGTTATTACCTTGAGTAAAGAGAGACAGTAACAGGACTTAGAGGTGAGGTGGCTACAAGTGAACATTTAAGACAGAATCTGTTTCTCAAAGGATCAAATTGGCGTAATTTATAGTTCTGGGTGGTGGGCAAATGAGCATTTGCTATATCATTTACTGCATGTTTTAAATGTTTTGTGATTAAAATATATACATACATTTTAAAAAGGAAAAAAAACTGAGCAAATAGTATCCAAGCAGAAAATTACCTTGGAGATGATCTAATCCAAGCCACTCCCTTTATAAAAGAACTAAGGAAAGATATCAGAATTAGAATATGAAATAAATACTACTGCAGTCACGGCTATTTTAAACACATACTAGGTAGCTAAAATAGCACTTAAGGGAATTAGATTTTGATTGCTTTAAAGAAAATCCTGGTAGGCTAAATAGCGGTGAGCCCCAATTTCTCAAAATCTGGTGTTAGCTAGAAATATGGAAAATGAACACACACAAGCACACAAACACACGCAAGCACGCACACACACACTCTCCTTCCCTCCCCTCCTAGGAATTCCTTTTCAAAGGCAGCACAAACATAGGCAGTAAAGTAGGGCCACAGCAGGACTCTGGCTCACTGTCCCGGCTGACCCTAATCTATCTTTTCGTAAAATTACCTAAAGTTCTGAAGCCTAGAGGGTTGCTCCTGATCATACTTAAGAGTTCATTAGCCCACAGCAGATATCTAAAAGAATTCCTGACCTAACCAGAAAGTAGTTCATTCATCCAGCACTTACAAAACACCTAAAATGGCACATGAAAAAAAAAAATGAGACAGACAGCAAATACTTACTTACAGAATCTTCAATCCAGGAATAAACTGTTTTATTTCAGTTCAGATAAATGACTTACCTATTTTCCAACTGAGATCCATTTATTTCTAAGTTCACCCTCTACCTTTCCTCTACCCAAAAGATGGAAGACAAATTTCGGGCAGGAGGAAGTAAGGTGACTCTTTACTGAGTTAAATGAAACCCTAAGATTTTTACTTTTTCATTTTGAAGATAATTTGAAGTATATTTACACTGGGCAATAATTAAATTTAAAAAATACATAATTTTAAATGCGTAAATCTAGTTTTATGTATATAAAAGACTAAAGTTAGCTCAGTTTTTCTAATATACTATATTTGTGTTCTCATTTCAACATTATAATCAATTTTTAAGAAGCACTTCCATTCTGTCAAGCACAGTGCACCCCTACATTACATTAGCTACCAACCTTTATCCATTTAATTTTCTATTTTCCCTCTCTGTTCTTTAAACATGTTTAATATGTGTCCTAGTCCATTTAGGCTGCTAAAAACAAAATACCATAGACTGGGTGGTGTGTAACAAACAAATTTATTTCTCACAGTTCTGGAGCCTAGGAAGTCCAAGATCAAGGCACTGGCAGATTCGATGTCTGGCAGGAACAAGCTTCGTGGTTCCTAGATGGCTGTCTTCTGGCTGGATCCTCAAATGGCAGAAGAAGGGAGGGAGACCTCTGGAGTCTTTTAAAGGGCATTAATCCCACCACAAGGGCTCCATTCTCATGATCTAATCACCTTCCAAAGGCCCCATCATTACACGGCAGGGGAGGGGGGATGTTAGGATTTCAACATATAAACTTTGAGGTGGGGAGTGGGGATGACGTAAACATTCAGTCTACAGCAATGTTATAGACATCGCAAAACGTGTAAGAAATAGAATATGAATGAAGCAGCTTAAGTTATTAGGGAAGCTTTCCATTTCTTAGGACCTCTAGATTTGGATTATCTTAAACAGCATAGTTTTCTATCACTAACACAGAATACGACACATTATCAGCTCACTTCAAAAAACTAGAAAAATGTTACCTAGTTAATCTTCCTGTGAAATAGGATCCATCAATTAGTACACATCACAAACAATAAGTGCTCAGAAGATGTATTTTTTAATTCCCAAAATGAAACCTTTAACTATTTAATAAAGGCAAATAATTAATATTCTTATTCATGGTACATTGTAAGGTTATCAACATTGACACATACATGCACAGAGGTACAATAAACAGAATTCCTAGGAAAAAGTACCAAGATAATAAGCTGGAAACAACCCATATTTCATATTTCTCCCCATGACCCATTAGTTTTATATAGAAAACACTGCTGGGTATTTCATCCTTTCCCTTCCAAAGAACAGGATTATGCTTTACATATCGTGAGAGATAGGAAATCACTTGTCACCAGTATGAAGAAAGTCCTGTAGTGGTTACCTGCAGTGCTAGAGGTTATCATCTCAGAAGAAAATAAAGACCCATCAATTTTAGAGAGGGTGTTAAAGGGTGCAAGGAAGTGACAAAATGTGACATTTGTCCATACTGAGTGGTACATACATGGTCGTTATATTATTCTCTGTCCTGTCTGTATACTTAGTTTGGAAGGAAAATTCAAAATTTATTCTGCATCATAAAGAATATAAAAATAGGTGAGTTAGGATATTGGCTAGAATTCACAAGGGCAATTCTAAGACGACTTTCTCAACACTCAAGAGGAAGGCTGCTGAGGTAGAAGTCTATTAGAAACTTGAAATGGGTAAGTCATCCTTTTTGATACGAGGAGACAAGAGTTATCAAATGACAGATTATGTACTGGTAGCATCTTCATGTAGCCCCCAGCTATGAAATTTGTGTACTTGTCTCAAATGTAAAAGGAACATCCTGAATCACTTAAGTACAACGGGCACCTATTAAGAACTAAAAAAGAGCTAAAAGCCTGCATACCACAGAGACAGGTCAAAAAACGTTTCATGTTTTATTTCTGTAACATAAAGGGATCTGTGCTTGACTAATCTCAATTGATCCCAAAGGGTACAGAAGATCAACTTCTGGAACACACTGAGTGTTAAGTAAGAGTCACCACATTAGTCTCCACACTAGCCAGCCAAGAGTTTAATTTAAGGAAGACTTTACCCTACTCGTATGAGTGTTCAGGGCTCATATACCACCTCTTTGTTTTTATCCGCAGCACACATGCTGACTTCTAGTTAATGAAGTCTTCTATGATCCACATACGACATCTTATAGTAGATTCCTGCAGATTTCCTAGAATTGAACTTCTGGAATAATCTTGTCTATTAAGATTCTAAGCCTCCAAAACCCCTTTTCCTTTCAGGCCAACCTTCTGATTCACTCGCCATTTATCAAATTAACAGGAGAGATCAGAAGTAAATCAAATTACACAAGTGATTTGACTTTGGACTAATAATACTGAATAATGCATTACTAATTATTAAGATCTACTATTTATTTCAAATGTAGTTACCAAATGTAAAATAAACTCACACACTAAGTATTTCCCAAAATAATACTTCTATGGAAAGGTTAAGTGTCAATAGAGAAAACCATGAAAATATACCAAGGTTCCAATCACCTGTCTACCACTAACCAACTTGTTTTCCAGAGCAACTCACTAAATCGTTATAGTCACTTTATACAGTAGTATTAATCTCCTTTTTCGAGAATGATTCCATTTGAAAAACATAATCCTCTGAAACAAAGCAAGCAGCACCTTTATTTGACCGAAGGAAGGTACAGAGTCAAGGCTCAGAAAGCTAAATGACCTGCTCGTGCCCAGCTAGGAAGGTGTCAGAAGAAGGATGATCTTCTGACACCAAAGTTAGTGCTTCTTCCTCCACATCAATGGTTCTCAGTGGCTTTTGTTCACAGAACCTGTTGAGACTTTGAAGCACGTAAAATTTTAAATATAATTTTAGGGAGTTCACAAGTTACATAGCTTAGAATCAAACAGTAATAACTGTCAGCTAAATCTTATGAGCAACCAGCAGCATTCAAAAAGTACTAGCCTTATTTCATGTTCAGGTAAACCTTATACTTAATAATCTTCTTTTTGACTTACTATCCATAATGGTATTTACTCATTAAAGACAGCTGGATCAAAGCACTGTAAGTGGCATTTCTGGGATTAAATGAAAACAAAAAGTCAGCAAAGAAATTTACTATGTATTTAAATCATTTCATTAAAAAAAACTATATAGCATCTTTTAAGTATTTCAAACATCTCATGTTTTGGATATAGGATATAAGTTTGTAGATTAACACTATTTCTACTTAACTGTAATTTTACTTTATTTGCTTTATCAGAAGAAAAAGCCCCATTTCCTGCACTGCTATGATCAGAAAAGTCCCACTGATGGCATCTTGTGAAGGCTGCCTTCTACTAGTATCTTAGAAAACACGTAACTCCAAGAAGGTGAGTGGTTAATCCCAAAGTAAAGTAACCACTCCTCCCAACAGGTGGGATGGAACACATGCAGTTCTGAACCAGTCTAGAGGCTCAAATTGTGGCCCTGGCTCTGCCACCTGGTGACTTTTAGAAAATCATTTTAAAGCTCTGCACTTTAATTTCCTCATGTGTAAAATGAAAGGAGTAACTGACCTCAAGGATAGTCCTTCTCAGGCTTAAAACGTCTGAATTTTTAACAAGACAGAATGATAATTATCCCAGAAAAATATCCAAGTATTCACAGGCAATTGCCAAAATTAATTTATTTATTTTATACAATACATCCACACACACAAACACTAACATACTATGTGCCAGATACTGGGTGGTGGACTGGGATCAAGATATGAAGCGTCTAACATGTGCCAGACGGTATATAAAGCAAAGAGTTAAAGAGTATTCTTCAGAACAGGAGCTGGGAGTGGAGGGTGTTGAGTCCACAGAACTGCCCTAGGATTGGAAGGGCACTAGGAAAATGGGGCTCCATTATGCAACAGAGTTTCACAAAAAAAATGGTGTTATGTGGAGAAAGTCACTAAACTATACGCTTCCAAAAAACAGAGACATGAGTCTTCTCTTTGTAACCTAGAGTTCACAGTAGCCCCAGTAAGTACCTAATAAATGTTAGTCAGCCACTTACTAACAACCTAGTCATCCATACTCTGGTAACACACTCTGGTGAACGCCAGTCGTCCTTGCCCTTAAAGAGTGAACTAGTGAGCAAGAAAACAACGTGAAGAATAATATGCTAGAGTCCACTGTATGTATATAAGGTGTTTTTGAGCCCATTCAGGAAAACTGGGTAGGATAACTTTAAAGGTTAATACTTTTTAAGTGCCTATGTGTTAGGCATGTTATGTACGTGAATCTACAGTTCTGAGTTAGCCTCACCATCCCATTTTACAGATGACAAAATTTGCAGCTCAAGAATAAATAACTCGCCAAGGGTCAGACAACTCGGGAAAGATCAGAATTAAAAGCAGAATCTAGTTCCAAAGCTATTTCCACTATACGTAACACAATTTCTCTGACTTTTATACTTTACATTAGCAGTGGGGAGAGAGCAGGGACTGTCAAAATCACCCCAAAACTGGTGTCCTGAATCATCATGAAAAGAGCATCTAAGACTTTACCCAAGTATTTTACTTGAAAAAATCACTTTTGAAAATTTGTCTTCACTCTTAAAAACCAGAAACCTAATTTTTTACGTACTTAATGTTTCTACATCTTGACCTATACAAGTATAAATAAAAGGGTGCAACATGACTGAAGAACATAACCAGTAATCATTTAAGAAAATAGACACTTTATAAACACCATTTCAAGTGCTTGGGTTGAAAAACTTAGGTGTGATCCAGTTTTGGATTATTCCACCGACTTCATATTGAGACAAACAGCAAATGATTCCAAAAAAAATCTTTCAGGGGGATAAAGGACTGTTCTGGGAGGAGAGAGGAGGGTCATTTAGAAATGATCTATAGTTAAAGAAACAAAACTTGAGTAAATGTTTTATGTCAAAGACACTGCAGGTACCCAATAAATCTTGTTACATGGGCTGGGCAAGTGGGTTGAGAATGTGTCATCCTCTTGCTTCTGACCAGTATGTACTCTTATTTTTTAAGCCATGAAAAAAGTGTAAATTTCAGAAAGCTAAAATAAAAGCAGCTTACAAAACCTGTAAAAAGGGATCAAACTACTGTAATTTGTATCTCTGTGTAAAGTTAAACTCCTCAGTAACCCAGCAATGTCAGAGGACTGTGTACATACTACTCAGCATACTAAAACTAGTTAATAAATATTGACACAAGAAGACTTTCAGAGCTTACGTTCTAATTTTGTACAGAGACATTATTTGTTGAAGCTCCTTGTTTCTGTTTTCTTATGATTGCCTAGTTTCTTGAAAGGGCTTCTGGTCATTCCTTGGGCTTATCGGCACCATCATTCATACTGTATTCATTCCATTAAAAATGTGGTGAGTAACTCAGATTTACAAGCAGGATCCAATTTAAAAGTTATTTCCACTTCTTTTTAACTTCCTAAGTCAAAAGTGTGAGATAAACACTTCTCACCCCGCTTGTCCAATTCATTGCCCAAGATTTACTGGGTATTCAAAGGGTCTTTTCACAAGTAACTTTTTACAGTTGTACTTCTAAACTTCAGGTCATTTCAAACCCTCTTCCCTCCCTCGCAAAAAATATGGAATAATTTGCTGCTTCTTTCAATATTGCAGGTTGTGGAAAGATCCGAAATTATGGGTCATATCTGTATTACTTCGTGACTGATGGAGGGTAACTTCGGAATTATCTTTCGCGGATTCCAAGATTAACCAAACACCGTGTATATTAAAATTTTTAACAATTTTATGAACTAAAGCTTTTGCAGCATTCAATTCTGACTTTACCAACAAAAACCTCTATACCGTGACGAGTAAAGAGTTCATTTTCTCAACTGGGAAAAAAAAAAAAAAAGCCAACTGTTGGCAGATCTGCATTAAACAGAGTCTCCGGCGAGCCCAGCAGCACACGTTAATTTCAGAATCGCGATGAGTAATATGCGAACACAACCCTTGGGCTTGATTTACCACTTCATTAGCCCCCCCCCCCACCAGCCCACCCCACCAAAGCACACGTCTGAATAGGTCTTCACCAAGACGGCCAAAACCTCGAAAACACCGAGAAAGAGTTCCCCTTGGAAGGAAAAGGCCAGCCTTTCCCAGCCTGGGGCCCAGGCCGGCTCGGCGAGCTCCGCTTCAAGGAGGGCCACCTTCGGCGCCCCGCACGCCCCGCCCCGGGCCCGCTCGCGTCCCCTCGGGCGACAAAACCCTCCCTCCGGCGCCGGGCCAGGACTGACAGTTACGGCGGCAGCAGCCGCTGCTACCAGCGGCCTACTTCTGGCACCGGCCCCTCCGGACCACTCACCCCTAAACACTCGCCCCAGCGGGGGAGGGGGCGTCTCGGCCCTCGCCGGAGCCGGCCCGGAAGGGGGGGGCTCCAGCGGCAGAAGGGGCAATGAGAGGTGCCGCCCGGCCTCCCCGGCCCAGGCCCCGGCCCCGTCCTCAGCCACACTGACCTGTCGTCGCCCCCGCGCCTGTGCTGCGGCCCTCGCAGCAGCGGCCGCCTCACTGGTCGTCGTCGCCCTTGCCCACCGCCTCCGCCCGCCACCGCCTCGTTCCCTGTCGCTGCCGCCACCGCCGGCGCTCATGCGGGACCCGCGCTTCCTTCTCCGGAGACCGAGGCCGGGAAAGGGGGCGCAGGGGCCGCAGGAAACCCCGCGCTCGTCGCCCGCCGCCGCTCCGCCGCTGCCTGTCCGCGCCGGGGGGCTAGAGGCCCTCCTGGCCGGGGCGAGGTGTGAGCTGCTCCGAGCGCGGCCCCGATGAGGAGCCGAGGCAGGCGCCGCCGCCCGCGGCCGTGAGCGCCGGGTCGGCAGAGGTGAAGCGCAATTCGGCGGCAGCGGCGGAGGATGGCGGGCGCCTGAGAAGGCGGAAGGCTACGCGGTGACGGCGTGCGCGAGCGAGAGAAGGGCGGTGCGTCGAGGTTCTGGAGAAGCGGATTCAGGCTCTGTCGTCTCCTGCAGTCACCCCGAGCCCAGCGCCACCATCTTGGGAAAAACGCGGATCTCGCGGCCGCGGCGCAAGCTGGGAGGACTGGCTGGGCGGGCCGAGTATCCCGGCAGGCAGCGCGAGCCGCCGGGACGGGAGAGCGCTCCAGGCCTGGACGCAGAGACGCGGGGCGGGGCCGGCTTGCGCGCGGAAGGGCGCAGCGCTGTGCCCGCCCCCCCATCGCCGACTCCGGCCCCCTCCTGCTTGCCGTCGTCGCCAGAGCAGGGGCTGTTGGGAAGGGGAAGTGGCTCGCGGCTCCTCGCAGTCCCACCAGGGTAGGTCGCCATTTTGGGACTCTGAAGAGGGGCAATCCCTCTTTTGAGCCACCGCTGTCTGTGGCCGGACAGAAAGAAGGCAGTACCCTCCAGAAACCCCTTGGAGCTCTCTGGAGTGTTGGAGAGCCCCATAGTCTACCCAGCTGGGGAACGTGCCTGAACTTGGACGCTCTCGATTTTGTTGGGGGACGAATCGGCTCGGAAAGTCCGCCGAGGGGGCTTTGATAGCGGCCAGCCCGACTGTGAGGCGGAACCCTCCACGGACTGGGTCTCGGACCCCAACCCGTGTACGCCCCGAACTGCTTCTGTAAACATTGCAGAGGTGGCCCGAGCGTGCACACCAGCTCTTAGGGGGCCAAAGTCATCTGCTTAGGACTTCTGTCAACACGTGATGTGTCACTAGTTTACAGAAAGGTAAAAAGCCTACAGTTTTGACCGTTTGGTAGGTTGTCGATGAAGAGAAAGCGACCTTTTGGTTGACCCCAGCTGCATAAGGGCTAAATAGAAGCCATATGACGACTGAACCCATTTAAAGCCGCGCGTCTTCATATTTAGTACCAAGGTCACCATCTTATATTAAAGGGGTTTTTTTTTATGGCTCTGCAACGCTTACTAAGAAAGCTATAATGAGACCACTAACAATTCAGTCTTACTGTTTGCAACTTTGCTGATAAGCCCCTAGAATACTACATGAGGTCCCATTCATCTACTATTCAAACTTTTTATGTCAGCAATCATACATGGCAGTGAATTTAGATGTCATTCTTAGAACATCTTTTTTATGTAGTCAGATACATACTATGTTTCCCAACTATAAAAAATAAAGTAGTGGAATTTAAATTATTCTAGGACAAATGATGATAAGTGACTGTTAAGTCATGTCCAGTTTTAACTCAGTTTCTTTTTTCATTTCCCCCGATTACATATCTTCATTTGGAGACTATTTGCAGTTATGTTTTATGGAAAAGACTAGTTAATAAAATCAGTCTTTTAAGGATTTTTCTTTACATATTACCAAAATAGGTGGATAAAAATAAAGGTATTGTCAGAGTAATTAAAATGTTACTACAGTATCTAGCATATGAAGATACTTTTAGCTGCTCTACTTCCTCTTAAGTAAAAATTGAATAAATGAAATGTCATTTTACAATAACCTGGTGTGTCAGACGTGGGAAAAAAAAAAAGACTCTTGAGTTCCAAAAAAATTAAAGATTTAAGGGAAATAAACCTGCTGTTAGTTAAATGTCAGTTAGATGCCAGTTCCTTATTAAAATCAAGGAGGATCCTGATTCCTCCTTGGAATCTGGAGAAATTACCCAGACTTTTTAGTCCAATAATATTAAATAGGTATTCTTAACGTGTGACACTAGTGTCAAACTTGTTTCAAGAACTGTTTTTTGCCTAATTCATTTTCAAATTTCAAAATGTTTGCTGGTAAAAATTACCAGTATTAATATTGTCAGGAATCCTTACAATTCTAACAGTGTTCCATCTCTGTATTTACACCAGTTTTTATGAATAATTTTTTTTTCCAAGCCAGACCCATATTTCTCTTCAACCCAAAAAAATGGTTTAGTATCTATTAAGTAAGTAAAAATTTTAGACTATTCTAGTCAAAATGAGACCTGGTAGTTTCTAAGTTTCTCATTTCAAGTGTAAGTGAAAGGAACAGTTTAAATTTTTTCTTTTTTTTAGCATAGTGCATTAATTCCCTTGACAGACTTTGAACTTGTACTGTTTACCCAGAACTTGGCCAGGCTTTGGGAAAGGATAAAAGATCAACAATCCCTATCCTTGCCCTCAAGAACTCACAGTCCAAGAGGAAGTCACATCAGTAGAATGACATTTTTTTCAGACTAACCCAACACTTTAGTGATTATGGGAGTACTTACTAATACTATGTATCTTCTAATACTCCGAATCTTTTTTATTTAATGAACATTTTGCCCTAAATTGCTGATGAAGTTGGTTTTTCAACAGGACTCTTGATGCTCCAGATTTCCTTTTCATGTGAGTCACCACAGAGTAATCAAAATGCAAAAACACAATTTTTTGTTACCTAAACTGAAAGTATAGAACAAAAACCAGTCAGATTATGGTGGGATGAAACTTACTGTTGCTATTTTTAGGTTGCATCAAAATGATACAGAGTCAACTGTTGAAAGAGACTTTACGCTTTCAGTATATGAGTATCTCTCAGTATTTAAGAAATTCTGTTGAAGCAAAATTAATTCCAAGATGAACATTGCCTGACAGATGACTACTCAGTGAATGTTAGTGCTTAGTGTAGTAGTAGGAATATTAGCATTGTCTATATTGTTTAGTATTACACACTTTAAGCATTAACTCCTTCATACTTTCATCCATATTCCTACAGATTAGCCAGATTTGCACTCCCTCATCTCATGTCTTAAAGTATGAGCCATCCTTTCTTTCTACAGTTAACATATTTCTGAGGGAGGAGGGGGTCTCCTCAAGACTGCTGATCCCTGGCATTCCCTCTCCTGTTCATTAATTCTCTCGCTATTAACTTTGTTCTTTCTGTTCAGAATGGCTATCAGATTGCCATTTCCTTCCAAATTCCTCTTCAACTACTGAAATTTAGCATTTTCCCCCATTTTACTGTATACATTTCTTGTATTAATGTCAGTAATGGCATAACGGCCAAATTTAAAAGTTGCTTCTCAATTTTCATGGTATCTGCCCTGTTCAGCCTTCCACTGCTAACCACTATCTGCTGGAAACTGTTCCCTTGGTTCCTTCTGCCCGGAATTTTCCATCCTCCATCCTCTCCTCCTGTGTCTTGGGCCATTCTTCCTCAAGTCTTCTTTGCAGAATGCTCATTCTCTCCACTGTTGGTTCTCTACACCTGCCATATTACATAATCTCTGACAGAACTGTTCATACATACCCTTCCTCTATCACTTTTGTAAGTCAGGAATCAAGTCTGAATCTTGAACACATGATGAACACTGAACACTGAATCTTGACTTCAGACACATATCTTCAACCCCTTATTGGAAACTTGTGCTGGATGTCCTAAAGGCACCTAAAACTCAACACATCTGAAATGGAACTTGTGAATTTGCCCCATTTTCCATCATTAACTGAGCGGTAGATAATTGTGGGAGAAGCAGGTTTTGGAGGAACAAGCAGGAAATTAGGTTTTGTGAATGTTGAATGTTTTGAGATGGCTGAGTGTTTATAGTGGGTACCTGTAGCACAGACTGACTGGTAGTTGACCCCTGATATGCACTCTCCTCTTCATCCATGATAATGGAATATCCAGCCAGATACATGGTGACAAGTAATTAACTCTCTAAGTGTGGCCAGGTCTCTAAGTCCCAGCTCATGGGATGTGAGCAGGAATGACATGAGCAACTTCCAGATCATACACTAAAAGGAGTGAGATGCTCCTTTCTCTTTGTCCCTTCATGATGATTGGAATGTGTTGGCATTGTGAGCTATGGTGGAGGGATCCCAAAGCAATAAGATGGGTCCTTGAGGACTTCATGGATCAGAGCTCGTGTACCAGCTTGAACTTAGGTGTGAGACAGCTCCTACCTTCTGTAATCTGTCATGGTTACTTTAGATACCTTTTGTTGCAGCTGAGCTTGTATTCTAATGCCCAAAAGAAATCAAGGAGGCAGTTGGATGTAGGCGTCTGAGGTTAGGGGAGAATGAAACCAACTCATCCTACTTTCCTTGACTTGATTGATGTCTCTTCTGTCTGTGGCAGTCCCCAGTCATAATGTTAGTAATCCTAGATTTCTTCCTCTTCCTCACTCTCCTGGCAATTAGGAGGCAAGGTCATACATCCCTTAAAGAACTGGTTTTAGAATTAGGTAGCATAACAAAGTGGTTAAGAGTATAGGCTTCCAATTTATTAGCAAGTGCAAAAATGTGAGGCAAAATCATAAACTCCTCTTTGATTTGGTTTTCTCATCTATAAGATGGGGTTGTTGTGAGGATTAAATGTTAATATACATAAAGCACTTAAACTAATGCCAGGCACTTAGTACAAGTCCAGTAACGATGAGCTTTTTTATCCCATGTGAATCCCAGTTCTGCCACTTACCAGATATAGAAACATCAATTAAACTCTCAATTAATCTCTGTTTCCTCATCAGTGAAGTAGGAAAAATAATAGTGCTGATCTCACAGGTCTGCTGTGAAGAGTGAGCAGGGATAGCCCACAGGAAGTGTTTCATGCCTGGCGTATGGGAAGCCTTCAATAAATGGTAATAAGCACTGTTATTATTAGCAATTATTGTCATTATTATTAAAATACACATTTCCTTCTATGTAATCTCCCTGCTTCTACCTTAAGTTAGACCCTTAGTGTTTCTTACTTGAAGCAGAAGGACAGAGCCATATTGTCTTATTCATTATTGTATCCCCCACACCCAACACCATGCTGGTCCATCTTATAGTACTTTGCTACTGAAGCTCCTCATCATGGATTTTTTTTTTTTTTTAAAGAAACAAATACGATCTCACTGCTCACTTGCTTGAATCTATCAGTGGCTCTTTATAGCTTTCTAGAAAATGTTCAAACTCTAAGAACAATGCCCACTGAATGTGGGCCCTGCGCCCCAGCCCTTTCTTCCACTCCCCTCAGGGATCCATTGCTGGGGCCTTACTGACACACTTGAGAGTCCTTTGGAACCCCTTTGCCTGCAGTTTGTTCTGTCTTTTAGACAAGTTCAAGCACCTCCTCTGAGAAGCCCCTCTAATCTTTTAGCAGGGCTGTTGCTCATGCCTCTGTGTCACCCCTTCCTATCGCATGACTTCTCATATACTGTTGGTATATGTGCTATCCTTACAATTCCTTCTCCCCTTAAGTTCCTTGAGAGAGGAGAATGCTTTTGGCTTGCTTCGTGTTCCCCATATGTATCTCAGTGGTTAAACCCTGATAATTCCTTTAAAAGTGTTCAAATGAATGAGCTAATGTCTGGTAAACTAGTGAATCTTTGGATATTTCACTTTTCAGCTGTGTCAAGGAACCTGTACAATTCAGTGGGAATGGAAAAATCAGGCAAATTAATTTACTATAAGAAACTGCAACTTGTGAACTGCAGCAACTAAGTAAGCAACAATGTATAAGCCTTTTAATCTTTCAGGCCCTTCGTATTATGAAGTATAAAATTAAGACAGTGAACAAGATGACCTACAAAATCCTCTTAAATCTATGATTTATTCAACCACTAATTTTCACTAATTACACACTTATCCAAGACTATATAAGAAGCCATTCAAGCAAAACCCTGGAAGCCTTCAAATCCTGCTTTGACTGTGGTCATTTCAGTCTCTTTGTGCCTGCCTTACCCAATTGGAGAGTAGATGGAAAAGAGGAGTTTTACTGAACACCGGCTGCTGCTAATCTGAGCTGTTCTGAATAGAACCGTTACACTCAAATCAATGAAGCAACCCTTAGATATTTCATTTTCTGACAAGTGTATAATTTTGAGTTCTTTGAAATCATTCACACTGCCTTTGTATGTCTAATACCATTTTTAATACATGGTATTCTAACAGGAATTCTAACAATTTTTTAAATCTAAGTAAGTGCACTGGTTAAGTAAAATCTCAGTTATTAAAAGTGGTACAATGTAGGAGGGCTTCCTTTCCTCCACACCCTCTCCAGCACTTATCATTTGTGGACTGTTTTAATAATGGCCATTCTGACTGTAAATTGAATATACATCAATAAAAAATATACATATATAAAAAAATTTTAAAAAGCAAAAAAAAAATTTTTTTTAATGGTACAGACAATAGTACTGTTTTTCTTCAGGATATCTTAGCTAAAGAAAATACCTGGCAAGGGAAGAATCATGAATACACTCTGCAATTGATAAGCAGTATTTTTTACTCTTGCTTGACACTAACAACAATATAAAATTATCAAAATGATAAAATTTACTATTGTACTTTTTGAAATTGCTTCAGACAAAGCTTGCCTTCTTTTTGCTGCTGTTTTTATTTTTGCTTTTGTGACAGTTAACTATCATTATAGTATAAAAAGACAAAGGTATTTTTTAAAATAGTAATGTAGATATTATTCATGACATAAAATACTTTATATTGCTTCTTTTTTTAGTTCATACTAAGCATGATACTGATTGCAACTATATTTCAATACTTAATGCAAATTTCCACAAGTTGCATTTGTGCACGCATTAAGTGCTGGTTGCTTAAATAAATCTGATTAATTCTGACAACAATCTTTGGTATTATACGTTTTATGAATTAGGAAATTGATCTTAGAATAAGTAACTTGCTCATGTCCCACACTTACAGCCTAATAGAGCTAGGATTTAAATCCGGGGAGGGTGGTGTCACTGCTTTCCCAGAAAACAATGATAAATTTTTTAAATTTCAAAATTATGTTTCATTGAATTTTTGTCTTAATCATTCAGTCATACATTTTATTCATTGCTTCCTGAAAGTATTATAAGAACAATATTCTCAGATTGTTACCTGAAAATAAAGCTTTTTTTTCCATATTGTTCAGTTCAAAACTGGGCTTCTGAGAGCCTCGGCCAGCCTGATCTGCCACCACTCCCTCGCAGCACTCAGTCCTAATTATGTGAGTTGGGGCCAGCTGCTTATCTTCTTTGAGCCTCAATTTCTTCATCTATAAAGGGTGATGTGATGATCAAAGAGACAGTTTGTTGCTAGGGCCTTGGCTCAGTGTCTGGCACAATATAAATGCTCAATAAATGTTTATGAATGAATGGGTAAGTGGATGAAATTGTCTTAATTTAGGATTCCCCCAGAAACAGATCTTGAGAAAATGATTTGCATACAAGTAGTTTGTTTGGGAACTAATCCCCCAAAACATTGGTAGGCAAGTAAGTTAGAGAAAGGAGACAACCAGTCAAGGGCGGGTTATCAATCAAGCATCCACCTTGGCTAACTAGTGCTCAATTCTCCTGCGGAACTCTGGAAGCCAGGGAGGAACGCCCACTTCACAATTATCCCATCAGAAGGGACAGGAGGCTTTTAGATGCACTGTCCCAGTGACTGTCCTCACACTGTTGGTTCCCTGTGGTGGGGCCACAGAAGCTCCAGCTAGTCAGAGAAAGCCCAAAGGAAAGAAAGGCAGGTGCTGGCACTGGGGGCTGGGACTGACATGCACTCCACTGGTCAGGGCCAGGTCACCAACAGCTTCTACAACAGGAATGAAGGCTCAAACAAGCCAAACTTGATGAATTTACCGCAGTTGAGGTCTGGCCTTCACGGTTGCAGGCTGGGAAACCTATTCGCAGCCCGCCAATCAAACTCACATTAACCCAGCTTTGGAGATGGGATTATAAAATCAGAATGCCTGTTTATTGATTTAAATTGAGAGAGAACTATTACAAGGACTGGGAAATCGGAAGTGCCTAAGACCAGTGTTTTTCCCCATAAAAAGACACACACGGCCCCCACTAACAGAAGCTGTTTAGGAAGCTTGAAATCTAGACAATGGAAGTTGGAAGAAATGAATTTTGATGGCAATAAACTAAACATACTATATGATACATCCAACTTCCGTTAAGAATCATCTTGACCACGGAAAGGGTCTACTTGAAGCTCGCTGGCCAACGTCTCCCAGGAAGGTTGTACCCAGCATTTCCTAGTCTGACTCCAGCCAGTGTTACCACGGGGGACTGGTCTCCTTCTTCAGAAATGTCAGGTTTCGGTTATACCTTGCAGTTATGGAAGCTAATTCTCTTTTTTCAAAAGTGAGTTACACCAGCCTCTGCTCTCATCCATGTGGCTAATCCGAAAATGTAACCTCAAAAGGACCATCTGATTTTCCTTCATTTCTGTGTTTTTGTGGCACATCTCACTGTAGGCATCAAGTGCGAACAATCACATATGTTATTACCTGAGTGATTGTAATCTCTCATCTCAAAGTTTTTTCCTACTATGTGAGGGAAAACTTCTGAAATATACTAACTAGCTCTCGGTAGCTTTCCTCTTATTGCTCTTTCATGTCAAATATTTCTCATATGAAACATGATGTAGTTGTTTTACTCCCCATTTCCTAATCATTATTTAGCCCGAAAGAGAAGTTTAAAGACTAGTGCAATGAACACACGTGTTTTCTTCACCTAGATTTCACAATAGTTCATATTTTGCTCTATTTTCCCAATCATTTATCATCTCTAACTATGAAATCATTTGACACAAATCACAGACTTCCTAACACTACTGTTGTATGTTATTCCGAAAGACAAGGGCATTCTTGTATATTACCTCAATACCATACGATATTTAGCACTCATTTGATAATATCATCTAAAATACAGTCTATATTCAAGTTTCCTTAATTGTTCCGAGAATATTCTTAATAGATTTTTAAAATCCAAGATCCAATTAAATAGTGCACACCTTTAGTTGTCATGTTTCTTTAGTCCCCATTTATCTAGAAATGTCTCCAGAACTTTATTTTATGACTTTTTTTAACATTTTTTATTGATTTATAATCATTTTACAATGTTGTGTCAAATTCCAGTGTTCAGCACAATTTTTCAGTTATTCATGGACATATACACAATCATTGTCACATTTTTTTCTCTGTGAGTTATCATAACATTTTGTGTATATTTCCCTGTGCTATACAGTGTAGTCTATTCTACAATTTTGAAATCCCAGTCTATCCCTTCCCACCCTCCACCCCACTGGTAACCACAAGTCTGTATTCTCTGTCTGTGAGTCTATTTCTGTCCTTTATTTACGCTTTGTTTTTGTTTGTTTGTTTTTGTTTTTGTTTTTTAGATTCCACATATGAGCGATCTTATATGGTATTTTTCTTTCTCTTTCTGGCTTACTTCACTTAGAATGACATTCTCCAGGAGCATCCATGTTGCTGCAAATGGCATTATGTTGTCGGTTTTTATGGCTGAGTAGTATTCCATTGTATAAATATACCACATCTTCTTTATCCAGTCACCTGTTGATGGACATTTAGGCTGTTTCCATGTTTTGGCTATTGTAAATAGTGCTGCTATGAACATTGGGGTGCAGGTGTCATCCTGAAGTAGGGTTCCTTCTGGATACAAGCCCAGGAGTGGGATTCCTGGGTCATATGGTAAGTCTATTCCTAGTCTTTTGAGGAATCTCCACACTGTTTTCCATAGTGGCTGCACCAAACTGCATTCCCACCAGCAGTGTAGGAGGGTTCCCCTTTCTCCACAGCCTCTCCAGCATTTGTCATTTGTGGATTTTTGAATGACGGCCATTCTGACTGGTGTGAGGTGATACCTCATTGTAGTTTTGATTTGCATTTCTCTGATAATTAGTGATATTGAGCATTTTTTCATGTGCTTTTTGATCATTTGTATGTTTTCCTTGGAGAATTGCTTGTTTAGGTCTTCTGCCCATTTTTGGATTGGGTTGTTTATTTTTTTCTTATTGAGTCGTATGAGCTGCTTATATATTCTGGAGATCAAGCCTTTGTCGGTTTCACTTGCAAAAATTTTCTCCCATTCCGTAGGTTTTCTTCTTGTTTTATTTCTGGTTTCCTTTGCTGTGCAGAAGCTTGTAAGTTTCATTAGGTCCCATTTGTTTATTCTTGCTTTTATTTCTTCTAGGAGAAAATTTTTGAAAGGTATGTCAGATAATGTTTTGCCTATGTTTTCCTCTAGGAGGTTTATTGTATCTTGTCTTATGTTTAAGTCTTTAATCCATTTTGAGTTGATTTTTGTATATGGTGTAAGGGAGTGTTCTAGCTTCATTGTTTTACATGCTGCTGTCCAGTTTTCCCAACACCATTTGCTGAAGAGACTGTCTTTATTCCAATGTATATTCTTGCCTCCTTTGTCAAAGATGAGTTGACCAAAAGTTTGTGGGTTCATTTCTGGGCTCTCTATTCTGTTCCATTGGTTTATATGTCTGTTTTGGTACCAATACCACGCTGTCTTGATGACTGTAGCTCTATAGTATTGTCTGAAGTCTGGGAGAGTTATTCCTCCAGCCTCTTTCTTTCTCTTCAGTAATGCTTTGGCAATTCTAGGTCTTTAATGGTTCCATATGAATTTTATTATGATTTTTTCTAGTTCTGTGAAATATGTCCTTTATTTTATGACTTTTTTTTTTTTTAAAGATTCCAGGGCAGTAAGTAGTTTTATAGAAGTCCCCACAATCTGCTTCATCTGATTGCTTTCTCCTGATGAGGTTCACATTATATATTTTTGGAAATAACATATAGGTGATGTTGTGTACTCATTGCATTATGTAAGGAGGCACAGAGGGTAGATTGTTGTATTATTGGTGATGGTCAGTTTTATTACCCAGTTAGTGTAGTGTCTGCTAGATTTCTCATTATATAAGAAATATATGTGATTTCTCACCATATATATGTTGTACTTAATAAACTGAGTGGTGATACTTTAAGAACGTATTTAAGAGTAAATATGTCAATATTTTACCCATTAGTTGTAGCATCCATGGGTGACCATTGTCTGAATCCACTTTACATTGGTGGCTGCAGAATGATAATCTTTCTTTCATCCTTCCTACATTGATTAGTTGTGTTCTTCACTAAAAAAGAAGTGTTCCTCCTACCCACCACTTTCCATCCCTATGAATGTGGATTCATGGCTTCCCTTTTTATTCAAGATGGCATAATGCATCATGTTTATTTGCGGTGCTCAAATCGTCCCAAATTTGGCCAGTTGGGGCCCCTAAAACCAACTGTATATCCTTTTGACATGTCCCTGTCAGTCTGAGCATTTCCTTGCTCTTTGGCACAATGTGATGTTCAGGCTTATTGTGCCCCAGGCTCAGACTCAGGCATTTCTCAGAAACCTTATTCCTTTTAGTAACTCTGGGCACGAGTCATTGCATCAAACTTGTCATTGCTTTGATGGCCATACTTGTGGAATATATATGTATATTCATAGTGATATTTCATGTCCAACCCTGCTGGGTTCTTGCGCATCTCCTCTCATTCCATATTTATTTCTCTCTTCTCTCACAATGAGAACCCAATATATTGACCATAACTCTACCTTACAATACACATAAATTACCAATACAACTGTCAACAACACATCTACTATGTTCAAGATTTCTTTGCAGTTCTTTTAGTTCTTAGACTAAATTCCATGACAGATGTTCAGAATATTAGGTCCAAAAGTTTCTCGAATTAATTCTTATTAGTTTGATACATAGTTAGGTATGTTGCTTCTGTTGGTAGGATATTTAGGGCTTGATTCTTTCATCTACATGAGTTTAATTTTAGTTTTGAATATGTAAGACATTATGTTTCAAATATCAAAACTACATAAAAGATATATTCAGAGATGGTACACTCCAATTTCCATCCCTTCAACCCCTTTTCCACCCACTACCAACAAGTAGCCACTTTTATTTTTTTAATCTTTCTTAAGTTTCTTTTTACAGAAATAAACCTACAAACACACACACAAACACGTGCGCACACACATATATTTATGTGTATGTGTAATATACATGTATATATATTTATGATTATTGTTGTCCCCTTTTCCTTTATACTCTTTTCTATATCCTTTATAAGTTTATTTCTTTTGTTATTAAAGAAATGGAAATTACCATAGAGAAAGCTTTACACTAATACCTTATATATTCTTCTTGGTATCCTTTATTGAGATTTCTACTAGTTGGTTCAACAGTTATGCAACGTCCTTTTAACTCTCCCTGTTGTCTGTGCCACAATCAATAGGCATATTCTACTTTCCCTGTTCTCTCTCCCTTCTCTCCTTATTTTAAAAATGGGGGGAGGGTATAGCTCAGTGGTAGAGCACATGCTTAGCATGCATGAGGTCCTGAGTTCAATCCCCACTACCTCCATTAAAAATTTCAGTATCTTGTAATAACCTTTAATGAAAAAGAATCTGAAAACGAATATATGTATATGTATGTATGACTGCGACATTATGTTGTACATCAGGAATTGATTGACACACTGTAACTAACTATACTTCAATATAAAAAACAACAAATTTTTTTAAATAAAAGAGAAACAGTTTTAAATGGTGTTAGTTCTACTTTGCAATAACATATTTTTATGTGCTATTCTTACACCTAGTCAGCAGCTTGTTTTAGGGTTAGATCTATAATTAAATACATCTAAAGCTTATAATCAGTCATTTACTGATGTTTCCTCAGTTATATCTTGGTTTAATAAAGACTCTTAGTAACTTCCTCAGGAAGAGGTCAGGCATATAGTATTCCCTGCGTTTGTTCATGTTTAAAACTGTTTTCCTAAAGCCTTGATATTCTAAAGACAGCTTGGTTGGCTTAAAAAAAAAATTCCTTGGTTTACATTTTTATCTTTGATTTCACGTATATGTTGCTCCACTCTGTTTTTACTTTTGTTGCCTTTAAGAAATCTGATGGCAACTGGACTTTCCATCCTTTGTAAGAAATTTTGCCTTTTAGCATGGAGCCCAGATTTTTCTTAATTTTTAATGTCTAACAGTTTTACTAAGATATTATTTGGGGAGGGCCAGTTTTCCAAGTTCACAGTGAGGCCCTTTTTAGCAAAGAGATTCAGATCTTCCTTGATTTTCATAATGTTGACCTGAAACATAGCCCTAAGAGTAGGTAGAACTACATCAAATCACACAACAGTGGAAGTGGTACACCCAGGACCAAGCGTAAGCAGATCCAGACACCACAAATAAGCTGACAGAACACCTGTCTCTCACCCCTGTGTTTTTCTCCAGTGCTGCCCTGTGGCTTCTCCCTCAGCTCACACACCTGTGACCCGATGGAATGCTCCCTATGTCCAGCACAAAGGGGAAAACGACCTGAGCTTGATTTGCAATGGGTGGACTTGTGCTGTTGGTATGTGATCAGAAAACAGAAGGCAGTGATGTAGGGTAGGGGAATGTCTCTCCGTGGGTAGATCCTTGGGTGTTACGGCATCCACTTTAAGTGGAGAGAGAAAATATCCACACACAATGGGCACATGGGCAGTGGTGAATGACTTAGCTGACTGGTCATAGGCTATAGACGAAACTGTTCTAGGCGGCATGAGACCAGGAGCATTCCTTCAAGAGTATGATTAAGACAAAGAATTTCACTCTCATTATTTCCATTCAATGTTTTCCTGAAGGTCCTAGCCAGTGAAATAAGGCAAGACAAAGAAATAGAAAGTACAAACATGAGAAAGGAAGAAATAAAACTATTATTATCACAGGTGAGAAAATTATATACCCTGCTATATAAAGAGAATCCAAATGAACCTGTAAGTCAACTTTTAGAATTAGTGAGTAATTTAGCAAGACTGTTGGAAACAAAGCTAATGTATAAAAATCAATGTTCTTTGAATATGTTAGCAAGAAGAAGCTAGAAAATGAAAAAATTTTAAATGTTATTTTTCATAGCATTAAAAAAGCAACAGATACTTGGTGATAAGTGTGATAAGAAATTACAAAACATTTCTGGGAGAAATTAAAGACCTAAATAGAGATTTATTCCATCTTTATAGATTAGTTGACTCATTTTTAAGACATCAATTATCTTTAAATCCATGTACAGATGCAATGCAACTATAATTAAAATTATCTTGGCATTATTTTGTGGAAATTAGGAAGCTGATTTTAAAATTCACACAGAATAAAATATTTAGGATAAATTTAATAAAAAGCGTACAAGACTTGCATGCTGAAAACTACAAAGCATTGCTAAAAGAAATTAAACAAGAACTAAATAAATGGAGACATAGATCATGTTCATGGATTAGAAGATTCAATCTTCTTAAGATGTCCATTCTCTCCCAAGTTAATCTATGGAATTGATGAAGCTTTTTTTTTTTTGTAGAATTAACAAGATTATTCTAAAATTTATATGGAAATGCAAAGGATCTGTGATGGCCAAAACAATTTTTTCAAAAGTGGTTCTTCTGTTTGTTCTTTTGTGTACTACCTGATCTTAAATGTTATGATAAAGTTTAAAGTAATCAAGACAGTTTGGTACTAATATAAGGACAGATTTATGAATTGATGGATCAGAACAGACAGTCCAGAAATAAATTCACATTTTTATGGTCAACTGATTTTCAGCAAAAGTGCCAGAGCAATTCAATAGGGAAAGCATAGTCTTTTCAACTAATGATGCTGAGACAATTGGATATTCAAAGGCAAAATATGAGCTTACACTCTCACTTCATACCATATTCAAAAATTAACTCAAAATGAATCATAGACCTAAATGAAAGAATGAAAAGTATAAAACTTCTAGAAGAAAACATAGGAGAAAAAAATTCTGCCCCCAGTATGGGTAAAAATTTCTTTGATATGATTACACCAAAAGCACAATTCATAAAAGAACACAATAAATTAAACATCATCAAAATTTTATCAAAATTTACCATTAGTAAAATGAAATGTCAAGCTACAGACTGGAGACAATATTTGCAAATTATATATCTAATAAAGGACATATTCAGAACATACAAAAAACTCTTATGAGTCAATAAGAGGACAGACAATCCAACTTGAAATGGGCCAAATATTTGAATAGCCCTTTCAACAAATATTCAAATGGATCATTAACACAGGAGAGTCAACATCATTGGTTACTAGGGAAATTCAAATGAAAACCACAAAGAGGTACTATTTCACACCCACTAGAATGACTACAATCACAAAGGCTGATTCATATAAAGTGTTGTCCAGGATGTGGAAAATTTTCTGGTGAGTGTGTAAACTGGTGCAACCACTTTGGAAAGCAGTTTGGAACTTTCTTGAAAAGTTAAACATGTGCTTATCATATAACCCAGCAATTCTGCTCCTAGGTTTCCACCCACAAGAAAATAAAAGCATAGATCCCCACCAAGACTCATGTGTGAATGTTTATACAGCGTTATTCATGATAGCAAAAACTGGAAAGAACGCAAATCTCCGCCAACTGGTATATCTGTTCAGCAGAATGCTAAAAAATAAAAAGTATCAAAATGCTGGTACATGTGACATGGATGAATGTCAAAGCATTGTGCTCAAGTGGAAGGAGCCATACAGAAAGAAACTGTACATGGTAGAATTCCATTTATATAAAATTTCTAGAAAAGGTAAAGCTGAAGAAACAGAAAGATGATCAGAAGTTGCCTTGGGCTGGGAATGGGAGCAGGGATTGGTTGCAAATGGGCATGAGAGAGCCTTATGGAGTGATGGAATTGTTTTAACATTATATGGTGGTGATGTTTGCACAGTTGTATACATTTACTAAAAATTGCTTAAGTGTACACTTACAATGAGTGAATTTCATTGTATGTAAACTATACTTCATAGAAATGAAAACCAAAAGTATTGATGACAATCATTAGATTATATATCTTTTAACTAGGAGGCAAGGTCACTGTATGTTAAAAGTTGTTCCCCTCTCTGTGTGTACGTGTGTGTGTATGTGTGTCTCATTCCATGTGCCAGGGTGTATACATTCACTTGGGGATCCTCTGGGCTCCAGCCAGCTCTCTCTGCGTATATGCTTGCTTGTTTATAGCTTAACCAGGTGGCTGGCCTGAGGGCCATAGTCTGCAGGCAAATACAAAAAGGAATTATACTTAATTCAGTGATTATGAATAATACACACTCTTTAGAGATGGTGAAAATAAGCAGTTTTCTGACCAATCCAATGGACTAAGGTGAAAAAAAATGAACAAAATCACATCACAGCATATGCAAGGAAATGGTGGAAAAAGTCCATTTCTTGGTGGAAATCTTTTTTTACATTGCCTCCTCAGAGAGACCTTCCATGGCTTGTAAAAATCAACATAATATTTCCACCACATACTTTGACTTCTATCTGTTTTCCCTGGTACTTTTTTTCCTAGTACTAACTGTTACTTTGAATTATGTCAGTAATTTTTATCATTTGCCTTTTATCTTCCCATTTTACCTACTAAATTGCAAGTTCTGTGAAGGCTGGAACTTGTCTTTTCCACGTGCTGTATCTTTAGCACCCAGAAGTCTGCCTGGCATCAGGTAGGTGCTCATAACCATTAAATGCATCTGTGAATGAATGATGGGGAAGAGGAATTTAAGTCAGAAAGTCCCAAGTCCCAGAAGTGACATTAAGCTATGTGCAGGAATGACGAACAAGTCATAATTACTTTCAGTCATTTCCTCAGGAGGGGTGGGTATAGCTCAGTGGTAGAGTGTCTGCTTAGCATGCATGAGGTCTTGGGTTCATCCCCAGTATCTCCATTAAAAAGGAAAAAAAGAAAAAAAAAATCATTCCTTTGGAAACAGAAGTGGGGCGTGATAAGTAAATCAACCCTGGCAGATTTCTGAATGTTTACTTCAAACCTGTGCTTATACAAGGGAAGGAGGACTGGACTTCCCTTTCCAGTCAGTAGGACATTCACTGAGGAGGGTTGATTCAGCCCAAGCACCTCAGCTCCCTGGAGGGCATAAGCAGGCATGATCCCTGGCCAGGAAAGGCCAGTGGGGAGTGACAGACAAACCTGACGTTAACCCTTACTCTCTTCCCTAAAAACAGGAGACATTTATGGAGACAATTTCTTTGCAAGTCTTTCTCCTTTGGCCACTCATTATAATTCCCAAGCACTCGATGGAATCCTATCTGTCTTCTTGCGCTCAAAACTACGTCTGTGAGGTTCATGCATACCGTGGAATGAGTCTGTAGTAATTTTTCATTGTTATAGAAAATGCAAATATACTACATCTTGTTAATCCATCCTACTGTGGCATCTGAGTTCTTTCCTGTTTTTGGATATAATGAATAACTCTGTTAGGAAAATTCTTGAAGTGAACGTAGCCTGCCTCTGCTTGAATCATGAACAAAGGACTCTTCTACCGCAGAAACAGTGCCCCAGATTCACCCGGCTTTCTTATCACCATCCAGCTTTGTGATCTGCAATATATTTGATCAACTACGTTCTTCCACAAACAGCACGATTCATCAACACAACACAAGCTTTGTTTTCCTTACTGTTCTATTAATATGCTTGCCCACTAGAGAATATTATGAGACTTAATGAGATTTAAGATTCTGGAAGTCCTTGGAGCACCATGGGAGGAGTGCACTAGACTAACTCCCAGCTTGTTTATGCTAATGGGATCCAGACGTAAGGCAGATAACATGATATCAACACAGTAAATCCTCATTTCTGTCCTACAGTTTGGTCGTACTATAAGTTCTCCTCCAACTTTCTCAGTAAAGCTTCCGAGGGCAAAATTAATAGTCAGAACCAGCAATGACTTTGAATTGTCAACATCTGTAGTGTGCTACAGAGTCTGGATCGGTAAGTCTGAAGCAGAGACCAGGAGACACATTTTTAACAAACACCCAAAGGAGACGTCAGTACACGTGTTCTTTGGACTCTGCTGTGGCAAGGCTGTCAAGAAGCAGGGACAGGAGGAGAAGCAAGGGGTATGACTAGGGGAGTGAAGAGAAAGATTTAAAAAACGTAAGAAGATGACAAGAAAACCAACTGCACTCCTTGCTGGAGACAGTGGTAAAGATCTGACTGTGGCGAGTGCTTAGAACCCAGGACTTTCTCCTCTGGATTCATCTACCTCCCACACCAGCGCTGAGGCAAGTCGGGGTCTTGCCTTCCACATTGGCAGGCAGATTAGCGAAAACTTGAATGTTGCATGTACTCACACCAAAGTGAGAAGTCATTTGGGGAGCACAATGATTTCAAAATGAAAAATAGCATACTCAATTATAGATCGTGTCAGAAGTAGAAATATTAAAAGAGGACCAATAAATTAAATTATCCCCCACTGGGGATAACACGCTGGATGAGACAAAAGACAAAGTTAACAATGGGAAACAAGAACAATAAGAGTCTGACAACAACCAAGCAGAAAAATTAGGTGTCAAAAATAATACCTAAAATAAAGAATACAGTCATTGGGATGTGTCTGAGGAATGAGTTAATAAATTAGAGGACAGGATGAGGAAATCTCTTGGAAGAGAAAGCAAAAAAAAAAAAAATTTTTTTAATATATGGAGGAGAAAAATAGAAGTGCCAATATCCAGATAATAGGAGTCCCAGAAAGAGAAAATATAAATGGATATAAGGAAATATTTGAAGAAATAATGGAGATTAAATTTTCTCAAATTAAATAAAGATGAAAGACCTCTGTTTCAAAGGCCTCACAAGTGCCCTTGAAGACATAAAGGAAAGCTTACGTGCAGATGTGCTATAGTGAAACATAAGATATCGAAGACAAAGAGAAATTAGAAGGCTTTAGAGACAAAACAAATCACAAACGAGACCAAGAATCAGATTGACATCAGATTTAGTTTTCACAATCAACTAGAAACAAGAAGACACTGCAATAGGATAGTCAACATACTGAAGGCACACAACTTATAATCTGGAGTTTCATATCCAAATAAACTGTCATTCAAACTTGGAGACGGGATAAGATATTCTCTGGCACAGAAGTCCTTAGACGGTCTGTCAAACAAAGATCTGCACTGGAAACAAGGGTGAACTAGTTAAACAAGCGGAGACAAAATCTAGGAGATGCTGCAGGAGGTCTACAAAGGAACAAGAGAGCTCACATCTTGGTAGAGTTTATTGTTGAATTAAAAAATGAGATCAAAGAGAGATAAAAAATATACTCATAATAACTATGAATTTTTAATCTAGATATTACCAACATAAGGGGTGAGGAGTCTGAAATATTTGAAAATGTGATAAAAATTCTTTCACTTTGGGGGTAGAAGAAATTAAAACATCAATACCAGAAAAAAAAAGTTAAGACAGCAATTAAAATAATGGAAAAGTGCAAGAAAACTGAAATAATACACTGAGATTGTGAAAATAGATTTTGTTAGATCAGATGCCCCCCAAGCACACTCTGACATGAGAATGGCTCCATGCAGAGCACAGCACTGTCTGCCAGGCAGGTCCAAGTCCATCAGTAACGTCAATAAAGGTAAGTGAAATAAGCGTACAGGGAAAACCATGGACGTGTCAAAGTTGAAAACCTAGGAATGGAAAAAGACATATTATGCAGTGACCTTCTCCAACCCCACTAATATTTATGGTCTTAAATCCTATTCTTATATTATTAGACAAGAAAGGTCACTACATAGTGGTAAAAATTTCAACACACCAACCAAGTTGCTTTCTCGGTGTTAAACATGCATGCAGATAAAACAGCTTCAGACTATTTTAAGTTGATGATTCAACAATGTAGAATAACAAGTTAAACAGATCATTTGAACGTCAAATTTCAATAGGATGCATACAAATATGGAGGAACAGATACATATTTAGAGCAGAGATTTACCAGATACTTGAGATATTTAAGACAGTAAAACTATTGTAGAGAGGGTAGGATGCCTCTGGGAAAAAACTCTATGTCCAAAATGATTGAATATTAAATTTTTCCCTTCATGATATGAAACTATTATGTAAGTTTAAGCAGTGGAAATTAAGAAGAACATGTTTTTTGTTTGTTTGTTTGCTTTAATGGAGGTACTGGGGATTGAACATAGGACCTTGGGCAGGATAAGCAGGTGCTCTACCACTGAGCTATGCCCTTCCCTCCAGAAGCCCAGAGTTTTGAGTGGAGAAGGGGTGTGGGGAAAGCAGTAATAATGACCAGAGGTTAAAAGGAGAGCATTTTAATGGTTGACTAGGGGATGTTTGGAGAACGAGGAGGGAGAGAGTTGCAGGTCACATCAAAGCTTTGCATTGACTGACCAAGAGCATCAGCATGTCATTGGCAGGGGCCCTGGCTGGCGAGCACAGAGGGCCCATGTTATAACACTGTTCACACAGCCTCATGGAGACAGTACAGAGAACCTGTGTCAATTATGAACTATAAATTACTGTTACCCAATGCACATTCATGTGCCCAACACACTGTGAGGCAGAACAAACTGAAATATCAGGGTTTGAAACAGAAAAAGGTTTATTGCAGGACCGAGCAAGGACAGGTGGCTCGGGCCCAAGAAAACCCCGAATTCCCTGAAGGGTTTTAGCAAAACATATTTAAAAGCCAGGCGAGGGAGGGGGTTGCAGGGTACCTGATCAGCGCATGCACAGTCTTCTGATTGGCTGATGTGGAGGGAAGAAAGCATCCACACCATCCACTCCCAGGTGCCAGGTCTGGGAGCCAGGTGCTCTCGATCATCAAGTAGTTAATTTCTTCCAATTGGTGGTGGTTTTTAGCATCTGAAAAACCCAGGACTTACGCATGAGATACTATGATCTGGGTACTTCAGAGAGGAGCTACAGCAGAGGATACTGGGGGGGGGGGGAGGCGGGGTCTGTCCCAGGAAGGCCCCACAGCATCCTGCTTTCTTACACTAATGCCTGGAGGAGGCCTCTCCACAGGGCATGGCCCACAGTGGGGCAGCTGCCAGCATCTGTGAGAGGTTCACGAGTGGTACAAGACAGGAACTCTCGCTGTCAGCAGGGGACAGGACAGTTGCTTTGCATGAACAGGTGGAGAATGGGGAAGAAGAGAACGCCTGGGGCATGGGTTCCAGAAGACTGGTTAAAAAAGGCCCCAACATTTTTTCCAGTCTTATCCCAATAGGGGAACAAAAAAAGAAAAGTAAGCATAAAGTTTATATAATGTAAAATGTAAGGGTAATGCCAGTGGAAAAGGTCTTGAGGGAGTCAGTGAAGCTCAAAGTGTTGTCCAGATTAGTTTTGGGGGCCAAAATCCTGTGATATTGAATATTAATGTATGTATTCTTTAAGATTGTCAGCTAGGCCTTAGGAGTGTTTTATATTAGGTGGAATGTCCCTTTAACTGGACTTGACCCTGGTCCAGAATTGGATCTGGGTCCCATGCGTGTATTTTAGGAAGTAGCAGGTGAGGCCATTGAATTTGGCACGTTGCTGAAAACAGTGCCCAGGGAATGAACCCTGACATCACCCAGCCCTCTTAGCTTGCTAAGAATGCATCACACTTTCTTGATCTTCTGCCAAAGAACACAGCCAACCTCTGGCACAGAAACCAGGAGAGAAGCCTGGGTGTCTAATGTTCTCTCTACCCTCAGAAATAATTCCCAAACCACTCACTGGACCCGGCATGGAGCAGCTCACAGAGCAGACATGACCAGCCTGTAGGAAGGCACTTTCTCTGAGCTGTTACTACTGGCCTGGCCCTGCTGGCTTGTGCTGATGGTTACACTTTTTCCCAGATAAGGAGCAGGTGACAGCAGACTGGCCACTGGAGGATTTTGCAATAGAGGTCACGAGGTTAGTGATGTATAACGACTCTCGTGCTAAAATCTGTTTAGTAGGATTGTCAGAAACAGAATCCACTCTTCAGTGCCCAGCAACTTGTGGAGGTCAGACCAGCATAGAGCACACAGTGTGTCTAAACCAGTGACAGTGTCAAACAGTATTGGGAGCAATAGATCTCAGAGAAGGGAACTGAATCGAGGCAGTAAGGCTGCCATCCAAAGTGTCATTGCCCCGAGGCACATCATGGGGACGGCTTGGCAGGACCACCCTTGCCTGAGGACCTCACTGTGAAGGGCTGTGTCCACTAGTGGTAGCTTCTGCAGAACAGAACCACTGCAGTTCTTTCTCATCAGAATCCACTTGAAAGTCATCCTGTTCTTGAGTCAGCAGTGGAGTCGATCAGAGTGTGTTAGAAGACGATGTTGATGTCATTAAAGAAACTTATTTTAGAAATTCTAAGAAAGCGGTTAGCTGAGTTTAATAAACTGGAGTACAAAAAATTCCCCAGCAACATGCACCTTCTCAGAGCCCTTATTGAAAATGACTGCCCAGGATATGACTTGAACGTGTCATAATAAATGGAACAATAAAGAGAAGAGATGTGCTCAAAGAAAAAAGAATAGCTTTTGGAACAAAGGCCTTCATCCTCAGTGAAGACTATCAGGAAGTTTTTAGGTTAGAGAAGGTGGTTTTTATGAGTATGAGTTTAGACTGTGTCATGTAGCAACATTTAGTTATCATAATATTTTTATATTCTTGTTTTTAGAAAAATACACTTAGAAACATGAGTGTTACCACCACCACAAACCTTGAAATAATTGTCCAGTTTTTAGGACGCATTTTGTAAATGTTGAAACAATTATAGTGATTGGTTAATCTTTTAAAAATTTTATTTTAAAAATAATTTCTCTGATTAGAAAAGTGATACATACTTAACATTATTATGCTTTTCTGATTATAAAAGTAACGCAGTGAGAAATTCCAAAGAAGGAAGAAAAGGTCTTCAAAAAGACCTACTTCCCCAAGATAGAGAAAATCACATATCTGAGCATTCAGACATTCCACAAGTATTCATCGATCCTTGCCTGTAGGCTAGACGCACGTTTAGATGCTGGGGATACAAAATTTGAATGATGCCGTTGTCATGTCCCCGGAGGGTGCAGCTTACAAAGGAACATGGCTGGGACTGGGATGCTGTGGGAGCAGAGAGGAAGGTCAGATCAGAAGAGGGAGAGGTGAGGGGTGGCTTCTTGAGGCAGAGAGAATTTGAGTTACAAAGAAGAGGTGTGGTGGGAGGAGACCCCAGACAGAGGGTTAGGGTTAGCGGTCATTGTCCCCCGCTGGAGGAGGGACACTAGCATCTGATTAGGCTGGAGAAGCCAGTCAGGAGAGTCAGCTTGTGAAAGGCATGAATCTGACTTCAAACGTGAAGGGAGAGGCGCTCAGTGGTGGAGTGCATGCCTAGCATGCGCGAGGCCCTGGGTCCAGTCCCCAGTACCTCCCTCAAATAAACAAATAAAATAAAATAAAATAAAATAAAATAAAATAAAATAAAATAAACCCAAACAAATCTAATTACCTGCCCCCACTAAAGACATAAATAGAACGTGAAGGGAACTTCCTAATGTGTGGCTTTGACAACCTAGCCGTCCACCAAGATAGAGAACGTAGGTCTGCCCGAAATTTTGTTCCTAATCCCGTTGACTAAACTTGGTTTTGCGATGTGTGAGCTGCGGTGGCATCTGTGTCTGTCCCAACCCAAGGCAGTGTCATTGCCCCTGAAAGTGAGCATCCTTCCACCAAAAGAAACTTCAGCACAGAAAACAAGCCAGACAAACACGGAGCCTCAATGTTCGGCCTCAGGCTGGACATCCAAGGAACCGTGCCTGTCCCTCCTGGAGATGATGGGACAGGCACCGTGAAAAGGAAAGGTGGCTGCTCAGAGAGTTAAAAAATAAGATAACTAACTCTTACTGGGACAGAACTTCCTGGATTCTCTTCAACTCTTAATCACTCTTAAAATTTTGTGGCTAAATAAAAACAGCCAATGTTTACTGAGTATTTTCTGCATGCCAGATGGTCACCAAGTTTTCATGAGAGACTCATAATGCCTGAGCAACTGCCTGTCCCATGTAACTCTACAAAAGACAATAAAAGGGGCTCAGTGTGAGAGGAAGAACATTTTACCTTATTCATGGGAGGAGGTTTAGGAAAAGTGAGGCAGACAGGTGTGCAAATGCTCCAGTGAAATGACACCTTCACGAGGTGGTGTGAGTCTAATTTTTTCCTAGTGAATTTTATGAAATTTCATGAATTCTAGTGAATTTTGTTTAGTGAGTCTAATTTTGTCGTTCTAATGAAAGGCACATTAAAGCACAAATTTGTTTATCTCTGGGAGTTGGGAAATTCAAGTAAAGTTTATTCCTTCTTTAGACCTTTTCTCTAGGATGTACACAAACAATTTTTATAGCGAAATTGTTATTTTTATAAAAGGACAATTTTATCTAGCTGAATTGGAGCTCAGAAGCAATGAATGAAAAAAGTCTTTCTCTAAACGCCCCTTCAACTGTTGAACCCTAAGTATTTATTTGTAGCCATCGCTATGCAGGAAGAGTTTTTCTTCTCTCATTAGACGGGAGTTCTGGCTGAGTCAGTGGGCAGAGGCTGGATCTGAGGTTTTACAGCTAGAGGAAAGGCACGAGAAGTGGACAGAGCGACTTTCCGTGGAAGACTTGGTGGAGATGAGAGGCTAGAAATTGACAGAACTACAGAAGGAATACTCTGCGTGGTTCAGGCAAAATGAGAGCTGTTTATCTGCCCAAAGGACTGAGGTGACGCAGAGCGGGAGGGACCCCTTCTCCTCCCCTTGGCAAGAGCCAAGCAACTGCCTGGCATCAAGAGAGCCTGAGACCATGGGATTAGGTGGCCACTGTCGGGTGATAGGCAGGGCTGGGGTGAGAAAGTCAGAGCCAGGCCCCTTTGGGCACAAGTGGGAGCTTCAGCTGAAGACCAGGGCAGGTGCAGCTCACATAGGAGTGAGTGTGAGGCCCCTTTCAGGACTCAGATGCATGGGGGAAACCTCAAGGACAATAGATGGTGAGCTGTGGAGGGAGGCCTTGTTTTGTGATCAGAGGCTGATGGAGGCTCAGCGTGAGGTTCTGTTACCAGGACCAGAAAGACAATGATGCACTTACAAGTAAGCAAGACATTCGACATCCGGTGGAATCCAGCCCAAAGCAGCACACAGTTTCTGACTTGCTTTGTGGTCCCAGGGAGCACCACTGGAGGCAAAACAGCTGGTGGCTGCCGGGGTCCCCACGAGGGAAGGTGCCAGATATGCCCTGCCTGCCCCACCCACAGGAGGCTTAAGGAGACACAGGTTTCAGCTTTAGGAACACATCTCCCTGTTAAGGACAAGGTCATGACCATCTGCTAGAGCCCATTCAACCCAAGTGCAGGCACCTTAAAGGGAAACACAAACTGACTGACTGAAGCATTTGGTTGTGTGACCATGAACTTCCCAACGTGACTGAGGAAGCTCCACTGTGCTTGAGCGCAGACCAGACCAAAGTCAATGTGATGCCTGGGGGTTTCCTGAGAACTCTGAGTAGTCTCTCTCAGCCTGATGTGGCCACAGGCCATGGGCATCTGCTAAAGCCAATGACAAAAGCAACCTAATGACGGCTCTGCTGAGAGTGAGTTCATTTACTGATAGGGTTCTATTTTCAGGGCCCTCCTCCCCCAGGACAGAGTTAATACAATTTCAGAAAGAATGTGTTCAACCAATGTTTTAACAAAGAAATGGATTCAGTAGCCATTACATGATTTCTGGGCTCAGGAGGAGAATGAGGACCATACTTAAAACCACCTTTGGGGGCGTGCTTTTGGGTTCAATCCCCCATACCTCCATTAAAAATAATAATGATAATAAAAATTAAAAAACAATCTTTGTGTCCTGTTTCAGGGTTTATTGGTGGGATATGTAGATAAAATATAGCTGTTTTAAAAAGCCTGTTCAATCAAGGCAGGTAGACCAGATTGGTCGGACACCACGAGGCCCCTCCCCCAGAGGAGGTGACTCAGAGCCCAGGTGTAAGCAGGCCCCCTGCACCCTCAAACGTGCGCCCCTGTGGAGAACCTGGGGTGGACTCTGGTGCCCTCCCGATCGTGTACTCCGCACCAGCAGCTCCTGGATCTTTAAATCGATTTAACTAGAAGAGCTCAAAGTTATTTGACCAGAATATTTGTTTTTGTTTTTTTTCCCTCTTGAAACACCTCACCTCACCGAGGAACACTCTGCTTTCCGGCGGGGACTTTAAGAAGCCCTTTCCCATTGTTCTCTGGGGACACGCTTTCATTTCCCTCTGGAACTTAACACAGAGTATATTTCTCTTTCTGCCTTTTTGATGTGACTGTTCGTCCTCCAGGACACAGACCAGGGCTAATGGAATGTCACGTCATCCCAGCATCTCGTCCAGGGCTTGGCTAACAGCTGCCACAGCGGGAAGCCACCTCAGGGAGGTCTGCTGTGCACCTGCAGGACCAGCTGGCTGGGGGATGGGCTTGGCCAGGGAGCGGGGCTGGCCTTGGACCTTCTGAGAGTGGGGACAGGCCTTTCTCTTTCCAGCTGCTAAACTGTAGCAAACAGCAGCTACCACACAATTCCTGGAAGATACGCTGTTTGAGGGGTTCCCATGGTAGGGGAGCCCTTTCCACTGGGACAGTTATGCATCAAGCGTGGAGAATTGGGGTTCCTCTGGGCCCTGTGTTTCAGAGTTCAGTCTCCCGTTGTTGGCGGTGGACAGGTATTGGGCTGGAAGGCAGCTCCTGGGGAAGGAGGCAGACTACATTGCTCTGTCTTTAATCAGCCACACAAGTTGAAACAAAACTTGAAGAAAAAGAAGAAAGTTAGTTCACCTTTTTCTAAAGTTTGTTAATCTTCAGTTGCCATTAATTTTATTTTTAAATACTTTGGAATTTCATTAAAAAATTTTTAATTACTCAATTTAAAAAAAAATTTTGAAATAACTGCAGAATCACAGAAAGTGGCAAAAAAGAAAAAAAAAAAAAAAACCACAGAGAGGACTTCTCACTAAATTTTCCCCAGTGGTAAGGTCTTTTATGAACAGGCGCAACATCACAATCGGAACAACGATGCTCCCTGCTCCGTCAGGCGGGTAATTTGTATCTGCTCCCACTCTGTCTCTGTCAGTCTTGCCAGAAGTGTGTCAGTTCCACTGACATGTTCAAAAGAACTAGCTTTTTGTTTTATTGATTTTTCTCTGTTGCTTTTCTGATTCCTATTTCATTGATTTCTGCTGTTTTTTATTTCTTTTTTTCCTGCTTGTTTTAGTTTGTTTTTCATTTTCTAATTTCTTGAGGCAGGAGCTTATTATTACTGATTTGAGAACTTTTTTCGTCAATTCACTTAGTGCTGTAAATTTCCTTCAGCAGTACCTGAGCTGCATTCAGCAGATTTTGACACGCTGTATTTTTTCTTTCCTTTTTTTTTTTTTTTTTTTTTTAGGGGAGGTACTAGAGATTGAACCCAGGATCTCGTGCATGTGCTCTACCATTGAGCTCTACCCCTACCCTCCTGGAATGTTGTATTTTTATTTTCACTCAGTCCTATGTATTTTTAAAATTTCCTCTGAGTCTTCCACTTCCATCCATGGATTATTTAGAAGTGTGGTGTTTAATTTCCAAGTCTGGGGAGACTTTCCTCATATCTTTCTGTTACTGACCTTTAGTTTGATTTCTTTATGGCAAGAAAATATACTCTGCATGATTTTGATTCTTTTAAATTTGTTGAGGTTTGTTTTACGACCCAGGATATACATCCAACCCTCCGTGTCTACAGGTTCTGCATCTGCAAATTCAACCAGCTATGGGTCGAAAATACTTGAGGAAAAGAAAAAAAAAAATCTGGAAATTTCCAAAAAGCAAAACTTGAATTTGCCATGTGTGCTGACAACTGTTTACTTAGCATTTACATTGTATTGGGTATTATAAGCAACTTAAAGATGATTTAAATTATACAGGAGACTGTGTTAGGTTATAGGCAAATACTTCACAATTTTATATAAGGGTCTTGAGCATCCTTGGACTTTGCTACCTGCCATATGGAGGTGGGGGATCCAGGAGCCAATCCCCTAGGGATACCAAGGGATGACTATAGTCTATCTTGGCAGATGTTCCACCATGTTATGTCCTGATAAACCCATCATAAGTTGAAAATATCGTAAGTTGAAAATGCATTTTTAATACATCCAATTTGCTGAACATCATAGCTTGGCCAAGCCTACCTTAAATGAGCTCAGAACACTTACATTATCCTACAGTTGGGCCAAATCATCTAACACAAAATCCTATTGCATAGAAAAGTGTTGAAAATCTCATGTAATTTATTGAATACTGTACCGAAAAAAAAAAAAAAAATCGAACGACGGTTAAGTATAGGCTGCTTACCCTCATGACTGCGTGGCTGACTAGGAGATGGGGCCCAGCACCACACCAGAGTGTCGTACTGCATATCGCTAGTGCAGGAAAAGATCAAAATGCAAAAATGCTAAATGCAACGTTTCTACTGCATATGTATAGCTTCTGCACCACGGTGAAGTAAAAAAAAAAGTAAGTCATTACCATTGTAAGTCAGCAACCATCTGTATCGTGTCCATATTGATTGTTAAGTTGTTATTAATTGTGGTTTTTTTTTTTAACATTTTTCATTGATTTATAATCATTTTACAATGTTGTGTCAAATTCCAGTGTGGAGCACAATTTTTCAGTTATACATGAACATATATATATTCGTTGTCACATTTTTTTCTCTGTGAGCTACCATAAGATCTTGTATATATTTCCCTGTGCTATACAGTATAATCTTGTTTATCTATTCTACAATTTTGAAATCCCGGTTTATCACTTCCCACCCCCTGCCCCCTTTTTTATTGAGTTATAATCATTTTACAATGTTGTGTCAAATTCCATTGTAGTGCACAATTTTTCAGTTATACATGAACATACATACATTTCATTGTCACATTCTCTTTCGCTGTGATCCACCACAAGATCCTGTATATATTTCCCTGTGCAACACAGTACAATCTTGTTAATCTAGTCTACATTTTGAAATCCCAGTCCCTTCCCACCCCCCTCATTGCAACTGCTCTTGATATTTCATTTAACTTGATTTCACCATGCACACATTTTGTGGAGGGCTAGCGCAGCATATTAGAATTATCTGGGAGCTTCAGAAGATGTGGATGCCTGGGCCACATTTGGGACTGATTGAATCAGAATCTCTAAGGGTGAGTCCTGGGCATCGGTCCTTTTAAAAAGCTCCCCAGGTGACTCTAGGATGCAGCTAAGGTTGAGGACCGCTGAGTAGAGGCTCCACAAAGTGACACAACTCAAGCCTCCTGGGTAACCCACCTGGGTGGAGCCACAAGGTCTACCTAGTGTCTGTACATTACTGTATATAAAACAGATAAGCCACAAGGACCCACTGTACACCACAGGGGACTATAGTCAATTTCTTATAATAATATATAATGGAAAAGAATCTGAAAAGGAAGAAAAATGTATGTACATGTATAACTGAATCACTTTGCTGTACACCTGAAACTAACATTGTAAATCAACTATTTACAATGAATTCTTTTTTTTTAAAGCCTAATGTCTGGAGCAGCCCTTCCATTGGAGCTGTCTGAGACGGCGGATACGGTCCATCTTTGCAGTGTCTAATGTAGTGGCACTGGCCACTCGTGGCAGCTGAGCGCTTGAAATGAAGTGAGTGGGACTGAAGAACTGAATGTTTAATTTTTATTTTATTTTATCTTAGTTAACTTAAATTTAAGCAGCCACATGTGGCTAGTGGCTACGGTATCGGACAGGCAGTTTTAGGTTCATAAGACATTTTCTGTCTTATTTTACCAGCAAAAGAAATGTGTTTTCACCCAAAATTTCCAATGATAAATGATTCTAAGTGGAAATCTCAGTTAAAAGCTATTTTTTTTCTTTCCTATTGAATAGTACATTTATCAGCAAAACACATGAACTGATGTGATTTGCCTCTGCAAAGTAAGACCTTAGGAAACAGTTCAAAGCACCTCTTTGTTTACAAAATTGCACTGATGGGAAATATTTGTAAATGATGTTGCTAAGGAATAATACTTGTGCCTGAAAATAAACTGACATTTTCTTTCAAATACTGATGTGTTATCCAGGGCTTTAAAAGCTGACTCCCAATACCCCAGTGACTCTGCTACTCTCTCTCCATTTAGCGAGGCTTTTAGTTACCGGGAGCACAGTTGTAGCAGTAAAAATATTCAAATCCAAATGTGTTGGATCCAAAGAATGCTTGCAATTATGCTGTAAGCTGTAATCAAGGTGCTGTAGCAAAATGCACGCATATTGGCTTTTCGGTGTTTGCAGCATGACTGATGTGTTTATAAAGTGAATTAGCCCATGAATTCTTCATTAGGGACTAATTCCTTAGACAGTGACTGACATACATTGCCCAGCGAGGCTGGGCAAAAAACGGCTCCATGATAAATCCAAAATGCAGATTTTTTTTACATACTGAATATGAGGCAACAGGCAAACAACCTATTCTTTATTGCAAAGCATTTATTCATTCTCTGGTCATTTTTAAATGCTAATTTTTAGTAACAGAATAAAACCAGAAAGAGAAGGAGTGCTAACATAAGTTCACCAAGAAAAAGCACTGCAGAATTTCAGTTATGCAAGATAAATAAGTTCTGGAGATCCTCTACACAGCACAGTGCCTGTAGCTCACAATACAATGTTAATATACTTTGTAACCACAAAAACGTATAATAATATTAAAGGCCTGGGAGCAAACATTGGGAAGTGACAGATACGTTTATGGCTTCAAGGATGGTGATGGTTTCACAGGTGTATCTTTATCCCCAAATTTATTGAGTTACATACAGTAAATATGTGTAACTTTTAATATGTTGATTATACTTCAATAAAGTAGTTCAAAAATAAAATAAAATAAAATTACAAAGAAACGAAAAAAGGCTATAATTAAAATTACTGTTTTCATTCTTCTTTCTTAAAAACATATCTGAAAAACTGAAATAATAAAAGATAGTCTACTCTGTCAATTTGAGGATTGGATATAATTTTTACAGATTTTATCACTGAATAGAAAACCACTGACAGTACATGTAAACTTGGCAGAAGATGTTGAAAACAATCTTAATGGAAAAATTATGAATTCTTTCTTTCCACAGCTGCTTTCAGCTCTAGGAACTGAGAGCTTTAATTTTCACTCAGGTCCATCTGCGGCCCAGGGAAACCCTCACCTATCGTAAGTGCGTATAAACAGGCTCTTCACTGGTTAGTTAAACATGAAATCAGTATGCAGCCAAAAAAGTCTGCCCAGACAGGGGAGAGGACTAACCAAATTCTAGCCTTCCTCCATCCAGCATTCCTCAGGCTTTTTAAGTAAAAGAACCTTTTCAAATTATAAAATTATGGACATTCTCCCCAGAAAAATACACATATCTCTCCAATTTTGCTTACCTTTCTAGGACCTTTAAAGACTTCCAAAGTCCATCCGCGGGCTCCAAGTTAGGGACTTTGTTCTAACACCAGGGCAGCCTCAGAAATAGACTTCTGCCCTTGTCCTGGTTAGCATGCTATTTCGCTGGGGCTTTGGCTGCCGGCCTGGGGCCACATAACTTACCTGGTCCTTGCCAGCTCCCACCCCTCCTCCCACAAGTGCAGCTCCATTTTTCCTTGCTCCTAAAGGTACAGATATCCAGCTCCAAACTCTGAGCTGATCACAGAGTCCAAGTGCTGTCCACATGGCATGGAAAAGCTGGACAGAACCATGGATGAGTTCACGTGGTTTTATGTTAGTGAGCTGAATACCAGGGCAAAAGATATTTCTAGGTGCAGAGTCAAATGGTATTTTTGTTAGAACAGGAAGGTAGCTACACATGAGCAGAGAAAAGGAGACATAGGCCAAATGGCAGGAATTGGGCAGGAAGGAGGGGCACAGGCCAAATGCAGGAAACCACATATCATGTAAGCACCAGGGGTCCCTGGGCAGAGAAAGAAAAGCAGGACCTCTGGGCTGATAAATGGTCACACATTTTGGGGTGACAAGTGGCCTGGAGATCTACAAACAAAGGTAGGAAAAGTAGGACTCTCCAGCGTCCAAATGTAACCTTTTGCTCATTATGCCCTCATTTCAATGAAATGAGACTTGCAGATTAGAAGTACCCGTCGTGCACCAACACTGTGACACTTCTGATCCAGACTAAATAAGGACAAAACCCCTCCTCCCATCGGAAAAGTGGAGCTGGGATGAAAATTCGGGAATAAGACCCCAAACCCTTTCCTCCCCAGTGAATATTCCGCCCATGCACTTTTACACCCTATGTAACCAACTGATCAAAGAAACTCAGGGCAGCCGCTCCCCTGAGCCTGCCCGCCCTCCCTGTGAGAATGTAATATCCATCCCTTAATAAATCCTCATTTTACTGTCTTAACCTCCCTGTCTTGTCTCTGAATTCTTTCTGCGATGAGACAAGAACCTAATCACTGGCAGCATCTTCATCCCATTGTTTTAAAGCTTTTGAAACATACTCTCTTCTGTCTTCAACTGTACTAAATCTGCAGCTCCAGCCCACATCTCTCTCTTAAGAGCCTGAGATACATTTACGGCTTCAAAGCCTGTTCAACACATCCAAACCCCAAATCACTACATTTCCCACTCAAACTTACTTCCTGTCCCTTACTCCCAATGTTAATTACTGACTCCATCACCAATCCTGCCATCAAGTGAGGGATCCCAGAATCATTTATGACTTGTGTTTCTTCACCACTGTCATCAAATTCATCAGATGTGGGGCTTAGCTCAGGGATGCTTATTTTTAACTAGCCCCCCAGGGGCTCCTCACACAGGGTTTGGTGGGCCTTCTTTGAGAAACGCTCCCTGCACTCTGGAGAGGGAACACGCATTCAGCGTTCACTTTATTGTTACTGGCTCATCCCCTGGTCTGTAAATATGTTCAGATTTCCCCCACTAAAAAGAGAACCCTTGCCCAACCTCTTTGCACTGTATTCTTTTATAGCCAAGATCTCTTGAAAAAATAAACCCATGTTGGTGGTCTATTTCCTCACCCTCGTTCACTTTTCAGTTCTCTGCAATCCAGTATTTGTCCCCACCACTCCACATATACTCTTATTACCCTCAAAACAAACAAAATCCACCAACCGACCCAAACGCAAACCCTCTAATGAAGCCCCCAGCGCCCTGCATGACTCAGCCTGCCCCTCTCCGCAGGCAGCTCTGTCCTGTTTCCCGTCACTTGGTGCCCTACAGTCCTGGGCTTTCTTATAGTTTCCTGCTGTGCAGAGCTCTTTTCTGCCTCAGGGCCTTTGCACTGCCATTGCCGGGACCATGATGCCCTCTCCATGCTTCCTCCTCCCAGCTTGTCACTTGGATATCGGAGGCCTTGCCTCTTCACCTGATTTAAAGGAAGACCCCCTGTTACTCTCCTTCCTACAGCTCCTGTGTTTTTCCTTAGAGTACATTTCCTAATTTATATGTACACATATATTTTTTACTTGTTCATATTTTTTACTGCTTGTGTCTAGACTATGAACTTCAAAAGAGTAGGGGCTGCATTAGTGTTGGTTACCACTGTGCCAAGCCCAGTTCCTAGAACACCTTGGCTGCCTTACTTGTTGAAACAGCAAATGAATTAAGCTGTTTTGTCAGAGGCCACCAAGGACCCCATCGTTTCCAAGCTCTGTGCCCGGGGGCGTACGTGAGCTAGCAGAAAATCCATGACTCACCAGCCCCTCCCCACCACTCCGCCCACCCTGTGTTTTCGTTTTCCTCAGGAACAAAGCCATGTACCTGGCAGGTTTTGCTGCTGATCCCCACACTGAAAAGGGCTTAGGGAGTTTTGTTTTTAATGATTTCACTCTAAAAAAAGAAAAATCCCACAGTCTGGTTTCTTCCTCTGTACAGAAAGATGGTACAGCTGATGTTACTCTGCGATTACAGGATAATCTCAGTTCATTTTTTGGCTGGCTTGTTTTTGTAGAATGAATGAATTCAGTCAAGGGAGCCCTGCATCATCCACCAGGTGCCATTCCCCTCTGCCAAGCTGTGGTTCCCAGGGTCCCCTGAGAAACAAAGGGCTGGGGTCCCAGGGTCCTGACTCTCAGCCTCCCTGTGTGTGCTGCCCTGCCTCCTGAGGGCAGAGCCTAGAAGGTTCTCATTTTTGCTGCATTTACCTTTCCTTCTTTGGGGCTGTAAATCTGCTAGCAATGAAAATATCCAACTGGGTAATGATGTATGCAGTGCACACTGTCAGTTTTTCCTAAACCATGTTAAATGGTGATAGGTCTTAACTGCTGTTTGGAAGGGAGCCCTTAAAAAGCCGTTTTTGAAAAAGCTGGTGCCTGCGTAGATACCCTGAAGTGTGTGCACACACACGTCCCACGACAGAAACTTTAACAAATCATTAACTCTGCCCTTTGAGATGCTTCCCCAGCAGATGAGACACTCTGGGTGAAAGGCTGGCCACTCTGTTGTTTCTTTTCTTATTCAAGAATGTTCTGAAATGTAATACAAATGGAACAGCAATAAGAAATACACTAATTCAAATGAGAAAAGAAAATGACCACTCTTGCCAAATAACAGGGCTGGAGAGCCCATGGAAATCACTTGCCTAGAACTAGTTTAGTAGAGTGGCTGGGTAAGACATAAAATAATTAATAAAAATCTTTGCAATATGCTTCCAGAGCTCATCCTGTAACGCTGAACAGACGCAGGAGCTCAAGGCTTACACAAGTCAATTCTTAGTACGCCTTTGACATGTCTTGCAACTCCCGGTATCCCTGCCAACTCAGTGCAGGCCCTTAGCACATTTTATCTGAATTATTGGAAGTGAATTGTTCCCACTGCCAAGACTGATTAGATGAGGACAAAGTGTCATTCATAAATGTGCTGAACATTTACTACCCTGTATCAGGCCTTGTGCTAGATGCCTGAACGAGGGTGATAAAGACCCAATGCTTCCCCAAGGACGCACCGGGGAGGGTGTACCAAAACCCCCAGATTTAGTGATGGGAAGAGAAATAGGACTCAAGGAGTAAGAAAGAGTTTGGGGGAAAGGTGACGAGTTCTGACTCGGACACCAAGGACTTGCATTTCCCAAGAGCAATCCAGGTGGTGATGCCCAAGAAACAATGGGGAACGAGGGACGGGGTCAGAGACAGAGGCCAGGGTCTGAGGCAGAATCCATGGACAGACCCAGAGCTGCCACTGACGTTCTGCAAGTTGATGCTAGATTGCTAAGGAAATTCCTGAGAACAGGACTTGAATAGAGCTTATGAACTGGGATCTGCCGGAAAAAATAAAACAGTAGAGAAGAAGCCAAAGTCAGCAGGAAAGTGTGAGAGCCAGGAAACAGGGCCAAGGAGAGTTCCACGAAGGCACAGATGCAGGGACACATGCAGTAGCAGGTAAGGCAGTGAGACGGGAGGGAAGGGGGCAGGGCACAACCGTTCGAGGAATGACACAACAATGACACCAAGATGGCAGGAGATCTGACTCCCAGTGGATCTTAAGCTTCCTTACACACTCATTGTAATATAGGAGCAAGGTAAACGGCTCCCACAGGCACCATGACAGCTCCAAAGCTGGCCGTAAAAGGTCAAAAAGTGGGCGGTGGCCGAATTCCTGGGACTCCCCACCCTTCCCCAAAGTAGCAGGAATAACCCTCCCACTTGGTAGCACATGAAATCACCGAGCCCATAAAATTAACCACCTCCACAGCTCATGGCTGCCCTCCCCACTGAGTGAGATGCCCACACTCTGTCTATTGACTGTGTATCTACTCTTACTTTAAACTAAGCACCCAAACCCATACCTTGTGGCCTTTCTCTTACCTTCTGAGATGGCCTGCCCTCTGTCTATGGAGTACATATCTCCCTGAATAAATCTACTTTTACTCAACTGTGGCTCACTCTTGAATTCCTTCCTGAATTCCAAAGACCCACACTTGGCAGGGTGTATCCCTGGGACTCACATGAGACCTGAGACATGGCCTTCCTTTCGCCCCACCTTTTCCTGAATCAGTAGCAAGGCCAGAAAATTGCTTTGATACCGTGATAAGAGATGCCAGGGAGCCGGAGGCAGCTGGTCATCAGAGCGAGGTGGGGAAAACTGTCTGCCAAGGGCTAGGGTGCCAGAGTTCAAGGGGCAGAGGCTGCAAGGGACGCTGGTCTAGGGGATGTGGGTGGTCGATGGAAGAGGAGGATGTGGAGAAAAGGAGAGACTGATGACACTGGGAGATGATGGCTGATTGTCCATGTGGAGGCTAGACCACCAAGGAAAGCAATGAGAAAGAACAGGAAAGATAAGAAGGCATGAGATGAGACGGAGAGAAGACAGAGTGGAGAAGGCTTTCCTTCGGTGTCCTCCACCATTTTACCAAACTGGGAGGACAGGTAATATCATGAAAATGGAAAGGGCTCAGGTGTCACTGGGGGCTTGAAGGTGGTGCCACATGCTCAGAGCAGTCACTTGAGACAATACACAAGAAAGTCAAGAAAAGATAAACAAGGCCGTGCAGTTCCTCTGAGAGCCAGATTATGGTCAGCTCACAGTTTTGTTAGAGCAGGCAGATAGCTACATATGACAGAGAAAGGGGGACGCAGGCCAAATGGCAGGAATTGGGCAAAAAGGAGGGGCACAGGCCAAATGCAGGAAACCCTGCATCATGTAAGCACCAGGAGTCCCTGGGCATACAGAGAAAAGCAGGAACCTCTGGGCTGATAAGCAGTCACATATTTTGGGGTGACAAACAGCCTGGAGGCTGACAAAGAAAGGTAGGAAAAGGCAGGAATCTCCAGTGTCTGAAGATAACCTTTTGCTCATTATGCCCTCATTTCAATAAAATTAGCCTTGCAGATTAGAAGTACCCATCATGCACCGATGCCATGACACTTCCGATCCAGACTAAATAAGGACAAAAATCGCTCCTCCCTTCAGGGTGGTGGAGCTGGAATGAAAATCAGGGAATCTGACCCCAAAACCCTCCCCCCCCAGTGAATATTTTGCCCATTCATTTTTTATACTCTATGGAACCAACTTATCAAAGAAACTCAGGGCAGCTGCTCACCTGAGCCTGCCCGCGCTCCCCGTGAGAGTGTACTGTCTATTCCTTAATAAAACCCCACTTTGCTTTCTTAACTTCCACATCTCTTCTCTGAATTCTTTCTGGGATGGGACAAAAACCTGGACACTGGCTACACCTACCAGCATCATCTTGAGAATCAAAACAGCAGAGCCCTGTGACTTCCTCCCAAAATTCTTGGACAGGAAAGGGTTGGAAAAGCAGCAATTGTAGGACCCAAAGAGTCTAGTGATTTAAAATGACTGACCATGGGGTCCAGCCTGGGTAGATACAAAAGTGAGGGCAGAAAGGGCAGGAAAAGCCAGGAGAATAGGAAAGGTTTGCAGGACAGGAGACTAGGAGACAAATACCTCCATTTCCTTGGAAGGAGACAGGCCATTTCAAGGGCCAGCAGTGTACTCCCCTTGCCCCCTCGTCTGCTTGTCTCTTCCTCCTCACAGGTGCTAGTGGGCCAGCAGGTTGTAGCCAGAATCGGCCTAGAGAAGGGCATATTCCTGGTGGCGGTTCCCCTGGGATCCTGGGTCTCCCTTGCCTTATACCCACTGCAGGAGAAGCTACTGCCCTAATTAAGGCAAGGGGATTGAATAAACCATAGCCACAGTGACTGTCAATGTCACTAAACTACCAAATGCATAAAGGCGATTAACAACAATCCCATCCTGCTAGTGATACAGTCTTGCACCACAGGTACTTATACAGCAAGTCACGGATCCAACCCGTCAGGATCCTGGAGAATTTAAGTGGCCTGAGGGGAAACCTATGCTTCCTGCCAGTCCTGAGAGGCAGAGATGCCCCTGCTGCCCACAGTTGAACACAGCAGGTTATAATTAATCACAAAGATGTGGCTGAACAAACAGTGCCGGTCCTTCTGTCGTTTCCTGCTGCCTGGAGAGGAGCCAGCAGCCCTGGGAGACCTGCTAAGCGGCTCTTCGCCTCGTGCATCCTCGGCTTTCAGGCGCTCCTTCTCAAGCCTGCCTCCCCGCCGTCTTGGCTTCCCTCTCCCCATCTCTCTCTCTGCCCCCTTGCCAAATCTGGGCTTAGTCAGTGCTGCGGTGTTAACACTGCAGCTCTTAACGAGCCAACTCACGCTGACTCAGAAACCAAGGGCCGGATGAGCCCGGTACCTAGAGCTGAGGACAAAAAAAAAGGGGGGGGGGCGAACTCCTGGGCCAGGCCCCCTTCCTGGAGCGCCTCTCTTTGTTCAGACTCCTTCAGATGCCTGAGGGCCGAGGGCAGGGACAATGCGAGAAGGTGTGAACTTCCAAGAGGAAAACACTGCTTCAATAAGGAGAAGATTGCAGGCTTTACTCCGCATGTTGGGGGCTGATTGAGGGGGAGGTGGGGGAGGAGAGGGGCCTACCTGCGCATGCGCACTTGTGTTGGAAGGTCTCTGGCCTTACACATTACTTTTGATGGAAAATTTAATTGATACAATTATAGATTCACATGCAATTAAAAGAAATAATACAGAGAGATCCTGTATACACTTTGCCGGTTTTCCCCAGTGATAATATTTTGTAAAGTTACAGTGTAACATCACAACCAGTATATTGACATTGATGAAAACCACCGTCTATTTCAGATTCCAGGTTTTACTTCTCTGTCACTAGGATCCCCCAGGTTGCCCTTTGATAACCACATTCACCCCCCAACTCCTTTTCCCACACCCAGGCCAACCCCTAACCCCTGGCAACCACTGTTCTCCATTTCTAAAATTTGTCATTTCTAAACTGTTACGTAAATGGAATCATACAGTGTGTAACATATAAGATTTTTATGGTCAATTGATTTTCAGCAAAAGTGTCAGAGCAATTCAATAGGGAAAGCATAGTCTTTTCAACTAATGATGCTGAGACAATTGGATATTCATAGGCAAAATATGAGCTTACACTCTCACCTCATACCATATTCAAAAATTAACTCAAAATGAATCATAGACCTAAATGAAAGAAAAGTATAAAACTTCTAGAAGAAAACATAGGAGAAAAAAATTCTGCCCCCAGTATGGGTAAAAATTTCTTTGATACGATGACAGCCAGTATAATTGCTAAATAATTTTCCACCGTATGGATAAACCAGTTTGTTTAATCATTCCCAGTCAAGCTACCTATGCTATATTAGAAGGGTGTCTCTTCTAGGCAACAGTTAAAGGAGTTGTATTATTTTTATCTCTTCTGCAAATTTCTGTCTTTTTATCTCTGTATTTGAACCATTTATGTTGAAGGTAAATATTTATATGTTGATGCTTAAGTCAACCATTTCATTATTAGTTTTATGTTTGTTTCTCTGGTTCTTGTTCCTTTATTTCTCTTTTTTTTTTTTTTTTTTTTTTTTTGCCTTCCTGGGGTTACTTGAACAATTTCTTAAATTCCATCTTGATTTATTTATAATGTTTTTGAGTGTATCTCTTTGTATAGTTTTTTATTTTTTTAGTGGTTGCTCTGGGTATTACAATATAAATATCTGACTTATCACAGTCCACTAGTATTAACATTTTACTACTTTGTGTTAACTGTGGAGTTTCATGTCCACCTAGATCTCTTTACTTTCTCCTCTTTTAAATTTTATTGGCTTGATTATCAGATAAGGTTACCATTTTGTTTCAATCATCAAACGTGACTGATGATTTATGAAACATGATTTATAAAATCCATGAGGAGAAGGATAGTTCAATGGATATAACCCACATTTCTGTTATTTCTTTTGTTTCTTCTTTTCTGATGCCCCAAGGTTTCCTCTTTCATCAGTTCCTTTCTGTTTGCCTTTAAGGGTAGGTCTGCTAGCAACAAATTCTTTTAGTTTTCTTTCACCTGAAAATGTCTTTGTTTTCCTTTCATTCCTGAAGGATAGTGTTCCCAGAATTTGTGGTTAATTATTTTTTCCTTTCAATACTTGAAAAATGTGCCACTTTCTTCTATCTCCATCCTAAGGAGAGAACTCTTCTGTCATTTGTATCATTTTCCCCTCCAGGTAACAACACATCATTTCTCTTTAGCTTCTTTCAAGATGCTTTTCTTTTCCTTTGGCATGGGTTTCTTTCAGTTGATCCTGTTTGAGATCCACTCAGCTTGTTGAATCTGTAGGTTTGTGTGTGTCACCAAATTGAGGACATTTTCAGTTATTACTTCTTCATATGCTTTTTCAACTCCACTGTATTTCTCCTCTTTTTCCGGTACTCCGATGACAGAAATGTTAGATTTTTATTTTAATAGTCCCTTAGGCCTCTGAGACTCAATTCATTCTTTGAAATCTATTTTTCTTTGTTGTTTAGATTGGTTCTTGAAATTGGACAAATTATTTCCCTCAGGTTCAGTGATTCTTTCCTCTGTCATCACCATTCCACCATTGAGCCCATCCAGTGAGTTTTTAAAAAAAACTTTCTATTATATTTTTCAGTTCTCTAATTCCCATTTGGTTCTTTTTTGTAATTTCTATTCATTTGCTGAGTTTCAGTGATTGTTTTTATTATTGATTATTGAAGCATTTTTATAACAGCTATTTTAAACCCTTATGGGAGGGCTAGTGTATAGCTCAGTGGTAGAGCACAGTGCTTAGCATGCGCCATGTCCTCGGTTCAATCCCTGGCACCTCCATTAAGATATAATAATAATAATAATAAATAAAAACAAATTAATAAAGCTAATTAGCCCCCCTCAAAAAAAAAACCTCATCAGATAATTCCAGCATCTTATTCATCTCAGTGTTAATGTCAGTTTATTGCCATTTCTCATTCAAGTTGTGATTTCCCTGGCTCTTGGCGTGACAGATGACTTTTTTGTATTATATCCTGGACATTTTGTCTATTGTGTTAGGAGACTCGGGGTCCTTAAAAAACCTTTAATTTTAGCAGGCAGTCACCCTGTTTAGGTTAAGCACTCAAGTTCTGGTTTACTTTTTCCAGCCTGTGGTTCCAAATCAGTTATATCTTAGTCTTTGGTCCCTTGATTCATCTGCTGGTGCTGGGACTCCAAGCCCCTCCTCTTAGCGCTGCCTGGGGGAGTGGCACAGGCTTCCCCAAGTTGGGCGACCAAGTGTCTTGGAGGAGGCGGGGAGTTTCAGTCAGATGGGGACAAAGGAGCTTCCTGGGCTGGGCTATTTTCCAAGGTGGCAGCCCTCTTCTGGTTCTGCCCACCCACAGGTACCTTGGCCAGTCTCTGCAGAGTGGGGGTCTCTTGCTTGTATTTTCCCTGGACTGTAAACCTGTAGAGGGGAGACCACATCTGGCTATCAGTGTGCAGCCATGGCCCCAGTGCGTGCATGGCACAGGGCAGACCGTGTGACGGGGTGTGCGGCAGGCTGGCGGTGTATTGTTCCCCAACACCCAGGGCCTCTTTGAGAATCGGCTTATCCCTGTGACTCACCTACTTAATGAGAAGCAAGCAGGAATGATGAATGTCACTTACAGGCGGAAGCTTTGAGAGCCAGGAGGAGCTCTCTGCGTCCTCTTCCCTGTCGTGATCACTGACGAGGTTTCAGATGGCAGCTGTTCCCTCAGCCCACGTCCCAGAGTGGGGCCGATGACAGCTCAGAGCAGAGCCCCCACAGGGCTGGGAAGACGTGTGATGAGAGTGATGTAAATGAGCAGGAACCTTCGTGTGTGAACTGTGCAGATCTGGGCCGCTGTCTGTCACCACAGCATCGCCTCACTTATTCTGCAGTGAATTTTGCTTAAAGAAAAAAAATTGAGGGAAGAGGCAAATCCTGGTAGCTGTGGAGGGTACCAGAAACGCAGCAAATCATATATCTTAAAAATGCCATAAATTAAGCATTTTATTCATTTAGCTTGTGTTCCTTAGTTAAAACAACAAAAGGGGTTTTTACCCTAGACAAATGAGAATCCAGAAATTTGGTCTGTGAAGACATCTGCAATACAGTGTGCTTTCCAGTAGGAGAATGGAGGGGTGGGGCTATTTTCAAGGAAGGCTTTTTCTGTCTCCTCCTGCTGTGATCTATGTGTCCCCTCAAATGTATGCGTTAAACCCTAAAGCCCAATGCGACAGTATCGAGAAGTGGGGCTTTGGCAAGGTGATTAGATCATGAGGGCTCTGCATTAATTATGACATGAATGCCCTTCTGAAAGAGGTGCAGGAGAGCTCCCCTCCTTCCCCCCACGTGAGGACACAGCGAGAAGCTGGCATCTGCAACACCAGGACCTGACTCCACGGGCTTCAGAACTCCAGAAATGTCTGCGGCTTATAAGCCACCCAGTCACTGTTACAGTAGTCCAAATGGGCTAAGATGTCACCCCCAGGATGGACTCTAGCGTTGGCTTTGTGGCTCTGTGCTCATGCCCCAAGTTTTGCCTTCCATAGCATTTGCATTTCTTTATCATTCTTCTGCAAAATTCTGGCCTCCATCTTGCAGCTTGCTTCTGGATCTCCACAGGTCAGAGACAGGGTCAGTTCAGCCTGTACCAGACCCACAAGTACAGCCTCCAGGTATGAACAAGGCCACAAGCAGGGAAACTGGATAGCATCTGAGAGGAAAGAAATCGAGTTTCCTCTCGGAACCCCTAGGTAAGCCCGCAGCAGATGTGTTATTGCTAGGTGGGGTTTATTAGGTTAAGCCAGCCTGGAGACATTCGCGGATGCTCCTAATGCAATTTGGACTGAGGAAAGGATATTCTGGTCTTTTTATGAGGATGCAGAAATACTTCCTGTCAAATCGTGATGAAGGAAACTGCACCTTTTTTTTTTTTTTACAATATTGAATTGGTGAAAGTGAAATCACTTTACAATGAAATTAGATGACACATGGACCACTGAATCAGGGAACCACAGGGAACTCGCCTTGGCCTGTTAAGTCCCTGGAACAAACTCCGTGTGCATAGCTGCCCCTAAGGGCTGCTTTGCGCTGAAGACACCTCAGGCATGAAACACATCATCTTTTCTCTCCTTCTATCTTTATTCTACAGCTGCTGCCACCTACTCACCTACTCTTTATTCTTGAGGTTTCTGTCTCCCCTAAAAGTCTAGTAATGGAATAAATTCCTTTTTCTGCATTGACTTGTTCTTTTCTGCTGTTCTGAGCAAGGTGTATTAGACTTTTTGTTTTATTTTTTCTTCACACACCTTTTTTCCCCCTATTTTTAAAAACTGAATTCTTTTTAAAATTTGTATGTATTTGTTTAAAGATTTTTTGGGGGTAATTAGCTTTATTTATTATTTTTCAATTTTTTTGTATTGAAGTATAGTCAGTTTACAATGTTGTATCATTTCTGGTGTACAGCACACTGTTTCACTCATACATATACAGACATATATTCATTTTCATGTTCTTTTTCATTATAGGTTACTGCAAGGTATTGAATATAGTTCCCTCTGCTATACAGAAGAAACTTGTAGTTTATCTATTTTATATACAGTAGTTAGTATCTGCAAATCCCAAACTCCCAATTTATCCCTTTATTATTTTTTTTATTGAAGTATAGTCAGTTTATAATGTGGTGTCAGTTTCTGGTGGACAGCACAATGTGTCAGTCATACATGAATATACATACATTCATTTTCATATTCTTTTTCACTGTGACCTACTACGAGATGTTGAATATATTTCCCTGTGCTGTACAACCTTTATTATTACTTTTTAATGGAGGTACTGGGGATTGAACCCAGGACCTCGCACATGCTAAGCAAGCACTCTACCATTAAGCTATTCCTTCTCCCACTAGACTTTTTAATTTTAAGGATTTTATTAGCCTCTAGGTGGAAATAAAGAGAAACAAAGTGAAAAATTTTTTAAAAAGTGGGCAAAGTTCAATATGTAAGAAGTCTCACAAGGCCCCTGTAGTTCTCATTCTCTGGCTTGCACAAAATGTGAGCAGAAGCGGACACAGCAGTCCCTTTACTCCATCCCCTGGCCAGACGATTCCTCCTTTAGTGCTAAGGAAAAGCCTTGATTCCTTCTTCCTTCCTCAGCTCACTTACCTCTGTCTGTGTGTCCATTTCCTTTGTGACTGTTGAACATTTGAGAGGAAGTGCTGTTTCTTCCCGACGTTTAAATCTCTGGGACCTAGCCCAGCACCCAGCAAAAGTGAGCTGCTCAATAAATGTTTCTTAAGTAAAATACATGCTCTTGGTGAGTTTATTCTCTTACAATTTAACAAATTACATTTTTGCTTCTGGAGTGGGAGCGTGAGGAGTTCCGCAAACGCACCTCTCCCAAAAAGCAATGAACACAGACAAAAACTGTCAAAATCAACCTTTAAAAGAACTCTCGAAATAAACCAGAGTTTTGCATTAATCTGAGGAGGGTTTATTCAGGAAAAACTGCTGAAAATATGTAAGAACAGTAGGGTTTGTGGCTTTGTAATGAAATCTAAATCCATCTCCCTTCACGCAGCTGGGCAGTAAATTTGAAAACCACACGACCTCAGCCACCTCACGACCACAGTAGCTATCAAAGCCAGCAATCTTGCAGCCACTGGAGGAGGGAGACCAGGTTTGGAGCTCCTTAAAAAGTCCTATCCTCAGACTAGTGTCCTTACTTTGGCTTGTCTCACAGTTCCCTGAAAAGCCACATTTTTCAAGGAATTATTGTTATTTGACCTGACTCGGAGCCCTGCGTTATAGGAAAGTCCTTTTTCCAGGGCATTTGTCAAAATCAAACAGCAACAAGTATTTAACATTGCAGCTGCCCCAAACTGTAACACAAGTTGGGACAAAGAGAACCCAACCAAAACTTAAATGGAAGATCAAAGCCCAGAAGATGGAGAAGATGTCATGGGGATCGAAAAGGTGCGCATGTGTGTCGGCGTGTGTACATGCTCAGGAAAGACCTTGAGACCTTTAGGGAAGGCTAAGGAAGAGCTGTAAACTGCCAGACATTGAAAGAAGGCTTTCCCCAACACACACACACACACACACACACACACACACGACACTTTGCATATGACATTCCTTGCATACTACAAGGAATGCAGAATTTATAGAATTATTCCATGAAGTCACTAAATTAACAAACAACAACAAACAACAAAAATAACAAATTTGGGGTGTGAGAGAGGAGAATATGATTTCTAGAGTTACCACATTGCATTATGTAAAATGATCAGTTTTCAACAAAAAATTACAAAGTCATGCAAGGAAATAAGAAAGTATGACCCATATATGAATAAAGCAGTCAATAGAAACTGTCTCTGAGGAAGCCCCAATGCTGGATTTACTAGACAAAAGCTTTAAGTCAACAATTACACTCAAAAAGCCAAAGGAAAGCATGTTCAAAGAATGAAAGGAAAGTATGGGAACAATGTGTTACCAAATCTCCAATTTCTATCTCAATGAAGAGACAGAAATTATAAAAGCAAAAGACCAAGTTGAAATTCTAGATCTAAAAATGCTACAAATTAAATGAAAAATTGCCTCAGAGAAATTTAACTTCAGGTTTAAGGTGAAAGAAAAATCAATGAACTTAAAGAAAGAGCAATTGAAATTATCCAGTCTGAGAAACAGATAGATAAAAGAATGAAAAATAATTAAAAAAGAACAGAGCTGCGAAAATTTGCGAGACACCATCAAGGTTACCGAAACATCCACAAGAAGAGTCTTAGAAAGAGAGAAGAGAGGAAGGGGTAGAAGAAATACCTAAAGAAAAAATGACCAAAAACTCTCAAATTTTAATGAAAAGCACTTACGTACACAGCCCCCCCCCCCAAATTTCAAATTAGGTAAATGGAAATAAATCTACACCTATACATATCATAGTCGAGCTGTTAAAAGATAGAGAATTTTGGAGAGCTGGGTCATCAGTGGAGGGCACCATGCCTCGCCCCCCAGAACTGCCCCAGCTGGGTGCCTACGGATGGAGGCTCTTCGCTGGGAAATCCTGCTTCCGCTCTCCAGTGTGACCGCGAGTCGGCACAGCGTTCTGCAATTTTTTTGGTCCCTGAAATGATCTTGATCAGGAGATGAGAAAATGCCTGAAGAATGAATACATGGACGAGACAAACCAGAGCAGGGAGCATGGCAATGAGATGTGAAAAGAGACTTTTTAATCCTCCAGAGGAGTCTGAAAAATAGATCCTATTTTCCTGGACTGCCTTGGCTGAGGGAAACCCCAAAGACTCTTGGTTGGCAGCTGAAAGAATCCTGTCTCATTTGGTCTCCAGACTCCTGTGAATGGAAGGTGACCTGTGGGAAATCGAGCCATGGAAAAGTGCACCCTTAGCACGCTCTCTTCCACCAACACACCTGACTTCTCACATGTTTCTTCCCTTTGCCTTCCCTGCATTAACATTAAAGTAATTTATCTCCATCAATAAAATCATTGGTTCTAATAAAAAAAAAAAAGAAAGAAAGAGAGAATTTTTGAGGCAGAGGAAAATGATTCACAATGTACAAATAATCCTCAGTAAGATTAATGACTGACTCTACACAAGAAACCAAAGCAATGTAGTGACAGATTCAAAGTGCTGAAAGAAAGAATGCCAATCAAGCATTCTGTATACACAAAATTATCCTTCAGAAGTAAAGCAGAAATTAAAGTATCCATGGATAAACAAAAACTGAGTGAATTCATTACTAGCAAATCTACTCTACAAGAAATAATAGTCTTTCACTTAAAATTAAGGAACACTTGACAGTCACTTGAATTTGCATGAGCTGTAATGCTCCTTTTCTCGTCTGACTAATAGACAACTTCATAAAGCAGCAATTATAAAGCTGTGCTGATGAGCTTATAATGTATAAACATGTAATTTATGTAATAATAATGCACAAAGGAAGAGTGAATGGAGCTGTAATGGAGCAAACTTTTTGCATGCTACTGAAATTAGGTTGATATTGATCTGAATGAGATGGTTTTAAGTTATCAGGTTATTAGCCACTCAAAAATAACTTAAAAATGCAGTAAAAGGAACAACAAAGAAATTTAAATGGCACACTGGAAAATACATATTAATATGAAAGGAAGCAGCAACGAAAGAATACAGGAACAAAAACCATATAAAACATATAGAAAACAAATAGCAAAATGGTAGACATAAACCTTACTTCATTAGTAATTACATTAAATGTAAATGAATTAAACACTTCAAGCAAAAAAGGCAGAGTCTGGAAGAAAAATTTAAGAACAATCTATCTCTGCTCTGTCTACAAGAGACACTTTAGACTAAAAAGTCTGAGATTGAAAATGAAAGGATGGGAAAATATATAGAAGGCAAGCCATAATCAAAATAGTGCTGGGGTGTCTATAACAACAACAGACAAAACAGACTTTAAAATGAAACTTGTTACTAAAAACAAAGAAGTATACTTTATACTGACGAAGCGTTAATCCCTCAAGAAGACGTAACATATTAACTACATATGCAAATATATAACAAACTACAATAACAAAACCTTAAAGTACATGAAGCAAACTTGACAAAAAGATGAAGAAACAGGTAATCCAACAACCATAGTTTGAGACTTCTTTTGAAGTACACCATTTAATAATGGTTAGAACAAGTAAGGAGAAATTCAACAAAGAACAACACTGTGAAACAAACGTTTAATTTACAAACCATTAGCTAGACTGAGCAAGAAAAAAGAGAGAAGACTCAAGTTTTAAGATAAGGAACCAAATTTACAGAAAAAAAAAAGGAGCATTATAAGGGAATACTGTGAAAAACATATGCCAATAAATGAGATAAACTAGGTGGAATGGACAAATTTCTAGAAAGACACAAAATACCAAAACTGACTCAGGATAAAACAGAAAATGTGAATAGATCTATTTAAATGTAAAGAGATTGAAGGTGGGAGGGTATAGCTGAGGTGGTAGAGTACATGCTTAGCATGCCTGAGGCCCTGGGTTCAATCCCCAGTACCTCTTCTAAAATAATAATAATAATAATAAAACCTAATTACTCCTCCCCACCCCAAAAAAGTAAAGAGATTGAACTAGTAATTTTAAAACTTCCCACAAAGGAAATTACATGCTTAGATGGCTTCACTGGTGAATTCTACCAAACATGCAGCGAGTAATGCCTCTCCCTCACAACTCTTCAAAAAAATAAATAAAAGGAAAGGGATCTTTTCCACTCAATCTACAAAGAGAGTTATTACCCAGATACTGAAACCAAAGACATCACAAGAATATTGACACTAACCCTCCAAAAACACTAGCAATTGGGATCCACCAATATGTAAAAAGGATTATATACCACGATCAAGTGGGGTTTTCTCCAGAATGTAATATTGGTTTAAAATTTTAAAATAAATCAATATAATATACTGCACTAATAGAATAAAGGACAAAAATCATACGATCATTTGAATAGACACAGAAGAAGCATTCAACAAAATCCAACAGCCTTTCTTGAAAAAACATTCAACAAACTAGGAATAGAATGCCTTCCACCTAAGATCATGCACAGGACAAGGATGTTTACTCCCACCACTTCTACTTAACATTTTCCTGGAGGTTACAGCCTGGGAAATTAGTCAAAAAGAGACCCATATGACCCAGCAATTCCACTCTTGGGTATATATCTAAAAAAAAGCCACTAATTCAAAAAGATACATGTACCCCAGCGTTCACAGCAGCATTATTTACAACTGCCAAGATATGAAAGCAACCTAAGTGTCCATCAAAGGATGAATAAAGAAATTGTGGTCTATTTATACAATGGAATACTACTCAGCCATACAAAAGAATGAAAATTTGCCATTTGCAACAACATGGAAGAACTTGGAGGGTTATCAGGCTAAGTGAAAACAGGCAGACAGAGAAAGACAAATACTGTATGATATCACTTACATGTGGAATCTAAAAAATACAACAAAGTAGTGAACATAACAAAAAGAAACAGACTCACAGATACAGAGAACAAACTAGTGGTTACCAGCAGGGAAAGGGAAGGGGGGAGGGGCAATACAAGAGTAGGGGATTAAGAGATACAAACTATTATGTATAAAATAAACTACAAGGATATATTGCACAACACAGGAAATATAGCCAATATTTATAATAACTATAAATGGGGTATTACCTTTACAAATTGTGAAACACTATATTGCACACTTGTAACTTAAATATTTTACATCAACTATATTTCAATTTAAAAAACAGCACACATTTTATCATGTAATTAAAAAAGAGAGAGAGAGAAATAAATGTGTCCAAAGTAGACAGGACAAAGTAAAACAATTTCTATTCACAGAAGACATGAAAAATCCTAAACTAATTTGAACTTCATGAAAATAAAAACTTCTGTGCTTCATGCTTCAAAGGATACCACCAACAAAGTGAAAAGATGAATGAGAGAATATATTTGCAAATTGTATGTCTGATAAGAGTCTTGTGTCCAGCATATGTAAAGAAATCTTACCATCCACAGTAACAAGCCAATACAGTTTTTAAAAATGGAGAAAGGGTTTCTCCAAAGAAGATACACAAGTTGCCAATAAAAGCATGAAAGGATTCTCTACAGCATTTGTCATTATTTGTTAGGGAAATGCAAATCAAATCCATGGTGAGATACCTATTTGTGCCTACTAGGTTGGCTAAAATAAAAAGAAAGAAGACAATGACAAGTATTGACAAGGATGCAGAGAAATTGGAATCCTCATCCATTGTTGGTATAATTTAATATAGAACAGAAAACAAGTTGGTAGTTCCTCAAAATGTTCATCATAGAATTCCATATGACCTGCCAATACTACTCTCAGACATATACACCAGAAAAATAAAACACGAAAAAATAAAAACATACGTCTACATGAAACCTTAGACGAATGTTCAAAACAGCATTATTCATAATAGTCAAAAATTGGAAACAACCCAAATGTGTATCAAGTGATGATTAGATGAACAAAACGAGGCATATCCTCACAATGGAAGCTGTCCAACAATAAAGAGGAATGAAGTGCTAATAAACATGCTCCTTTCTCTGCTTCCACCCCCACTCAGACACTGAGAATGACCTGTTCAGGAATATGTACCTCTCATGAAAATGAGAAGAGCCTCTCAGCGTTTTGGATGACTGGGGCCCCTCTGCCTGTTGAAAGGGAGGAAGTGAATACTATTAGGTGACCAAATACAAATGAATGCTTAAATTAAACCTCCTGCCACTTGGGGCGAGGCTAGAGGGGAGCAAGCAGCACAATCTACAATGGTGTCATCATCATGTACCACTGGCCTCTTCCTCTTCCCCTTTCTTGGCTGACAGCATCTGATCTGAGAAGAGAAATGGTGCAGACAGTGCCTAGAGTCTTGTGGGACTGACAGACTTAACTGTGGTCTCTTTGTATTTTCCTGAACCTTCCCCTATCTTGAAGATGCCTTCGAGTCCCTGCAGTTCATTGCAATTCTCTTATTGACTATAACCTACCAGGAGAGGTCTGTTTTTTTCTGCAGACTCAGCAAAAACAAAGGTGATTACACTCCCTACCCTCAGGGTTGTCTTAGACTTGTGTCCTTGTCCAGTTGAGCAAAGCTCCCTGGATTCCTTCTAGATACGGTTTTCTCTTCTAGGAAACAGTCTTCCTACTGTCTCTGCAGAGTAGTTCATTTGATAGCCACACTATTTGTGTTCACCACTCCCATTGAATTCATGCCATTAGTGCTCCCTGGAGTTGTGTGTGTGACTACCCCTGGCTTCTCTGGTCTTGGCAGCTGGCCCTTTCCCATTGTCTGGGTGCTAGGGAAGACCAATGACTTTGTAGCCACCTGGGTGGTGGATGACTTTCCCACTAGCTCAGACAATATGGAAATGTGGCATTTGTGCCCACTTGAGTTTATGGACATATTCAGGCTCACTGCATTTGACTTCTTGGTTGTAAGAAACAGGAATTTTTCTTGGGGAAGTTGAGTAGAAAATGAGTCTACTATAAGAATGCACAGCTGGAGAGCTGGCTTGCACTGACCCAAGAACAGCAAAAATCATCCTGAACCTGTCTTGCATCTCTTTCTTTCTGACTCATTCATTTTTTTTAAAAAATCACTAGAGACCCATTTTTGGTTTCACCCTTCACAAGGAAGTAGAAGATGGCCTGCTGGGGAAAACTGACTTTCTCTGACCCAGTTCTTAGAGTAGAGATTCTGACTTGCTGAGTTTAGTCAGTGTCCACCTTTTGTGTGGGTTAGGCTGTCCAAAGACTACTTCTGCATATATTGGACAATCTGAGGCAGGGGAGATTTGTGAACTGGGTCAACCATCATTACATTGTTTTTATGAGACAAAGACAACATTTAAAAAAGAGTGTGGGACTTCCATGTAAGGAGCTTAAAAGTCACCAATCCATTCTAACAATAAGGAAAGAACTGAAAAATCTGAAAAGTCAACAACTCTTTTCAGATCCATCAGAGAAGTGAGGTCACCAATTCTCTGCCCTGCAAAGTTATGCTTCAAAAGTGCAGGAGAAATAAAATCTTTCTCAGACAAACAGAAATGGAAGGAGTTTGTTGCCAGTAGACAGGACAAAATGTAAGAAATATTGAAAGAAGTTCTTTAGAGACAAGGAAAATGATATAGGTCAGAAACTTGGATCTACATAAAGAAAGGAAGAGCATCAGAAAGAATAAGTGAAGATACAATTAAAAAAACTTCTCTTATTCTTAATTGATCTAACAGAGAAAACACTTGTTCTAAATAATAATAGCAACAATATGTTAGGCTATTAACAATATTATGAACAATATATTACATATTTACATACACTTATGTACATGCGTCTGTATATGCTTATGTATGCTTATGATGTATAAGTGGAATGAATGACAGCAACAACACAAGAAATGGGAGGGAGGAAGTACAGTTATTTGATTAGTATAAGGTACTTGCACTATTCATGAAGAATTCATGTTATTTGAAAGTGGACTTGGATTAGTTGCTGATGTATATTGCAAACTCTAGGGTAACAAATTAAAAATGAGAAAAGAACTATAATTGACATGCAAGGAGAGAAAATGGAATCATGTAAAACGTTCAGTTAAAACCACAAAAGGCAGAACGAGTGTAGAAGATAAAAATAGGAACAAAGAACATGGGTAACAAATAGAAAATAGTTCAAATATGGTAGGTATTCATCCAACTAAGTAAATAATTGCTTTAAATTTCATTGGTCTAAATATAGCAACTAAAAGACAGAACTTGCCATAGTGGATCAAAAACCAAGACCCAGGGGGGAGGATATAGCTCCATGGTAGTGTGTGTGCTTAGCTTGTACAAGGTCCTAGTTTCAAATAATAACCTACTTTAAATACAAAGACGTATATAGATTAAAAGTAAAGAGATGAAGAAAGATATACCATGCTAACATCAATCAAAAAAAGAATAAGTAGCTTTGTTAATTTCAGATGGATAAGATTTCAAAGCAAGGAAAGTTACCAGAGATAAAGAGAGGCATTACATAATGATATGTTGTGTGCAAAAAGACATAATTCTTAATGTGTATGTGCCTAGCAACAGAGCACCCAAATACTAGAAGCAAAATCTGATAGAACTGCACGACAAGTAAACGAACCCATTACTGTTGCTGGATGGGTTCAACAAGTGTGCTATTGCCTTAGCACACTTCTATCAGAAACGGACAGATTGACCAGGCAGAAAATCAGCAAGGACGTAGTTGCATTCAACAGTTATCATTAGATAACTGGATATAACAGACATCTACTGACTACTTTATCCAACAACAGAATATTAGACAGTCTTCTCAATTTCAAATGAAACTTTCACCAGGAAAGACCACACTTTGGGCCATGAAACACAGCTTAACAAATTTAAAAGAATAGAAATCATACATGGTCTGCTTTCAGACCATAAGGGAATTAAACTAGAAATCAGTAGCAGAAAGCAGCTGCAAAATTCTCAAATGCGTGGGATTAAACAACATACTTCTAAAGAACACGTGGGCCAAAGAAGTCTCAAGAGAAATTAAAATAATTATTTTGAATGTAATGAAAATGAAAATACAATTTATCAAAATTTCTGGAATGCAGTGAAAACAGTGCTAAGAGGAAAATTTATAGCACTGCATGCATATATTAAAAAAGAGAGAAAGACCTAAAATCAATCATCTGAGCTTCCACCTTTGGGAATTAAAAAAAGAAGTGCAAATTAAACCGCAAGTAAGCAGAAGGAAAAAAATAATGTGAAAGCTGACTTACCTTGAGCTAGCAGTTCCCAAGGTGTCCAACAGATGTCACTGTGTTTCCCTCCAAAATTTAAAGTATCCAGGAGGCCCTGTGAGTACCCTGAGGTGACTGCCCCAGGACACAGTCTGTTTATGCAAAGCAATATCTGTTTACCGGCAAACAGGTGTACGTAGTCGTTTTTTCTCTACATGATGATATTAGAGATGGAGAAAATCCTGGATAGGAATAGAGCAAAGGGAAAAAAATGGCCGGGGAGGGGGAGAATACAAATAGAATTTTAAAAAGAGCTACAGAAATGTATTTTTTATTCAGTGCTACAAAGATAAGCTTATCATTTTACTAGATATTTGATATCAGAATACAATTATGAATGAGGTAAATTACATTACCTACTTGACTTTTCTATAACACAAATAATAAGTTACATGTAATCCCAAAGGGAGAGAGAACCAGTTTTTTTTTTTTTTAATATAAATGCTTTCTCAATTTGAAAACTAGAATTATAGTAATGCTCACAAGTGTAATAAACTCCAAGAATTAGTTGCTTAAACAATTGTTAGCAACCAAGGGGTTTCATTTTTTTTTTCCTTCAAGAATGTTGCTGTGTGAAAAACTGAAACTATTGTCAACCATTCACTCAAGTCTAGCTAAATTCAACAGACAAGAGGAGTTAGGATTATCTCTAAATCTTCTAATAAAAACAAAACACAAAAGCAGTTGTTAGTTATAATTTGTAATCAGTAACATGTTATTAATGGGTTGTTGGTTGATTTTATCTAGGGGTGGTTAGGTAGGTGTGTTTTTTGTTGTTTGTTTTAATTTCGTGTTATTTCAAGAAGGATGGCTGGATAACTTAGTTTCTGATGAGGACAGAAAGATATTTATATCTCATTTCACTGGTAATCTTTCTCTTCTGAACTTTGGACTTCTAGGTGCTTATTTAAAAAAATATGTTGCTACTGCCATCTGTTGGATGGAATGTGAGACCTGCTCAGACACACGGACCTTTGAAATAACCAAATTATATGTCCTTTCCTTTTAACTTGTCTCCCAAAGGAAAGATTCTGTCTTTACTCTGTAGGGATTGGCACAGATGTTGGCTCCCAGTCCCAGAGCCTAATTTATTTTGGGAATATATTCTATTGTAGTGGGACACTGCCTCTTCTGAAGTTTAAATTCTTTCTACTGAAGAGAGAGTGTGAGGTTTTTATCAGCTCAGCAGGACTTAGAGAGTAAGGGAGGCTCGTGGGGGATGAGAGATGTGGCTGTGCTTGAGTATGTTTAGAACAAGCATATTTTTAGTACAAGGTAGTAGGACCTACAGTGGACTCAGTGGCAGAGGAATGAGGCAAGTTCTATTGCTAGATGGTCCTGCATTTTTGAAGCCAGTGATCTTATGTCTCTGGGTTTCATCTTTCTCAGCCATAAGATGAGATGGCTGGACTAGAACTCAGAAGAATCTCATGAGCGCAAGATACACGTGGTTCCCTCTCACTACAGAGTCACATTCAAAGAATGGCAGTCACCACAGCAAATACAAATTTAAATCCACAGCTCTTGAAAAACATGAAAAAAGAACCAATCTACCAACCCATGGGAAACCCATGTTACTCCATTCCAATTCTTTTCCTATTTTCTGCATGCTCTGAGGGTCAACCGTTCTTCCATCATCACCCGTCCCCACACTTTCTCCAAGAGTGGCTGTTCTTTCGCTCTCCTTCCCATTCTCTCTTGTTCAGCCTCTTCCTTAGTCCTTCCCTTCTCATCTTGCCCCTCAAATCCTGTGTCTCTCCAGTCTGGGAGAAATAGCCTCTTCTCCAAGGTGGGGGACAGGAGAAGCTGAGCGAGGTGAAACACATTTCATACTGGTCTTGGGAGGCAGGAGCGCTGGGAAGCTCATACGCATCCCCAAGCACCCACCCGCCGTGAGCCTTCTACCCTGTGCAACATGACTACAGCACCGAAAGCGAAGCCACCCGGTTAAAAAGCGCACCCTAGAATGTTTCCCGTGGACTGGCCATGACTAAAAGGTAGAGGCTACTTTGTTCCTTCCTCCAGCCTCGCTAAAGAAAGACTGGGGTCATTCCTGAGCTCAGTTCTAATTTGCTTTCTTGACATTTGATGCCCACAAGACTAGGAGTTTATTCACTTGCTCCTGCCTTCGCTCCATCCGTCAGTCATTCCATTCATCTGTACCAGACGGGGGAGGGGACATTTAGGAGGAACTCCTGTAAGGTTTCTTCTCTGAGGATGAAGTCCCGGTTGAGCCTTGGGTGGGTATCTCCAGAACGAGAGCCTGGGGGTGGGGCTTCTCCCGGGGCGAGGCCTCCCGCGGAGCTCTCGCGAGACTGTTCTCAGCCCCGGCCCCGGGGTAGGCTGGCTCGCCCGGTCCTCGGCTGCCACTCGGCGGCTCTCTGCCCACCCTCTCTTCCAGGCATGCCGAGGCTCGCTCTGCAAGAGGGGGCTGCAGCCAGGCTGCGCTCAGGCTTTCACAGAAAGGCAAAGCAGTTGCTCCTGGCAGAAGGTTTGGGGAGCTACTTAGACCTGTCTCTTACCAGTGCTGTCCGTGAAGAGAGGGCTCCCGGCGGCTGGGGTGGAAGGGCGTGGCCAGCAGGGTCTCCAGCCTGACACCCACCCCGGAGGAGGTGTGCAGAAGGAAGAGCCTTTATCGGCGGAGAGTCACAGCCAGTTCTGCGTTTGGTGGTGATGATTCATTTCCTCGGTAGAGGTTTGGGAGGATTATAGCTGGAATTTGAAAAAGTCATTTCTATATCTGGCGACAAAGTGACTCGGAGTGATCAGCATGTACTTTTTTGTCATCGATGGTAATATCACCAACATCACTGTACTGAGAAAAATGTAAAATGAAGCTGTCACATTAAAAAAGAAATTATCCAAACAAAACTCCAAGCAAAATATGAAGCTCTACCACCCCTAGTCTCCTTAGGTTAAGTGCACAGGCTATGTATATATATGTATATCACATATATGTACACACACATATATGCTTATTTGTATGTATGTGCATGTATCTATGTATGTGTATGTGTGTATACATATGTGCATTTTCTAAGCATTCAGGCTTTAGACGACATAATAACGCAATGAGGAATGCTGTATTCCCAGCCGCCAGACCTAGTGCATGTCTCCAAACACTGGCTGGGTGGGGAGGATGCTTTAAAGATGCCCCCTATGTCAACAGTGTCCTCTGCAGCTTTGCTTGAGGAAGAGGATAAATATTTGTTTGACAATTTGACAGCATGGAAAAGTGAGACTTCCGGGAACCTAGTCCATCCTCTCAAAGTCATTTTGCCTTTGCTGGTGCCTGGGGATCTTGGTCACTCACAGTCCCTATGGCAGGGAACAACACATCGCTAGTGCAGATGCTTACCAGGTCCTTCCCCTGGGATGGCTAGCTCCAATTCCACTCCCAGAGGGGCGTGACGCTTCTGTTTTTAGTATCTTCTGTCCTGAAGGATTCTCTGTTGAGGGCTAGTCCCTGGAGATAATCATCTTCCTGCACATGGAGGTAGTCCTGCACCTTAGAGCTTAAGGAGGCAGTAAGGGTCCTCGAGGCCATGCTGCCCTCTAGAGTCAGCCCTGTCTGTAAAGATGCATGGTTTGTAGGAACAGAGGGCACTGGCATATGGTGACTGGGTGGACCTGGGCACTGTGGGGGTGCAGAGATGCCACCCAGTAGATCCAGCTACACTGTAATGGGATGTCTTGGGAGGAGATCGGGGACAATCTGAAGCAGGTTCTCCAGTGCCTTTAGAATTGTCTTATCTCCAGAGGGGAGAGTATAGCTCAGTGATAGAGTTCAGTCCCCTGGGTTCAATCCGCAGTACCTCCATTAAAAATAAATCAATAGATCAGTCAATCAATCAACCTAACCCCCCCTCCCCAAATCACTCTTATGGGATGGAATATAACATAATATTTTAATATGGGCAAAGGAAGGTAGGGTTTTAAGAGATTAAATGGGAACTTTGACTTGAAGTCTATGGAAATCTCATTTATTTATTTGCTTATTTATTTATATCGAAGTATAACATGTCATTGAGATGTGACACAACAGTATATTAGCTTCAGGTGTATGACATAATTATTTGAATATGTTGCAAAATGATGACCACAATAAATCTAGTTAACATCTGTCACTATACATTATTACAAAAAAATTTTTTCTTGTGGTGGGAACTTCTAAGATTTACTTTTAGCAACTTTCAAACATGCAATACTGTATTATTAACCATAGTCACCATGCTGTACATTACATCCTCATGACTTATTTATTTTATAACTGGAATTTTTAATCTTTTGACCCCCTTCACCTACCCACCTCTACCCCTGCCTCTGGCAAGCACCAATCTGTTTTCCATATCTATGAGCTTGGTTTTGCTTTGTTTTTAGAGTCCACATATAAGTAAGATCAAATGGTATTTGTCTTTCTCTGACTTTTTTCACTTAGCATAATGCCCTCAAAGTCCATCAATGTTGAAAGTGGCAAGATTTCCTCCTTTCTCATGACTGTATAATACCTACATTTCTCTCTATCTATGTATCTATCCATCCATCATCTATCTATTAATGTCACTTTTTTTAATTCATTCATCCATTGATGGACACTTAGATTGTTTCTATATTTTGGCTTTTGTAAATACTATAATGAACACAGGATTGTATATATCTTTTCAAATCAGTTTTTGTTAGTCAGAATTGAAAACGCTAGATCATATGGCAATTTCATTGTTAATTTTTTGAGGAACCTCCATAGTTTTTTCCACAGTGGCTGCACCAATTCATAGTCTCACCAAAAGTGCACGAGGGTCCCCCTTATATCCTTGCCAACATTTGCTGTTTCTTGTCTTTTTGATAATAATAGTTTCAGCACGTGTGAGGCGACATCTCATTGTGGTTTTGATTTGCATCTCCCTGATAATCAGTGATGTTGAGCATCCTTCCTGTGTCTATTGTCCATCTGTATGTCTTCTTTGGAAAAATGTCTATTCAGATCTTCTGCCCGTTTTAAAACTGGTTTTTTTTTTTTTGCTATTTTAATTGTGTGAGTTCTTTACATATTTTAAATATTTATCCATTATCATATGTATGATACGCAAATGTTTTCTCCCATTCAGTAGGTTGCCTCTTCATTTTATTTCCTCTATTGTGCAGAATCTTTTTAGGTTGATGTAGTCCCACCTTTTTGTTTAGGCTTTTGCTGCCTTTGCTTGTCAAATCCAAAAAACCATCACCAAGATTGATGTCAAGGAGCTTACGGGTTATGTTTTCTTCTGAGAACTTATGGGCCTTACATGCAGGTCTTTAATCTATTTTGAATTAGCTTTTATGCGTGATGTAAAATAGTGGTCCAGTTTCATTTTTCTGCATGTAGCTGTCCAGTTTTTTCAACATCATTATTGAAGAAACAATCCTCTCTCCATTGTATATTCTTGGCTCTTTCGTCATAAATTAATTGACCACATATGTGTGAGTTTATTTCTGGGCTCTCTATTCCACTTATGGAATCCTCTCTCCGATTATACCTCATTGTAATTTTTTTAATTGCAGTTAATTAGGTTTCTCTATTAAAATGGCCTATAAGTGGACTTCAAGTCTACCAGAAGTCCATATGTTTCTACTTTGACGAGGCCTGGTGACCACTAGTAAGAACCTAGAGTTACAGTCATCACCAGTAGGATGAATGCTGGGATATGAATGATGGTCACTGCAGGAACCGGACAGCTGCCACTCCAGGAGCCCTTCTGTTGCTGTGCTGAGTGCACGTAGTTATCACATTTATTCCCCAGAGCAACTCATGGGGCAGGGTTTCCCATCCCAATTTTCAGAAAGAATACTGAAACCAAGAGAGGCTCACACAGCAGAACCAGGTGTGGATTTAAGTACCCTGACCCCAAAGTTTTGACCTATGATGGGGAGCTCTGCTTCTTCCCAGGGGTTCTAGCCAGCAGTGTGGGGAGTAGATTTCCCTCTAGGGTGAGCGAGAGCTCCTGCTTTTTGGTACTGTGTCAGTCAGGGGCGCCAAATCTGTTTGGCAGATGCAGCTGTATCTATAAATGTAGCCCTTGCCCTCATGAAACTTACAGACTTGTTAGTCTAATGGTAGAGATACAGCATTGATGTAAGATAATAACTATTTATTAATCTCTATTATTCCAGAAACAATATTGCTCTGCTATACCATAACTAGTCTCTTTCATTTTATATCCGAAATCAAATAAATATATTTCCCTAAGATAACAACTTAAACAGGTAGGTACTTTCTTTATCAAATTATCCATCATCCATCCATCCATCCATCCATCTAGAAAATATTTGTTGATTTTGACTTAGTGTCAGGTATGTTTGCTAAAGATTAAAGGCCATACAGAGATATAAAAATTAAACATCACTTCTTCCCCAAAGATGCTCAAAGTCTGTCTGAGGGAGAACTTCTATATAGAGGATTATGATTGGTCCTCTGTATCCACGAATTCCTCATTCACAGACCCAACCAACCACAGGTCAAATATGTCTGAGAAAAAATTCCAGAAAGTTCCAAAAAGCAAAACTTGAGTATGCTGCATGCCAGCAACTATTTATACAGCATTTACGTTGTGTTTACAACACTTTAGGTAGCATTTGCATTGCATTAGGTATTATCAGTAATCCAGAGATGATTTAAAGTATATGGGAGGTCGAGATTTGCAGGTACTACTATATATAAAACAGATAGATAAGTTTCTACTGTATAGCACAGGGAACCATATTCAATATCTTGTAGTAACCTCTAATGAAAAAGAATATGGAAATGAATATATGTCTGTATATGTATGACTGAAACTATGCTGTACACCAGAAATTGACACAATGTTGTAAACTGAATATATTTCAAATTAAAAATTAAAATAAGATAAAAAAATTAAGCATATAGGAGGATGTGAGTAGGTTATAGGCAAATGTGTTACTCGCTATAAGGGACTTGAGCATCCATGGATTTTGATTGGCTCCTGGAACCAGTCCCCTCTGGATACTGAGAAACGACTACATAACATAAGGGAGAATGAGCAAGTTCTGGGGAAGAGTTTGTGAGAGAGTAACTCCCTGGGGAATCACGGAAGTCCTGACAAATGGACAGGGGAAATGGGCTAGTGGAGAGGACATTGCAGGTGAACACAGGGAGCTTGGACTCAGGGGGCACTTGGGAATGTTAGTGGAGGGAAGAGCTGGAGCCAGGTTGAAGGGGCAGCCCATGGAGGGAGGGCTCAAGCACCAGGGTAGTGGCTCAGGCTGGATTCGGCAGGAGTGTGGTCCACGAGAGCTTTTACAGGAGGGGAAATCCATAACACGGGTTTAGTGGGGAAAGCACGCTCTGTAGAGGCAGGCAGATCCTGGCTAGAATCTTGACTTTTTTTTTTAAGTGATGTCCACTGGTAAGTTACTCTCTGAGCCTCTGTTCCCACGTCTGCACCTTGAAGGAAATGATGCCTGCCTTTCGGTCTTGTTTGGAGGGCCCAGGTCGATCACATGTGCAGTGTCCATGATTGGGGAGGGTGGGGTTCCTGACTCGTGGGGACACTCTGTAGAGGGTGCATTCTGACGGGGTTAGGAGACTGGTGCTCTGGGACGCCTCCTCGTCAAGGTGGGTGGTGGAGGCTGGCAGCCTGGTTAAGATAACTACCTGAGGCCTCAAGGGCATGGCCATGGAAATGGAACACAAGCAGGGGCAGAGCTGGGAGACAAGGAAGAAGGGATGGAAACTGAAGTTTAATGGGAGGTGTAGCTGCAGGGTGAGGGAGCTACGGAGGCAGATGTGACCAAAAGGGATTCTGGGGCTGCTTTCCCAGCAGCACTCAGCCCGGGGAAGTCAGAGTTGGGCCACGAGCCTAGAACAGTCCTTCTGGGGAACTAGACTTTTTCTTTCAAGCCACAGCAAATTCCAGGAGTCCCCATTTTCACACAAGCTTCCAATGTCCGATGCCAGATTTATAGCTACAAGTGGCAAAGGATTTTTGGTTTTCCTTGGGGCTTAGACCACACCGGGCTGCTTGGCTTCCTCCTGTGTGGTCAGGTTGGCCAAGAAAACCGTTCGTCATTCTGCTTCGAAGGGAAGGCCTGCTGCTTTGTGGTTCTTGACACTTACTTTACCCCGAAAGCGGAACTTCACCCTGGCCTGCAGGGGTGGTGGGGGCGGAGCTGGAAACACGTATTTCCCACATTTGGACAGAGTCTTCGGCTTCAAACACTTTTATTCCTGGTGGCACAGTTTACAGCCTTGCTCGAAAAACAGAATTAGGAAACAAAATTAACTCAATGATGATTGAACTGTGATGAGGTGAGTGTCTGTAAGCACTTCCCCTAGGGGAACCAAGCGGGCGTCTACCACGTGAAAACTGTATCCCAAGGGAAGATGATGAAAAGTTGAAACTAGACTAAAGAATCTGAGAAAAAGAAGAATTATTTTAATTAGTGGTGCAGTCATTGTCTTAATTAAATTGTGATGTTCCAGAATAACACCTCTGTGGACATCAGGTATGAATTTCTATTCCGGGTGTTCCACCAGTGTCCCAGCGCAGAAAGGGCCATGAAATTCAGGCTTAGTAAACCTGAATCCACTTTGCGGCACTTCCAGACCCCGCGTAAGCGCTTCTGTGTTTTCACCAGCAGATGTCACTGTTTACACATAAAACGGAAACAGGGGTGCGTTCCAGGAAGGAAGTTAGGCTTAACGCCGGTAAGGACCTCTGAGAGGAGGAAGGCCAGACACCACCACAGGGCTAAGGGGTTGGGTTAGAAGATCCTGGTCTGTCTGAGAAAACTTGACCTTACTCACACTGGGCTACCATGGTTATAACTGGCCACCTGCCTCCCAGGTGTGAATGCCCAAACGTGTTTTGCACTGAGAAACAGGTAATTTTCCTTCTGACTCTGAGTTCCTTTGAATATTCTCAAAGTTCTCTGAGGCTAACGAAATCGTGGCTTTTAAGGGGATCTTGGTTAAAATGTTGGTTGCTGTCTTGCCCCAAATTTGAGTGTATAGAGTATGAGTCCAGGACAGACAGACCGTTGGTCAAACATTGGTCCTGCTTGTGGGCTGCAGCAATGGCAGCCGCAGCTGACACTTCAGAGGACTTCAGTGGGTGACAGTTTGTGTCCCCACCCACCCACCCTCGGGTTGAGATGCTGTTTTTGCTGCTTGCTAGCTGACACTGTGTGCTTACATACTGATAGGTACCAACCCAATGGAGATCCCATGACAAAATGGTGCCTAGAGCCAGTGCTCCCTCAGAGGGGCAAGCACGTTGGATGAACTTGACATCCAGTAGGGAGAGAGAAAAAATTGAGAAGCATCTATTGGTTATTGGGTCCTAAGCTCAAGTCGATTGCAGAATCAAATGAGATGCCATTCGTGAAAGGACCTTGTGCCCTGCTACACACGCACTCTGTTGAGTAAGGCGTTATAATTTAGCAGCACTAAGTGAGAGCTCCAGAAATACCTCAGGCACGCATTAGGGCCCTCTTAATAAATACATGCAGTCCATGGCAGCATCTGTGAGGAGGTGTATGTATTGGGGAAAATTGCACACTGTGAGTCATGCAGGATTTATCTGCAAGGTCCTCCTTGCCTTTTGACCATGATGATGGTGGTAATGGTGACTGTGATCATTGGTTCCTAATTGCTTTGTCTATCAGATGACCCACCTGCCCCTCCGTGTGAAAAGCTGCCCTGGTTTGGGTTGCATGGATGCACGACGTGCCAATCCTTCTGGTCCACGGAGCCTCATCCAGAAGGCTCATCCCACCTCTCAGATCGCTGAATCACAGATCCAGCTGCTTCTGGTCTGAGGGTTTCCTTAACATCCTTATCACACCCTAGACATAGGTTGCATGAAACTTGCCTTACAGAAGAGGTGGGGCATGCCAATTCCCATTGAGCCCAGAACTAGAGGACCTAGGGAGACACAATGTAGGAAAGTGTTAATACATTCCCCCTGGCTCTGGTCCTCGCTGCTGAGAGGTAGTCTTCGTTGATCACTGACATGTCAGACACTGTGCTAAATGCTTTACAATATTATTCTGAGATAGTCATTAGTACCCCACTGCCCCATTATACAGAGGAGAACACTGAGGCTAGGAGAGGTTAAATAACTTGCCTAACAGCACACACTAGTGACAGACCCAGGACTTAAAGGCAGACAATTTGTCTCTGAAGACTTATACCTAAGCCCTAACAGTGTACTTACAGTGTAGGAACAGTCCCTATTCCCAGTATGGCTTTAGTTCATTATTCAGGTTTGCTGATTTCTTCCAGGGCTGTAGAATCCTCTCCCCTACGTCCTGCCCCCACCTTCATGCAACAGCTTTTCTGAACAAAGGCATCCATCTTCATTGCTGAATGGGAAGGCCATGGTAGGTATTCAACAGACACATGTTGAATGAATGCAAGTCTGCATGTTTTCTGTGGGGGCACCAAAGAGTCTTTACCCAGTTGGAAGCTCACAAGTGAGGCATGGGTTCCTCTCAATGTGCAGATAAAACCCCTGAGCAGGACAGAAAACCACTTTGAGGGCTCATTGCTCTCCACTGAGTTGAAGTAGCCAGGTTTCATGTCTCTAGGAGCCAGTTCATTTTATGAAATTGTATGTATAAGTAAGGAATGTTTAGGAAGGAAGATGATGAGAAATGCCATTCTTCTCCCTGGTGTGGTGAATCATTTTTTCTTTTTATTATTGAACTATAGTTGACCTACAATATTATGTTAGTTCAGGTGTACTGCATAGTATTTGCATACATTATAAACTAATCAGCATCATAAATCTAGTAACCATCTTTCCCCATAAAAAGTTATTACAACACCATTGACCATATTCCTTATGCTGTGTATTACATCCCTGTGGCTTCTTTTATAACTTGATGTTTGTACTTTTACCTGTTTCACCCACCCTCTGAATCCCTTCCCCTCTGGCAAGCCCCCTTCTGTTCTCTGTATTTATGGGTCTGTTTTCATTTTGTTTCATTTGCTTGTTTGTTTTATTTTTTAGATTCCGTTCCAAGTGAGATCATACAATATTTGTCTTTCTCTGTCTGGCTTATTTCACTTAGCATAATATCCTCTAGATCCATCCACGTTGTCGCAAATGGCAAGATTTCATTTCCTTTTTCATGACTGAGTAGTATTCCATTGTATGTATATACCATATCTTCTTTATCTCTTAAAGTATCTTCCTTTCTCTTTTTTGACCTCTCTGTTGTAGGTTTTTTGTTGGTGGTTACCTCGAGTTTTGTGTACAACAGCCTACGTATATATGTGATTATTTTAAGTTGATGGTCTCTTAAGTTTGAATGCATTCTGACAACCTTACATTTTTTACTCCCCACCTCTATTTAGTGCTTCTGATGTCATATTGTACATCTTTGTGTTTTCTGGATATAGATGATTTTACTCCCTTTGTCTTTTAGTCTTCCTACTACTTTTTTTTCTTTTTTTTTTTTAACTGTATGTTTGCTTTATCAGTGAGACTTCTTTCACAGCTTTTATATTTCCAGTTGTAGGCTTCTTTTCTGCTTAAAGAAGTTCCTTTAACATTTTTTGTAAATTCAGTTTTGGGGTGCTGAACTCTTTTAGCTTGTTTCTCTGTTAAACTCTTTATTTCTCCTTCAAATCTGAATGATAACCATACTGGGTAGAGTATTCTTGATTGTAGGGTTTTATTTTTTTCCCCCTTTCATCACTTTGAATATATCATGTCACTCTCTCCTTGCCTGCAAAGTTTCTGCTGAGAAGTCATGTGATAGTCTTAGGGGGGTTCCCTTGTCCATAACTCATTGCATTTCTCTTGCTGCTTTAGAGATTCTCTCTTTGTCTTTATTTTTTGTCATTTTAATGTTAATGTATCTTGATGTGGACCTCCTTGGTTTATCTTGTTTGGGAATCTCTGTGCTTCCTGGACTTAGGTGTTTATTTCTACAGGTTAGAAATTTTTTCAGCCATTGTTTCTCCAGATAAGTTCTCTGCCTCTTTCTCTTTCCTTTCTCCTTCTGGGAATATAATATAATGTGAGTGTTAGTATGCTTGATGTTGCTCCAGAAGTCTCTTAAAGTATCCTCATTAAAAAAATTTTTTTCTCTTTTCTGAAAAAAATTTTTTTCACGTTGAGTGATTTCCGCTACTTTGTCTTCCAGTTTGTTGAACAGCTTTATGATCATTATCTTGAACCCTTAATGGGTATGTTGCTTATCTCCATTTTGTTTAATTTTTTTTTAAGGTCTTAGTTTATTTATTTTATTTTTAAATTTTATTTTATTGAGTTATCGTCAGTTTACAACGTTGTGTCAATTTCTAGCATAGAGCACAATTTTTCAGTTATGCATGAACATACACATATTCATTGTCACATTCTTTTTCACCTTGAGCTCCTCGTTTAATTCTTTTTCCGAGGTTTTGTTTCTTTGTCTCGCCCAATTCTCTGTGTTTATTTCTACATATCAGGTTAGCCGGTTATGTTTTCCAGTTTTGGAGAGGTGCCTTTAAGTAGGAGACATCCTATGGGGCTCAGGAGTACGCTCCTCTCTGGCCGCCAAATTGTATGCTGTAGGATGCTCCCTGTGTGGGCTGCAGGCCCCTTCTGTGGAGGCAGGGCTGGGAACCATGGGCACACCAGTAGGTGGGGCTTGCTACACACCTGCTTGGCAGTGAGACTGTGCCTCGTGTGATGGCTGCAGGCCTGCTGGAGGGTGCAATGGACTTCCCATGTAGTTGGCTGTGTGGCCCAGGGGACATAGGGCTTTTGGTGACCTGATGGTAAGCAAGGCTGTGTCTGCACATGGCTGTCTGCTTGACTTGGGTGGGGTGGGGGTGGGGGGCTCTGGTGCTGGCCCATTGGAGAATGGGTTTGGGCTCCCTGGCCTGTGTGGCCCAGGGGGGCTTGGGCCTTGTGCAGCCTGCTGATGGGCAGGTAAGCCCCTGGAGCTTGAGGGAGGTGCTTACCAGTGATGATTTTATTGTAGTAGGGTGAGCTCCCCAAAATACCTGCTGCCTCCCCAGAAACCTCTCCAAGGTCAGCAAGTGGGTCTGGCCCAGGCTCCTTTCAAAGCATTGCCTCTGTCCTGGGACCTGGAGTATGTGAGAATTTGCACGTGATCTTTAAGAGCGGAGTCTCTGTTTCCTGTGGCTCTCTGACTCTCCCAAACACACGCCCCACTGGTTTTCAAAGCCTTATCTCCCCAGTGCAGGACCCCTGGGCTGAGGAGTCTGATGTGGGGCGCTGACCCCTTGCTTTTTGGGCAGAACCTCTACATTGTGATGTTCCTCCCATTTGTGGGTCACTGACCCAGGGGTGTGGGTCCTGACAATGCACGTCTCTATCCCTCCTACTCATCTTGATGTGGTACCTTCTTTATATCTTCAGTTGTGGAAAATTGTTCTGCTAGTCATCAGGGTGTTCTCCCTGATAGCTGCTCTGTACCTAGTGTAATTTGGGTGTGTCTTTGGGAGGAGGTGAGTTCAGGGTCTTCCTCCGGCATCTTTGAAAACAACCTGGGGTACATTCTTCAGAGCAGAGGTTCCCTCCAACCTCTTATCTTTGCTGCATTGAGATCATGGGAATTTTTAGCCAAAAGCTAGAAGCCAAGGTAGCCATAGCCTTCGGTTAGCACCCGACTGCCCATTCCAGGATTGCATCACAACAACCTGTAACCCCCGAAGGTCCCTCTACCAGTCAGCTGCCCATCACGCTTGCTCCCCCTTCAGATCTCTGGAAAAAGCAACTTCTTATCCAAAGGGGAAACTCTTGTTCTTGATACAGAGTCCTTCCTGAATCCTGTGAGAAGGGAGTCTTTATTTTTTTTTTTTTTTAAAGATTCCGTTTCCTTGGCGTTCACACATATGACTTTTCCTATTTGAATTTTAACAACATCCTACTCACAGGCAGGTAGGGAAAAGCCCATAATCTGATCCTGTCTCAGAGGCACGGGGCTCAGCATGTGATCAGAGAGAAATGTAAGTGGATTAGTGACCATCGTTGTTTCCATGGTTACCAGACCCTACTGTTGGGAAAGGTTCACTGCTCCTCATCCTGTGGCACCTAACGCTTTGTTAGTACAATCATTCCTCCGTGTATGCAGAGGATTGGCTCCAGGAAACCCCACAGATATCAAAATCCATGAATGGTCAAGTCCCCTACAGTTGGCCCTCTTTATCTGTGGGCTCTGTATCTCGTAAACGGAGGGCTGATTGTATTTAATCAATCAGCTAACACCTACAGGATACACTGTATCAGCTTTCCGCATAATATACTCAAAATTCTCCAGTTATACTCCAGGGGTTTTTTTCAGAGCAGCTCTAAGGACTACAAAGACTTCCTAAAAGAATGCATTTGATGTGATCATTGTTCGCTAAGTATCTGGCATATTTCCTGTCGTGGAAGAAACACCCTCTTCCTCCTTCAGTAAAGAAGTAAGGTGAGCAGCCTCCTCTGCTCAGGGAGTGAGGAATAGCTTATTTGCTCAGGATCGCCGTTTCCTTGCTCTTATCACAGGACGGCAATCTCCTGCCTGTGGTTTTTGTGACCACTGATGATGGCACAGTAAGGGGTATGATTGAGAATCTAGGCCTTCAAATTAGACAGACCTGGCTTGAAATCCTGGCTCAAATCCTGCATTTCCCACTGACTCACTCTCTGAACCTGACAAGCTCCTGGATAGATCTGTGCCTTAGTTTGCTCAGCTGTGGAATGGGAAGAGTAATTAATGCCTACCTCTCAGGGTGGAGTAAAGAGTGAGACATGTCATAACTGGGACATTGTGCTGTACACCAGAAACTGATGCATTGTGACTGACTATACTTCAATTAAAAACAAAAAAGAGTGAGATATGTCAAGCCCAGTGGGGGTGCATGGTCAGCAGTCACACATGCTAGCACTCATTTTGTGGTTTTTACATTGGGTGGGTATGGGGAGAGGTGCAGAGTGCAAATGACAGAATCCCAAAGGAAATCTTCAGTTGGTATAATTAATGAAAATGCAAGTTCAATATTTGACCAGAGATAAGAAATTTATGGGCATGAATACTGCAGCTCTGATCACATAACCTACGTATGTTGTAGGAGGCAGCATTTCTTTTACTTAAAGCCCTATGTGCTCAATTTGCATTCAGAGACAGGTTGTGAAATCATCCAGACCTACTGCAAACAAGAAATCGAGATGCCAGCAAGGCCAGTGTTTTTGTGAGAATGTTAGGCTATTAATCATAAAATAGCAAAACAGAGCACTTTTATTTATAGCAAGCTGTTGCTAAGCAGATAATAAAGACCCCTTTCAGAGCTCTCATTTTTTTCTCCACCTGGCTTGTACAATGGTTTTTCACGTGAAATAAAAACCCCATATGTGCATGGGGCCTGAGTATTTGTGGTTTTCAGACCACGACCCTTGGCATCAACCAGACCCTGCAGAACAGAGCACGAGCCATGGAGAAACCCTGTGAGGAGAGGCCAGGCTGCAGGCGACCCCCTTTAACAGTGGCTGGGTATGTGAAGTCCCTTCAGGTTGGAAATGAGTGAGCGGTGGGGAAAGCCCAGGTGAGCGCCTGCAGCTTCCTCTGCTGGATGACTGAGAGGTCCCAGGTCTCCTCCTGCTGGGCTGGGTGGGGCTCGTGGTCATCATTCAATCAGACTTGCCTTTCCTGGCCCCTCTAGAGTTGGATGCTGACTCCTCCCAAGAAATGTGTGGGGAGCTGCCAGTTCATGAGAGCTCAGTTTTTTGCAGTCCCTGCTACAATGATCTCCAAGCTTTTTGAAGTCCAAGGTCGAAGCTTTTTGAAGTCCAAGTTCAGAGCTTTTGCAGTTTCTGGATAAAGCAGGCACTTAAAGATTTGCAGAATTCAGGAATGACTTTATGCATGTCTCTAAATCTGTCCTCTAGCAAATAGAAGATATGGTAGGCTGAAAAATTGGCCCCCAAAGATATCCACATCTTAATCCTTGAAATTTGTACATATTAGCTTTTTGGGGAAAGGGTCTTTGGAGATGTGATTAAGTTAAGGATCCTGAGATGGGAAGATGATTGCAGACTACGAGGAGGACCCCAAGTTCAGTTACATGTGTTTATATAAGAGGGAAGCATAGGACGATTTAACTACAAACAGAAGAGGAGAAAGTGACGTGGAAAGGGAGGCAGGCATTGGGGTAATGCAGTCACAGCCTAAATGTCCACCTAAAGATGACTGTAGAAAGAAAATGTGACACACACACACACACACACACACACACACACACAGGAATATTACTCAGCCATTAAAAAGAATGAAGAATGCCATCTGCAGCAGCATGAATGGACCTACAGATTATTATATTGAGTGAAGTAAGTCAGACAGAGAAAGACAAATATCATGTGATATCACTTACATGTAGAATCTAAAAAAAAATAATAATACAAATTCTACTTATATATGAAAAACAGACTCATGGACATAGAAAACAAACTATGGTTACCAAAGGGAAAGGGTGAGGAAGGATATGTTAAGGGTTGGGATTAACAGACACACACTACTGTGTATAAAATAAACAACAAGGACATACTGTAGAGCACAGGAAATTACATTCAATTTCTTGTAATAAATTATAATTGAAAAGAATCTGAAAAGAAAAAATATATGTATTTTTTATGTTTATATATAACTGAATCACTTTGCTGTATACCTGAAACTAACATTGTAAATTGACTACAATTGACTTCAATAAAAAAAATTTAAATATATATATATATATATATATATAATATATATATATATATATATATAAGTGTGCCCTCTACCCTATTTCCCTGGCGTCCGTCCTCTAGCTGCACTTGCATCTTCTTTAAATTAATATGAATAGGAGCATATTTACATCCAGTCATCTTGACGCAAAACTGATCATTCATTCACACCACACAGCTCCTTTGGTTCAGTTAAAACTTTATTTTGGGAAATCTTCCCATACATGTATGTAGATATTGCCTCATTCTTTTTAAAAAAATTGTGTAAAAATTTCATTGTATGGATATATTACAACTTGTTTAATTGGTCCAAAATGGTGAATTATTAAGGTAACTGAATATGCTTTTGTTTTGACAAGGACAGGATGACTTTAAACTGTACCTCTAAGAGCACAGAATTTTTTTCTTTCCCTAGATTATAGCCAACGATTGTGATCGCCTTCAAAGGCAGCATGGTTAATGGAGAGGTTGGGTCCTGCCCAGTAACTGTGGGATTGGGGAGCAGTCTGGGAGGTGCCTTCTCTTTTTGCTCCTGGACTCTCGTGCCAGGGACAAGCATCAAGGTTGTTTGTTCATTCATCCCTTTGTTCAACCAGCGAGTTTCAGAGCCACCGATGTTCCCAGAGCTGTGCCAATATTCTGCAGGTGCCAAAGGTGAGCATTGCAAAGCAGCTTGCCTCCCAGGAGCTCGCGGCCGAGCAGTGCGCTGCTGATAACCCCTCGCCAGACAGAGTGGTGTCTGTGGGCAGGCGCTGCTCTAGTATACTCTGCTTCCACTGCTTCAGCCAGCGCTTCTGTTACTGTTATCCCCTGCTTCAGGTAAGAAACCTGGAGCAGAGAGTGAGAAAGCCCAAGTCACCTACTAGAGGTCTCAGTGCTAGGAAGTGGCCAAGCCAGCGTTTAACCTCAGTTGGAGGACACCTGAGCCACCCACACTCTCAACTCATAGAGACAAACACTTTGACATCTATTGGTGCATTACAACCGCCCCCAAACTCAGGAGCTAAAACCCACAGCAGTGGTGCTTTTGCTCCTGATCCTGCAATTTGGACAGTCCCTGGTGAGGACCGCTCACCTCTTCCCCTTGTAGTGAGCATCTGCTTGGGCTGGACTGTCCAAAATGGATTTTTAACCCATGTGTGTCTGGAGCCTCAGCTGGGTGTTTGGAACATGGGGCCTGGCTGGCCATTTCTCCATGTGGCCCCATCAACATAAATAATCAATAAACAATCAAGAAGAAGGAGAGGAAAGAGTTTTATTTGAGCCAAACTGAAGATGAGCCAGGAAGCCTGCATCCCAGATGACTCCGAGCTGAGGTGCTGCTCCAGAGAAGCATGGTTTCCAGCACAGTTTTAAATCTTGTCAGAGCAAAGAAACATGAACAAGTCAGGGATACATTCCTTTCAAAAACAAACAATGAACAAACAGCCCAGCACATACACGTACAATATGTGCAGGACGGCCTTGGCACATGGGACTGGTCTTGTCATCCAAGGAGGACCAGCACTGGTGTCCTGGGAAGAGAAGCATTTAATCTTTATTTTTTAACATGGACATCCTTTACTTCTGGTCAGTGTGCCCTTTTCTTTAATAATGAAAACAGATGTACGATGTATGCTTGTTAGGCCACAAACAGGCTGTTCTAGTTAGCATCAAGTTCAAGTTAACTCATGTACAAGCCAGAATGGCTTCCCTATGTCTCCAGATGTGAAAATTGCTTTTATCAGTGCCTTCACATGACAAGTTGGCTTCCTCACAGTACAGTGGTCTCAGGCTCGTTGGCCGCCTCCCATAGCAGCTGACTTCTCTCAGAGCAGAAAAGCAGAAGCTGCCATTCCCCGCCCCCCCTTTTTTTTTTTTGCCATTCCCTCTTAATTCCGGGATTTGGAAATTTAAGAACATCATTTCCAGTGATTTCCTTGGTCAAAACGATTACAAGGCCGGGTAAGATTCAAAGGGGGATGAAGAGGGAAAAAAAAAAAAAAAAAACTCTGTCTCTCACTGAGCGAAATTCAAGGCCACACTGCAAAAGAGCATGTAAGATGGGAGCTATTATCATGGAAACCTCTGGAAACACAGTCCACCAGAGGCGATTAGCCATGTCCATAGACAGGAGAAGAGAGGAGTAAATGCTCAAAAAGGGTAGAGTTGGGGAAATTGACAGATGACTTCCAGCGTGCCGAGTCAGAGACAGAGACCCACGGAGGGCACATTTAAATTGGTTTGGTGGGTAGGCAGCATCAGACAGGTGCACGTGAGAAGAAAGAGGTCCCCAGAGCACAGTGTGAGCAAAGGCCAGAGGTGGGAGGGTGGTGTGTGCATGAGTGTGCGTGTGTGCTCACAGGAACCCTGTGCCACCGTGTTTGAGCATGGGGCACGGGGAGGGGGGTTGTGGGAGATGGACCAAGGAAGGCAGGGGGCGGTGCCAAGCCAGCAGGGTACTGCTTTTTAAAGGAGCAAGGAGTATGGAGACAGGAGTAAGTCACCGAAAGGGTTACTTTGGCAAAGCAATGAACAGACTGAAGAGAAGAAAGCAATTAGGAGGCCAAAGTTAGCAGCCTTGATGTCCAGGGAGAGATAATGGGCATAACTGGTCATCATCAAAAGTGCCAGAAGAAAGGCAGGCTTGAAGATTTGTTTTTAATTGCAGTATAGTTGATTTACAATATTATCTGGCTTCAAGTGTACAACACAGTGATTCAATATTTTTATAGATTATCCTCCATTTAAAGTTATTATAAAATATTTTCTATAGTCCTTGTACTGTGCAATATACCCTTGCAGCTTATTTTTTAAATGTTTTTCAAATTTTATTTTATTATCATTTATTTTTAAGGAGGGGAGGTAATTAAGTTTGTTTATTTATTTTTTGATGGGCGTACTGGGGATTGAACCCAGGACCTCCTGCATGCTAAGCACACACTCTACCACTAGGCTGTCCCCTCCCCTCTTGTAGCTTATTTATTTCATATACAGTAGTTTGTACCTAATAATCCCTCACTCCTACCTTGCCCCTCCCCTCTTCCTTCCTCCCAGTGGTAACCACTAGTTGTTCTGGATACCTGGAAGATAGTTTAAAGCGTGTGTGCGTGTGTGTGTGTGTGTGTGTGTGTGTGTGTGTGTGTGTGTGTATTTCGATCAAAAGATCTAGTGAGAAGAGGGTTGAAGAGCTGTAGGGTCTATTTTTAAGCACAAGATCAAAGGTGGAGCAGAGATCCTGATGAGACCAGCTTTCTCTGGCATCAGAAGAAAAGGCCCAGATGAGCGGCCAGGAGTGGCAAACACAAGTGGAGGAGGCAGGACTCGCCCCTCTTCCTCCAAGGGCGCTGGGAAGGCTTCCTCTTCGAGGGCTGCCCTTGGCCTGGAGATGAGCTCTGACTGGGCTCCTCCCCTGCCCCGGCCAACCCAGCGCCCTCCCGAGGCCCCTCCCAGCCCCGTGTCCGTGCTGCCCCTGTCACGTGGGCACAGCTGCGGGGGCGGCGTCCCAGTAGTGATGGGAAGGTGATGCCAATGAGCAGATGGGGTGTGGCTGGGGTTGTGGAGAGCAGAGCCTGCCCTGGTGGTGGTTGTTGAGCAGGGCCTCCTTTTTTGTTCTGTGGTCATCACAGCCCTGACAGGGGCTGGGTCTGCTCCCCTGTTGCTGGAGTCTAGGCTTCTAGACCCGTTTCTGAGCTGTGGTGTGTGGTCAGCGGGGTTGGAACGCTTCAGCTGGGAAGAAGGGTAGGCAGGAGATGTGCACTGGGAGGTGCCCTCTGTGGTGTCGTCTGTCACTGGTCATGCGGCTTACAGAGTATTCTTTGAGGCTGCCTTTGTCCCCACCTTTGCTATAGGAATGTCAGCCATCTGCTCTGGTGTCCCCCAGGTTCTGGGCCCCCGGAACCCCCAGTGCAGATCTCCCAACATCAGATGCTAGGACCTACTGTAGTAAGTGTGTAGTCATGTACCTGGATCCGTGGTGTGCCACGGGGTCAGCAGAGACCCCAGCCCTGCCTCTGTGCATGCTGACCTGTTTTGAATGCCCGCACTCACCCCTGCCGTGCGCCAGATCGCCGTTCACTGCTTATTCATCCCAGAGGCACAGGTGCACAAAGGCACCAGCTGAGCAAACCCACCCTCTCTGCTTGGGGCTAGAAACACATCTCAGCCCCGTCTGTGAAGCTGCAGGGCCCCTGGGTGTGGATTCAGCTTTCATCCGGCTTCAGGTTTTTGAAGGCACAGCCTCCTTCCTGCTTAAGTCCTTTTCTCCCAGACTCCAGAAGACATAAGCCATCCATGTGCTCACCTTGGTGCCAAGCACTTGGCAAAGGATGGAGAAGATGAAGCCTCTTACTGCCACCATGTGATAGAAACATCTCAGCATCCTCACAGGAAGGCTCTTCCTCTCTTCTCTCCCTTCAGCTGCAGTCATCCCTAGCCAACAGAAAGGATTCCTACTAGCAGAACTGGTTTCAGAATCACTTAGTAAATTCAGCTTCAGCACTATAGCACCTCAGCCTAGGTTGTGAGGGTATTTGCCATCCATTCTATTTTCTTCAGATGAAACAAAGACAAAAGCAGTTCTAGTTTAAACCATGTTACAGAAGCATGTTTATCTCTATCCATTATTTAAAATTTTACTCAATCAAGATTATATCAGATATTGCTGGCCTTGTGCCAGTGGAATTCGCATCTGGAAAGCCCCACCCAGCATCCCCTTCGCCCCTAACCCAGCTGCCTTTTCTGTTGTCCTCATTGCTCAGGACTGTGTCCTTCCCATCTCTTGTCGTGTTTCCATCATTTCTGACTTCGCACCATGTTGGCTGTGGTGCTCTCTCTCAGCAGGTATACAGAGGTTTCCTACGTCACACAACTTGCTGAGGTTTTCTTTGCAGTCACACAAAGTGCAATGTTTGAGTGGTGGTGATGGTGGAAATGGTAGCACTGGTGGCGGAGAGGTGGGTGGAAGTGGTGGCGTTTGAAGTGTTGGTGGTGGTAGAGGTGGGGGAGGTGGGGGAGGTGAAAGACAGAGGTAGAGGTAGAGGCGATGATGGTGGTGGAGGTGGAGATGGTACAGGTGGAGGTGGTGGTGGCGGTGTTGGTGGAAGTCAAGACGGTGGAGGTGGTGGTGGAGGTGGCGTTTGCTTTTTTTTTAACTGGTGAACTTTTTATTAAATCCACAAAAGTAAAAACCATACTGTGAGGGGCTAGGATGTGGACCACCAAGGAGTGGGAGCCAGGTCACCAGAGGGAGGAGGAGGAACAGGAGAGGGAGAGGGGGTGACGGGATAGGAGGGAGGTGACAGGGCCAGCGGAGATGGAGGTCAAAGTGATGGTGGTGTTGAAAGCGTGGCTTCTGCAGAATAAACACGAAGCAACCCTGAAGGGATCCTCTATGCTCCAGGGAATGGATTTCCACGGAACGCGGTCTCCGCTGAGTTTGATCTCACGGTAAAACAATTACGAACTGTAGTAGGAAATGAATTATAAGAAGGAGAGTCAGCAGACACATGAATGGGAGAATTTGCATCGCAATACCCAGATTTAAGTAAAAGAGACCTGGGAAGGAGAGACTTGAGATCATGGAAAGAGAGAATGTTTTTAAAAGAATACACTTTGTCCTGAACAGAACAAATGAAAACAAATCCACACCTAGATATATCGTAATGAAATTTCCAAAATTACAAAGTAGAGACAAGCATGCAAGCCAGAGTGATACATGACAGATTGGTGAAAGGCAGCAGGTGGGCAGCTGGCTGGTGGCTTCTCAAGGACTGAGGCTCTTAGAAGATCAGCAACTGGGGTTTCAAGAAGAGAAACAGAATCCTACCTTACAGGTGCTGGGGAAAGCTGACTGCTGGGCACAAAAGGTATTTTCAGGCACAGACATTTTTCCAGTGTAAACACTCGCCAAGGTCTCCCCATTAATATAAAAAACAGCTATAGTTTGAACTTCAGCAAATAAAAAACAAATTAATCTGGAAGGGGAAGAGCGAACCACTGAACACAGTCATGAAGGAAGAACTCCACAAAACTCTGGAAAATCCAGAAATGTATTAATTTTAAATAATAACATGAACAACTGATCAGGGTAGATTTTTTTTGACAAGTGGTAGAACTAAAATATTGGGAAATGGTAAATATAGAAGACGACAGGGATTGATAGGGAACAAAGTCTGAGAGTCTTTATTCCATGGGACCAGAATAGAGATATCTATTAGCTTTCAGCTGTGGCAAACAATCATGTTAAGAAATTAGAAATAATCTCTCAAAGGATAGAAATGGGATACATAACTTCCAAACCAGCTGGAATAACATGGGAACAAAGAAAAGTCATTAATCAAATGGAAAGCAGGGAAAGAGGTGGGCAAGGGAGCCAAGAAGACGCTGGGAAGTAAACACAGAAGTGAGAGATGGCCATCACTCCAGGGGGGCAGTGGCAAGGCCAGGGGAAGGCCGTCTCCTGCGGCACCTGGGTTAGCCCCACTTCAGCATTACAGAGTGGTCCTGGAGCCTCACAGGGAGGGGCAGGGGACTGGGAGGAGAGGCCCGGGGGACACACCAATGAGCAGATTCATGGGTCCACTGTGATGGGGTTGATTCCTGCTTCCACTCAACAAAACTGCCTTTTCTTGTAGCTCTTAGTCCTAACCCGAAAATTGCTCTTTATTGTCTCTGGGCGTCTCTGCAGGGCCCTCAGGGTCCAGTCTGTTGCTGGGTCCACCATCAGCTCAGCCTGGTCTGACCTGAGAGAGCGTGGGATACGTTTTCCATTTTTCAGGGGAAACGAGCCACACATAGTATAAACTTACTGTCTATTCTCTGCTCATCTGTGCTCCAGGTGCTTCCTGGGGGTTGCACCACCCCTGGAGTTTCAGAAATAAATGTATGCTAAAGGTGGACAAAAAGCAAAGAGTGATAGGGTCTTTGGTGCCTGGGAGAGAAATGGATTCCTCTCTGCTCACATTTTCAAGTAGTTATAGAATTTAAAACCTGCTCTTTAAAACCCGTGAACTCTATAACCCGGATAAGGCCCAACCTGTTCTTATTTTAGGTTGCTATTTGAAATCTGTTCCATTAAAGGATAAAGCTTTTGCTTCCTCGCTGGGTCCATTTCATCGTATCTGTTTGTTTCTTTCCTTTGCAAAGAGCCAAAGCAAAGGCAGGAATAAGCGCTCCTCTGCCTGACCCTCTTTTCTTGCATTGCAAAAGATCATTCTTACAAGCCTGGAGTGAGAAGAAAAGAAATCGGTCCTTCAGTGGAACTAGGCTGAGCTCCTGGGGAGAACCCCCTCCCCAGGCTGGATTTAAAGAGACCGTCTTGACAAACCTCTGTAGGATCTGACCGATCCACCGAAGTTACTAAGGGCACATAGTCTTGGGGGATTTGGTATTTATGCACTGGAGGGGGCTCTACATGCAGCCCCCTCCTTAAGCAAGTCCACATGAGCCCCGCTGGCCTTCCCCACGCACCTGCCTGACAGCAGGACTCAGCCATTGCCTCTTTCCCCACAGACGACCCACAAGCTTCTTCCCCATAAACCTTAAATGCCTTTCTTGCAAGCCCTTTTCCCTCCCTCCTTCCCTCCCTTCCTTCCTTTCCTTCTTTCTTTAAATTTTATTCTACTGCGGTAAGAACACTGAATATGGGATTTCCCTTTTAACACCTGTTCAGCTGTGCAACGCAGTGCCGCGGTCTCAGGTGTCACATGGTGCAGCCCGTCTCCAGAACCCATTCGTCCTTCTTGGCTGAAACTTTATGCCTCTTGGTTGGTGACTCCCCATTTTCCCCTAACCCCGGGTCCTGGCAGCCACCATCCCGCTCTCGGAAATCTATGAACTTGATTATTTCAGATCCCGCCTGTAAGCAGAACATGCAGCATTTTTCCATCCGTAACTGGCTTGTTTCACTGAGCGTAATGTCCTCAGGGTTCATCCATGTGGTCACACACTGCAGAACTTCCTTGTCTTTTAAGGCTGGGTAATATTCCACGTATGTATAGACCACATTTTCTTTATCCACTCGTCTTATCGATGGACGTTTAAGCCATCTCCACACCGTGGCTGTTGCAGATAGCTCTGTAATGAACACGAGAGTGCGGGGATCTCTTCAAGATCCTGTGGAAACCAGTGTGGAGGGTCCTCAGAAGACTAAAAGTAGAACTACCATGTGATCCAGCAATCCCACTTCTGGGTATTTACCCTCTTCTGTTTCTGTATTAAACACGTATTTTTCAATTCATTTTAAAATTTTTATTTTATTATTTATTTATTTATTTGTTTATATTGAGTTATAGTCAGTTTACAATGTTGTGTCTGTTTCTGGTGTATAGCACAATTTTTCAGTCATACATAAATATGCATATATTCATTTTCATTTTCTTTTTCACCGTGAGCTACTATAAGATCTTGAATATATTTCCCTAAACTATACAGTATAAACTTGTTCATCTATTCTGTATATATCTGTCAGTATCTATGAATCTTGAACTCCCAGTCTGTCCCTTCCCAACCCCCTCTCCCTGGCAACCACAAGTTTGTATTCTATGTCTGTGAGTCTGTTTCTGTTCTATATTTAAATTCATTTGTCTTCTTCTAATTTTTTTTTAGATTCCACATATGAGTGATATCATATGGTATTTTTCTTTCTTTCTGGCTTACTTCACTTACAATGACATTCTCCAGGGACATCCATGTTGCTGCAAATGGCATTATGTTGTCAGATTTTACAGCTGAGTAGTATTCCATTGTATAAATATACCACAACTTCTTTATCCAGTCATCTGTCGATGGACATTTAGGTTGTTTCCATGTCTTGGCTATTGTAGATAGTGTGTATTAAGCACATTTTTAAAACCTCTTACCTTTTGTTAAAATTGAAGGATAATTGGTTTATAAGGTTGTGTTAATTTCTGGTGTACAGCATAGTGATTCAGTTGTGTGTGTGTGTGTGTGTATATATATATATATTCTTTTTCACTATAGGTTACTACAAGGTATGGAATATAGTTCCCTGGGCTGTACAGTAAGACCTTGTTGTTCATCTATTTTGTATATAGCAGTTAGTATCTGCTAATCCTTAACTCTCAGTTTATTCCTGGATCGCCCCTTCCCCACCACTGGTAAACTTGAGTTTGTTTTTCTATGTCTGTGAGTCTGTTTCTGTAAAAATCTCTTCACTTTTTTTTCCCCATGAGAAATGCCATGTATTCTTTAAAAATTCTTGTTCAGTTTAGTATTATGACCATTTTCTGAGCTGCTACTAAGTGTCTTGACAAAGCAGCCTCAGCTGGGAGCTGGCGAAGAATGTAGGACCCGGCCAGACCACTGCGACCAAATCTGCATTTTCATGAGATCATTTTGAACCTTGGGTCATTTCATGGACTCTCCCTCTAAGAAAGCAATCCCCTAGATGGAGGGGTTGGCTGCTGCCCATTAAGCTACGACGATTTTCCCTGAGTCTTTGTTTTTAAAAGGAACTAGGAATTCCTGCACTTTTTTCTTTTTGCTTTGTGGTCTTGCTTTCAGCTGTTAGAAAGGAGCTGGCGGTAGGCACTTTGCTGGCATATTGGCCAATTAGTTCCCCATCCTCCACATTATGCCCCTAATTTCCCTAAGGCAATCATGCCATTAGCTTCAACACAGTCAACAAAAAAGCATGCCAGGCCACTGGATAGAAAGGATGAGCTGGAAACACCTCTCCACAGGGTTGTCTTCATTTTCCCACAGAAGACGGTGTCAACAATATTTACAAAGCTGGCTGTGCATTACAAAGTGCATCCACCGACTTGAGTCAGCAATATCCTTTTGTCCCTTTTGAAATCTACTGTGCAGTCTGAGCATGCTGTGTGCATGAGAGAGGAATTTTTTTCTTCTGGACTCGAGTGCTTAAAGAAAGTTGGCCAGCTTCATTGCTGGCAATAAAAGCATATCTTTCTCTATGTAGGTCTCAGATGATACAGTCCCCAATTCTCTCCGGATCACCAAAAATAGAACAGGACAAGCCAAGATAAGCAGATGTCTTACCCCCACATCCTAAACAAGGTATTTAAGCCCTGGAATTTAATAGCAAAGGGTGTGATGGCTGAAATATCACTCCTGTCAGAGTCTTTCTTCATAAAGCTGGACAGGGGGCAGGTACTGATTATTGCATTTGATTTATGCACAACTTAAATACTGGATTTTTAAAAAATTTAAATGTTTTCAATTAAATTATTTTGCAAGTGGGGAACTTATTATTGGAGAAATCTTATGATAAGATCTCTTTATAAAGCAATAAATCTTTTAGGTTTATTTGACTGTAAAATCAATATAATAGAATTACAGGAAGTGTCAAAAATGATCAAAGTTGATTACCTGCCATCTCCTAACTCGAATGTGACTCGTTTCCGTTATGCTTTTTTCTAGCTTTTGTGTATGACATATACATTCTACTTAGTTGAAACTACAGAATCCATGAGCATCAGATTTTTTCCCCTCACTCTACTTCATTGTATCTTAAATAACAGTCACTTTTTTATTACTGTACATTGAACTTGTTTCTAGTTTGTTGCTGTGGTAGTGTTCAAGCAGGCAGATAGCTAGATATGAACAGAGAAAGGGGGACACAGACCAAAAGGCAGGAATTGGGCAGAAAGGAGGGGCACAGGCCAAATGCAGGAAACCCTACATCATGTCAGCACCAGGGGTCCCTGGACAGAGAAAGAAAAGCAGGAACCTTTGGGCTGATAAGGGGTCATACCTTTTGGCCTGGAGACCCACAAAGGAGGGTCAGAAAAGGCAGGAATTTCCAGTGGCCGAATGTAACCTTTTGCTCATTATGACCTCATTTCAATACAATTAGCCTTGCAGATCAGAAGTACCCATCATGCACCGATGCCGTGACACTTCGGATTCAGACTAAATAAGGACAAAAACCCCTCCTCCCTTTGGGAAGGTGGAGTTGGGATGATAATCAGGGAATATGACCCCAAACCCATCCCTCCCCAATGAATATTCCGCCCATTCATTTTTACACCCATGTAACCAACTTGCAAAGAGACTCAGGGCAGCCACTCACCTGAGCCTGCCCGCTTTCCCCTTGAGAGCGTCCCATCCATCCTTTAGTAAATCCTCACTTTACTTTTTTTAACCTCTACATCTTCTCTGAATTCTTTCTGGGACGGGACAGGAACCTGGGACACCAGTTGCACCCACCGGCAACAGTAGTAGATGTGATGGATGTTTCGAGCCTCTCCCTCCACCCCTAATTTCACACCTGTAATTAGTTCACAGCCGCAGCAATAAAGTCAGCGTGGTCATTATATGAGCACACTGAGATCGCTCAGTGGGACACCAGGATGATAACTTGGAAAAACTCGACTGCAAATGAAAAGACCTCCCCTAGCCTCTTTAAGTCTTCTGCAGAATAATTTTCTTAATAAATTCCCAGGAGCAGTATGCTCGGCCAGAAAATCCTTTTATTATTACCAATGTATCTGATGTTTTATGTGATTTTTAAATTTTTTTTTTAATATTTTGAATTTGTTTCAATGAGGCAACTGGCTGTGGCATAACATTTCCTAGCTCCTGTTCCCCTGGTTCATAAGAATGGCCTCTTTGTGAACCTTTCCGTTTGGTGTCTTCTACATGGATTCATGTGCATGAATCAGGTAATTTCTACGGAGCAGGGTTTTCAGAAACCAATGTGGTGAACGCAGCACACATACTGTTAGAAGAGACACCTTTCTTTGGCAAATTGAGGTGTAAGTGCTGAGTCTCTGCCCTGTAAGATCCCAAAGCAGAAAATAAATACCCATATTCTTGGATCTGCCATTAGCAGTGTAAACTGAAAGAAAATGCACAACCTAAAAGCTGACGGACATTTGGCGGACATTTCTGAGGACTGAATCCCTTTGAGCCCTGGACGGCGACCTCCCAGATCGCTCTGAGGGACTGCTCCAAAGAGGTAGGGGCGGAGCCAGGATATGTAGGAGCTTTACAGCAAAGACCAGGTAGTCGGAATGTTAATGAGTACTGTTAAAGAAAGCCAGGCATCTCTAGTTAAAGAATTTAGCGCTTTTCTAGGTATAGGAAGGAGCAAACATCTGGGCTCACTGAATTCATTCCTTTGACAAGCACCTGGCTATCTAGGGCCAGTGTCCTGTCCTTTCTTATTCCAAGTCCCCTCAGAGGGCACCACTGTGAGTGGCTGCAGAGGCCGGGCTGCAGGCTTGTCTTCACTGCGGCGGATGGCAGCAGCTGCTGATGACTTGATGACTTGAGCATTCTGTGTTTACTGATATGTCTCGCAATATTTTCCGTTCACAGGAGTTAGTGTCTGTGGGGCATTTCAACCTTACTTCTGTCAACTGAAATAAAATGCATGACCTGAAAGTTGAGAGTTATGTTTTATTTGGTGGACTTTCTGAGGACTCAAACCCAGGAGGCGGCCTCTCAGATCGCTCTAAGAGACTGTTCTGCCCACATAAGTGAGGAGCCAGGATGTATAGGAGTTTTTGCAACAAAGACCAGGTTGTCAGAACATCAAAAGATTACTGTTAATTAAAGAAAACCAGGCATCTCAAGTTAAGGAATTGAGCACTTTTCTATACATGGGAAGGCGCAAAGATCTGGGTTCACTGGCGACATTCCTTTGGGATGCACCTAGCTGTTTAGGGCCAGTGTCCTGTCTGCACATCCTGAGTTCCCTTCACTCACTGCTGGGGACGGCGATAGTGGCTGATGACTTGATGGCCACAGCATCCGTTGTTTACTGACATGGCCGGCAATAGGTTTCATTCACACGTCTTACAGAAGGTAGCCAATTACAAACAAAAAGACAACACTGTGGGTCTTCCTAGAAGGTAGGTACTTGCTGGAGGCTCTGAAGTGAGTCACCCACACTCTTCTGTCTGTCAGGCAGGTGAGTGACTCTCATCTAATTTGAATATTTGGGAAAACCAGCCATGCCTTCCTGGGACAGCCATATGCCTGAGCCTCAGGCCGTGAGACTTCTGAGGGGATGGGTCTGACTATCTTGCCTCTTTTCCTCATTAAGTAGTGGTGTGTGTGTGCGTGTGTGTGTGTGTGTGTGTGTGTGTGTGTGTGTGTGTGTTATCATGCACTTGGAGAAAAGCACACACAAAATAAATGTAGAATTCAGCACATATCTTCTAAAGAACACCTAAATCCAAAAACAGAATACTTGTGTTTCTGAAAGGACACTGTGTTCATTTTCTATTGCTGTTGTATCAAATGATCACAAGCTTAGTGACTTGAAACACTGCACATTTGTTATCTTACTGTTATAGAGGTCAGAGTTCCTAAAATCAAGGTGGCGGCAGAAGGGCCTTCCTTTCTGGAGGCTTCAGGGGAGAATCTGATTCCTTGCCTTTTCCAACTTCTAGAGGCCACCTGCATTCCTTGGTCCATGGCCCGTTCCTTATCTTTAAGGCTGTTGCTATGGCCCGTCGAGTCTTTCTCACAGGGCATCACTCTGACCTTGCTCTTGTCACCCTCTCTGATTCTGACTTTCCTGCCTCCCTTCCCTTTTAAGGACCCTCGTGATTGTATCAGGCCTCTGGGATAATTCAGGACAATCTCCTAGGCTCAAGCTCCTTAACCTTAATCTCACCTGCAATGTCTCCTTTGCCATGTTTATAGAATTACAGGTTTTGGAACATTAGTGCTTGGACATCGTTAGGGAGCCGTGGCTCTGTCCACTGCATTAACACTATCCTAACTTTCTGCATTATGATTTGTACTGCCTGAAGTTACACTGTTTGTTCTTTTTGTGTCTGTCTTTTTTTTCCCCTTCAACCTGGTGTGAGATTCATTATGTAACTCTAGTTTATTGATTCCTTACTATAATATTCTAGTCTTACCATATGATATCACTTGTATGTGAAATCTTTAAAAAAAATGACACAAATGAACTTATTTACAAAACAGACTCACAGACATAGAAAACAAACTTATGGTTACCAGGGGAGAAAGGGAAGGGGCAGAGGGATAAATTGGGAGCTCAAGATTTGCAGATACTAACTACTATATACAAATAGATAAACAGCAAGGTCCTACTATATAGCTTAGGGAATTATATTCAATATCTTGTACCCATAATGAAAAAGAATATGAAAATGAATATATATATATGTATAACTGAATCACTACGCTGTACACTATTAACTAACACAACCTTGTAAACCAACTGTACTTCAGTAAAAAAAATTCTATTCTGTGAATACACGAAAATTTGTGTATACACTGTAAGTGGATGGATATTTGGGTCCCCAGCTCTGTGCTTTTATAAGTGTTGAACATCCTTGAGCCTGTATCTTGATGTTTGTATGAGAGGCAACATTGGGTAAGAGAATGCACCACAACTGACGTGAACATACATCCTGATTTGCCTGAAACAGCCTTGACTTATGCCTGCTGTCCTGGTATCCTGTCTGGTTACAGCCTTCATTCACTCTCCAAAATATGGTCATCCTAGTCATAGTGAATGCTTATGTTCAATGTCAAGAAATTATTGATGCAAGATAGTTTCTAAACTGATGGTGATTTATGCTCCACATCCTCACCAACATTTATGATCGACCATCTTTTCCATGAATTTGCATTTCCCTGATTACTAATAAGGTTGAGAAACCTCTCATATATTTATTGTCCAATTGGAAGAATAAATCTTTTGGGAAATCCCTGTATGACTCACTTTCCCTTTTTTCAATGGACTCATCTATCTTGCTCTTATTGATTTGTTAGGAATGCTTTTGATATTCTGGGTATGAGTCTTTTGCTGTTTACATAAATTGCAAATATCTTCTCTCAGTCTCTGGCTTGCCTTTTCACTTTTAATTTGAATGTAGTTTGAAGTATCAATCTTTGCCTGTATAATTAGCCCTTTTGGTGTTCCATTTAGAAAATCTTTCCCTGCCCCCAGGGTCATAAAAATATCTTCCTTTATTACTTTCCTGATGATTTATTGTTTTGCCTTTTTTATTTAGACCTATGATATACTGAAACTTGATTTTTGTGTAAGGGGGGTTCAGCTTTAATTTTATTCTTCAAAAAGACTCAGCATCATTTATCTAAAGTACTATCTTATTTTTCACTGTTTGCTCTACCAGGCTTTCAAAAATCAAGTGTTAAAAATATGCGTTGGTTTGTTTCTGCACTTTCTATTCTGCTTCATTAGTCCAGTTGTCTGTTTTTGTAACAGTATCACTCTGTCTTAACTACTGCAGTTTTATAATAAATTTTGAAATGTAGAAGAGGAAATCGTCCCCCATTGTTTTGTTTTAAGGGTGTTCTAACTATGCTTGGCTCTTTGCATCTCCATTTAGATTTCAAATTATATTATTAATGACCTTCAAAAGCTTTGCTGAAGTTGCATAAATCAGCTTAGAAAGATCTTACATTTTTAACAATATTGCATTTTTTTAATATGAGATTGTTTTTAAATAAAGAGAAAATGTCAATAATACCTAAAAATACTGCAATTCTACATTACTAAAAGAGACTCTGACTTGGTATTTGAAGTTGGGAAGTCTGGCTCAGGAGTTGCTCTCCTGAAGCATTTACCCAGCATTGCCTGTAAATTTTTTCTTAAACAAACTAAGATTTTTTTTTTTCTCAGTGAAAAGAGAATATGGAAGTAGGCAGCTGCTGGCAGTGGTCCAGAATTTCCAAGTCATAATTTATGTCTCTTTTGTTGTCTTAGTCTTTCTCTCATGGTCACAAGATGGCTGCCATGCTCCATGCATCTCAGATGCATGGCAGGCAGGACAAAGTAGGGGGAAGGGAGGCATCAGCAATGTCTCCTCTGTTACTAAGGATGCTTTTCCCCACCCACACCACCTCCAACAGGCAGACATGTCCCTCCATCAGAAAAGGTGCCCTTCTGTAGTAGTGGTAGATGAGGGAGACTGTAGGAGGGAGATGGTGCTGAGTGAACCTGTCCACAGAGTCAGTCTCAGCTTTCAAGACTTGGGCCCGGGCTACAGCAGGGAACCACCACAACACGCCACATTAGAATGGGCTGTAGTTAGAGATCACTGAAAAGTACCATTTTCTTTCATTCTTTTGGCAACTTTCTAGGGTCTCCTACTACAAGTGAAATATTTAAAGTTGCATCATTTTGTTTCTTGGTCTTTATTTAAATTAAACTTAATTTGGTCCATCAGAAATGTTACATTAGAAAAATTACTTCTGATATTCCAAAAGCAGAGAAATTTTTGTGTTTATCTCTGTGACTCCCCACAAAAAATAAAATCTACCCCTCCTAAACAGGAGATAATCAGTAAACATTTATTGTTTGAATTTATGTAAAAGTAGGGCAAGGAAATGGTACAGCTGATACTAAAATTGGGTAAAAATGGGCAATGGAAAGCATTAAATCGTCTCAATAAAGAGACAAAATGTGGATCAATTGCCTGAGCCTTAAAAACTTCCAAGATTAAAGTCTTTACAAAAGAATAAAATTTCTTTATGCTGGTCATTAGTGTAGCACCTCCCACCTTTTCTCCCCACCAGTCCCTTAACCAAGAATTTGGTCTTATGAGAAGCTGTGACCCAGTCAGCAGCAACTACTTCAAAGAACAAATTTTCTTCCCTCCACAGAGGAAGTATAAGGATGCAGGATTGCTGTGAGATTATTCACATGGGCTTTTCAACATACTTTTTACATCAATGTAGGGAGCACAAGAATAATGCAGATTGCATGTTGCACAAGGACAGTGAGCAGGAGTCTCTGCCTGGTGGTGACATGACGGCAGGGTGATAGCTCAAAGTCCTCTGAGCTTTTTCCATGAAGCAGGTAATTGATGGTGGTGGTTTTAAACCAAGCATGAGTTTGTGATGAGGGGAGAGAGTTGATCAATTTTAAAGAGGAAATGAAGGGAGGGAGGAAGGGAAGAAGGAAGGAAAGAAAGAAGGAAGGAAGGAAATGAAGGGGAAAAAAGGGGAAAAAGCATGGCTTAGAACTGAAGACCCTTGACTTCCTTTTCCACTTCCATCACTAATTGTACAAGCTTTAGTTAGACCGTTCCATCTCTCAATGCCTGAGTTGAAATGGAAGCAAGAGAGCATCTTTCTGAATTTATTCTAAGGGGACTGTGCTCTGAATTATTTGAAGGATAAGGCTGGATTGACTGACTGATTGACCACATATCCCTGCTTCTTTTGTCTCGTGCCCCTCTGGTTTAGCCAGATTCTCAGATCCTCTCCTTCTCTGCAGGCTGCTTTGCTGTATCAAAGGTGGCCTATTTTCAAGACCTGGGCTGTGTGCCAAGGTTTGGTGAATAACTCAAGAGGGAAGAGTCTCGTTCCTCCTCTCTGTTTCATCGGGGTCAGGCTGCAAATGGCATGTAAGGCAAAGAGGACACATTTATCCACTATATTGCTAGCCTGTGACATAGAGCTAACAAGGGAACCTGGTCCACTCAGAAGCCAACGGGACATTCCCATTACCCCAGTCATCACCGGCTTCTCCCTAAACCTCCTCTCCGAGTTTTTCTTTTCCCTTGGCCCCTCATCAGATTGCAGCTTCTCATCCTTCAAGCCATGTCTGTCCTGTTTGCACTCTCCTCTCCCCTTCTCCAGTTCAATGCCCCTCTCTTTCTCTGTCTCTGACCTTCTCTTCCTTCCCCTCTCTCCTTGTGGCCCTTCCCCTTGATTCTCTGCTCTCATTTTCTCTTTGATCTTTCTCTGGGTTTGTTCCTTAAGCTGCCAGTATCATTCATGGACCTTGAAGGAAATATGGACTCTCAGAATTATCAGGGAGCTCTGGAGACAGTCAGCCAGCCCCTGCCTGGTGCCTGGGGACAGGAACCAAAAGATCATGAAGCCCAGACCAGCGTCATGAAGAGAGGCCACTGGAAGGATCAGGATAGTAAGTCCAGGTTGTGATTGTGGCCATGCGTCTGTTTTATTAATTCCCTCACTCGGTATTGACTGAATCCCTCCTTCCAGACACTGCGCCACACACTGGAATAAAGAAATGAGGATGTTACTTCTTCCGGAAGGGCATTAAGTTTGTTCTTATGGCCCTTTTCCCCAGAATTGTCCAATTAATTTTCATGCTTTTTAAATAAAGAAGAGTAACAGGTGTGGGATGAAACACTGACACATACAGACATTAGATGATTCAGCAAATGCCCAGTGATTTGACCATTACCACAAGCAGTGAGGAAAGGTTGTAATCCAAAAAGCGTACAAGTATATTAGGATAGAGAAGGCCTGGCTCGGATCCCAGATGAATTAACATTCTTTCACAGGTGACCAGAGGTCACCTTCAGAAATGTACACAGAATTCTTTAAATGACATTTTCTATAATGTGGTAAGCCTTTCCATAAGTCATTAAATATACTCATATGATATAACCTTTATCCATCTTTTGAAAGAACTTTTGAGAAAAGGTCTGAAGTGGGCCTGAACTTGACTGGTCCTGCCATCCTTCTGGAGAAGGGAACTTGTGAACAGTTTAACCACTTTGTTAAGCCACTTAAATGATAAATATTGTAACTGTGTCAGGCACCTTCTACCTTTCCCAAGGAGCACGTGACATACCCCACTGTCAAGTCAATGCAATTTCCTGGCAAAACCAACACAGTGGTTCTATGCAGTTATACATTTTGGTTTAGGATCCATGGAATTACTGATTTTGTTGCAAAATTGTATCCCAATAAATCCCCTTCAACAATAATTTCCAGGTTTGAGATAGTGCAAAGGATTAAAACTTCTTTTAAATGTACATGCTTTTTGACAACGCGAACATGTTAAAATTTTAGGAGCTCTTTTTTGGAGGATTTCATGTTATTTATTTATTTATTTGTTTGTTTGTTTATTGAAGTATTTATTTATTTATTTATTGAAGTATTTATTGAAGTATTTATTGGAGTTGACAATGTTGTGTCGGCTACTGGTGTACAGCAAAGTGTTTCAGCCATGCATGTACATACATATATTCCTTTTCATATTGTTTTTCATTGTAGGTTACTACAGGATACTGAATATAGTTCCCTCTGTTATACAGTATAAATTCGTTGTTTATCCGTTTTATATACAGTAGTTAGTCTCTGCAAATCTCAAACTCCCAACTGATCCCTTCCCACCCCTTCCCCTCCTGGTAACCATAAGTTGTTTTCTATGTCTGTGAGTCACTTTTATAAGTACATTAATTTGTGTCTTTTTTTTTTAGATTCCGCATATGAGTGACATCATATGGTATTTTTCCTTCTCTTTCTGGAGTACTTCACTTAGAATGACGATCTCCAGGTCTTGATGGTTTCTGTCTCCTGAGGGCTTGTCACAGTGCCTGCCCATCTCAAGCAGGTGACTAATAGATGAGGATGGCTGACTCTACCTGGTCCATCGATTCACCAGATTGGGTTATTTCCCAGCAGTATTGATTAAACTCCCACCTGTGCACCACACATCTGATTTTCCAGAACTCACGATGCCCGGGCCAGTGAGCTGCTCTCCTCCGTGCCAGGTGTGCTGTTCCGTGCTTTCAGAGGACATCTGCACATGCATGTGATGCTCCTCCAGGAGAAAGAGGTGCCGAGAGGACAAGGTCGGATAAAGAGAATAATGAACAGCACGGTAAAAAACGCTGTTACGTCAGTGAATAAGGTATTAACCCTGTGCTGTAAAATTAAGTGCTATCTTTGAAAGTCTCCTAAGTCTCCTGTGACAAGCACATGGAAAATAGATCAGGAATAAGGAATTGAAAAGGATGTTGAAACAAATGCCAATGGGACCCAGTAGATGCAGAAATGGAAAGTAAAGCGGAGGACTTCAGGAAGGTAAGTCAGCAGAAAGGAATTAAAAGTGAGGAAAAGGAACTATAATGTCCTTAAATTAAAATGCTTTAATGAAAGGCTAAGCCCTGACAGAGGTGTTTCGATTACCCTGTGACTCTGATTATAGACCAACATAATGACCATGCTCTCACTGACACAGTTGGCTCAGCTTCGATGTAATATCTGTGGAATTCAAAACACTTTGTCAAGCACACGGAAAAGGAAGGCGGACACACTCTTCTTGTACTTTACTTGAACCCCATTATAGGAGGAGTGGGGAAGAAAGGAAGAGGAGAACAAAAAAACAAAAAAGACATTTAGCTGTTTTTTTTTTTTTCCATGTTGTCTCAATGTCTCATCTAATTCTCAGCCCAAACACACAAGCTAACTATTTTGTAGTTGGCATTATTGAGGTGTAATTGACTGATATTCAACGGCATAGGTTTAAATTGTACAACTTGATAAGGCTGATAAAATGATAATCTCAATCAAGATAATGAATATATCCATCCACAAAAACTTCATGTTTCTAGGTAATCCCTTTCTGGTCTCTTCTGGCAACCATTTCCTCCATCCCCAGGCCACCTCATTTCTTTTCATTACTGTAAAACTAATTTGTATTTTTTGGAATTTTACATAAATGACAACATATCTATTTTTTGGAGGGGGGACGGTCTGGCTTTTATAATCAGCATAATCATTTTGAGATTTACCCACCCGGCTGTGTGCATCCGTAGCTCACTTATGGTTATTGCAGAGTGATATTTTGTTGTAGGGATGCACCACAATTTTGTCTGTTCACCTCTTGGTGGACGTTCGGGTTGTTTCCAACTCAGAGCTATTACAAATAAGCTCCTGTGAGTGTTTGTGGGAGCTTATGCTTTCATTGCTCTTGGGTAAATACCTAGAAGCTGGATTGCTGGGCCAGATGGCTGGGGCATGGTGAAGTTTTTAAGAATTAACCAAAATGTTTTCCAAAGCGGTTGCTTCATGTACCATTCTCATCAGCAATGTAAGGAAGGTCCCAGTTGCTTCACAGCCTCCTCCACACTGGCTGTGATCAGGCCGCTCCGTTCTTGCTGCTCTGGCTGAGCATGTAGTACCAGCTCCTTGTGCTCTTTGTTTGCATTTCCCTGCGACTTGTGACGCTGGGGATCTTTTCATGTGCTTGCTGGGTGTTTGTGTGTCTCTGGTGGAGTGTTTGCTCAAATATTTTACTCATTTTTAACTGGGATGTTTGTCTTTTCTTATTCAGTTATGAGAGTTTACGTATTTTAAATTAAAGTTTTTTGTTAGATACAGGTTTTGCGAAGACTTGGATAAACTCCATTTTTAAACCCTATCATTGAAAAGCAAATTCTTTTAGAAATTTTGAATAAGAACAACTCATTGATTTTTTATAGTTTGGACTTTTGCATTATATCTAAAATCTTTCTCAAATCCACAGTCACTAAGATATTCTCTAAGTTTTTCTTCAAGAAGTGCTGTAGTTTGAGCTCTTACATTAGGTCTAACATCCATTTTTTAAATTTTTGTATCTGATGTGTTAAGTGCCAAGGTTCATTGCTTTATTCTGATGCCCATTTGTTCCAGCACCACTTGTTGGAAAGACTCTCTTTTCCCTATTGAATTACCTTTTTGGTCAATCCATCTCAATCCATGGATGACTTTCACTTTTTGAATGATGGAATAGATGCACTGTGCTGTGTTTCCCCTGTGAAGGACAGCTTAAAACTTGGGAAAGATGACCTGGTGGTTAGTGACCTGGGCTTTCTTTTTGCCTCAATATCCCAGACTGAAAACTGGAGAGGCTGGCATCCCTGAAATACTGATTGTTACAGAACAACAGCAAGCAAAAGGATTAGAAAAGGGACATCCCTGCCAGATGAAAACCTTTTAGAAAATAAACACTGTACTGCAGCTGTACACTGTAGGACCAGAGGTGAGGCCCACCCCTACCCTCACCAGCAAAGACAGAATGGAGAGTCCAGACTTCCCATTTGTGTTCCAACTCTTCTTCCTCTACCAGGGTGTTGTCAGAGGTGGCCAAGTAGGGAGCCAGCTCAGCACCCACTACTCCAGTTGGCGAACGCAGCTGGATACCATGTAGGGAGCCTAGCCTCCACCTCCATTCACTCTGCCCCGCCCCGTTGGTGTGGCATCAGGAACAGCCTAGATAAGAGCCAGAACTTTCACCACTATTTAAGTGGTGTTAAGGCCACATCCACACATGGTTTCAGTGGAGGCCATAAGAGGGGCATAACAAGATGTCCCGCTCCTTCCCAGCTAGGGATGTATTAGTGGAGTTCTGGTAGGCATCTGGTACTCCCACAAATTCCCCACATTAAGGAGAGCTATCTCCTCAGGTGTCAGTGGAGGCCAAGTAGTAAATCTGGATTTTTCTCACATCTGGCAGTAATGAGGTAGCAGCCACTCTTCCCCCGCTGGAGTGATGTCAAAGAAGCTAGTTAAAACAGAAAGTTCAAATAAGATCCACAGTTTTGTAACATAATAACCAAATTATCTAAGAACCAGGAACATTCCAAAAGCAGAATAAGGAGCAGACAGAAAAGAATGACAGAACAGAAGAAATTATCCAATATGAACAACATAGGCAAAATAGATTGAAAAAATGACAGAACAGAAGAAATCATCCAATATGAACAACATAGGCAAAATAGATTGAAAAAATGACAGAACAGGAGAAATTATCCAATATGAACAACATAGGCAAAATAGATTGAAAAAATAAAAAATATACAGAGCCTCAGGGACATGTGAGACTATAGGGGAAAAAAGCTTAATATTCATGTCATTTGAACCCCAGAAGAAGAAGATAATGTGGATGGCAATGAAAAACTATTGGAAGAATTCATGGCTGAAAAATTTCTAACCAGCAAAACCCATAAACACAGAGGTTCATAAAACTAAGAGAGACTCAAATAAGCTAAACTCAAATAAATCCACACCAAATCACAGCATAGTCGAAAAATAGAAACTGACATACAAGGGGAAAATCTTGACAGATCAGAGAGAAATGGTGCATACATGCAGGGGAAAAACAATTCAAATGACAGCAGACTTCTTTCAAGTGAGAAGCTATGGAGGCCACAGAGAAGTGGCACAACATTTTCCCAATGATGAAAGAAAAAAAATTGCAACCCAGAATTCTATATCCAGTGAAAATATTCTGAAAAAAAGGGAAAATCATTCTCATATGAATGAAAGAAGCCACCTCCATAACATAAAAGTGCAAAGTGAAGCATCAAGTGCTAATGTAGAAGCTACAGCAGGTTACCTAGAAGACCTGGCTAAGATAACTAATGAAGGTGGGGACACTAAACAGACTTTCAGTGTAGATGAAGCAGCCTTATATTGGAAGAAGATGCCATCTAGAACTTCCATAGCTAGAGAGGAGAAGTCAATGCCTGGCTTCAAATCTTCGAAGTACGGACTGACTCTCTTGTTAGGGACTAATGCAGCTAGTGATGTGAGGTTGAAACCAACTCTCACTTACCATTCTGAAAACCCTAGGGCCCTTAAGAATTGTGCCAAATCTACTCTGCTAACTCTGCCTGTGCTCTCTAAATGGAAGCGATATGCCAGGATAACAGCACATCTGTTTGCAACAAGGTTGACCAAATATTTTAAGCCCACCGTTGAGATGTACCACTCAGAAGAAAAGATTTCTTTCAAAATACTACTGCTCATTGACAATGTACCTAGTCACCCAAGAGCTCAGAGATGGAGATGTGCAAGATTAATGTTGTTTTCATGCCTGCTAACACAACATCCATTCTGTGGCCCACGGATCAAAAAGTAGTTTCATTCTTGTAATAACATGTAATGGAAAAGAACCTGAAAATTAAAAAAAAGTATGTATGTATGTATATGTATAAATGAATTGTTTTGCTGTACACCTGAAGTCAATATTGTAAATCAACTACACTTCAATAAAAATTTTTTAAAATTTATAAAGTAATTTCAACTTTCAAGTCTTATTATTTGAGAAATATATTATTGCAAGGCTATATCTGCTATAGATAGTGATTCTTCCAATGGAGCTGGTCAAAGTCCATTGAAAGCCTTCTAGAAAGGATTCACCATTCTAGAAGCCATTAAGAACATTTGTGATTTATAGGAAGGGGTCAAAATATCAACAGTAACAGGAGTTTGGAAGAAGCTGATTCCAAACCTCATGGATGACTTTGAGTGGTTCAAGACCTCAGTGGAGGAAGTCACTGTAGATGTGGTAGAAACAGCTAGAGAACTAGAATTACAGGGGGAACCTGAAGATGTAACTGAATTCATACCCCTATGGTAAAACTTTAATGAATGAGGAGTTGCTTTGATGATGAACAAAGAACAGTGGTTTCTTGAAATAGAATTTACTCCTGATGAAGGCGCTGTGAAATTGATGAAATGATGACAAAAGATTTCAAATATTACCTAAACTTTGTTGATAAAGCAGAAGCAGAGTTTGAGAAGATTGACTCCAATTTTGAAAGAAGTTGTATTGTGGGTAAAATGTCATCAAACAGCATGGCATGTTGCAAAGAAATCATTTGCGAAAGGAAAAGTCAATTGATGCAGCAAACTTCATTGCTCTTATTTTAAGAAATTGTCACATCCACTGAACCCTTTAGCCACCACTACTCTGATCAGTCAGCAGCCATCAATATCAAGGCAAAATCCTCTACCAGCAAAAAAGATTACAACTTGCTGAAGGCTCAGATGATGGTTAGCATTTTTTAGAAATAACATTATTTTTAAATTAAGATATGTACGTCCTTTTTTTTTTAGACACAATGCTATTGTGAACTTAACAGACTACAGAATAACACAAACACAACTCTTATGTGCACTGGAAAACAAAAACATCCGGGTAACTGGCTTTGTTGTGATATTTTGAAAATAGGACTTTGCACCTGTGATTAAGTTAAAGACTTCAAAAGGAAGAGATAATACTAGATGATCGCAGGTAGATCCCAAGTCCTTAGAAATCATCTATAAGGTATCCTTATGGGGAAAAGAGGAGAAGATGCTCACACAGAGAAGAAGACACGGAAGAGAGAGGGCAATGTGACCGTGGAGGCAGAGACTCGAGTGATGCAGGCACAGGCTAAGGAATGCTGGCAGCCTTCAGAAACTAGAAGAGGCAAGAAATGGGATTCTTTCTTGGAGCCTCAGCATCCAGCCAACACCTTGACTTTGGCCCAGTGATACTGATTTAGGACTTCTGACCTAGGCAAAATCCTAGGAACTGTGAGAGAACAAATTTCTGTTGTTTTAAGCCACCAAGTTTGTGGTGATTTCTTATGGCAGCCACAGGAATCTGATACAGTAGACTTAGACCTTTTTTCAAATTTGAGACGTTATCAGACATTAATTACTTCTCTGAGTGCTTTTCAGCCCTGCTCTCGTTCTCTCCTCTTCTGGGACTTTAATAATTCCAATGTTAGCTCTGTTTATTACTATATCACAATTCCTTGAGTCTCCATTCCTTCTTTTTTCAGTCTGTTTTATTTTATTTTATTATTATATTTTTTCTGTATAGGCAGTTTTTATTCTAGCATATGCTCTGAAGAAGATGTCTGTTTCTGATAATCAAGGATATTTGTTACTTTCATGTTTTTTTTTTCCTTTCTTTCAAAGGAGTTGGTACCTTCGGGTTGTGCTGTGTTGTGTGTGCCTCTTGACTTTATCCATAAAGTCCTTGCAATTTAATTCATTTTAAATTTCCATAACATTTGTTATTTTTAAAATTTTGTATTCCATTCATCTCTCACTGTATCCATGAATCAACAGAAAATTAATTTAATTTCTAATCTTTTATACATGGGTTAGGGAACTTCACTCTATTTTCCCTTCGGATTTTTAAGAAATATTCTTATTTGTTTATTCTACATGTCAATGGAATTTTTACCTGCACAGCACAAACATGTGGTACTAGTATAGAACTCAAAATCAATTCATAAACTGATTAAAGTGTTGTTGATTTCCTGATACTGTTAAATGTTCCTACTTAAACTAGCAGTGTTATTATTTTTGACTTGTACAAACCTTATTTCACTGTTTTCAGAAATATTTACCCTTATTCCTTTTTACTGGATTTGTAAAATATGGCTTTCTCTAGAATTCTGTCGGTCCTTTTTTTACATCTCTTCTCAGTCTATTTCAGCCTTATTCAGCTTGGGTTAATTCTACCAATCTGTCCCCTAGTTCATTGCGTCTGTCTTCTATCATCTTCACTCTACTACCAAGTTTATTCAATTAGTTTGTCATTTCAGTTATTATATTATTCAGTTCTGTAATTTGCACCTGGCTCTTTAAAAATAACTATGATTTCTTTTCTGCAGTTTTCTATTTGTTTCAGTTTCTTCCAAGAAAATCAGCAATTGCTTATTAAAGCATCTTCATTAACGCCTGCTTTGAAACTTGTCAGCGAATTCCAGCATTTGATCCATGTTGGTGTTGGTCTGCTGCTGGCCTTTTCTCATTGACGTCATGATTTTCTCAGTTCTGAGTTTGATGCACGATTTTCACTTGTATGCCAGCCTTTTGGGGTAGGAGACTTGGAGTCCTATTTAATTATTTTTTCAGCAGGCATCTGCCCGTGGAGGTGCAGCACAAAGTCTCGCTGGGCGTGTGCATTCGTCTTTCCACTGAGCCCTGCCAATGCTGCACCACGAAAGCAGAGCATGCTGAGTCACCTGCCTCCTTGCAGAGGTAGGGGGGAGTGTTCAGCCTTCCCTCTGCCGTTGACCCCTTCTGCACGAAAATCTGGTGCTAACTCACACCATCATGTTGCCTCCAAGTTGGAGGGGGTAAGCTCAGGTCCTGGCCATGCCCTGCTGTCCCCAGGGAAGGGAAGCAGAGGGCTGACTCATACTGTTGGGGTAGAGACAGCTTATCCTGAAGAGGCTGTTGTGGGGGAAATTGGTGTCCCACCTGCATCCCTGGGCAAGGAAAGGACAGTGAGTTCACCCCTCAGCCCCAGGACAGGAAGATTGCCACCTGCTCCATAGTGCAGGGACTGGGTGGAAAATCAACTGGAACCAGGGAGGGAGCGGTTCTTTCCCTTGGCATTTGACTGAAGGAGGGTGGTTATTGCCAACAGGTTTTCTATCCTTACCTCAGCCTCCCTGGCTGTCAGCCTAGAAGGCCAGACTGCTCAAGGCCCTCTGTACGTGTGCCTGCAGTGATCCGGGAGGAGGCTCTGTGGTCCCAGCAGGGTTCTGGGAATCAACACCACATGTGTGGTCCTAGGTCTCTACTCAGCTCCACTCCTTTCCCCCTCTGCCAGCGCTCCCAGGTGCAGTTGTTGGGTTACACCCAGGGATTTGTAGTTGTAAGGGGAAGACCCAGGCAGGATGGGGCTGCTCTGCTTTGGTGGGCCCGGAAGGAATCACAGGCTGTGACCGGGACAGTAGCACAGGGCCTGCCCTCAGGTTAAAGCTCTGCTGTCACCAGCTCAAAAGTCTTAACCATTGTTGACTGAAGGGGGTGTCTGCACAGGGCTCCCGCAGATTACGAGGCTGGATGGACAGTCTGTGTTTTCATCCATCACAGCAGTCTGTCTTTAACTGGAAGCCTGCCCATGTCTTTCAAAGACTCATCTCTCTGTATAGCAATAACCCCTTCCTCAGTCTTTTACTCCTGAAACTTTTGGAGAATAGAAAATACAAAATGTTTTGCCATTTTATCTCCAAAGTCTGGCCAGAGCCTTCCACACAGTCCAGCTTCAATACGTAGCTGTATGTATAAATAAAGGCCCCTTGGCATCTTTATCTGCTAGCTCTTACCCAGCCTGGATTTCATAACTGTGCATGCGAACACACACACACACACACACACACACACACTTTCCTCTGACTTCTAGGTCCTTAGACCTACTAATATAGTATCTAAAAATAAAATTTGTCTTGTTGGAAATACAAAATAAAACCCTTTAATTCTCAATCTATGCCCCCAAAGAACTACTGGGTAGATAATGCAAAACGGTAGCAAATTCACAAAACGTTTCCAAGTGACTTAAGAGTACATGACACAATTTGGTTTCATTTGCCTAATTATATTTGACTTGGATTGCTAAAATAAAGTTTCCACAGCAGACCACACCCTAAAAGGTGGTGTGTGGAGCCCCAGCAGACCATACCCTAAAAGGTGGTGTGTTAGACTGGGGCAGAGCTGTGCCTGGATCTGAGTCCTGGGAGGACGCCCTGCAGAGACAGGACTGGGGGTTCGGGAGGCTGCTCCCACCACATCAAAGGTCTGAAAGCGGCTTCCAGGTGGGTCTAGGGGTCCCTGACCCTGCCAGGAGGAGTAAAGTTGGTAGAGTGAAAACAATGGAGTCCCTTGGCTTGGGAGGGTAAGACCCCTAGTGCTGACTCTTCCTGGAAATGCCTGCTCCTGGTCCTCGCCGAACTGCAGGGCAGGGCAGCCGCGACCCGAGCTCCGGCTCCGGCTGGGGAGAGCCCTTCCTCGCCCCGGCACCCCTCCCTCTTGGTCTGATAAAAACCACTGTAAGAGGGAATGATGGCTCTATTGACCTGCTTAGGCACACTTGCGCGTTCACAGGGACCGGAGGGAGGCAGACAGAGCAGCAGAAGGAGCGTCCCCTGGACAGGGAGGGTCTGCGGTCCCCGGGGTGTCCGTGGGATGCCCGCGGAGACGCGCTCTGCGTCACCGGCACATCTGCACGGTCTGCAGCGCGGCTCCCGCTGGCCGGGGAGGCTAAAAATAGCAGCGCAGCGGGGAGGCGCCGGGGAGGACTCAGAGGCGCAGGGACGGGGGCGGGGCGGTGGAGGGGGCGGGGCTGCCCGGCCGGGGCGCCGGGACTCAGCCCCCGAGAAGAGAGAAGGGCCGCGGGGCAGTTACACCCCGGGCAGGCTGGAGCAAGGCCAGGATTGCCAGGGACCGTGCTCGCGACCCGCCCTTAGTTTCTGGGCTCTCTGTAGACAAACCAGCCTTGTCAGCGTCAAGGAAGGCAATCCGGAGCCCTCCATTCTGGATGTTACAAGCCTAATACGCTGCTCTTTTGAGATGATTCTGGGTTTATGGATCTCGAAATTCTTCTGAAAAGAATAATACCAGAAGACCAGAGTAGCCCCCATCTGACTTTTGAGAAGAGCTTACGACCCTTTAAGCACACACAGGGCTCCCCCAAAGACAGTGGGATTTAAATGTTTACTGGATGCAGAGTGAGATGAGAGAACACAGCCCGAGCAGTGATGCCTCTGCTCCTTTAAGAAAGCGTGTGAGTGCGGAGGCGCACCTTTTATTTAGGATAGCTTGTCTGCCTTTTAGGGCATTCCGGGATGTGTTGGGATTTTGTGTTATTTTTGGAAGAGGGGCAGTCTGAGAGAACGCCCCCTGAATAGTGGAGACGGGGGGGGGGGGGTGCGCGCGCGTGTATGCATGACAATCAGAGCTGGAGCAGAGGATTCTAGGTTTACTTGCAGCTCCCAAATTCTGTGGCTCTGAGCCACATGTTCACATGAGTGATTTCAAACTGAAAGACCGAATATACAAAGGGGCAAGGACCAGATCAGATATAAAAATAGAGCTTGGCCCCACCGCTGGCAGCAACCTAACTAACCCAGCCCTCTGGTCTCCCATAAACATCCCAGAAGCAGCCTGCTGTCAGTTGGTCAGACTTGCAGGAAGCCAGACTGCCGTCTCTAGTCGCTGTGACAATCCAGAAGGCTAAACAATCATTTCTGTGACAATCAGCTAAAATTCACCAAGACTTGATGAACAACTGACAGCTGCCCCATTTTTTGCCCCCATTCCAATTTAGAGCTGTTGCCAGAGAATAAATTCTCGTTTCTTCGCAGAAAGAATTCAGAGACAAGACACGGAGGTCAAGAAACTAAAGTAAGGAGAGCTCAACCAGACTTAGCTGAGCAGCCGTGCAGAGTTTCTTTGGCAAGCTGGTTATACAAGGTGTGAAAATGAGTTAGCGGAATGTTCATTGGAGACCGTGGGGTTTGGCGTAGTATTTCCTTGTATCTATTACAGCTCCGCCTTCTTGAAAGGAGGAGTGGTTTCTGTCCTTACTTAGTTTTGATCGGAAGTGTCAAGGTGTCAGTGCATGATGGGTACTTCTAATTTGCAGGGCTAATTCTATTGGAATGAGGGCCTAATGAGCAAAAGGTTACATTTGGATGCTGGAGATTCTTGCCTTTTCCCACCTTTCTTTGCCTACCTCCAGCACACTGGTCACCCCAAAATGCATGGTCTCTTATCAGTCTGGAGGTTCCTGCTTTTCTGTCTGCCCAAGGACCCCCATTGTTCATAAGATGTATGGTTTCCTGCCATTTGGCCCCATGGCCCCCTTCGTCTGCCCACATCTAGCATCTGCCTGCTCTAACATTACCACCCAGAGAAAACCAAACATGCACCCCTACCAACCACATAGGAAACCCCACTTCCAGTGAGCCCACCTCCAGCCTCCCCGGGCTGGTAGACTGCAATCAGGGCACCCTTGAAGCCCTCTCTTTTTCAATTATCAAGCTTTCCTCCTCCTCTGCCTGCCTGCCTGCCTTTGAGTCTCTGTCAAGCTCAAATTGTGGTGACTTTCTGACTCCCTTGCTCTAGCAAGCTCTGAATAAACAGTCTTTGCTTTTCTCATTTGGTTTGTCTTCATTTATTTTCACAAAGCCTGAAGCTGGGACACAGCCATCATTTGGTGTTCTGACCCATCCTCCATGAAGTCGGTCCTGCCCACCTCCCTCCTGCTTGTCCGTGGCCAGAGTGTACTCATCTCAGCACCCATGTGCAACGGGAAAAGCTTTTCTCCCAGTAGGACCCTTGCACCTAGTTTCTGGTCTTACCTGGCATAACCTGTGGGTATGTGTGGTATGAAGCCACATATTTCTCTCACTGATTTGTCACGAGGGATATAATTCTGATGGGTATGTGAAAGGCAACAAAAAGTTACTTGCCTGCCAACATTTAGTTAGAAGCCCCTGCTGTCTGCCAAACACAGGATTGGGTACAAGATGAATGAACTCTCTGCCCCACCATCACGTTTAGGGTGTTCACAGCCTCTAAGGGCTTGTGGGCATGTTAACAAATTGTTAGATCTCAGCTTCCCAGGAGCATGGACAGAGGGCATGGGGGACCCTTGGGGAGTCATTGAAGGCTTCTCCAAGGGAGTGACACTTGTGTGAGATCTCAGAGGACGCTCAGAAAGGTGACTGAGAAAAGTCGTCTTGTGAGAAATGAAATTTGGCATTCATACGACAGTTTCTTTCTCAACTTGTCTTGCCTTTAATTAAGATTACAAATAAATACTCCAAGCTTGGTGGGCTCAGGGAGAGGGGGAAGATCTGTAATCTAGGGCAGCCCAGGACAGGACAGAGGACCTTTCTCTGCCAGAACAGACCCTCTTCTGGAGACCCCTGATGAAAGGCAGGGGTGGGCCCAGGGATTCCAGGGTTTGGGGATCCTACCCTGGATGGAGAAGCTTAATGGAGGCGGGAAAAGCAGCAATGGGCTTCTGGGGTTTCCCCAAGGTAAGGGGGAGCTTTAGGAGGTGAGGGAGCAGATTCAAGCCGCAGGGTGGGACCCAGCAGCTAAAGGAGGGAGACACGGAAACAGTGGTGACAGCAGGCCAGCACAGATCCAGCATCTCAGGCCCCCTGAGAGCCCCACACACGTGTCCCCACCGTGGTCAGGTGCAGCCTTTCTGGCCCTTTATTCTGGGGGGACATGCAAATGTGAAGCGCCTCCTTCACGATCGCATTCTCAGATTTTTAAAAAAATTTTTTGAGAGGAAAGTACTTAGGCTTATTTATTTATCTATTGTACTTATTTCTTTAATGGAGGTACTGGGGATGGAACCCAGGACCCTGTGCATGCTAAGCATGCGCTCTACCACTGAGCTATACCCTTCTCCCTTAATTCTCAAAAGGAACCTCCCAATTTCTCTAGGCAATTCAGCTCCTAGTCTGGGCAATCATCAAGGCCTTTGGAGAAGGGGAGCAATTTGGCATGAGCAGGCAAGGATCACCAAGAACCAACCCTGGAAGAGCTAGGCTTTAGGGTGGAGGGTCCTGAGCCCCTCGAAGGTGTCTGTGCCCCTTGCCCTCAGCTATTGGTCCTGCTGCCTCCAAAGCTGGGTAGACTGTCCTTGGGTTACACCAGAAGTTCTATACTTGGTCACCCATCAATTCATTCCATAAACATTTTGCTCATCTATCACTTATCCCCCCAAAAAATGATTTAAACAAACATTTATTGAGCACCTACTGTGTGCCCAATATTGTATGCTAGAGCCCCAGGCATACCAATGAGACACACGCTCTGTCATCATTCAGATTAGTGATTTTCCATAGCAGCTGGGGAGGAGATAGGTGTGCACATCATATACAAGGCCTTTTTACTGCCTCTCCCTGCTGGGTGGGACTTTCTGTTACAGACTGTGGGGATAGGTCATGTTCCTCGAGCAGACTGGAGCAGAAAAAGAGTCGAGAACCCCTGATTTTGGTGCCAAAGACAAGAAAATAAAATATCTGTCAGAAACCATAAGAATAAGCAACATGTCTAGTGATATGTTACAAGGAGGTTGGGGCAGTGTGTCCCAAAGTCCTGGAGAATAAGGATCTTTCCAGGGACTGCTAGAACACGTGTGGGCTGGGGGATCCTGGCGAGGGCTGAGTGAATGGTGAGCATGAGTCACGGGGTAACACTCAAAGACAGCCTCACGAAGGAGCTGGAGTGAGCTGGTCCCAGAAGGATGCAGCCGGACTCAGGACCGGGGCCATGCTCAGGACTGGCCGACTTAGGCCCCTCAAATTGTTTCTGTGTCCTCCTGCCCCCTTCTAGCTCCAGGAGCCAATGATCCCAGCTGCCTGGCTGCCAGACTCGCCAGCTGCTCCCCCAAGCCCACCACCTTCTATTGCTACCAGCACTCCCCTGAATCACAAGGATGCTGGCTGTGTCCCCACTTCCCTGGCTGAGTCTAGCTCCTGCCAGCGGGCTGGATATCTCTCCTTCTCCTCAGTCCTGGTCATCAGTTAGGGCTTCCTGTTCCTCCCCGTCTTCTGCTTACGGGCTGGGCAGGTTGGTGAAGCACAGCCCCACTTTGAAGAAAGAATTCGAATGACAGAGGGACTTTAGAATAGAGCGTCTCCCCACCCCGCCATCTCTGGCACCCGTTCCCTGAATCATTTCCAATTTTCTTCCAACGGGAAGTACGTGCTGCCAAGGGCAGTGGTGGGTTCTGCTTTGCACTCTCAAGAAGGGCACAGGAAACATGATTCTGCTGTCTTAGCAGGAGATGAACCGGCACTGGGAGGCTGCCTGGCCTGCAGAAAAGGCTTGAGGTGACTCCTGCATTTTCTGTGTCCAGATAAGGATGTGTCTCTACGGCACAGAATCAGAGGGTTCCATGGATTTGCTGCCCACACGTGTCACAGACACGAACGGGGATGACGCATGTGCATACAGCATGCCATACACTTAGCATGCCACACACATGCGACATGTAGATAGTGTGCTGAGATCCAGGCAGACTGCCCGAGGAGTCTGGCATGAGCAAGGAAACTTATTGGACCCTTGGTCTTTTTATTGCCACCTGACCTGAAGATAGCTGTTTATATATTTTTTTAATTTAAAAAAATCTCCAAAGTGGGAGGAGGCATGCTTAGCATGCACGAGGTCCTGGTTCATCCCCAGTACCTCCATTAATTAACAAACCTAATTACCTACCCCTCCCCACCCCCGCAAGCAAAAACCTCCAAAGCAATAGTCCCCAGGTGCCAGCTCCTGAGTGGTGCCCAGCACATGTGAGGTTTTCACTGGCCTCTGTCAAAACAGCAGAACAATGAGGTTTCAGAAAATGAAACATAACCAAGTTGAGATTATGTCTTTTTTTTTGATATCAAAATATTCTTTTTCTAATCAAATGATGGTGAAAATTAATGGTATTTTTTAAATTAAATTCTTATTGGCAAAATTAAAAGACACCACATTTGCCCCCTTTTAATGGGCTGCTTTGTGAAAGTGTGGAAGCTATGAATGTGGTGGGGAAAATTCTGTTTTGGATAAATTGTTTGGCTTTTATATAGTTTGTTTAGTTGTTGAGGCCAGGGAAGTCTTACTGGTGTTTTATCAGCATGGAAAACCGGCTTTGTCCTAGAAAGCCACCTACAGTCCTTTTGTTACTCTTGGTAAGAAATCATCTCATGTCGTGTGTGTGCATATGTTTGTATGTATGTAATTTTTTTCTGCATCAGCCTCCCACCTCCCCACCATCAGCTACACACAAGTATTAAACTAAACACAGTTTCAGTGGCTGGGAAGATAGGAACTTAATAACTGAGGCAAGTACGCTCTCCCAAAAAAGCAAAGGGACACGGGTAGGTAGGGAGGGGGTCCACACATTCCTGCTGCCGAGAAAGTCCTGGGGCGGCGCCTTTCCAGGGGAAGCTGCAGAATGTGGCCAGGAAACAGGCCAGGAATGCAGGCACCAGCATCAGCTACCACAGTGGGTTTTGCTTAGGTGAGTCTCAAGGTCTCGGGTCTCAGGTCAGGGTCTCAGGGTGCTCAGGGTGCTCAGGGTGCTCAGGGTGGGCCCACCCCACTGAACAGAAGGCTGCCCAAGGAAACCGAGGCTCTTAAATGAAGGGGAAGAGGACAAAGACGTCTGCTTCCAGTCCTGGGGAAGCACGCTGTGTCCTGCAAAGGTTGTTCAGATTTGGTACCCTAGGAGCTACAGGGAAGCCAGGGATGCAGGCTGGCAACCCGCTGCGTGCAGAGCTCAGAAGACAACAGGTCCAGAAAGGAATCTGAAGCCGTATTTGCCGACTTCCAGAAGCAAACATCTTGGGAAGGGAGGGGCATTTAGCACGAGTAGCAGCTAAGGGTGGAAGCCCCAAGCCTGGAGGCAGTAGCTTCCAGGATGACCTGCAGCTCCTCCTGGGGGCCCTCCGGTGTGGGGGCGGAGGGGTAAGATTCACCGTCAGCAGCACATGGAATGGTTGAGGGGAAACAGAGTATCTTTAGTTTGGAAAGCCATCACACCGAGGAAGAGAAGAGTCTCATTTGGTGAGCCTTGACAGGACATTAATTAAACACACACACACACAGACAAAACACCACCATTTTAGTTGAGAGGGACCTTTCGTGCTTTGTGGATCTTGTTGCAGTGTTTTCTGTAGATTCCAGCCAAGTCGGGATACTAATCCTGAATTTTTGTAAGGACTTTCCCGTTGTAACTTACCTTAAGCCATCTGACTCCTTCTCAGATGCCGGCCTGCCCTGTCTGTGCAGCCCCGAGGGATCTCCTGGCCTCTCAGAGCCACCATTCCCAGCTACACAACCAGGCCAATTGTATCACCTGATGACTTTATTTTGATGATTAGATGATTAGATGAAACAATATGTCTGAGAATTTTTAAAATATATTTTTATTGAAGTACAGTTAGTTTACAATGTTGTGTCAATTTCTGGCATACAGCACAGCGCTTCAGTCACATAGGAACATACACACATTCGTTCTCATATTCTTTTTCACCACAAGATAATGAACATGGTTCCCTGTGCTATATAGTATATGTTTATCCTTTTTACATATATTAGTTAGTATCTGCAAATCTCGAACTCCCAATTTTTCCCTTTCCATCCCCTTCCTCCCCTGGTAACCGTAAGTTTGCTTTGTATGTCTGTGAGTCTGTTTCTGTTTTATAAATAAGTTCATTTGTCTTTTTCTTTTGTTTGTTTTTTAGATTACACATATAAGTGATATCACGTGGTATTTTTCTTTCTCTTTCTGGCTGACTTTGCTTGCAATGACATTCTCCAGTTTCAACCATGTTGCTGCAAATGGCATTATTTTATTATTTTTTATGGCTAGGTAGTATTCCATCGTGTGTGTGTGTGTGCGCGTGTGTGTGTGTGTATCACATCTTCTTTATCCAGTCATATGTTGATGGACATTTGGGTTGTTTCCATGTGTTGGCTATTGAAAATAGTGCTGCTGTGGACATTGGGGTACATGTGTCTTTTTGAATTTTATTTTTCTCTGGATATATGCCCAGAAGTGGGATTGCTGGATCATAGGGTAAGTCTATTTTTAGTTTTTCAAGGAATCTCCATACTGTTCTCCATGGTGGCTGCACCAAGTTACATTCCCACCAGCAGTATAAGAGGGTACCCTTTACTCCACACCCTCTCCAGCATTTGTCATTTGTGGACTTTTGAATGATGGCCATTCTGGCTGGTGTGAGGTGATGTTTCATTGTGGTTTTGATTTACATTTCTCTAATAGTTAGTGATGTTGAGCATCTTTTCATGTGCTTGTTGGCCATCCTAGTAGCTTTTCTTTTAATGGCAGCATAGTACTCCTGTTTCTGGATGTCCCGTTAATTTGTGCCTCAGGAGCTGGGCGCACCATTTAGCTAGGACTCTTTAAATCCAAATTCAAAGCCTGAGGCTCCTTGGGCCGCACTGATGACTCAAAGTCAGGCTGCAAGTCTAGGCACAGGCCCATTTCTGTCCACTTCACTCTCACCTGAGAGTGTTGGCCTTTAGAGTCCTACCTTCACATCACTGTAGTCTATTTGCAGCCCTATTTCAGGAGGCCTGGAGATTTGATTTTGATTCCTTCTGACTAAAAATTAGTTTTCCTGCTGTTTCTTTGTTTATACAGGAAATCCCCAGGGCAAAATAGCTCTGAGCCTTTGTCTTACCTTTTCTGGTTCTGGTCTTCTTTCAAAGTGTGGTCTTTACTCTTTCGTTAGCTCTCGGATGCGTTTAAGATGATATATTTTAGCATCATCCAGATAGTTTCGTTTTTCTAGAGCAAGGGTCGGCCTGATTGCTCAGTCGGCCATTACTGGAACCATTTGTTACCTTCATAGTTTGGGAAAATTTAAAAAGAAACATTCATGATATTCTGCGCTATTAGTGTCAGTTTTGACTTACAACACTGAACCGAAAAAAATCATGTTAACATTAACATTTTCCCACTTTGTGGATATAATGTTCTTTCCAATAGCATAAGCCTAAGTACCTTGGAAAGTAAAGCTTCTATGTGTGCCTTGGAAAATTTGAAAAGCAGTCATGGGTTAATGGACCATGATTTGTAAAAAGATCTGCAGATCTTTTTAAAGACACCCATTCAGTATGCCCAAAGCTCATTATTCCAAGCTGAGAGAGAGGCTGCAGACGCAAGGTAGACTCCCAGCACCCAGCCATCATCTCCCAAGTAGTGATGTGAGGTGTGGAAGGCAGGACAGACAAATGAAAGAAGGAACAAGCCAGAGATAACTTGTTTCTAAGCCTGAGCTTGGAAAGGACCCAGTGCTGCATTGTGACCTGAGTGGTCACTGAGATAACAGTAAGGATAATTTACATTGGACTATGAATGTGATTATCATGTTCCCAATTATGCACCTCATGTTCTGCACTAAGGCCCTTTTCAGGAGATGCAGTAACTCTCCATTTAAAATATCACATGAATGACCTCAGCAGAGGGCCTTTTGTCCAGTTCGCCTGTGGCTGGGGCAGGAAAGGGGTGAGACACGTGAGCCCCGCAGTGCAGATGGTTGTTTCCCAGGAGCACTGAGAGTCATGCCATCAATGGTCTCTGACGAGAAGGAAGCACAATGAAAACAGAGCTGACTCGAGCCCCCTTCCGTCCCCACCATCGCCCTAGGACCCAGCAGCGGACACACGGCCTCGTCTTCTGGACCTGAATTTCCATGCCACGATGCTCAGCAAGGCTGAACGGGGGCACTGATGGCCGGCGGTCCCGCAGAGTGGGGACGGCTAGGCAGAAGCATGTCTAATTTTGTTGAAAAGAGATGCAGGGCCCCATCTGGCTCTGTTTGCTGATTCCATATGGCACAGAGGGTGGCGTGTGAACGGGCCTGTGGGCTGTGCGGCATCTGTGTGAACAGCAGCTCCTCTGCACAGCTCCAGCTGTTGTCCATGTGCTGGGCAACAGAATGCAAATTAAAACAGCCAAGAAAGGCCAGGCTGATGTTTGTGACCTAATCTCGCCTCAAGAGGGAAACCCTCCCGGTGCTGCAGTGACTCCTGTCTGAGGTCTTTCTTCTCTGCCGCCCAGGGTCAGCTGGGTGATTCCTGCAGTAAATGGAGAATCACTCTCAGGATGATACGTGGGGCAACAGCTCCACGAAACACTTCCAGGCACTCGGTCTGGAGAACATCCCAACCTCAGGTTCTCAGGTTGGGTCCTCAGCCGGGGGAGCTGCGCGTCTCTGGATGGCTCTAGTTTCCAAGGTGAATAATTGGTCTCCTATTGGAAGAGACAAGCTGCTGGCCATCCAGTCCTGTCCTTGGGTTCCAGGACCTCCCCCAGATCATTTGGAGGACTGGCTGAGTGTGCCTTACCTTCCTGCCCCAGAGTTCAGTAACAGCTTTCAAAGTGAACCCCACTGATTCCAGACAAGGAGATACACACACAGACACACACACACACACATATACATGGATCTGGATGTGTATATATGTGTGTATATATGTATATGTGTATCTGGATGTGTATATATGTATGTGTATGCATATATGTAATGCTATCCAGTTACTCATTAGCTACTGGTTTGCCTCCATTTCTTTTGTTTTCTTTGTTTTTTTTTTCCCTCCTTCAGATTTCAGTTTCTTCTTCTTCTTCAGAAACCATTTTATCGTTAACATCAAAGAGGAAACTCTCCTCAGACTTCTAGCCTGACTTTGGAAAGGAATAAAAACCAAAAAAAGAGTTGGAAAAAAAAGAGATAGAGGGAGAGAGACTGGCCCGGTTTCTGACATTCTGTGTTCTCTGTTGCCTTGATTAGAGAAAGATGGCCAGTACAACATTCTGCAACCTCAGAGCCGGCGTAATTTCTTCTTCCTGAGTTAGTGTAACTGGGCCAGGGTCTAAAATTTACCTTCTTTCCTCCTGTTAATAACAGCTCTGGGATTTGGTGGCTTGCTGGATGTGTGCCTTTGATGATGTGTTTGGCGTCTATCATATTGGTTCTTGTAATTTGTTTTCACTCTGCCTGGACTGTTCCCTGCAGACTGCCTCGCTTTGACAGTGTTTACATGGGTCCTGATGAGAATTATGCATGGGTTCACCGAAGTGATGGTCTTGGAAGCTGAGAGCAAGAGGCCGCATCCCAGGTTCTATTTACCTGAGGAAAAGGTGACCTTAACTGAAATTTGTAAATTGTCCTTGTGATTTCTTTATTATTATGTACAGAAATTTCACCAGACTTTTATTTGCCATTCTTAAAAGTTATGATGATCCTCAACAAACCGAAACAAAACACAGAATTACCGTATAATCCATGCTGGCTTCGGCAGCCTGCACACTGAAACTGGGGCCACACAGGGAGGATTAGCACGGCCCCTGTGCAGAGATGACACGCAAATTCACGAAGCGTTCCATGTTTAGAAAAAAAATTACCATATAACCCACCAATTCTGCTTCTGGGCTCAAAAGAGTTAGCATCAGGGACTCAGATAGGCATTTGTACATCTATGTTCAGAGCAGCACTATCCACAATAGTCAAATGGTGGAAATAGTTCAAAAGTTCATCAACAGAAAAATGGATAAACAAAATGTGGTCTCTATGTCCAGTGGAATAGTATTCAGCCTTAAAAAAGAAACGAAATTCTGACACATGCTACCACATGGATGAACCCTGAGAACTTTACTCTAAGTGACATCAGCCAGTCACAAAAGGACAAATATTGTGTAATTCCTCTCATATGAGATGCCTGGAGGAATCAAAATCATTCTGCAATCACCAAAAGCAGAATGGTGGCTGCCATGGGCTGCAGAGAGGGGAGAATGGGGAATTGTAGTCTGACAGGTACAGGGTTTCAGCTGGGAAAGATGAAGGGTTGGAAGATGGATGGTGGATGGATGGGTGGATGGTGGGGACAGTTGCACAACCATGTGATTGTACTTAATGCTGCTAAACCATATACTTAAAAATGGTTAAAATGGCAAATTTTATGTTGTGTATATTTTACCACAATAAAAAGTTATGATTAATGTGGATTTATACATATTAAACCATACTCTCCTATAGCGCTGGAATTTGAAGGGAAAGACATAGATGTGAGGGAGGTTTTAGGCTGCCTGCAGTCACTCTGGGTTATGCTGGTCTGTCGAATCACCCTTGTACATAAGCATGGGGCTTATCTGCATCGTCTTGGAAGAGCTGCTGTATCATTTTACCAGTGTTACAAGCCGGTTTAATGTGCCCCTGCTGAGACTCTCTTGTCCTGCTTGGCTTTTTATAGTTTGGAGGAAATTAATTTTCTTGTGCCTCTAGTATTTATTGCAACATCAGAAGAAAAGGGTGAGGTTTGTATTGACTTTGATTTTTCTTCTTCAAGTAACATTAAAAGGTACCAGTGTAGAAAGAAACTGAAAAGGAGAGGTCTTTCGAAAACTCTTCAATTTAGGCTTTATGAAATTTAGGTTTAAAGAAAACTCAAAGAACCAAAGTGCTAAACTGAAGCTCCAGGGTTATTTTGATCCAAGAACATTTTTGAAATCCATGTCAGCAAGGTGATTAACAATGTGGACATTTATGGATTGTTCAGTGAAATAATTTATCATACTTCTGACACCCAGACACAGATGCGGGAATGAGGAAGACCCTTCAGCATGGTCACAACATGATTTCACAGTAATCTTGGGGCCATCAAACCCAATTTGGTGTGGTTTGAAAAACTTGGGAATTATTTTAGCCAAGTTAGAGTATTCTTAATGAAAATGTTTACGGTGAATCTAACTGAAGCTTTTGTTTTGACTTCTAGTTCACGAGACAGAGAGAGCACCTAGTCAAATGATGCCACCAATGACATCGCCATCAAATCCCGAATGTAGACGTTCATTTCATGAGGCAACTGCCCTGGTGTCTTCAAAACATCATGATCAAAAGGGACTAAGAAGATGTAACAACCACATGCAACACGTGAATCTTGGTTGTATCCACATTTAAAAAACTGAGCTACAATGTGAAACAGAAACAGACTCATAGACATAGAATACAAACTCGTGGTTGCCAGGGAGGAGGTGGGTGGGAAGGGACAGACTGGGAGTTCGAGATTGGTAGATCCCGACAGGTATATACAGAATAGGTAAACAAGTTTATACTGTGTAGCACAGGGAAATAAATACAAGATCTTGTAGTAGCTCATAGGGAAAAAGAATGTGAAAGTGAATACATGTATATTCATGTATGGCTGAAAAATTGTGCTGTCCACCAGAAACTGACATAGCATTGTAAACCGACTATAACTCAATTAAAAAAATAAATTAAAAAAAACTGAGCCACAAAAAACATTTTGGAGATGAGCGGGAATAACATATAGTTGATATTAGGAAATTAAGGTCAAGTGTGATTATGCTATTGGAGTCATAGAGTCACTTTTAATGCAGCATGTGGAGTGTCATGGCCAGCTTTGTCCAGTTGCTGGACACCCTATGGGTGGAGCGATGGTGAGGGGCACACCTGCAGTGAGTCTCCCAGGGCCACGTGCCTAGACAGGGACTCTAAGGGGCAAACGGGGATGCATGTCAGTCCACTTTTGATCTCTTTTCCAGGTTTGCAATTATTATCCCAAAGCATAATAATCTTTCAGCTGCTCAGCATCCCTTCATCTGGAAATTTGGAAGATTTCTTCCCTCTTGAACTGTGTACAGTTTTTTCTAAGGTAAATGATATTTCAATAAATGGGTATTAGAATAAGTTCCTAAGAGTGTAATTCCAGAGCGGAGGGTATAAACATTATTAAAACTCTGAATACATATAGCAAAACTGCTTACCCAGAAGGCTATCAACATTAACAGTTTCTCTGCAGTCAGCCCAGTTCACCAAAGCCTTTCCAGCCCTGGAATTAAAACAGAGGGAACATTTTCCAGCCACCTCCACCCTCCCCATGTAGACCTTGCCTTCCAATTAAGCTGAGTGTATTCTGGGACCCCAGTGGGCTCTTTCCTCCTCTGCTGCTGGGTTCCTCCACACAGAGGCTGCCCCCCGTTCCTCTTCTGCTCATTCAAGTGCTGTAGGCACCTCCCAGGCACATGTCAGCCAGCGACAACCTCAGACGTACACAGCAGGCTGCCAAACAAACACATGTGTGTACAAACTACAACGTATAAAATAAATAAGCTACAAGGATGTGCTGTACCCCCCAGGGAAGATAGTCAATATTTATAATGACTATACAGAGTGTAATCTTTAAAAATTGTGAATCACTATGTTTTATACTTGAAATTAATCTTATATTGCCAATCAACTATATCACAATTTTTAAAAAAATGTGGAACAGGGTCAATTGGTAAGGAAAACATATGTGACTTTCACTTGGAAGGGAGTGACACGGAAAAAAAAATCCCTGATGACAAATCTGACATTCATTTGCATTACAGACAATGGCGAGTCCGGAGCATTCAGCAAAGCCTGAGGCACCATGCCGTTCCGTTTAAATGTCAGGGATGTCTTTGGAGACAGACCATCTACTCCCATGCCCACCTCTACACACTAAGTGAAGGTGGTCAACTCCTGCATCTCTGCCCCAGGCTTTCGCTACCTGGATAAATGCCCCAGGCAGGGCCAGCCTCGCGGGTCCCCCCGTTCCCCTCACTGAGAAGGACATTGCTGTCATTGTCATGAAATCCCTGTAGTTCTGTTCTTGGGCTCGTGTGTTTTGTAGGTGAAGGCGATGATTACTGGAGCGTGTGCGTGAGCAGAGGAGAGCCACATGAGGTGTGTGTCCCCCACCATTGTTTCTGGCCTCCCCATTCCCGATGGTCCCCCAAGCCCCAAATTTAGGGAGCCAGGAAGCCGGGAGGAAGTGAGCACAAAGTGCGTGTGTCACGTCCATGACCAAGGAAAGGGGCGCAAACAGCCCAGGAGGCCATGCTTTCTGCTCACATGGGAACTCGCTCCACAGGCAGAGAGGAGGTTCGGGAACAACTGAAGAACCTTGTCACATCCGTTCTTACCTCTGTTACTTCCCCGTATTAGCCAATCACTTATGCTGAAATTGAAGACATAGAGGAAAAGCAAAGAGCGGGCGGCCCACCTTTCCGCTCAAGGCCTTCCTCACTCATCAGCGCCAGAGACGCCCGGTGTCAGGGGTGGACACCCATGGACAAGTGAACTGAAACCAGACGGGCTCGTTTCGTGTGGCCACCTTTCTGGGAAGAGATACAGATGTCTTGTGAACTACAAGACAATGATTGTATAATGTTTTTGATTCTGCATGAGTTAAATGCTGGTATTTGCCTTTAAAACTAGCATTGCATAGTATAAAGATGACCATAATAATTTAAAAGTCTTCCTTGTCCCTTGTTTGGAATAACTTTGCGGTGTCTTCTCCATTGTGGGTAGACACCTCCAGTGTGGCTGAGGTCCAGCTGTCCCCATGATTACTGGCTTGATGATAACCCACCACCGCCACCACCGCCACCACCACCCCAGCCCGTGTTCCCTCCCTTTTGAATTCCCCACCCCTCTGCGGTCTTTTCTGTATCACTGCCCCAAAACACTACTTAACACTCAGGTGCTGGAATCAGGGCCTCTCCCGCAGACTCCGTCACAGACACACCTCTCTACACCAAGGGTCCCGGCAGGAACGTCCCCTCCGTGACTCTGCCCTGAGCAGATGAACCATTGACAAGCCGGTAGAGAGCTTTGATGTTTGATGTGTGTCTTACCAGCCCGCTTTGCAGCTCACCGCAGCTCAGACAGGCCGGGAGGCGGCAGTGCCTTTTGAAAGCTTGTTGACATTTTGAAGAAAAATGTTAAGTTGCTAGTTTTAGAAATATTGAAGTCAACAATCAAAATATTTTTTGGTGAATGTCAGGATATCCCAAAATAAATACCCTTTCATCATTTCATCCACTTTTGGAATTCATTTTGTAGACGCCTGGGGGGTTCTGTTAGCCTCATGGGGCCCCTGAACTTCCTAGCCAAGGTGAATCCAATGTGGATGGACCTGTTGAGCCATGATGTACATGGGCCGCAGGGGTCCCACTGTCCCTTGTCATACTCTTTTCTGAGTTCCAGGGCCTTCCCAACCCAGTCCCAGGATGCAGAGCAGTGGGGGGGCCTTATCAAGTGAGGCGGGAGGAGTTGGTACTTTTGTCCTGAGCTCGGGGCATCCGTCCCACTGGTGCAGAATCACTGAATGGCTGAGGTACAGTCATTCCCAGGGCAAATGTCCTGGGTGCACCCATCATGTCTGGAACCAGAAGACCCACTGAGCGCCAAGACAGCACTGAAACTTCACCTTCTAATACTTACTTACGGGGCCTCGCGTGACCATCTGTACCGGGCATGGCGAGACGGAAGGGCTGCCCTTCCTCCCCTCTGAGGAGTGCAGGGGACACAGTTGAATCGGAGCAGATTTCACTCCAGCAGATTTTAACCCAGTCTCACTCTTGACCTGGGAAGCCCAGTCTAGTTCTAATAATTTCGACTCTTTTGAGCCTCGCTTAGAGAACAAACACTCCACACATCAAGGCTTTGACGTGGGCCTCACGTAAGAGTGCCAGTCTCGGAGTGCTCTGTGTGGTTTTCACAATCACGGAGCCAAATCACAATTTAAGTGTCATGTTTGGGAAGGAGGGATAGAAGCTCAGTGGGAGAGCACATGCTTAGCATGCACAAGGTCCTGGGTTCACTCCCCAGCACCTCCAGTAAAAAAATAAATAAACCTAATTACCCCTCCCCAAAAGATTTCTTTAAAAAGAAATAAATGTCATGTTTGTGCATACAATGTTCTAATTCTGAGATGAAGATATATAAAGATTTAGGTACTCTGGCTTTAGTAATTTGTGACCAGTCCTAAGGTGAAGTGTCTTAAACTGTCCAAAACAGCACAGACCTTCAAAGCCTAGCTCCTGAATTGAGGCCAGACTCCACACCTCTCCTTGGGACCTGGAAACAAATCACACGGGCTCACACTCATACACACAATGCTCACATGCTCATTCACACACACAGACACACACGCGCACCCCATCCACCAGACCAGCCACTGTGCTTAGAACACCTGTAGCTGTTCCAGTCTTCTGCTCAGGACCCCCCGCCCCTTGTCCGTCACGCTCCCGCAGTCCTCCACACGCACCTCCTCCATCGTGGGTTGTCACTTTGGCCCCATTTCAGACTCCAGGCTCTTGGCTCCACCTCAGCTTTCGAAGCCTGCCTCTGGTTTATACATGCCCACCCTTCTACACACTTCTGAGAGTCCAGAACTCAGCCTTCCCGCATGTGTTTACCACTCTCCTTCTCCAAACCTCCCCTATCCTTTCATGTCAGGTGGAGAGAGACCCCCGATCCAGCTCTGACCCTCTGGCCTGCTTCTCTGCACTCCAGTCTCCAGACCAGGGCCCTTGGGAGGCAGGCAGCACCAGCTCCTCCCCTGCAGAAGTGAGAGGCTTTGGGCATCCTGGCCACAAGGTCCATCCCAAGTGGGAACGAGATGCAGTTTAAGCAGACATTCTGTTTGGGGCATTTCCCTGAACCTCTCTGGCCTTGATTTGAAAGGCCACCCCTGGAAGCGCAGACCAGTGCCCGCGAGCCCCCGGGGAACAGGTGGAGACAGGCTCCTCGTCTCTGCTAAGATGTGCTCCCCGCCTTCCCCGGAGCTCGCGCTGCCACACCAGGTCTCGTCTTCTTAGCGCACGCTCCTGCCTCTCCCTGTCCTGCCTGTGGGGGCTGGGAAACAGACCAGCTGGAAAGGGGATTTACCTACGTGTCTGTGTGGGATTGAGGGCAGATAGGCAGCTGATCAGTAGGCATGAGACGTGGCTGATCCAGGAGCCCACAGCAAATCCTGCCAGGCCGTGTAGCAGAAGATAAAGCGTTCTTTCTGCTCGGGGTGGGAAGCCAGTGTCTGGACGAGGAGGGCTTGGGGAACTTGCTGATTTGGGCTGATGCGTGGATATGTCTAGGGCAAGTGTGTCTGAGCAAGAGCTCTAGGACACACCCCATCCCCAGGGTCCCCTGCTGTGTGCCAGGCTCCGTACTAGGACCCAGGAATATAAGGACCACGGTGATGAGGGCTGTAGCCTCATAAGCGTCTCAGTCTGAGACAGAGTCAAATATGCAAATACCTGCGAGCAAACACGCGTCTCAGGGACATGAAATGCTGTCCCTGCTGTGCCTGGAAATGGACTGTGGTGTCGAACTCACACTCTGCTCATCTGAGTTCTTTGTCCTGAAGCATGAGCATGCCCCTACTTCCTTTACTTTAGGGATTAAAAAACATATACATTCTTCACACCCATTAGGATGGCGACTATTTTAAAAAATCAGAAATGAAAAATGCAGGCGAGGATATAGAGAAATTGGAGCCCTTCTGCACTACTTGTGGGAATGCAAAATGTTGCAGTCACTGTGGAAAACAGTAGGCAGTTCCTGAAAGAGTTGAAAATAGAATTACCAAGGGGAGGGTGTAGCTCAGTGGCAGAGCGCATGCTTAGCATGCATGAGGTCATGGGTTTGAGCCCCAGGACCTTCATTATATCAAAAAAAAAAGTAAGCCTAATTACCACCACCACCCCGCCTCAAAGAAAATTAAAATAGAATTACCATGTGATCCAGCAATCCCACTTCTCGGTATATAGCCGAAAGAATTGAAGGCAGGAACTCAAACAGAAATCTGTACACCCATGTTTATACTATTTGTAATAGCCAAAAGGAGGAAGTAATCCAAGTGTCCATCCACACAAGAATGAAGACACAAAATGTGGTCTACACACACTATGAAATATTGTTCAGCCTTTTAAAAGTAATGAAATAATGACATTTGTTACAACAGGGATGAACCTTGAGGACATTAGGCTAAGTGAAATAAGCCTGTCACAACAGGACAAATTCTGTCTGATTCCACCCATATGAGGTCCCTAGAGGAGTCAGACTCACAGAGACAGAAAGTAGACGGTGGCTGCCAGGGACGGGGGAGGGAAGAAGAGAGAATGGAGTTAGTGTTTAATGGGGATAGAGTTTCAGTTTGAGAAGATGACAAATTTTCTGGAGATGCCTGGAGGTGATGGGTGCACAACAGTGTGAATGTATTTGAAACCACTGAAGTATATACTTAAAAATGGTTAAGATGATAAATTTTATGTTATATGTATTTTGCTACAATATTAAAATTAAAAATACATTATTAAAAAGCTATGATCCAGCAATGATCCAGCATTCCCACTCCTGGGCATATACCCAGAGGGAAATCTCATTCAAAAAGATACATGCACCCTAATGTTCATAGCAGCACTATTTACAATAGCCAAGACATGGGAGCAACCTAAATGTCCATCAACAGATGACTGGATAAAGAAGCTGTGGTATATTTATACAATGGAGTACTACTCAGCCATAAAAAAGAATAAAATAGTGCCATTTGTAGCAACATGGATGGACCTGGAGATCATTATTCTAAGTGAAGTAAACCAGAAAGAGAAAGAAAAATATCATATGACATTACTCATAGGTGGAATGTAAAAAAAAAAAAGACATAAATGAGCTTATTAACAAAACAGAGACAGACTCACAGACATAGTAAACAAACATACGGTTACCAGAGGGTAAAGGGGGTGGGAAGGGATAAATTGGGAGTTTGAGATTTACAGATACTAACTACTATATATAAAGTAGATAAACAATAAGTTTATACTGTGTAGCACAGGGAACTATATTTAATACCTGTAGTCACCTATAATGAAAAATAATATGAAAAGGAATATATGTATGTGTATGTATGACTGAAACATTACACTGTACACCAGAAATTGACACAATACTGTAAACTGATTATGTCTTAAAAAAAAAAAAAACTATGGGATAAACAAAACATTTTTTAGGATTTCAGGAGAAAAGAGTGATTTTTCTGAGGTGGCAAATCTGCCAAGACCTTGCCCAGACTGCCCTGACCTGGGGCCCAGGCTGCAAGCAAGGCCAAGCCGTCTGTGCCTGGATGCAGACCCGGTATAGCAGACATGTCAGTCCCGCCAGTGTCTGCCTTCTCTTCACAGAGGCCCTTGGCCATGGCCAGTTCTCCCTCACAGGTACTGCCAGTCCCCGTGAGTTCTGCCCTGTGCTCAGGCGTGAAGAGGATGCTTCTGTATCTGGGGCCTGACTCTTCTTCTGGCTTTGGGCTGCCCCGGGGCACCCTGAAGATGCTGCTCAAATCCCAGAGGTCCCGCCCTCTCCGGCCCATGTGTCAGCAGCAGACCCTCTAGCCAGCTATTGGGCAGGTGAGTTCCCTGTCCTGCTCCACTAACCCAGCAGCCGCTGGTCTCTGGGAGCTAGCCCTGGCCAGAGTTGCCTCTTCTTCCATCCTAGGTAGTATTTTGAGGTTTAGGAAAGGAGAAAAGACATGAAAGTAAGTAAAGGACCCAGTTTTCAATCCAGATGCTTCAATAGGTACTTTGGAATCTCTTGCAGGTGACAGAGGAGACCCTGTTATGGATACAAGGATGTGCTGCCCTGAGTCCCTTCAAGGGAGGGCTTGCTGCCCAGCCTCTGGGGAGCTGCTGACAGTCGGCCTCCAGCCTTCAGCCCCTTGGGCACTGGTCCAGCTGCAGAGCCATCCACCCACGGTTACATCCCTCCCTGGGGGGGCCTGCATCTCTGGGACAATCTAGGACAACTCTGCCTGTCACAGCTCCAGAGTGCCCCCGGCCGGCTGGGCCATCTCTCATCTCAACTCCTCCTCCACCTGATCCGGCTTCCTGTCCCTCCGTCCACAGGTGATGATCCCACAGGGGTTATCTCCCTAAGAAACACCCTGCACACCAAGCTGTGCCTCAGAGTCGGCTTCCTGGGAACCCAGTGGTGACACCTGTCTGTCCTAGGAATGCCTCATGGCACAAGATTGAGGATGTTCGAATATGAATGCAACTGTTCATCTCTGTGCTGTGAATCTATATGCAAAAAGTATTCAATACACAAAATATATTTATACAGATGCTTAATGTAGAGACACAAATATTTAAAATACATGTTTATATAGACATATACACACATACTTAATTAAATTATTCATAGGATCTCTTATTTAATGCTTATGAGACGAATAACTGGTAAGTGAACAGCCAAAAATCACTTAAAGTAGAAAATCATTGTGTGTACACACACACACATATGCACACACATGCATGCACACACAAACACGTTATGTACATACACACACAAATGTGTATATATGTATGTGTATGTGTATATGTTACATTTTATTTTAACTTGAAGCCTAAACACATAGATGTACGTGCTGATCATCTGATTTGCTGATTTCCGATCCACATTTCCTGTCCAAACCACACACAGCCCTAAGACATTGTCTGTATTTACCAATTTCAACTTATTTAAAGTGACATGAGAAGCTAAGACATCTGCGCAAGATTCCTAGTGCAGACTTAGGGATTTTTTACTCCCCTTCCCATCTTTCAAGAATTTCCCCGTGCACGCATAGTGGAACATCATCTTTTATAATTTGCCATTATTGAGTCTTTCCAAAGCTTTGAACTTGATTTCTGGAGAAGCAACAGCTCTCTTTTTCTGCTCATATTTCACAGGATTGGGGAAAGCTTAATTAAAGGACACAGAAATATCAGGGCCTGTCGGGGCTGGACAGCAATGCCCGGGCTCCGGGGAAGCACAGTCCTAAAAGATCAGTCAAGGACCACGGGCCTCAAAGGCAGCCCATGGACTCCCTGAGGGTGGGTGGAGGCGTGAGAGCCCAGGGAGGGCCCGGTGGGGGTGGCTGCGAGGGCTGTGGCTGAGTGAGCGTAACTCACCCGGGGTTGGATGAGCATGTTTCAAGTAGATACACTTGCTTACTCCTTTCACGCAGCACATACTGCTTGGTTCCTGCTCTGCGCTGGGTCCTGAGAACACAGTCCCCCTAAATGCAAAGTCCTCCCCCAGGAGGGACTCACAGGCCCACGAAGGCCAACTTGCAACCGGCTCATTTCAAACAACATGACAGGTGCTGCAGGCTCACACAGGCGGGACACCAACTGCGCAGGGAGCAGCGAGCTCAGACATGAAGCACCTAGTCACTGGGTCGTACAGAATGAGTAGGAGTTTGCTAGGTAAGTAACAGGAGGAAGCTTCTCGGCAGAGGCACGTGGGCAAAGCTGCTGACATACGGGAGGGCCCAGCACGTCCAGGGGTGGGCAGCAGCCCTGCGGGACTGGGGTCCAGCGCACGCCGCAGAGCCCAGAGGGGAGACGGAGGGGCCTGGGCTGCGGGTGGGGAAGCCGGTGTGAACTGGAGCCCTCGTACATCTGCATATTTATCTTCTGGGAGCTGACTCTTCCGCCATCTTAGTGCTAATGGCTGTGTCATTCTGTTAATGGCTGTGCCCTGCCCCCTTCCCTCCTGTCTCAAACTTACTTTTCTACTTAAGAACCTTTAAAAAAAATTGTAATACTACTGTGGGAAATGGAAGCTAACACTTTCAAATAAAAATGTTGGCGTAATTATCTCACGTACCAGCAGAAGAAAGTACACCTCACTTTGGGAAATGGTGATGGTAAGCATCTGGCCCTTCTCTGGGATCCTTAACCCTTTATAAGGAGGTCTTTTGGATGAAAAAAAAAATTTGTGCACTTCCCCTATAGGTGACTTTTCTTCAGTATCTGCCAACCGAGAAAATACCCAGCAGCCAAGCTGTGACGAATCCAGAATGATGGGCGTTAGGCTCGTGACGTCAGCTGCAGGCTGCGGTGCCCCCTCTTCCATGGGGAGAGCGTCTGGCCCCAGCTAATGTGAAGTCCCCTGAAACTCTGGGGCTCCTGGGATCTGTCGCCCAGAGTTCCTCCCTCCCCTCATTTAGAAGAAAGCGCCTAGGCTCTCCTTCACTCTGTGGACTAGGCACATTTGTCTTAGCGGTTTTTGGTTCCCCAGTGTGTGAAGCGGGGCTAAGAGTCCCTGCTGACCTGTGACCACACGGATGATGTTTTGGGGGATGATAAAATTAAATGCTGCTATTGAAAAGAGAAAAGGAAACCTTATTAAGTGCAAAACGTAAAAGTATAAGCCTTTCTGTAAAATATCAGAAGAAAACTAGGACTCTGCGGAGAGAGAATATGGACCAGGGGAGGATGGAGGCCAGAAATGATGGGGAGGGTGGCCGACCCCAAGGGCCCTGCGTGACCTGCAGCCTGGGCTCAGACCAGACCGGACTTGGTGGCTCCGCCCACTCAGCTCACATTTGGTCACCAAGCAGGTGGCAGGAAGAGAGAGGAGGCCATGTGACAGGGGTGACCTCCAGGCCCCCGCAGCTTTGGCCTTGAGGTTTGGTCTGTGCACTGAAGAGAGGGGTGTGGAGGTAAGGGGCTTCCCCTCTGGCCTGTCTGTTACGGGGGAAATGGACCAGGCTGCACGCGGGGCCCCTTTTCCTTCTTTGCAAAAACCCACCAGGACTAGCCTGGCTGCCCTGCGGCTGGAGAGTGGGATGCGAGAAAGGTCAGGGACCCTGAGCTGCGAGCGACCCTGCCCTCCAGGTTGGGGGGCGAGGTGGGAGGCAGCTCTTCCCTCCCCTCCAAGTAGCTCCCAGAACAAAGGAAAGCCTTGTGACATCACCCTCCTGTGTGTCGACTGTTCCTGTCACATCTGCAGTCCTTCGGAAAGTGGAATTCATCCCTGCTGTTCATAAAAGCCTCTGCTGGGATGATACCGAGAAATAAATGACTGTGGGTGGGCAGTTCTTGGCAGTATACAAACTGGGGCCAAAGGTGGCTTTGTAATAATAGGAAGAGACAATCAGGCAGGCGGGGATGGCCTTGTGAATAGATGATGAGGTCGCAGTGAGCTTATTTTAGCTTCTCTGGCCCATAGTAGTGACGATGGAGTAGTGCTCGGATATAAATATATCCTTCCTGGATTTTTTTTTCTTTTTAGTTCAAAATCTCAAGAATAGGTAAAACCTAAACTTCTGAGTTTCCATAAAGAGGTCAGAGCTCCTTTTAGAAAAATTCTAAACTGAGCCAAGAGTGAGATCCTGACTACAACGGCCGCTCTGTTGGGAAAATGCAGGAGCAGCGCATCTGCTGTCTTGATGTCATCGTCTGCGGGGGGCGCTCTGCCAGCCCTGCTCCCACGGAGAGCAGGGCAGGCGCTGGGCGGCGCAGAGGAAGGGGCCGGTGTTGGGGGAGGGGGTGGGGCGGGAGGCCTGGAGATGTATAGATTAACAACCAGGTAAGGAACAAATGGGGTCACAGCAGTGCTGTTGATCTGTTGGGTAGATTTTCCATTTGGGGTCAACCAAACAGGCAGCAGGAGAATTTTTTAAGCCACCACCAGCTTCCCTAAATCTACATTTTAGGTGTCAGTCTGAGAAGGATGGGAGATTTAGGGCAGGGCAGGGCTGCCCAGGGGAGGGACTTCAGGGGAGCCTGTGAAAGGGGCAAGAGTCTGATTGCTCACAGTTCTGGCTGCTCCCACATTCTCCTCCTGGCCCATCCATCTTTGTGACTCTACCGTTGGGCCTCCCGGGGGACATCGGGCTAGATTGACTCTAGGGCAGAGGGCTGCGTGGGTTTTGTTGGTTTCTGCAATAGGAATCCAACAGGGGTTATCTTTTACTTCCCTGCTGAGTGCACACAGCCCCCCTTGGAGAGCTGGGAGAGCCCAGTGGATGCTGTTTTCAGAATCTGTCCATCACTGGCTCTGACCCAGGAGTCGCCTGTTTCAAAGCTGAGTGCCAGGACTTCCCATGAAGCAGTCTCTCAGCCTCCACAACGAGCCCCCTGCCTGCTCTGTTCCGATGTTACGGGAGAATGTAAGTTCTTGCCTCTCACAGCGAAGAATTCAACAGCAAGACCAATAAAATAAAATAAAATAAAATAAAATAAAATAAAATAAAATAAAATAAAATAAAATAAAATAAAGATAAACAACAACTTTCTTCTGTATGGCACAGGGAACTATATTCAATATCTTGTAGTAACTTACAATGAAAAAGAATATTAAAAATGACTGTATGTAGGTACATGTATGACTGAAACATTATGCTGGGCACTAGAAATGGACACAATATTGTAAACTGACTATATTTCAACTGAAAAAAAAAGAGCGAGGCATAGTAAAGGGAAAGTGAATTTATTCAGGGGGATGCACACCCCGTAAACAGAGTGCAGTCCATCTCACTCAGAAGGCAGAGCAGCTTAGGAGATAAACACACCATAGCCAAAATGGGGGTCATCTCAAAAGGCAAGAGGGAGAAAGGCCAGGAGGCAACGGGGAGGGGGGGGCAGGGTGTTAGTTTAAAGTAAAAGTAGATACACACGCCATAGAGAGTGTGGCCATCTCAGGAGGAAGGAGGAGCATGACCACGAGGCACAGGGTTGTTGGTTTTTATGGGCTTGGTAATTTCATATGCTAACCAGTAGGAGGATTATTCCAACTATTTTGGGAAGGGGTGCGGACTTCAGGAATTGGATCCCCTCCCACTTTTTGGCCTTTTACGATCAGCCTGGGAACTGTCATTTAGCAGCTAATGTATTACAATGAGCGTGTAATGAGGCTCAAGGTCTACTGGGAGTTGACTCTTCCGCCATCTTGGTTCCAGCCAGTTTGTCCTCGATGGCTGTGTCATTCCTTCAGTGGCTGTGCCCTGCCCCCTTCCCTCCTGTCTCACTGGCCGTCTCCTCAGCACCCTCTCTGAGCAGGGCCTGAGGGAGCTTCTAGACTGCTGAAGGGCCTAGCTCTTCATTTTCTTTCTCTCTCTGTCAGCTTATGTCAGCTAAGGCACCTGAGCTGCCATGGCCCAGCCGCCATGTGAGCCGGAAGCCCTTAAGGACCCGAGCCACTCCCTTAACCAGAACCCTCAGCTTCTGTGCACAGAGGGCCCCAGTTCTAAGGTCTGCTGTGGGGTTCACGCAAGGCCTCTGGGGCCCTGAGGCATCGTCTTTGCTTCTCCCAAGAGAGCAGGCTGGCCACTGGCGTCCTCAGGAGTTGTGCGTGGATTGGATGATGGGTGGTTTCTCAAGGTAGTGATCTGGGTGATTCATCATGAGTGTGTGAGTGTGGGCGTGTGGCTGTGCGTGGGTGTAAACCCCCAGGGTGTGGTTGGCACTGTGTGTACCAGACTGTGCTTTTACTTTTCTTCTTTAGAGACCCAGAACCCTGCATTCCCCTCCCACAGGTGGGTGTGGCTGAGTCCCCCGCACACAGCCTGACACCCTACAACAGGGCCACAGGGAGGGTGGGGACATATTCCAGGGCTTCTGAAAGCCTTTCTTCCTGCCCATCCTTCTTGGCCACCAAGCCCTAACCCGATGCAAGCAGACCTTCTGGTCTTCTGTGTTGGACTGAGAGCAGCAGTGTGGCCTGGAGAGCTGGCGTCTGCAGCCACGTCCCCAACTGACTGCAGGGAAAGGCACTTGCTGTCTTTTTTCCTGTGACTATAGTCTTGTGTTCCTGGGAGGCCACCGAATCCAGGAGGCAGGCATGGTTGTGGGGTCCTTGAAGTGCTGTCCTGCCTTTTGAAAGTCCTGTGTGTCCTCCTTCAAGATAACTCATCCCCCAAGGGGGCTAAGGTTCAGGTTCACAGAGTCACGGATCTTTTCCTCTGCCCAGGAATGGCTCCCAGCAGGACCATGGGATCTGGGGACTGAGCAGCCGGCCCTCCGACAGGCTGAGTGTGCAGTTACTGTGGCCAGCAGCCAATGGTGTCCCCACTCTGGCTGCTCTGAGGTCCCCCTAGTGGTCCCCCTCTGAGGTCATCCTTCTAGTGGTTTTGTGAGAGCAGGCAGTTAGCTGGATATGAGCATAAAAAGGGGAACAAGGCCTAATGGTGGGAACTGGGGGGGGAGGAAAGGAGAAAGCACTGGCCAAATGCAGGAAATCACACACCATGTGAACAACGGGGGTCCTTGGACAGAAAGAGAAGAGCAGGAACATCTGGGCTGATAAGAGATCACACATTTTGGGGTGACAAGCAGCCTGGAGGCCGACAAAGAAATGTGGGAAAAGGCAGGAATCTTCAGCATCCAAATGTAGCCTTTTACTCATTATGCCCTTATTTCAATAAAATTAGCCTTGCAGATTAGAAGTACCCATCATGCACTGATGCTGTGACACTTCCGATCTAGGCTAAATAAGGACAAAAATCCCTTCTCCCTTTGGGAATGTGGAGCTGGGATGAAAATTAGGGAATATGACCCGAAACCTTTCCCTCCCAGGTGAATATCCCACCCATTCATTTTTACAGTCTGTGTAACCAGCTTGCCAAAGAAACGCTGGGCAGCTGCTCACCTGAGTCTGCCCGCTCTCCCCTTGAGAGCATCCTATCCCTTAATAAATCTTCACTTTATGTTCTTAACCTATATGCCTCATCTCTGAATTCCTTCTGCGACAAGACAAGAGCCTAGTCACCAACAACAATTTCAAGAAAGCAGACTGAGACCCTCACAGCAGAATGGAGGCTAGGACAGGGTCAGATCAGTCAGAGCCACTTAAAGGAGGGCTGAGGCCCAGCCAGTGTGTGCTGCTTCCCCACCCTACTCCTGCAGCCAAGCTTCTCAACACTGTGGAACCTTCTTCTCCACCAGCGTTGCCTTTTAAACCAACAAAATCACAGCACAACACAAGCCATAGCCAGCCACTGTGGACACCACCTGGCCCCCTTATCTTCACCTAAGCCTTGCTATTGTGGGCCCACTGTTCAGGGCAGGGCACGGGGTGGTGGGCTTCTGGGCTCCAGCCTGTGAGCACATCTAGCACTGGGCACATTCTCATGGGTCCCCAGGTTAGCAGCAGCTCTCAGCCTGTGGCAGCTGTCTGCAAGCTGCCTGAGAAGTTACCCAAACTTGATGAGTTGGTGTATTAGGAACCATAATGAATGAACTCAAGGACTCAGAACTTCCTCAGAGGAGCACTTAAGCCCTGCAGCTCTGTGCTCTGCCATCAAGCTTTCCCGCGTGGTTTTGTTTGCTGAGAACTGAAGCGCTATGTGCAGTGTGGCTGTGTAACACATAGACAGGCTCCGGGCCTCTGCCGCCGAGGATGATGCCCACTGCCAACACGTGCTCTTCTGAGATCATGCTCAGCATGCCCAGGAACCAGATCTGAGCACACGGGAGTTCCAAGATGAAGCCAGCCCTTGAAGAACACCTCCCCTTTCTCTTGGACATGAGTCGACATTTCAGCAGGAAGATGCTCTCATAATGCACCTCTGAAATGCCCAAGCTCGGGTGGTAGGGCCCTGCGGGACCATGGGCAATGTGGGGTCGACGCATAACGGTCTAGAGAAATGTCATAGGCGACAAACATTGCAGGGCCTCAGACTCTAAATGCAGAAAGTGAACACAAGCTTGTTTCAGAGGCTTAGGAACAGGGCTGCTCAGACTTCTCCAGTGGATTTCTGCAGTCCCGTGTGGTCAGTCTCCTGAGGAACATTTCAAGTAGCTTCATTTTAGATGTATTTTTCCAGATTTTTTGACCCACCAGTTTTCCAGCCATCCATCATATACTGCGTAGCTTTTGGGGGGTTTTTTGTTTGTTTGTTTGTTTGTTTGTTTTGGCTCTTTCTCTGTTTCTTCTTTTCCATCCACCTTGGTGTTTTGTTTTTTTTTTTAAGCAAACCAGAAATCCAAAGTCTTGTGTCTAGACCTGATTTACCATTTGGAAAGCTGTGTGACTTCAGGCAGGCACTTAACCTCTCTGAACTTTAATCCTTCCTTTCAGTCAAAATTAAATATGAAATGGAGACCGGACTTGAGAATTTTCTGAGCCAACAAAATCATTTAAGCCATGTGAGTAAAGCAAAATCTAGCTTATTTCATGGACAAAAGCAAAACTTAACTTAGCTTATTTCTTGTAAAAGCCTCTGACAATTTTAAAAGCAAGTTAAGTCATCTTTGTGAAAATGGTATGAGATAATCATTTTTTGCCAATCTCCTGCCATCTGGAAACCCCCATTGTCATAACCAACCCTCATTTTCACTTGATAAGCAGTCCTGTAACGCCACGTCAGTTTGAATTTGGAAGCTCCTGGCGAGCTGTTTTTATGTGCACAATAAATTTTTATTAGATACTATCTATTGATTTCATGGTTTTAATTTTGCCATCTTTGGACTTTTGACATCTGTAAAATTAAGGCACTGGTCTGTATAATCCTAATGTTTCTTGTGTTAGGCCAATGATTTTTGTGGTAAATATGATGCCAAATGGCTTCTGTCCTGCTAGAAATATATGTATGTCATTGTGTCAGTGATTAAGTTCTTGTCTCACAGCAGAAGGAATTCAGAGATGAGACACACAGGTTGAGAAAGTAAAGTGAGGATTTATTATTTATCAAAGGGAGAGCAGGCAGACTCAGGTGAGCAGCTACCCTGAGTGTCTTTGACAAGTTGGTTACACAGAGTGTAAAAATGAGTGGGAGGAATATTCATTGGGGAGGGAAGGGTTTGGGGTCATATACCCTGATTTTTTCCCCAGCTCCACTTTCCTGAAGGGAAGAGAGATTTTTGTCCTTATTTAGTCTGGATTGGAAGTGTCACGGCATCGGTGCATGATGGGTACTTCTAATCTGCAAGGCTAGTTTTATTGAAGTGAGGGCATAATGAGCAAAAGGCTACATTTGGATGCTGGAGATTCCTGCCTTTTCCCACTTTTCTTTGTCAGCCTCCAGGCCACTTGTCAGCCCAGAGGTTCCTGCTTTTCTCTGTCTGCCCAAGGACCCCTGTTGTTTACATGATGTATGATTTCCTGTATTTGGCCCTGTGCCCATCTCCTTTTTGTCCAGTTTCTGCCATTTGGCCTTGTCCTCCTCCCCTTTTTTTCCCCTCATATCTAGCTATCTGCCTGCTCTGACATCATGACTACAAACCTCACCTTCTGAGAGACAAGTGCCAACTGTGTTTAGCAGACATGGAGAGGTCGTGCAATATGGCACTCCTCCCCGCCATGAGAATCACCAGGACTTTAGCTGGGCTGAGGCGTCGATAATTTCACCCACACCCACCCCATTGCCTGGGGTGACAGCCTTATCTCATCCATATATAAAAATTAATTCAAGAAAGACCATAGACCTAAATACAGAACCCAAAGTTATAAAGCCCCGAGGAATAACCCAGAAGACTAGTCTGTAATTGTGGGGTAGGCAAATATATCTTGGACATGACACACACAAAAATAATAATACTAAATTTAAATTCATCAGAATCAAAAAAATGGTGCTTACCAAATGATACTTTTGAGAAAATGAAAGACAAGACACAAATGGAGATAAAATATTTACAATACATACATTTGACAAAGAATTTATACCCAGAATATATAAAGAACTACTACAACTCAATAATGAGGAATTTAATTTCTTTTTTGAAAGTTGAGCAAAAGACTTGAGTAAACACTTTACAGAAAAGACTTGAACAAATGACAAATGAACATATAAATAGGCTGTCAATACCGTACGTTTCAGTAAAATGTCAGTGAAACCACCCTGAAATACCATTTCACACCCACTAGATCGTCTATAATTAAAAAGACTGGTAACTCCAAAATTTGGCAACAATCAGCCTGGAAACTTACACCCGGCTGGTAGGAGAGTGAAATAGGACAATCACTTAGGAAAACAGTTTGACAGTTTCAGAAAAGGTTAAATATACACCCACTCTGTGACTCAGCAGTGTCACTTCCAGGTATTGACCCAAGAGAAATAAAAATACACATTCACAATAAGAGTTGCACAGGAATATTTCTAGCAAGGTTATCCATAATAACTCCAAACTGGAAAAATCCTAAATGTTTGTCAATGAGAGAACTGATAAACACATGTTGACAGAGTCATGTGACAATGAAAATCAGCAACAAAAAGAGAATTAGTGATACCCATTAACACCATGTGTAGAACTCAGTCATAGAGCACATGCTTAGCATGCATGAGGTCCTGGATTCAATCCCCAGTACCTTGAAAGAAAGAAGGAAAGAAGGAAAAAGAAAGAAAGAAAGGAAAAGAAAGAAAAGGAAAGAAAGAAAGAAAGAAAGAAAGAAAGAAAGAAAGAAAGAAAGAAAGAAAGAAAGAAAGAAAGAAAGAAAGAAAGAAAGAAAGAAAGAAAGAAAGAAAGAAAGAAGGGAGGGAGGGAGGGAGGGAGGGAGGGAAGGAAGGAAGGAAGGAAGGAAGGAAGGAAGGAAGGAAGGAAGGAAGGAAGGAAGGAAGAAAGAAAGAAAGAGAAAAGTTGTCAACTGAGAAATGCACAGCCTAAAAACTGAGAGCTACGTTCTATTTGGTGGACTTTCCGAGGACTCGAACCTGGGAGGCAGCCTCTCAGATGGCTCTAAGAGACTGTTCTGAAGAGGCAGCGGAGGAGCCAGGATATATAGGAGTTTTTGCCACAAAGTCTAGGTAGTTGGACCATCAAAAGGTTACTTTTAATTAAAGAAAACCAGACATCTCAAGTTAAGGAATTTAGGGCTTTTCTATGTACGGGAAGGTGCAAAGGTCTGGGCTTATTGAAATCATTCCTTTGAGATGCACCTGGCTGTCTAGGGCCAGTGTCCTGTCCTTACACATCCTGAGTCCCCTCAGGGGGCACCGTTGGGGGTGGCAGCAGAGGCTGGGCTGCCTGCTTGTCTGCATCCTCAGTTCCCTCCACTCACTGTCAGGGGTGGGGGTAGCAGCTGAAGACTTGATGGCCACAGCATCCTCTGTTTACTGATATGGCTGGCAGTATTTTTCATCCACGAAGCTGCCCCACAGGCAAGGCTTACAGGTTTATCAGGACTGGACAGTGCTTTTTGCATGCTTTTCCCTCAAATTTCTGCTGTGCAGTATTTGTCCTCGTTGTTTTCTCCCCCTCCCACCTCCTTCCCTTCCTCTTCCGCAGTCCTCCTCCCCTTCCTCCCCCCTCCTCCCCTCCTCCCTCTCCTCCCCTCCTTTCCTCCCTCCCCGCTCCTTTTCCTTCTTTAATTGTAGCTTCCAGAGGCATTGGTACACCAATTTTATAAAACAAACAAAAAGATAGTACCCTCCCTGTATTTGGTTCCAAAAGCTGAAGAATAAATAAGACTTTGTTCAGAACAGAGCAGTTAAGAGTAAAAAGGAAAAGGACTTCACCTTTTACTTTCCTACTCACTAAGCTTTTTTCCTACTCACTAAGCTCAATCGAGAGAACGTCAGCTGGGCCCCTGCTCTGCCTTGGGCACTGTGCTGGCTTCTGGGAAACAAAAAGGAATACACAGATCCCACTCCCTCGGAGAGCTGTCAGGCCGGTGTGTCACAGCAGCCGCGAGCGCTTCCAGAAGGAACTTCGGGTGAGAAAATAATTAAATGGACATAAAGTTTTCTCTCCTCCCCCAGTAGATCCATTATGCAAACCCAGATTTTTATAATTTGAATTTTTTGAAAAATAGAAACGATCCACTTGGTGGCAAGTTTTAGACAGACTGCAGATTTCTGGAAGTAATTTAGGGAGGTTTCTGAAGTTGGTATGCAAAGCTGGATGGAACAGAAACTTCTGCACCAAGGCTTCAAGATGGCGCTTACAATGGAGACGTCTGTACTCGGAAGCTCCTTGTGTGCTGCTAGTGAAGGTGTTGCTGAAAAACCATCCTCGGGACCCTGATAGCCAAACTGAGACTTGGAGGCTGAATTCTGGGAGAATTATTAAAAAACTGCTTTACTGCTTTGCCAAGCAAACGGGAGTCACAGCAGACTAATGCCTCAGAGACTATGAATCCATCTTGGGGTTGGGATCCTGAGGTTTATAGAAAAACTGGACTGAACAGGAAGGCAGCAACAATTAGGGTGTTTTTCCAGGATGCTGTATTTTTCTTAAGCTTGATGAATCCAACTGGCGTCATGGAGAAACTCCGGAGGATCTGTTCATTCTTCTGAGGCTATAAGCCCATGACCACCTTCCTGGAACACAGCTGAGTTAGAGGGTAATCTGTTCTGGGTAAAGAATGTATTGGTAGTGGAGCGTGTCATGGGAAGGCTGGAGACTGTTTAGCACAAAAGCATGTGAGCAAGTGAAGCAAAGACGGGGGTTTGTCAGAGAAAAGAGAAAGACAAGTTGCAAGAATGTTTCAGTCAGAATGAACCAGCAAACAGCTTTAGCATCAGGGAAGCCGCTTTGTTAGCTAGCTTCCTACTCTCTCAGTTACCTAGCACTTCCCACTCAGCGAAGACACCTTTGCTGTCGTATTTCATAGGCAGACAACTCTCAGGCCACCCCAAAGTGAAGCGGGATGTAGGCAGGCCCGGCTGCTGAGCCAGCAGGAGAGCGGGTCGTGCGGGCTTCCTGAGCTCTGCCTCATGATCTCATGTTTTGAAAATATTTTAATTAACAATTGTATTCTCCAGGGTACTCTTGACTCTTTAAAAAAATTTGAAACTTTTTGTAGTTTAATTAAAAAATTTTTTTGTCGGTTTTATTTTAAACAATTAAAATAATTTTGTTGATTTTGTTAATTTTATTAATTTTTGTTTTTTGGGGGGCGTGTAATTAGGTTTATTTATTTATTTTAATGGAGGTACTGGAGATTGAACCTAGGACCTCATGCATGCTAAGCACACACTCTACCACTGAGCTATACCCACCCCCTAACTTTTTTTTTAATGCCATAAAATATACATGGCATAAAATTGACCGTCTTGCCCATGTTCAGTGTGCAGCTTAGTGGCATACAGTGCATTGGCATGCAGCTGTCACCACGATCCTGCCACGAACATTTTCATCATCCTGAGCTGAAATGCTGCACACAAGAAAGTATAACTTACCCCTTCTCCCCTCCCCCAGCAACCGCCATTCTACTTCCTGTTGCAATGAACCTGACCACTCTAGGTACCTTGTATGAGTGAAATCATACAGTACTTGTCTCTTTGTGTCTGGCTTATTTCACCGAGCATAATGACCACAAAGTTAACCCATGTTATAAAGAATGTGTCAGAATTTCCTTCTATTTTAAGGCTGAACAATTGCATGTAAAGACTACGTTTTGTTTATCCATTCGTCTGTTGATAGACATGTGGGTTGCCTCCATCCTTTGACTATTGTGCATAATGCTGCTATGAATAAGAGTGCGTAAATAGCTGTTTCAGTTCCTGTTTTCCATCCTTTGGGGTATGTACCCAGAAGTAGGATTGCTGAATCATATATTAATTTCATGGGGGTTTTTTTGTTTTTTTTTTTTGAGAAATCACCATTCTGTTTTCCACAGTGGCTATAGCATTTTCCATTCCAATACCAGCACACAAGAGTTCCAGTTTCTCCACATCTTTGCCAACACTTATTGTTATTTATTTATTTATTTTTTGATAAACTTCATACTAGGCTTCATACTAGGTATGACGTGGTATCTCATTGTGGTTTTGATTTGCATTTCCCTAATGATTAGTGAAGTTGAGGATGCCTTGAATATTGATATTATGAGACTATTGTATTATTGATATTAAGAGATTTTAACATGAGTGATTATTAAAGCAATGAAAAGAACTTCCATAAGTTATGTTTTGAACTGTAGGTTGTGGGTAAGAGAAACCATGGTGTTTGGCCTGCACCCCAATGTTCATACCAGCACTATTTACAATAGCCAAGACATGGAAACAGCCTAAATGTCCATCCACAGATGACTAGATAAAGAAGATGTGGTATATTTATACACTGGAATACTATTCAGCCACAAAAACCGACAACATAACGTCATTTGCAGCAATGTGGATGTTCCTGGAGAATGTCATTCTAAGTGAAGTAAGCCAGAAAGAGAAAGAAAAATACCATATGATATTGCTCATATGTGGAATCTAAAAAAAACCAAAAATACAAAACAGAAACAGACTCATAGACATAGACTACAAACTTGTGGCTGCCAAGGGGGCAGGGGGTGGGAAGGGACAGACTGGGATTTCAAAATGTAGAATAGATAAACAAGATTATACTGTATAGCACAGGGAAATATATACAAGAGCTTGTGGTAGCTCACAGCGAAAAAGATGTGACAATGAATATATGTATGTTCATGTATAACTGAAAAATTGCGCTCTACGCTGGAATTTGACACAACATTGTAAAATGATTATAAATCAATAAAAAAAAGTTAAAAAAAAAAGAAACCCTGGTGTTTGGAGGGCAGATGGAATCCCTGGGGCAGCATAAGTCATGGTTGGGTGTTTTGTGCAGAGGGATAATATGTTTAAAACTAACTGACTGAAGACGTGAATGTAAGACCTAAAACCACACAATCCCTAGAAGAAAACATACATGGCACCTCAGTGACACCGATCTTAGCAGTGTCTTTGTGGTTCTGACTCCAAAGGCAAGGGAAACAAAAGCAAAAGTGAACAAGTGGGACTACATCAAACTAAAAAGGTTCTGCTCAGCAAAGGAAACTATGGGCAAACTTAAAAAGCCACCTACTGAATAGGAAAAAATACTTGCAAGTCATACATTTGATAAGAGGTTAATATCCAAAATATATAAAGAACTCAATAACTAAAAGAGAAACAAGCACAAAACAAAGCAAACAAAAAAAAACAGGTAGACTGAAAAGTGAGCAAAGGATCTGAATAGACATTTTTCCAAAGAGGGCATGCAGATGGCCAACGGGCACATGGAAACATGCTCAATGTCACTAATTATCAGGAAGATGTAAATCAAAACCACAGTGAGAGATGACCTCACACCTGTCAGAGTGGCTACCATCAAAAAGTCTCCAAATAACAAATGTTGGTAAGGCTGGAGAGAAAATGGAACCCTAGTACATTGTTGGTGGGAACGCAAATTGGTGCAGCCAATAAGGAAAACAGCATGGAAGTTTCACAACAAAAGAAGAACAGACCTACCATAGGTCTCAGCTGTTACTTTTCTGGGCACACACATACCTCGGAGGTGTTGTGGATTTGGTGCCAGTCCCCGGCAATGAAGCGAGTCACACAATTCCTTTTTGCGATAGTAGCATCGAAGATCACTGATCACAGATTGACATAGCAAATGCTATAATAATGAAACCGTTTGAAACATTGCAAGAATTACCAAAATGTGATAGAGACAAAATAAGTGAGCAAATGCTGTTGGAAAAACTGATAGACTTGCCAGATGCAGGGTTGCCACAAATCTTCAATGTATAAAAAACAAAATATCTTCAAAGTGCCATAAAATGAGATATGCCTATATTTATCTGCAGAACACACACACAAAAAAACCACTAATTCAAACAGATACCTGCGTTCTTATGTTCACTGTAGCATTATTTACAATAGCCAAGTTATGGAAACATTGATGATTCATTGAAGGATAAATGAGTCAAAAAGAAGTGGTATATATATATACACACATATATACATTATATTATATATTATATATATACAAGGGAATATCGCTCAGCCATAAAAGTGAATGAAATCCTTCCATGTGCAACAACACAGATGGACCTTGAGGGTATTACACTAAATGAAATAGGTCAGATGAAGGAAGATAAATACCATATGATTTTGCTCATGAGTGGAATCTAAGAAGGAAAAAAAAACTCAATCAACAGCAACAAAGTCACAGATACAGAGAACAGATTAGTGGTCACCAGAGTGGAAGGGGGTTGGGGGTGAGCGAAACGGGTGCAACAGGCAGCTGTGTGGTGGCGGATGGGAACTAGACGTGTGGTGGTGCACACAGATGTTGAACTGCAATGCTCTACACCCGGAACTTCTACATGTGAGAAAAGAGCTGAGCTGCAGTCATCAGCCTTGATACAAAGGTGCAGAAGCTCTCGCTCAGGAATACCCCAAGCATCATACCCTTTGGGTGGGAAGGACAAAAGGAGGGTCCACAGGGACAGCGACTGCTTAGCAGAGCACAAGGGCCGTACCCAGGGCCCCGGTGGGAGTCTGCAGGTGTTTAGGGTGGGCTGTCCGCCCCCAGCAGTCAGCCGCAAGAAGGGCTCGGAAACCCCAGTTCCAAAATAGAAGGGGAGGCTGGGGGGACACGCTCAGGCATGGGCAGAACACGGCCCTGGCATTCTGACACCTCCCACGGCGCTGGGCAGTGTGGGGACGACCCCCCAACTCATTTGAACAGGAGCCCCTCTCTCCTTGGCGGAAAATTACCAACAAGGCTGGAGGAGTGGTAGGTTCCTGGGTGTCTGTCTTGCCAGGCTTCTACTCCTGGGGAACACCAATGGGTCACGGCTAAAAATCAGTAGGAAAAGAGAGATAAATTTCCATTGAAATTGCCCTCCTTCTGCACAAGATTCAAATAACTCTATCGTCTCCTCAGATCTCGCTCACACAGGACTTTGGGAACCGCACACACCAGGCTCACGGCGCAAGGACACGCGCCTTCCCAGCGCCGGCAGGTGCAGCTCCTCAAGGAGCGGGGGCTTCCGAGCGCTGGTGGGTCTCCAAGCACCCGCCACGCCCTTCCAGACCGTCGCCCAGAAAAGGATTGGCACGCCCTTCCTTGCCAGCCTTGGCTCATTTTTGAGGTCACCACATTTAAAAGTCTCAAGAATAGTAAGTACTTAAAACACTGAGATCGCTTTCCCTTGTATTTAAAGAAGGGAGTGGGCGGCAGTGCCTCTCCGCGTGTGTCCTTAATGGAAAATGCACCCTTTCCGGGGGAGCCTCAGCCCTTTCTTGGCAGCCTGATGCGTGGTCTGGGTGGGGCTGTCCTGAAGTCACCTGTGTGTGCAGGTGTGGAGGCAGCCCACTGTGGGTGTGGGTGTGGGTGTGACGGCCCACGTGGGCATCTTGAACGGTCACTTGACTGGTATTTGCTTCCCCAGCAGCTCTGTTTCCTTGGCCTGGGAATGTGATGCAAGACAGGCGGGCCATGAGCCCTGACAGTCCCTCTCCTTAGACTGACGGAAGGAACGCATATAACCCTCTGCAAGTCTCCGTCCTGGGACGCTCTCTGTTGAAGCTGTTGAGTTGCCGCATGTGGCCAAGAGCTTCAAGACCCCTGACCCATCAGGAGGGGCTGGAAGGGTAAAGGGGAGACCCACCCAGGGCTGACCAACCATGGCCAGAAGTTGTTCCTGACCCTGTGTCAGGACTCCAGGACATTTTCCAAACAGAGAAAAGCAGCTACTTACAGCCCAAAAACCCAGGAGTGAGCCCTTCCTCACATACCTGACCTCAGGTGCAAAGCAGAATTCAGGAAGAGAAAGAAGCTGGAGAAACCCCTCTAGCTGCTTCGGCTGCCCTTCCCCCGCCACGTGTGGACTTCCGTTTGCAAGAATGACTCATGAGCTCCAATTAGAGCCGTGCTAACCAGGAGCTCCTTTTATGTTTTATTAGGTGGGCATGTCTCTGGCCAGTTCTCCTTAAAATTCATGGCTTCATCCCCACAGTGTAATGGATCTGCTCCAACAGCCTACAACATTTTTGCTTTTCTCTGTACGTGAATTACAGGCTGGAGCCAGCATGGCCAGTGCATCTTGGGTCTTTTTTTTTTTTTTTTGGTCATTTAGCTTTGAAAGGCAAGAATCAAAAATCTTGAAAACTTTAAAGAAACCTCTTCTAAAATAATGGAATTACAGTCTAGGAAATATTCATTTCTGAGGCAAAAGATTGATTTGCCTGTGGTGTCGTGGAAGGCGGCTTCGCGGGGAGTGCAGAGGGCAGACTGCAGGACGGCTCTTGGCTTTCTGAGCCCAGATGTTTTCTCTGCCACCCCCTTAGCTAGGGTTGACCCCAAAAGGGTTGAGAACAGGTGAGAATGAGGAAGGGATTCAATTTAGTGAGCAATCTGGGTGCTGTATGCTGGTTTAAGGCAGAACTGAGAATGACAAATGGTTCTTAACCTCAATTTACCAAAATGTTGATTTTAAAGACTTGACATACATATGGAATAGCACTGCAAAGCGAAATTTAAAAAGAACAAGAAAGAAAGAAAGAAAAAGAAAGAAAGAAAGAAAGAAAGAAAGAAAGAAAGAAAGAAAGAAAGAAAGAAAGAAAAGCTGAAGAAGGTGAAAATCCTAATTATAAAAAAAAAAACCCAGAATCCCACAGAGTCACCTGAAGCCCACCCAGAGTGGAGGTGGTGACTACACTGTCCTGACTCAGTGTGCGTGGGGGATGGGAACACAGCTCAGGTAACCATAAGGCAGTGAGCTGCTTTCCTGGCAGAGTGAGTTTGGCGTGTGGCACCCTGTGCCCATCAGGACTGGGTTTGGTTAAGGAGGACTTCCTTATGCCAACTGGTGTCTGAACCAGGTCATAAGCTTTCCAGTGAAGGTCTCCAGTTATATTTCTATTAACAAGGACAGAAGGAAAGAAATGCCATTACAAGTGTCTTGGAAACACTTTGTCATTGTTCCAAAACACTTGCTTCGAGTTAGGCATAAACTAAGATCAAATCGTGCAGAACTGTTTTAATGCTTTTACAAACGCAAGAAAGAAACCAGCTTGCGATTATGTTAAAACTGCAGGGTTGAAATCAAAAAGGAACCCTAACGTGCAGATCCTTCCGGGAGAGATGCTAGGGGCTTGTGCAATGGTCCGTGTGACAGAGAGCTCACCCCTGGGCAGGGCAGAGGCAGCCCTCCTGGAGGTGGCGTTCATTCCGAGTAAGATCCAAGTCCAGAGGCAGGGCGGGAGGTGAGAAAGGACTGTCGTCTTCCTTGTGGCTTGCTTGGATGACCGAAGAGCATCGTTTCATTAAAGAAAAGAAAAATGGCTGGTGGGGACAAAGTTGATCTCATAATTTATGAATGGGCCCCAACCAGAGAAGGATTTCACTGCACTGGCAGAATGAACACAAAGAAAGGACTTGAGAATAAGTCCCAGCATGGAGATTATTCAGTAGAGATGCGAGAAATGCAGGATGAGGTGATGCGAGCGGCAGTGCTGGGGCTGGCACCCTGCGGGCGGGGCTTGGCAGGGGGCCTTGGAGCCCTCCCTCCTGGGAGGCAGGGACAAGGGTACGAGGGCAGGGCAGAGTCAGGTGGGTGGGAGGGCCTGTGTCTCGAGCCTGTAAGAGCTGGGGACTGAAGGACCTTCCCTGTCCCTACTCTGCTCGCTGTCCACAGCACTTCCCACCACCCGCCCCTCCCTGGCCTTGCCTGGCTTAATCCACATCTAGCTAAAGTCAAGGTGCTCTGTCTATGAGACTTGTGGCCACTGCAGACTTGATGTTGGGCCTGTATTTTCTACTCACTTCACAGTCACAGGAGCAGGAACAAGCTGCCTGTGATCTTTCTCCTACAACCGCTTTTTTTCCTCTGACCCATTCTATTCATTTCTGAGAGAGGGTCAGGTACATTTGTGATTTTTTTTCTGTTCCTCCTTTCTGTCAGTTTCTGTTGCATGTGTTTTGAAGCTCGGCTATTAGGTGCACAACATTTAGGACTGTTAAAGACCAGAAAGTGGACAGTGGCCCAGGTCCTGGGAATCCCAGCCCCTTCCCCAAGGTAGTTAGAATAACCCTCCCGCTTGTCAGCATATGAAGTTACTCGGCCCATAAAAATTAACCGCCTCATATCCTGGGGCCTCTCACCATCTGAGATGGCCTGCACTCTGTCTATGGAGTCTGTACCTCCCTGAATAAATCTACCTTCAGTCAACTACAGCTCGCTCTTGAATTCTTTCCTGTTCGAAGCCAAGGACCCTCGTTTGATGGGGCGTGTCCCAGGGACTCACCTGAGACCTGGGACACAGCCATCCTCTGAAGCCCCATTTTCCTGCAACAATTGCATTAGCCAGAAATTCCAGAAAATATTAAGTAACACTGGCTTAGAACAAGCAACTTTCCTTTAGCTCCGATTCTAACAGGAACGCCTTGAGTGTTTCAGTATTAACATTTACTCTCGGAGTCGTCAAACATTTACTGAATGTATTCTAAGAGCTAATTTCTGTGCTGGTGCCAGGGGTATAAGGTGAAGAGAACACACGATCTGACCTCCAAGAACTTAAAATTGGTTTTGTATAATGTTGCATGTAGCCGTTTTGTCACCAAGGGCAGAGGCAGCCTTCTTACCTATTTTAGACGTGCCATTAGTACTGGGCGACAGGACATGCATGTCCCAGGGCTCTTTTGAGAATATCATGCAGTCCATCTCTGCAGTATGGTCTTCTTTTGAGGTCGAACTTAGGGGCTTGCAATGTATTCTGATAAGCACCTATGGACAGTCTTCATCCCAGAGGGCAGCTGACTGCCTATGCCCTTTACCACGCTTATGCCTCTGAAATGGCCTCGGTACCCACCCTCACAAAGCCACTTCCTGCATCATTCCATCTCCAAGAGAAGTATCTAGGGAGGAAAGATGCCTTTGAAAGAAGGTGTATTGTGAGTGCAGGAAAATCGGGAAGCTGGGGCACCTTGAACTCTCAGGTACTCAGGTAAATAGGCATCTAGTTCCCATACTTTGTGCTAACAACCATTAATTTAATTTGGGAAACAGTAGAGTTGTGCCCCTTCCCAGGGAAAGGCTCTTTATACGCGTTGCTCCAAGAACGGAGGAGGGCGCCTGAGGTGTGGGGGAGGGGCGGGTGGGGTGGCATCCCCTTCTGTCCTGGGCACTGCTGGCTGCAGGAGCCTCCCACTCCCTCCTCTCTCTTGCTCCTCTAAAAGGACCCAGACGCTCCTCTGAGGATCCACTTATGCAGCCCAGGTGCTTGGAGGGGAGCTAACCTCTCTCCCAGCTCCAGCCTAGAGCCCATCAGGACATTCCCCGCTCTTTTCCAGTGACTGGTTCAAGGCTTTCTGGCAACCCATGTGGGGACCCTTCCTGGGACGTGGAGAGGGGCGCCCCATCTCCCCTCTGCATGTGATGTGAGCACATCTCCTGGGACCGTTCCAGCCACGCCATCACCAAGAACGGAGCCAGCCCTGGGATCACGCTGACCCCGGAAGGCCGGGCGCAGGGAGGGAGGGGGCAAGCCCAGGTCTGAGCAGCGTGTTCGGCTGCCCCGGAGTCCCTCTCTCTCTGGTGTGGCAGACACGAGGCCTGCCTTCCCTTTCCACCTGACCTCAGGAGTCACAGGCACGGGTGACCAGCCACTCCTCCTGCGTGCTGTGCTCAGAAACTGCTTCGACCTTGGCTCCTGCTCCGGGACGGGAGCCCTAAGCAGGAGCACATCCTCATGTCATGTCCCTAGGCGGAGCGAGCGGGCAACTCACAAGGATTGGCCAAGTCCAAGAGAGGGTTCTGAAGGGGAAATGCCATGTAACTGCCTTGGACTTCTTAAAATAATCTTTTCTTTCTCTTTTTCTCTGTTCAGAGAGACAGAAATAATGACTCCCAAGACAATGCTTAAAGATACACACCTGAGAAGACCAGGCTTTTGGCAGCAAGGGTCTGGTGGGTGCTGACGCCTGGTACAGGGAGCTGTGGTGTAGCCCACGTCACTGTCACAGTGTCATGGTGTGCATGCCACCCAGCTGCTTCCTTCCCGGCGTCTACAAGGACCTGCCATGAAAAGGTGCCCTGCAGCACTCAGACCATATCCTCCTAGGTCACGTATTAACAACATCACACAACAGTGCCAACCGGACACGCTCTCTTTGCAAAGTGAAGGTTGTTTATTGCTCGTTATGAGTTTGACAGGCAAGACCCGAGACAGGGACCATCATACCTCCAGGCGATCTTTACCAAATGCCTGCGTAGAAATGGATGTTGGAATGAACATGGCACGCATGTGTGTGTGTGTGTGCGTGTTTTCCCGGAGTTCTCAGTTTTTCCTTCCTGGAGAAGCAGAGCCCCCACCCTCCCGGTGGTGGGATGGAGAGAGAGAGGGTGGTGGATCTCTGCTGGGGCCCTGTGCTCGCGTGTCACCTCCCCTCACTCCCGTCCACACCCGTCCGGGGTTCACTGCGCTCACACACATTTACACACGTTGAAGAAAACCAATCTGCTGCATTTTCTTATAAAATGAGATGAAAAAATAAACTTCAACACATCTTTTCAAGTGTCACTCTTCTATAAATTTTTATATATGTTAAAGCTCTTCTTTTTCTTTTCAATATACTCTACTTAGAAATTTTAAAAAATAAACTTTCTTTCTGGGTACCTTTCATTTCCTGTGTTCGCCTTGGAAATATATAAAATACATCTTGCTAGAACTCTTTTTGTGCAAATAATAAAACATAAATAATATTAACATTTCTGTTATAAAAAAAGAGCATTTCGAGGTTTCCACCGCTGCCACCGTCAGCTACAGTCCCTGGAAGGTGCTTCTAGAAGCAGTCTGTGGTCTGTCCACTCAAGCCCCGCAGGTCCTGGTCTGGCTGCGGGCGGCTGGCCAGGAACTCACCGTCCCGCTTGTCCATCTGTAAACCACTTCGGGAGAACTGGAGGACACTTCCCAGCCCGCTGACCAGCGAGAGGGAGGAAATCCAGCTGAGGGAGCTGAAGCTGGGGAGGCTGAAGATGGATGAGAGCGGGGCTGCCCTGCTGGTGCTGGTGGGCTTCCTCCTGGAGTACCTGGGACAGCCTTCCAGGACCACCTGCCCCGGCGAGGAGGCCCCCGGGGTCTGGCCGCTCAGCCCTTCCAGCAGGGCGTCCTCCCGCAGAGGCATGCCCATGTCCACCACACTGGGCTCCCCGCTGGCCTCCGGGGAGCAGGCCGGCTGCTGCGCATGCCAGGATGCCTGCGAGCCGCAGTCCTGAGAGAAGGACCCCGAGGCTCTGAGGCTCCTCTGTTCTGATGGTTCAGTCCTCGGTTCTCCTGGAACATGTCCCTGAGCAAAGGTCCCTTTGGGAGCACTGAGTTTCTCAGGGGACCTCTTGGCTAACTGGCGTGCCAGCTGAAGTTGGGTGGGGAACAGACTCCCCTGCAGGGCTTTGCAGAATAACCTGGAAAAAACACACAGAAAAGAGTCAGCTATTGCTCTGCTGGTGCCTTTGTGCTTCTGAGACTTGAATGGAGCAAGGAAAATGCTTTCAGAGCTTGTGAGGGGCCTGACGGACACTGTCCCCAATACCCACCTGGGCAGCAGCGCGGCGACAGGTGCGATGAGACAAGTCAAGTAAAACACGGGGTCGCCCATCAGCGTCTGCATGGTCCAGTAGGGATTGGATGGAGGGTAACAGGTCGCACAGGAAGCATTGTAAATCAAAGCCACGGTGAAAAATAAAAGGATGCTGAAGCCACAGGCGGTCCAGTTGAGCCAGGTCTGAGGGGTAAAAGAGAGAGACAGAGCTTTTATTTCAACAGAAGTGCACCAGTCCTCCACGGGCGGGCGGAGTAGAAACAGGACGGCTGGTGTGGTGGCGTGAAGCCCTGGGAACCTGCGGACTGGCCTGAATCCAGTTTGGGGAGATGGAAGGCAGAAGCAGGAGGGAAAGAGAGGCGGGGGGAGCCTGGTGGGGGTGGTGTGCAGGAGCCCAGGGCAAGTGTGGGCCAGGGACCGGGCTGCTCCCACACCAACGGGCTTATAGATCTTTTCTTGTTCTCATCTCATCAGGCCGGCTCCTGTCGGCTCAAAACCCGGCTAGACTACCGGGAATCCGCACTGAAGGAAGCGTGGGGCTCGCAGACCAGCCCCATTCTGGATCACGCCCCCAGGCCTTACCCAGGTCTTGGTTTCGATGCCCAGGTGCAGGAGGAAGGTGAACAGTGCGATGGCAGTGATGGGGGTCCCCCAGGTAAACACATCCGTGTCGGAGTCGTAGTAGGCCTGGAAGACAGTGCGTCTGGGTCTGTGGGTCGTGGAGGCCCCTGCCGGGAAGGGCGGTGCCAGGGGCCCACTTACCAGGTAGGGGATGAAGAAGCACACCAAGCTCTGGAAGGCGGCGTCGGCCATGTTCAACCAGAACGTACGAGGCCGGTATTCCTGGGGCACAGAAACAGGCAGAGCAATGGCAGGGACGCCCCCATCTCCCCCAGCGGCTCTCCAGGCTGCTACCGGCCGCCGGGGCACAAGCCAAGCGCCCTGTGAAACGCGCTAACTCGGGGCTTTTGAAGAGCGAGGCCCCGGGGGGCTGGGGAGAGGAACACCACCGAGGGCCTGCAGAGGGCAGGCAACGGAGTCGCTCCCTGAGCATCTGGACCCGCAGGACCCGCTGCCGCAACGCTAGGTCAACAGCAGAAAGATGACGACGCTTTCTAAATCCTGTGAGGGGCCGTTTCCCAGAGAGGGACTAGCGCCTGAAATTCTGCCCCCTCCCCCAGTCTGAGTCCTTCCACTCCTGCTTTGTCAGGGCTTGGCCTCCCCTCTGGCTGGTGGACCCCCTAGCATGTTTCTTAAAAGTGAGTTCTTTTAAAAGAAAGAAAAATACCATATGATATCGTTTACACATGGAATATTAAAAAAAAAAAAAGATACAAATGAACTTACAAAACAGAGACAGACTCACAAACATAGAGAACAAACTTATGGTGAGCAGCGGGGGAAAGAGGGTAGGAAGGGATAAATTGGGAGTTCGAGATTTACAGATAGTAACTACGGTATGTGAAATAGATAAACAACAAGGTCCTACTGTACAGCACAGGGAACTATATTCATATCTGCAGTAGTCCATAATGAAAAATATGAAAAGGAATATGAATGACTGAAACATTATGCTGTACACCAGAAATTGACACAATATTGTAAATGACTATACTTCAATAAAAAAAGAATGCAAAAAAAAAAAGATAAAAAAAAAGTGAGTTCTTTTAAAATTATATCATGGCTGTTTCCTAATGTTCAAATCAAAAAGCTGCCTAGCAAGGGCAACAATGACCTTGAAATGGACGCATCACGTCCTCATCATCTGGGTGCCCACGTCTGCACTCAACCCCACTGCGCTCTGAGCTGCTGGTCCCGGCACTGGGCCGTGGGACACGCAGAGCGGACGGGAGGAGCATCCACTGAGCCCCTCGGAAAGCGCCGGCTGGGCCTTTCCCGCCGGCCACCTGACTCCCCAGGACACGCCCCCTGCGGCTGCCCAGCAGGTGAGGCCTGGCTGAGGGCAGGGGTCCCCCCAGGTGACAGGTGGCAGGTGGCAAGCAGAGGCCCTCCTCATCTGCCTGACCTTCAGCAGCCCCCAGCCCAGGCCGCCTGCCTGGGTGGGAACCCGTCGTCACCAGAGGTGACGGGAAATCAACTCTTCAGTACACCAGCTCTGAATTAGAGACTGTCGTGCGGAACGTGGGGCCCTGTTTCCTTTGCACACACATAATAACTCCAATCAGCCCAAGAGAAGCACTCAGACAGCTTCCTTTAATGGCTGGCTAGGAACAGCTGGCAATTAGCCCGTCAATCTACGCGGCGTGTTGATGTAAACATGCATTTACATCATCTGTTTGTATTCATTTGTTCTTTCCAGGGTTTCCCCGTGGGTTGGTCTCCTCGTTAATGCCCATTCAAAGCAAAGCACATTTCTTTTGGGGGTGTTCTAGGAAAATCTGTCCTCCCCATGTGACCTTGACTTAGAGTCCAAATGGGCTTTCCTTGGGTTCCTGGAGACTCCTGGTGTGAAGACAGTTTTCACCTCACTCTGCTTTTTAATTTTTTTAATCTTTATCTAGGTAAGTTGATCTACAAAAACTGCACATTTTTAATGTACACATTTCGATGGGTTTGGGCACGTGCATGCGCCCGAGACCATCACTACACCACCGGCCTCACTCTACTTAGGGCGCTGCAGTCAGGTAGACGGAGTTCACTGTTTACCTCCCACGGGTCAGATACTAGGATTTTAACAGTTTGTCCCAAGGTGTTCATTCAAAGGGAGGCGTGGGGACCCGCACTTTGCAGGAGGTTGGCGTGGAGGGCGAGGGGACCAGGAGACAGGAGGCGGGGCGGGGATCCTCACCTCCCTGTTCTGGCCACTCGTGTAGAGCTGCGGCTTGGTCAGCAGCACGTCGGCCGGCACGTCCTTGTCCAGCACCCCAGTCACGAGCTGGGGGAGCGAGGAGAAGAGCAGGTTAAAGAAGATCAGGTACCACTGGTCGATCATGGCGGACGCGGAGAAGCCACAGTAAAACTGGAACCAGAACAGGAGGCCCACGAACATCTGTAGTCAGGAAGAGTGGGAACCGGCAATGCTCAGACGCCCTGCAGACTCTCGCCCAGGGGAGGCAAGGGGTCTGCGGGGTCTGACTGTAAAGGCTGAATTTATAGGTAGGTATTTCCTACCAAGACAGCCCTTACCTTGGAGCCCTCTGACTCCCCGCTTCCTCCTCCTCCCTGCTCCCACCTGGATCCCTTAAGCAGGAAGAACTGACAACGTTAGCTGGGAGTTCCCACGGATGGCCCTTGGAGGAACCAGGTCTTGTGCCCAAAGGGCCACAGATCGTAACAGAAAACAAAATACAAGTCTGGCAGGGTCTAGGGTGGCTCATATCCCAAAAAGGCCGGCTGGGTAAGTCACCCATCACTAGGCTTCTTTCCGAGTGCCCCTCTCTGTGACACCAAACCAAACCTACCCAGGTTACACCCTGGATCTTGCCCCTCTTTTTGATGGGGAACAGTGTGCAATTACTGACTCGCATGGAGGCAAGGACTCACATAAGCATGGTGGTAAAGGCGGTGAAGACACCAACCCCGCCGCCTTGACTGAGCCCTGGTACCCGCCCAGCACTCTGCGCAGGGAGCTACAGGCATTATCACTGGTCCCTACAGCTATCCCAAACAGGAAAGGTTCAGGGAGGTGGAAGGGCTTCCTCCCATGCTTAGTAGGAGGAGCTGGGGAGACCTCTTCCCACTGTTAGTTGATCAATGGACGTCCATGGCCTGAATGCTTTTTCCTTTTTTCTAATGGACGTATTGGGGATTGAACCCATGATCTCATGCATGCTAAGCATGTGCTCTACCACTGAGCTACACCCTCCCCCATGACTGTATTTCTATGATGGGCATGGGGGGCAACTACAAAGCATTCCGACATTTATTAGCAGTGCAACCTGGCTCAGACCATTTAGCCCCTCTCGCCCCAGTGTTCCTGTCCACGAAATGGGCACACACGTGGTACTTAGGTGTGGGGCTGTCATGAGGACTGATGACTGATGCACCTTCAAGAACCCACAGGAGTCCCCTGCACACTGTAGATGCTCATCCTTGGTTTGTGGTTGTTTCTGTTGGCAGGAGGGCTATTTTCTTTGTTTGAGGCCCAAGCAGGGCCAGCGTGCTTATGACCTCATTTAGAGGAAAGGAAACTGAGGGCCACGATGTCAGATGACTGGACTACGGTCACCGCATGAGTAATAAACCCAGTGTGTGCAATCACCCGATGATCTTGGCCCGGAGGAGCCACAGAGGGAGAACGTTCTCTGCTGGGTGCAGCTGACAGTGGCCTGGGTGTGGCTCATGGAGCTGCCACCGTCCACACTTCCAACCTGGACACAGTCACTTAACCTCCCTGAGCTCTGGTTTCTTGACCTGAACGTGGCTTGTTCCCAAGATCAGAAAAAAATGACAATCTACATGGACATCACCTCCAAAAGAGACACAGATCTTCTAGGACCTGTTTCAATCTGTGACTTACTGCGACTTCCCCTTCCCACCCTGAAAAGCGACAAACTTGGGTTTTTCATTGACTTTCTTCCCTTTCTCACTCCCACGCCTGGTTTTCTCTTGCCCACCTCCATGGGCGCAGCCTAATGAGTCATCAGTGAGCAAGTGAAGTCAGACAAAGAGGAAAACCACTTGGATAATTGAGATTTTTTTCCCCCTGTAGTACCAAAAAAACTTTCTCCCCAAACCACTGTTGCTATGGAAACTTTTCTTCTCTGCTCCTTACTGGAAAGGAAGGCCAACTCACTCCTAAAGCTAACGAATTTCTCACTTTGGGAGGCAGAGTGATTATCCTGGAACTTCTCAAGTAGATTAAGTGCTTGTTAACAGAGGCTGTGCAACTTATATAGAACAAAAAGCAGGCACCCTCTTCACCTGAATGTCCCTGTCCCCTCCCTGGGGACAAATTCACAGTGGCAGGCAGGAGGCTGTGCCCACTCCAGGTGGCCATTCTGGGCCCCATTTGCAACTGAAATGTTTAATGCCTTCCCCTCAGTCTGAGACATTTTCATTAGGAATTACGGAGAGCTGGTTTCAGATAAAGAAGACAAAGTCCATAAAAAGGCAAATAACTTGCTCCAGATGGCACTGCTAATGAACGTCAGAGGCAGGGCTGGGAGGCTGCTCTGCCCGTGCCACTCACCTTGACTCAAAGCACCCACCCTCCGGGAGCTGGTACCCTCTAGGTCTGCAGCCGTGTGCCCGGGGCCTCAGTGCTGGGCAGGCAGAGCCAGGCAGTCAGGAGAAAGGGGACTGGACTGACAAGGATAGGGGGAGTGATGCACAGCCATGCATGGGTCCAGTCCCAGGCGGAACCAAACCTGTTAATTCCCAGGACTCAACCTACAAAATTAGACGTGCCCTGATTGTCCAGAGTATCTGTGTTAATTTGCTAGAAGATATTTCAAACAATGAGTGAGAGTGAGGGGGCGGGAGCAGACGGGAAAAGAAAGGGAGGTCTCAGCCTTCAGAACAATTAAGAATATGAAACAGAGCTGCGCTGATGGTGGTTCAGAGCGAACACGGAGATTCTAGAATGGAATTTGAAAAAAAACAAATAAATAAGGCTTTTACTGTTTTTTGTTTCAGGAGGGTACAGGACGATCTTGACTTTGGAGCTGTGCGTCCAACGGGCTAGATTTACGGGACTACTCTGGAAGGTCAGTTAGCCCAAGAGTGAGTTTATTTCTTGTCTCCTTGTCTGCATATTCAATTGCAAGCTCTGAGAGGCAAGAGTGACAAGGAGCAATCCGGCAACTTCTCAGCAGAATGTCTATACCTCACTCACAGGCAGGCCAGGGTTCTGTGATGGCCAAGTTGTCCATCCCGGAAGGCTACGAAAAAAGACGGCTGTCTGCCAAGGACACAGTAACGAAGGGGCGAAGAATTAAATGTTAGTGGCAACAGGAAATGGACCCAGGGCCTGGATCAGAGTCCCTGGAGAGGCAGAACCGACCTCAGCTGGCCAGGCCTGGGTATGCCCTAACTGAAGGTCAACTCCGGACTGATCTGGCAGAGGGGGCGTCTGCCCCGCCCAGCCCAGGAGAGGCGGGGGCAGGCCTGCTAGCAGCCCCTTCCTGCTGGCCCAGGGTGAGTGTATCTCAACAGACCACTCGGTGTCAGGATCACAGCCTAAGTCCTCTCATTCTGACCCAGAACTGCCAATCACGCCCCTGCTTACCACGATTCCCTGCCTGCTCTAGACAGACCACCGATGAGAGCCCATCCCTGACACACAGTGACAGAGCGGTCACGTGCTTGGGAGCTGGAATCAGATGGATGGGGACTGAACGCGGTGAAACATGCATGCAAAAACCAACGGCGACTGCAAAATTCCTGAAAACTTATCAACAGAGTATGAGCATCTCTGGCTGATGACCTCGTGCAGACCCCTGGACCACATGGTCGCTCTACTTCCTATTGTAAAGCCCTAAGTGGATGTTCCCCTTGGGTCTGCCTGTTTCCAAGACCTTCTCCCTCAGAGGTGCAGATGAGTTAAGACTTCTGAGCCTGCAGGGTGCAAGGCCAGGCCAGGCCTGGGGGAAATCCACCAAGGCCAAGGAAGGTGGAGCCAATGGGAGGCTGTGGGATGGCCCACCGGCCAAGGTCAGGTGATGGTCCTGTGAACCTCAGGCCTTTCATATCAAAAATTCTTGATCGTGGCATCAAATACTTACTGTGTTTTTGTAGAAGAAATACAGCACCATGTTGGCAAGTCGGGAATAGCACCAGTGTCCGTGAACGATCAGGAGTCTCTCCAGGTACCGGAATCTGGGCACTGCAAAGTCGCTGGCCATCACTGCCTTGAAAAGGAGAGAGTTCCTGTTATGGTGCCAACCTCACTCCGCCTAAGGTCTGTCCTCTCCCCTCCACCAAGCCAAGGCGCCAGGTGGACGGAGAAGTTCAGTCTGAACACACGTGCCTGGCCAAGGCTGGCTGTACCATGGTCTCCCTTACAAAAGTCCAATCTCAACCACACTCAGGTTCCAGGATGTCACTCTCCAGGGCTCACTGAAGGTTTCAAATATATGTAACTGATGGATTTTTAAAGTTTTTACGTTTTCTTTTCCTTGTTATTTTTTTTTAAACAAGCTAACAAAAATACAGAGATGTGTGAAGTTTCCCTGCTTTTCCCATCCTCCGATGCTTTATTTGTTCATCTAAATCATGTTACAGAATCTCGACCCAAAGGTGAACCAAAGCCACCCTTTATGTAGGCCTCAGATAGACGGACAGCTGTCCTGGGAGTCGGTCCTGGGTCGTTCTTCCCACGAGCTACAGGTGATGAGCAAGGCCAGGCCCGTGGCTCCTCTGGCCTCCAGGTAGCCTGTCCCAGGATGGCACGGCAGGGCCCTGGACATGGACAGGAAGGAGGCGGGTGGCAGGCTTCCTCTACCAACAGGAAAGACACCAGGGGCGGACACATCCCCGTACTTCACCGAGCATCCTGCTCGACACACTTAAACTAATTGGGCCAGACAAACGCTATCAACGTGACACTTTTGTGCCCAAAATAACTCAAAACACATCACATAATGAGTTTCTTTATTTGGGGGAAAAGAAAAATCGGAGAAAATGTCACTGAATAGAATACATGTCTACTCATCTTTGGAGCTTAGTCCGCCCCAAAACGTAAGTCTGCTTTTAAAACTGACCTGACTTGCTTATACTTAAATAACACCTGGAAAAAAGATCAGCCTTGAGGTTGTCCTGCCCGTGAAGCAGCGTAACATCAGGATGCAGGACAGGAACGTCCGAAGCCTCCGGATAGCTTTATTTTATTAAAAGAAAAAATTTTAATATAATATATATATTTATATTTTATTGAAGTAGAGTCAGTTTACAATGTCGTGTTACTTTTATTATTATCATTATAGGTTGCTAAGATATTGAATGTAGCTCCTTGTGCTGTGCAGAAGAAACTTGTTGTTTCTCTGTTTTATATATAGCAGTGTAGTATCTGCAAAGCTTTACAGGCCCAAGTTGCCAGGCTTAGCCGAGAAGCAGGCTTAGCAGAGCCTGGCCAGAGTTCAGTGACGGAGAGGAAAGTCTTCACTTAGGACGGCTGTGCTCCATTTAAAATTATTTTATTCCCATTTCACAGCCTTAGTCCTAAGAGATGTCCATGACCCTTAAATGCTCTCTGCAGCTTTGAATTTATTTTTTATTTAAATGTTTCAAAAAAAATTTGGGGTGGGAGGAGATCATTAGGTTTTATTTATTTATTTTATTTCAATGGAGGTACTGGGGAAATGCAAGGTGTCTGCTTTCTGAACCCAAACATAAGAATCTGAAAGCCAATAGTGTCTTTATGCCTTTTCGCATCCACATACAGGCATCTCAAGGGTTTTGTGCATCCTTCATCCTTTCATTCATTCCATTATTCCTTTTCTCAAAAGTCACATATTAAGACCCTCCAGTTGCCAGGCACAGACTGGGAGGCACAGACACCGTCATACAGGGTCCCTGTTCTCAGTGGAGTCAGTCTAAAAACTCTAAGGGATGTGGTTAGTATGAAGTTAAGAAGAGCCCAAGACGCAGGCGTCCACATCGCACTGGAGAAGCAGCCTGGACCCCTGAGAGCTGCAGACAGACCCCTCCTTCCAGGCCCCGCCTGCCTCTCCAGCCTTTGGCCACGGCGTCCCACCTCCACACTTGGGCTCCTCTGCCAAAGCGGCCTCCCCAGTGTTCCCAGCCAGGTCAAAGCCTCCGGTCACACCCTCAATGGAGACACCCGTGTTTCTCTTTCACAGCACTCACTGCCATTATGACCACTGGTGTAAGCTTAAAATACTATCTACCTTCCCGTTTTGGCTTTTCTGAGCCTTCCACGAGAGCCAGGATAGTAGATGTGGTCACTGCTGCCCTGGTTCCCGGTCAGCGCTTGGTCCTGTGGGGCACTCAGGGAACGTGGTGGACCAGATGACTCCACGAAGCCAGGTCCTCTCAGACACACAGAATCTCCCTGGTCCCATCTCCCCGCCTGGGACACCTTTCCCAACTTGGCTGAGCTGGGCAGTTCCCAGCGACCTCACCCTTCCTCAGTGACTCAGCTGGGATTCCTCAGGCCCCTACTGCCACAGCATCCCACCCAGTGCGTCTCCCAGAGGCCTCAGCACATCTCTTTGCTTATCAGACTAAGATGCAGGCAGGGCTGTCATCCCCCAGGTAACCTGCGCACTTACAACAGTAAGAAAAGATACCAAGCTTTATCACCAACTTACATAATAATGCACCCTCAATGAGGAAGTGTAGCTTTAAATAAATACAGAAGCATCCAGTAAGACCCCCACCCAGAAGTCACGGCCACCCAAAGCCGCGCCTCAATACGAGCCCTAAGCTCAGCCGTCCCCTCCAACTCCTGCCTCAAGGACAAGCAGCAGGGGCGGCTCACCCCACTCCCCCTCACATGCTTAGGCTTAGAGTCTGGACACAAAGTGCCTTCACTTGGTGGATTTCTCTGCATGTGTGCTTGGCGGGCACTGCCCTGGGTAGCTTTTCACTCGAGCACAAAGGAGGCGATGCTGATGACATCAGAATGAATTAACTATTTTGCCCATTCATTCAACAGATGCTTTTTGAGCTCCCCCATGAGCTCGGCGCTGTGAGGAGGCAGGGAGACTCCAGCCTGCACTCCATTTTTAATTTTGTGGAGGAACAAAAAACGTACAAGTAACATCACACAAGTCAGAGGAGGGCAAGTGGAGGGTATGAAGGTGCTGAGGGTGAGGACAGGCCCGAGATGGAACGGCTGTGCTCCTGGCTCAGGGCTTCCCAGCTTCTTGCCATTTCAGGGCCAAGGTGAAAACTCCTGAGCCAGCCAGGCCTGGCGCACAGGAGGGCTCAGTAGGTAACAACCGACTGGATGCATCAATGAACAGATCAACCAGTGACTAAACAGTGATCAACATCCTGATTTCTACAAGAAGATGACTGGATAGATTGTTCCCTGAAGTCTCCACCAGGTTAAAAAAAATACTGGGATTCAATGTTAATAAAACGTGGGAAACTGCTGTGACACTATGGCCAAAAGAAGTCCATTTTGGTGGGGGAGGGTCCAGCTCAGAGGTAGAGCACGTGCTTAGCATGCACGAGGTCCTGGCTTCAATCCCCAGAACCTCCGTTAAAAATTAAATAAATGAACTTAATTACCACTACCCTCCAAAAAAAACAACAAAAGAAGTCCATTTTTCACTGACTCATTTGTTCACTGTCTGGATCGCATGTCAAGAACTAACACGATGACAGATGAAAAAGGCAGAGATGCGTTGTCACATGAGCCAAGACAGCCACACTCCACTTGTAACCGAGCAGGACCTTGTGGCGCCTTCCCGGGACAGACCCCTCCCCGTGCCCTCTGCTGCAGCTCCTCTCTGAAGTACCCGGATAACAGTGTCATCTCATGCACACGTCCTGTGTTCTTCAGATACTAAAAACTACCACCAAAGGGAAGAAATTACTTGATGGAGAGGATGTGGCCCCCAGACCTCCTGGTGCCCGAGGGTTGATGGTGTTGATGCCTGTTACCTGTACACCAACCAGTCAGAGGATTGTGCACAACTGCTCATGTACCCTGTGATCCACCCCCACCTTACCTGGCTTTTAAATAGGCTTTGCTGAAACCCTTCAGGAAGCTCGGGGTTTTCTTGGGCACAAGCCACCTGTCCTCCTTGCTCGGCCCTAAAATAAACCTTTCTCTGCTCCAAACTCTGACGTTGTGGTTAGTTTGGCCTCACGATGCGTTGGAACACAAACTTGCCTTCGGTAACACATTTTTATAGTGACACCAGGTTGCACCAGCACTATGGCAAAGTTCGCTTTTCAAACGGTATCCCCAGTGCTCAGGAGCAGCGAAAAATGCCTTCCAGGGATGAGCTGCTGACAGCCAGAGGCAGGCGATGACTTACCCTGCCTCGCTCTGCCCCACCTTTTCACAGAAATACTTAGAGACACGAGCAGGCATATTCCTGGCATGTGGCTTCCCCGGCCACCTGGCCTCCTGCCGCTGGCTTAGCAGAAGGCGAGCGACAGTTGGACTGAAGCCCAGCCCTTTCGCTCCGTGGGACAGAGCCCAGGGGAAGGCCAGCACAGCTCACACGGGACAGCCCCGCTCGGTCGTTACCTGCATGCCCTCCTGGCCCGAGATTCCCACACCCACGTCCGCCACCTGGATCATGCTGACGTCATTGGCTCCGTCTCCTAGAAATAGCACAGGCAGGAAGAATCGTTTGAATGGAGGTTCGCAGAATCAAATCGGCTTAACGCATCCTCCCAGGGTCCCCATGAGCAGAGTCCTGGGCAGGGTCTGGGGGCAGGGAGCAGAGGCGGTGCAGAGTCTTCCCCAAGGGAGCCGAGTGACGCAGTCAGAACAAGCATGGTGGGGGGCTCAGAGCCACCAGCCCCACCAGGATGCATCTCAGAAGGCAGTTAGCAGGTACCTTTCCAGCTAGCACACGCCCTACGCTGCCCTTCGCGTGGTGTCCAGCACCGCGAGAGACGTGACCTCCACCTTGATCGTCGTTTCCTGAACTGCTCCGGTGTTTTGTCACGTCAAGGCTACTCCCACTCATACTCACGTGAGTGGTTTTCTAAACTGAATGAGGGAGGTTAACCTCTGCCCAGCAGACTGGAGAGCCCGTTCCACACATGCATGTCCAGCCAGCTTGTTGGCCCCTGGGCTCACCGCTGGGCTCTCTGAGGGTGTCATAAAGGAGGCTGCCTATTTATTCAGTCAAACTGCTACAGAAAACGCTTAGGAACGCAGGGTATAGGCCAGAGCTTTCGCCACCTTCGGGGAAAGGCAAGCAGAAACGTAGTCATTGTCGCTCAGTGATTGTGGCCATTCTTGGAACAGGGTCACAGAAGGTCCCAAATCACGGAGTCCCTCCCACGTTTCACATATGCCAAAGGTGCGGATATAAAGAGTTGGAGTGACCCACGCCGTGGCCACAGGATGTGTCCCCTGCGGTATCTCTGTCCTTTATTGCACTGGACCCAACACGGGTGATTAGTCAGTATTTGTCCAATTGAAATTCTGCAAAGCAATAACCTCTGCAGCTCTTCCCAGAACGTCCCATTCAAAATGAGATACAGAGGCAACGATGTTCTCTGTATCATTAACCACTGGACGCCCAGGACCCGGTCACATCAGTGCTTTAACTCATGGTCAAAGAAATGAGCTCATGTTCTTGTAAGTCATTACTTTTCCTCTTTCCCTTCTGAGAGTCTATTTTGTTTTTTAATTTTCTTTTTAACCAGCCAAGGCTTTACCTCCATTTTCCTAAAGGAATGCCACACACTCATGATTCAGTGGCCGACCAGGCAGTGAAAATGTGGCTTGTCACTCCCGTCTGACACCAGCCCTGTCAGGGGGCACTGTCCGCATGTTCTCACTGAGGGCAGGAGCAGGGAGGAGCAGCTAGCAGTAAAGCTGCAGACCCCCTGGCTTCGGCCTTGAACACCTGCTCAGGGAGACCTGAGGCCACTCCAGGCACACGAGGGCAAAAGTGGTCCTGAGACAGTGTCCCCGAGGAGGGGCCACCCCAGAAGAGCTGCCTGTCTCCCCTTATCCTGAGCTGAGCTGAGCACACGCTCACTCTCCTGAGCGGTTGCCACGGCCCTCAGGATAGGCAGGGCCATCTCCATGACGACCACACTAGGGCCATCCCAGTGCAGACCCAGCCAATATGCTGGGCTCAACTGTCCTGCCGCGGCATCCTGTGTGACGGGGTGGCAATCCCCACGCCAGCAAGGAGGGCTGTCACAGATTGACCGTATTTTGTAGAAAATACAGTAATAATTGTTACTGATTGGCGAGGATGCTTTAGCTCAGAGCCAGCCCTCACTCAGGTGTGCATTCTATATGCAGGGAGAGCAAACTGTTTGCTATCCAGGGATCATGGGAGTCACCCCTTTTCCTAGGCTATCTGCACCTCACCAGCAGGTGATGCTACCAAGCCCCTCAACCTCACTGGACAGTGGACGTGAACGGAGGTGGGTAGGGGTGCTGCCTTGAGGGGAGACAGGTGAGACTGGAGAGATGCCTGGAAGGCTCTCCGGGCCAACAGTCTGCAAGGAAAAACCATCATTAGATGCATAGTCCTTAAAGAAATGATGCAAAATTTAGCAACTATTCATACCTTAGGATGGATTTTTTTAAAATTAGATGCTTGTTTCAAAAGAATCAAAGTTCAGCAGACAGGAAGCAACAGGAGCTCAAGTCTCTGGGCCCCGGGGCATCAGCAGCCTCGGACTCCAGGTGGCTCAGGGCGGTCAGAAGCACCTGCAGCGGGCCTCCGTTCTAAGCTGGCCTGGGAGAGTGCTTAGCGTGCAGGGCTCTGCTGTGGCCGTGCCTGCCTGGGACCGGCTGCTCTCTAGTCTCCCGTCTCCCGTCTCTCGGGAAACAGTAAACCGCCATTGCACTACTGACTTCCCAATACGTAGCTATCTCTGTTGCTAGTATCTTTTGTGGCTTTCACATCGAAGCTTTACATTTGGAACAGACTGCCTGTTTCACTGCACTGGCTGTGATTTTTATAAATAGAAAATAGAGCAAAAGAGCGTTCGTTTTCCCATCCTGTGGCACAGCACAGAAGGGGCAGGAAATTCAGGATGCTCCGAGAGGAAGCAGCTGCACGAGGTGGGGGCTGCTCATTCACACAGGGCCCCGCCCAGACGGCCTAGATACTTGCCTATGGCCAGAGTCATGGCCTTGAGCTTGCTTCTGACCAGCTTGACCACCATGCTCTTCTGCAGGGGGGTCGAGCGGCAGCAGAGGACAGACCGGCACTGCTTAGCGAGGAAGAGGAATTTGTCCTCCAGGTTTTTCTCCAAGGCGTAGGCCAGACTTCTGCCGTCGATCACGAGGCTCAGGCTGGGGCCGGCGGTGGTGACCGTGGAGGGCGGGTAGACAGGGGAGAAGCCCACACTCAGGCTGCCAGCAGTCTTCTCAGGGGCACTGTGGGGGCTCCTGGACTGCACGTAGTGGAGGCACTGGTCCAGCAGGGCCGCGCACACCTCCTGAAATGGACAGGAGAGGACGATGCGGTTCACTCGGCTGCGTCCCTGACCAGGTCACCCGCCTATGACACGTCTGAGAATCTCCAGGGACCCAGGCTGCAGGCTCTGCCCAGGAGGCCTCCCTCCTGAAACTGGGAAGTGCGTGAAAGAGATGACTTCCAACACAAAAGAGTTTGAGCTGGTTTAGGGTTACTGTAAGGTTCCGCTATATTCCATTATACTGTGTAGAGGGTAGGCAAGATCACCTTCTGGCTGGTTCGACGGCAGGAGCTTCCCGGGCCATGCCCCATGGGCTTCTGAGACCCTTACTCAGCCCTTCCTATTTGCTGGTGAGGTACCAACAAAAGCCTCAATTAGTCCCTGAGGAAGTGTCATCAAAGAGGGAGGAAATAGCTCAAGTGGCAGAGCACATGCTTAGCACGCACAGGGTCCTGGGTTCAGTCCCCAGTCCCTCCTCTAAAAATAAATAAATAAACCTAATTAACCCCCCCAAAATAAATTAAATTAAATCAATTATAAGGATTTGAGGATCCTTAATGACGGGGATAATTAAAAAAAAAAAAAGAAGTGTCATCAGTGTCTACCTACATTCTCCAGGTGACCAGGAAAATGGAGTTTAAAAAAAAAAGCATAATGACTGAGGCTTTTAATTGGCAGTGCCCGTCCAAAACTGTATCTGGTTCTAGAAAGAAAAAGGAAACAAACTTACTGGGGACCCTGCAGGGTCTGGGACAGAGGCACAGGAGGGACATATATTTCCAGGAACAAACACACTCCAGGGAACACAAGTGGTTCCTGGTCTTCCACAGACGGACAGCGAGTGACCAGCTTCCTGTGATGCACCATGGAAATCCAGTCGTGCCCAACAAGCACTTACTTTGTTTCTTCTTTCTTTTTTTTAATGGAGGTACTGGGGATTGAACCTAGGACCTCACGCATGCTAAGCATGCACCCTACCACTGAGCTCTACCACCCACCCACCAACGAGTGTTTACTGAAGACCTTTCATGTTTAGAAAAGTGAGTGAGATTACAGCAAAGAAGATGAAAAGATGCAGTTATTGGCCTTGGGCGACAGGCAGGCAGCTGGACACACACGCACGCTCACTCGTGACCGCAGCAAGTCATGGACCAGGATGTGCAAAGTGTCGCTGGGCAGAGAGGGAGCGATTTGCTTCCGGGGGGGCTGGGAGTGGCAGTGACAGGGAAGGCCTTGAAGAGAACATGGGGCCTCATCACAGGAAGACCTTGAATCTCCGGGTCATTGCAAGGGGTCTTGGAGCAAGCACACCCTGCCGCCCCCTGGGGAATGCAGCTGCGGCACCTGGACAGGGTCACACAGCAGCTCTTTGAGGACTCAGAGTAAGCAGCAGCTGTCACCCTAGGGAGGAAGACCAGCACTGAAAGCACCCTAAATGGTGAGCTTTCCACCTTCACCTCGTCTGGACCCACGCATCACGGGAGCTGGGAGTGGGTGCCGAGGTGGGACAGAGAGAGGTCCAGCTTCAGGAGAAGCCCTCTGCTTCTGTCTCGAGGAGAAGAGACGAGAACTTCCAACGCTCGGAGAAGATGGAGGAAACCCCGTTTGTATTTATTTGCCTCTCTCGTCTCTCGAACCCAGTCTCAGGCAATTTGCTCTGGAGGCGGGCAGCAGAATCAGTGGTAGGAGGGCCATCTGCCGCCCAGGACACTGAGGGAGGTGGTCCTTCCCTCCTGTCCTACCAGTACTTGGCCCTGGATGTCGGTGTTGGTGCAGAATACAAAGCAGATCAAACCCCAGCTTTCTGGCCAGAGGGAGCTCCAGAGAATCAGAAAGTACTGGAAAAACTGTGAGGAGAGAGAGCTTGGCAAAAATGTAAGACAGATTCTAACAGTTTGGCAAAGGCTAAACCAAACTGATGTTGAAACCAACCCCCCGAGGCTGCTCAGAGCACACAGCCCAAACCCAGGAGGACTACCTTAAACAAAGTCCATATTCTTCACAGAATTTAAACTGACCAGAGTGCCATTCAAAAGGCCCATAACACAGCAGCAAACTTAGCAGCGTGTAAAAAGGAAAGGCTCAGTGCACGTGGAAACGACACGAACAGAAGCCAGTGCCAAGACGACACACATCCTGGGATTGCCTGACAAGAACTCTGACGCAGCCATTATAACAGTGTCCCAAGAAGGAAGAGAACATTCTAGAAATGAATAGAAAAGAAGTCGCGGCAAAAACTAGAAGATCTAATAAAGAAGAATCAAATAAAAATTCTAGAACCCCCCAAAACACATTAACCAAAACAAAAAGATCACAGAATTCCATGTATGTGTCCATCATTGGATCACATAAATAATTTATGTGACTTCTCTGTGCTCAAGGAGCAGGAAATGTAACTCCACACTCTGTGTAAGTGTGAGCTGTGCTTCCAAAGAGGACCGCGTGAGAGGGGTGGAGAGAGTTAGTTTACGGCAGAAGGACCTGACAAAGTATCTACAGAGACAAGTCGTGCTGACAGCATGTGCCCTTGACATGAGGTGATGAAATGATGAAAATGGAACTTTATGTCCATGGTCTTCCTCCCCAAACTCATAACTTTAATCACGAAAAAGACATCAGACAAATCCCCATATGAGGACATTCTACAAAATATCTGACCAGTACTCCTCAAAACCATCAAGATCATCAAAAACAAAGGAAGTATGAGAAACTGTTACAGTCAGTAAGAGCCTAAGGGGACATGATGAATGGAATGCGGTCCTGGATGAGATTCTGGAAAACAAAAAGAACATTAGGTGAAAATTAAGATGGTCTGAATATAGGACGGATTTTAGTTAAGTAATTATATATTAATATCAATTTTTTAATTGTAAATATAATAATTAGCAAAGTTAGGTGTAATGAAACACTGAGTGCTATCTTCACAATTTTTCTGTAAATCTAAAACCACTCTATATTAAAAAGTTTATTTTTGAAAAACTACTAAATGGGTTCAGTAGGAAAATGGTGGTAACAGAAGAAAAAGTCAGTGACATCAAAGACAGATCAATAGAAATTATCCAGCTTGAACAAGAGAGAAAAAAAAAAAGAGAGATAAAGAACAGCCCAGGGGCTCTTGAGAAAACACCAAAAGACCCAGCATTCACGCCATCACATTCTGGAAGCGGAGGAGAAAGTGCAGTGCAGAAAAAGGGTTTTAATGGAATAAAGGCTACAAACTTACCAAATCTGGTGAAAGACACAACCCCACAGACTCAAGAAGCTTAGCAAATCCCAGAGTATAAATCAAAAGAAATCTGTGCCCAAACACGTCACAATCAAACTGTTTAAAACTAAAGACAAAGAAAAACACTGGAAAGCAGGCAGATAAAGACGATTCATTAGTTATAGGCTAATAATGATTGTTGATTTTTCACCGGGTACCATGATGAAATAAAGACATTATCTGAACTTACTCTAAAAAAAAATTGATAAAGGAAGTTCTTCCTACAAAAGGGAAATTGTACCTCAAGGAAACTGGAAGCAACAACAGTGTAAGAAGAACAGCAGAAATTGTAAGTATTTATGTAAATAGAATGGACTATTCTTTTCCTCTTGAGTTCTTAAATATATGCTTTTTGAGTGAAAGTAAAAAAAATATAACATGATCTGATGAGGGTTTCAGTGTACGTAGCTGTACTATATACACCTACAGCATTAGGGGTAAGAGTACGGGGCACATGGACTGATAAGATCTCTTCACTCCACTTGAAGGGGAAAAATACTGATTCTAAGTAAACTGTGACAACTTAAGTATGCATACTGTAATCCTAGAATACACACTAAAAAAGCCAAGCAAGGTGATGCTGTCAAAACACAACAGACCAATTAAAATGGAATACAAAAAATGTTCAAATAACCCAAAAGAAGAGAGGAAAGGGAATGTAGGAACCAAAACCAGAGAACAGTAAGAAAACAAAAAGTAAAATGGGAGAGTTAAGCCCAAAGATACTGACAATCACAATAAATGTAAAGGATCTAAGCGTATCAATTAAAAGGGACTGTCTGAATGTATGAAACATGACATAGGTACCAAAAACCAAACAAACAAACCAACCCATTTCAAATGTAATGCTACAGGTAGATTAAAAACAAAGGATAAAACAAGATGTGCCACGCAAACAGAAATCAACATAGCTGGCATGGCTATTTTGGCCCAGAATAAATACTTCAGACTTTTCAGGTCATTCAGCCTCTTGTGGCAACTACTCAACACTGCCATCATAGCATGAAAACAGCCACAGATTGTATATAAAAACATGGTGAGGACTGTGTTCAGGTAAAACTCTGTCTATAGAAATAGGTGGTAGGTTGGAATTGACCCACAGGTGACAGTTTGCTGACCCTATTACAGAAGAATTGAACCATACCATCTCTCAGCTGGATCTAATTGATCCACATGGCAGGATACACACTTTTTTCAGATTCATGTGAACATTCACCAAGAGAGACCACACTCTGGGTCATTTAAAAAAATGAACAAATGTGAAAGAATTAAAATCATAAAAAGCATATTCAAGGGGTGGGAAGGGACAAGTGAGGAGTTCAAGAATTACAAATACTGACTATGGTATATATAAAATAGATAAAAAAAAACATATATTTTGTACAGCACAGGGAACTATATTCAATATCTTGTAGTAACCTACAATGAAAAAAGAATATAAAAACGAATATTTTATATGCATATGTATGACTGAAACATGCTGTACACCAGAAACTGACACAATGTAAGTGACTATACTTCAATTAAAAAAATAATAAAATGATTTAAACTAGTGGAAAAAAAGCATATTCTATGACAATAATGGATAGATATCAACTGAAGAGGTTAAAATAGAAGTCAGTAACAGAAAGACAATGTGGAAACTCCACAAACACTTGGAAATTAAAGAAAACACTACCAATTTTAAGACTTATTTTTAAAAAACACAGGAAAACATAGTACTGATAAAGGTATAGATACATAGATCAATGGAATAGAATAGAAAGTCTAGAAATAGACCCACACAAATAGAACCAACTGGTTTTCAACAAAGGTGTAAAGACAATTTAATGGAAAAAAGACAGGCTGTCCACAGACGGTGTCTGATTAATTAGCTCTATGCAGAAGAAAGAAGTTTGACACAAACCTCACACCTTACACAAAATTCTACACGAAATGGATTGTGTCTACTGCTGACACACTAAACTACCTTTTAAAAGAAAATGTAGGAGAAACCCTCGTGGGAAGACACATCTTAAGCGTGACCACTAAAGCATGATTCACGAGAGAGACAGTCGGATTTCATTACTCGCTGGAGATGCTCCAAATGCGAGTCACTGGAGGAATCAGAGCCCAGGCCAGAGCCCATGGGAAGCAGATCTTCCCTCCGCACTTGGGGATTTCAGTTGACAGATGGGAGGCATGAAAACCCCAGTGCCTCTGGGCACCCCCGGGGACACCCAAGCCGTCCTGAGAATGCCAAAGCCTAATGGACTGCTGCCCTGGCTCCACATGACCTCAGGAAAAACACTCTCTGATACTGTTGGCTGGGGAGCGGGGTCAGGAGAAAGCAGGTTGAACTTTGCATTATAAAGCCCAGATGCACGTTCCTTTGAAATTAGGAAATCCCAGCACATGCCACATCTTCCAAGACAATGACAAGCACGTTCTAAGCACCAGAAACACAATCCGGGTCCAAACCGAGAGGCAGAGGGCAAAGGCCCGTCTCACAGCAGCTGCCAGAAGTGCAAGGCATTCCTTCCTGCTCTGCCCGGGGGATGCTGGTCAGGTGTGAGGCTGCCCAGGCAGAGCCGGGCTCCCTGACATCCGCCCACCTGGGATTCCGCGTTCAGGGTGATGACTTCCTCGTTGTGGTCCAGCAGCTTGCAGGCATACGCGATGTTGATGGCTGTTTCCTGTTTGTCACCGGTGAGAACCCAAATCTGCAGACCCGCCTGACGCAACTTAGCAATGGTTTCCGGGACTCCGTCCTGCAGGCGGTCTTCAATCCCAGTGGCACCTGGTCAAAGGTACGACAGTGTGGGTGAGCCCCCTGCTCCTGGGCTCCAGCCCTGACACAGCAAAGGTGCTGACCCCTCCTGCAGACGGGGCCCTGCTTGTGGTCCGTATCACCTGGAAGCACTCAGGTGATTCCACACTCAGGACAGGGCTCTCCCAACTCCACATGGCAGTGTAACTGGGAGGGGAGATGCTGAATGCAATTCTCCAGCCTTACAGCAGAGCATCTCCAATGCTTCCTACACACAGCTGACTTCCCACTTCACAGACAGCCTGGAAACCAGGCGTGTGCAGAGACGGGGGCAATGACCATGTTCCCAGGGATGAAAAAGTTTAAAAAAATCACCCATCCCATAGAAAGCTTCTGGTGAATGACATCCACAGTGTGTGTTCTCAACAGTCCTTACAGGGAGCTAACGAAACAGACCACAGAGGCCCATTCTTTCTCTTTTTTTTAAGTTAAAAAATTTTTTTAAATGGAGGTACTGGGGATTGAACCCAGGACCTCGTGCAAGCTAAGCACACGCTCTCCCGCTGAGCTATACCCTCCCTCCCATCATTTCTTGAAAACAACACTGTCTGGAATATGCTTTTTCCACAAACATAGTGATTAAGAGGCAGATTTCCCCCATGCAGGAATCAGGAAAAATATACCACTTGGTGCAGAAAAGCGTTCTCTAAAGCCAGCCTCCATTTCTCCTCTGCTTCCAACTTGGGGAGATGGCCTCTGCCTTCCTTCTAGAAGTGCAGCATTGCCTACAGGCCCCCCTTGCCCCAGCCCTGCCTTTCTTTTATGCCATGCTGTTCCCTGTGCGGGGATGTCGCTGTGGACTGAACGTCTGTGTTCCCTCCCTCCTCCAACAAAAACCCATAGGTTGACGCCCTAATCCCTAAGGTGACGGCATTGGGGGGTGGCCTCTGGGAGGTGATTAGGTCATGAGGGTGGAGCCCTCATGAGTGAGATTAGTGCCCTTGTAATAATAAAAGACACAAGAGAGACAGTGTCTCTCTCTCCGTGGTGCGAGGATACAGAAGGAAGGCAGCCGTTTGCAGAACAGGAAGGGAGTCCTTATCAAGAATCAAACTGGCCAGCACCCTGACCTGAGACTTCCAGCCTCCAGGACTACGAGAAATAAAGGCCTGGCATTTAAGCTACCCAGCCTGTGCTGTTTTGTTAGAGAGGCCCGAAATGACTAAGACAGACACCATTTTCCCTTTCTCTGCCTTGAACAGAAGAGATGGCAGGTGCAGGGAGGGTGAAGTCAAGGTGTAACACACACACACAAAGTGCACATTTCTTAGATTCACCCTCTAATGCACTTTCACACATCACACACCTGTGTAACCAGCCCTCAGCTCAGGAAACAGGATCACCAACTCCCCAGGAGCCCCCCTCTGGGGTCAGTGGCTGATTTTTCTCTTCCAGCTCATGCAGCCTGTGCAGCGTGTTGGACCTGGACCTCCCACTTGGTAAGTGCACCAGAAGGCTAAGTGGGAACTTGGGAGGAGTCCAGAAAGGAGGAGGGGATACTGCACCCAAGCTGCCCTCTGCTCTAAACCACGGAGGCCCCGGTGGGAGGACCAGGCAGGGTGTGGGGCTCAAGGTCTGCTGAGGAATGAAGCACGTTATGTTCCATGCTCACGGTGGGCGTGTCCCTCGGGTCCTGGTCCCCCTCCCCACCCCTAGCTCTGTGGCTCTAGCATTGGAAGAGAGCATGTATCTCTGACCCCTCATCTTTACCGCCCAACAGTGCCAACATCTTTCTGCACATCCTGAGTGTCACATCTGCTGAAGTGTGTTCCCTGATGTGGCGGGGAGAGCAGAGGGAGGGAGGGTCTTGCCCACCTCTGTGTGTTCACAGTGTCTTGTTCACACTTAATAATAATGACTATGGAATAATCATAATGGTGGCTAATCCTGGTGGATTACCATCTACCAGGAAAAGTTTGCACAGCATCCCCAAGACGTGAGAACTACAATTTCCTCACCACTCAGGGGTGGAAAGCAAGGTGAGGGAGGTGAGTTTAGCAAAGGACGGGCCCATGTGTGGAGGGTGAGAAGGCTAGCTGACCCACAGCCTGGCCACTTCTCTCCCCCCTCCATTGTCCAAGGCTGCCACCATCCTGCCTGGAACACAGACTAGTCTCCTAGCCAGTGACCCTGCCTCTGTCCTTGCCTGCCCCAGAGCCGATCCTCAGAGAAGCCAGAGCACTCCTCTAAACCACCAGGTGAGTTGGAAATCTGGGGACAAATCTAAGCTCTACTGAATTCTCCTATCGTTGTAAACTCTGCTGTTAGATTTTGGTCAATAGGAAAGCAGTCTGGGAGGCATTGTCTTGAGATCCACCCTGCTTTTAACTGCAAACACTGGTCTCAGCTGTCCCACAGTGCCCTGCAGGTGAAGATGCTCAATAAATATCTGAATTGATGGGGAAAAAAATGCATTCCCCACGAAGTATGCCTCTGCTCCAAACCTCTGAGCGGCATTACCTGCACTAGGACAACGCTCCCACTATGAGACAGTGCTTTGTGTACAAATCAACCAATTACCCACTCTTCACTAGATAGTGATCTCCTGCAAAAAGGTCTTCTTTCCCCCCATCTTTGTACCCTGGCTGTTTAGCCAGGACCCTCGGTAAATGTCCCCAAGGAAAGAAAGCAGGGATGGTCGCGCAGGTAAATTATGGTCCAGAGGGAGTCTGCCTCTGCTTAGGGAAAATTGAGTACCTTAAAAATACAGCTTCTTACTAACTACTATATATAAAATAGATAAACAATGAGTTTCTTTTGTATAGCACAGGGAACTATATTCAATATCTTGTAGTAACCCTATAATGAAAAAGAAAATACAAACTAATATATGTAGGTATATGTACGACTGGAACATGATGTTGTACACCAGAAACCGACACAACATTGCAAACTGACTATATTACATCATAGACTGACTATGTTACTATATATATATATATTTATATATAGCTTCTTTATTTTAGGAGCTAATTGGCCAAAGTAATGGCCTCCCCACTGGGACACTTGACAGACCTTCATCTATACAATGTACAGGTTTGAATCAAACACAGAACACGACCAAAGTCAGAAACAGAGTTATGAAATACGGCATGAACTATGGCTGCGAAAGAAGAGGTAATCTGAAGAACAGTCCTTTTAAGATGACCTGTGTCTTTCTGAGCTCTCCAAAGTAGCTTGTTTGTAATATAATTTATGTGGCTTTGAGTAAATGCCATCTTCTTTACAACCTGATCCCTGGGAGAACCTGGCATTTCGAGATTTATAACCAGGGTAGTGAGTAGGGTTCAAGTTGGTGCCACCAAGCCCCACTGGGCTCAGATGTCAGGCAGCTTTTAATGAGGTGGGAATCCCACCAACTGAGGAGCTGCAGATGACATTTGTAGAAAAGAGCAAGATAGCCTGGAGAAAGTGAGCAGAATGTAGGTTCTTGGCCAGAACACGGTGGAAAAGAAAATTTCAAGAGCACAGTGTGAATGATGATCATTCCCCTCACGGTTCTCTGATGTTCTTTAATGTAAGAACCTAAGTAAAAAGATTCCAGTGGGGCTTTGGGATATTAAATTTGGCTTGGGGACATTAAATATCTAAAAGCTCACTCCACATTTCTCAAATGTGACTCTGAGGAGTTGGAGCACTGTGCCCGTGGAAGACTCAGTGGTGAGCAGTGAGGCGGTGGCTCTCCCATTCTCCAGCTTGGCCTCCTCATCTCCAAGCCATAAACATTCCAAACTGTAGGGGATGGTTAAGTGTCTCCCAACCGGCTTGCAGGAGGAAGGCTGACTTGCTGCTTTTGCCATTTCTGTGGTGCAAGCACACACACCTTGGGTGATTTCAAGCCACCAAAACAGCACTGGAGCAGGTGAGGGTAGAGCTCAGTGGTAGAGTGTGTGCTTAGCATGCCTGAGGTCCTGGGTTCAATCCCCAGTACTGCCATTAAAAATAGTAAACAAATAAATGAATAAATAAACCTAATTACCTCTCCCCCTAATAAAAAAAAAAAAAGCATCAGAAGGCTATGCAAAATTCCTGAGAATGCATGCAAAACAGCAAACAGTGACCGCAAAATTCCTGAAAACTTAGCAGCAGGCTCCGGCCAAAGGGCATGAGCAGACTCCAGCGTGCTGCCCATGTCCTGGTGGGCAGTCCTGGGGCTCCTTCCCCGACCCAGCTCAGAGCCACCCTAATACACCTCTGGAGAGAAGCATCTGCCTGGGGATGACAAACATGCTTGAATCAGAATTCTGAACCATTTTACTGCCAGGACACTGACCTGACCCCAACAGAAAGGGCTGGAGGAGGGAAAAGTAGAAAACCCTATTTTTAAAGGTTTGCACAATTGTCCAAGTAAAAATGCCAGAACCTGAGCCAGGAAGCAATTCCTGGGGAAAAGATCTAGGAAGATGAGTTGATTTCAAGTTCAGGATGATCCTAGGGTGAACTAGGGCTGTTTAAAATTCAGGATATGTTAACAGACATACAGCATGTGAGCCAAGGGAGGTGACAGGTGCCCAACCACCAGAGAGTTGTACAGGAGAGGCCAGCCAGGCCATTCAGGTGTGGAGCCTTCATCACTGCGCAGCTGCTAGGTGTGGACCTGGAGTCTGCACCTTGCTCAGCCCTTCGCTGCATCCCCTCTGCTCACCCTCACAGGACTATTACTTCCCCTTAGCGGATAAGGAAACTGGTATGCACGTGCCCAGGCTCACATGACCAGTAAGCGGCAGAGCCAGGACTGGACCACTGAGCCAGGGCAGGGAGGCAGATTTCACTCTACTCAGTAAGTTAGAGCTGTGGCGGGGGTGAGGGGAGAGGAGCTGCTCCTAGGGGAGGGCACCTGCAGTGGAGGTCAGAGAGGCCGGGCAGGTGCATCCTGCCCTCCAGACAGGACAACCAGCAGGACCTCCTCCCATTCCACAGGCCTATCAACTATCTTTTGGAGAAGCTCCTTCCAGATGTGAACAGCATTCAGTAAATCAAAACCTGGCAGCCTCGACGAGGCACAGCCCGTTTCCAAGTGTTTCATTTAATTCACCCCCAGGGATACCACTCAGGATGCCTCTGGGGCTCTGGGTCCTCGGACTGTTTTGAATTGTACATGGCCTCCTATAGGACAACATGGACAAAAGAGAATATCATACAAAGTGTGTATATGTGATGCTTTTAAGTATATGAGTACTCTACTCTATTGCAGACGCATATGTAGATATATCGATATCCCAACTCGTTTGCCCAGGGAGGAGGCCAAACGAATTACAGCCTTTCTTGTTGAAAGGTGAACCCCCATTTATCTGTGCCCCGGGAAGATCATCTGACCACCAGCACCATGGGATGGCGAGGGTGTACACACACACAGCACTGTCCCAACGAGCTCCTGTTGAGCGTACAGACAGCGCGAATACAAAGACTCCTCTAATTTAATACATACATCAATAAATATTACGTACTTTAAATACTTAATCAAATGAATACTGAAGTAATAAAATACTTTTATAGACACTAATATGAATTCAGTAGCAAATATGAGCACATTGTAGTAAAAATTAGCCTTCTTTTTTGGGGGGGGTGTTAATTCAAATTGAATTTTTGAAACATTCACAAGATGTGAGTGGAGTCCAATGGTTTCTGTGTTTCCTGGATGGGGGAGATCTTGTCAAGCATCCATTGTTGAGAAGCCTTACTCCTCATCACTATTTTTGGTGGGAAAGTAGAGTTTCAGGGGAGGCAAGTCGGGTGTGGTTGCAGTGTCTGGCCGGAGTGGCATATGAAATGTCACAGAGGGACACAGTGAGAATATTCAATCAAGGCCAGCAGCCCCCACACCGGGGTGGGTCCCCGCTGCGTCAGGCCAGAGGGGTCTTAAACAGGCCCGCGTGCGCGCAGAGCTGCCACTGGCTAAAGGCACCGGCACCTCCCGGTCCAGGATGCTGCCAACTCCGCGCGGCTCCACATGACATCCTCTCGAGAGCGTAATTACCCAACAGATGCAGATTCGTCTCCAGGCGCAGGGCAGACTGAAAGAGGAGCTCCTCGCGGTTGTCCAGGGCAGATTCCGCTTCCAAGTGGCTTTGCAGCCAACAGGCATACTCCTCTTTGCTCAGAACCTGGGAGAGACCCGTTGATGAGCGCCCGCAGGCCGAGCCCCGCCGGCCCTGCCCTCCCGCGGAGCCACGCCCACTCACCCTCTTGGCGATGCACAAGGTGCGCAGGCCCTCCACCGCGTACAGGTTGAGGTAATTCTGAGTCTTGCTTCGGATTTTCTTTTGATGCCTTCCCCTGGCGTCATCTAAGTTGGAGGAGAAGCAGAAACGACAGAGTAGTGAGGACAGCAGAGCCCGGTGGAGGACCCTGGGTGGACCTCCCCGGCCACTTTGCCCATCGACATCACGCTGCGTCCGCGGATCATGCAGAGGGAGAGCTCGGCACCAGCAGAGGTTCTAGCTGGGAACCCTTCCCACCCGTGGAAAGAAAACAGCCACGTGTTAAGGCCTCTAATGGAATCATGCTCACAGAGACGGAACATAGCATGGTGGCTGCCAGGGGCTGGAGGGAGGGGAGAAAGTCATACAGAGCTTCAGTTTTACAAGATTAAAAAGTTCTGGAGTTCTGCTGCACAGCAATGCAAATAAACTCGCCACTACTGAGCTGTACACCTAAAAATGGTTAAGATAGTACATGTATGTTGTTTTCTTAAAAGTCACAATTAAAAAAAAAAAAAAAAGCTAAGAAATCAGCTGTCAGCTAGTAAGAGTTTCCCAAACATCCACCCTTTTCTGTTTTCTGCAGACCCAGATGTGGAGCAGGCTGGCGTGTTTCCAGTCTGCAGAAGTGCTGACTCTGAGCCTCACCCAACTGCGGAATCCACGGCAAAATGACACACACCTTCTTAACTCCACCATGTTCTGGGGGCAATAATTATGAGCGAGAAGGCAGAAGGCAATTCAGTTTCCGCATGCTAACAGTGTGAGTGAGTGCATGAGTGTGTTTTGGGGCCAGTGAGGAGGACGTGGCCATCCCCGTTCTGCCTCCTGCTAGCTGGCCGCATTTGGAATGCTGGCCAGAATTTGGCTACAATTCATCAAGCAGCAATGCCACAAGAGTATCCTTTCGCGATGACTGATTCCAACCACCTGCAGTGAGGGGCACCCTGAGCACATCTGCTCCACTCGGTTTATCCTACGTCTGTTTCATTCCCTGTCAATAGTACACACGTTCAATAAAAACTTAAAAGTCAGATGTTACTTTAAAAAGAACCTTGTTGTCTTTTTGACTGCTTCTAATATCCCTTGTTGAAATGAGAATGTCATATAAACAAAAGCTCACTAAGAGTGATCTGCCGTCCCTTTGTCCAGGAGGTGGACATATAAACTGAGGCACATAAACTTCCTGTTTATAAAAAATCATATTTAATAATAACAATAAGGGCACAAATGAACTACTTACTATTTATAACTAAGATGACTGATTTCTTGAATATGTGTAAGCACATCTGACTGTCCTTTATGACTGGATTGCCGCATTCTATTGATTTTTATTTTGTGGTTGGCTTTATTCCTTTGATAATTATGTAAGTTTAAAAAGCTAAAGCTCTAATCTGCTCTCAGAAACAATGATCAGTACACATATGTAAATTTAAAAAAAACTGCAGTATATTGTATATATGTATTTACATGCAATATAATGTGTCTGTGCAGTCAAACTGTAATAATTCTACCTAATAAAACTGAAAAAGGAAAAAAAAAAAGAAAAATCATATTTAATAGAAAGTCCAATTTCTATCCCCCGTACACCAGTAATGTTGCCAGACAGAAGATGCCTAAATGGCACACTGGACATACCTTTCACTAAAAATACTATTTCTCGTTTACCTGAAATTAAATTTTAACTAGATATTCAATATATTTAATTTGCTAATTCTAGCCATCCTACCTTCCAGTGATGAGGCCCCTGGTCTGGGGAAGGCAATCTATGATCCAAGTCAGCTCCTTGACAAACAGGACCTGGGAGAGGCTCTCTTAACCTCGGAGGGGAGTGCTCTCTCCATGGAGACGACAGCGCCCCCTAAAGACCAAAGATTGGTCCCCTGGGGGCAAAAAAGTCTTTCTATGCATAAAGCACAGATCTACATAAAGTCCATAAACAGACATACAGCACATCTGTGGCATTAAAATGTCATGGGTGGACAATTAGGAAAAAAATCCAAGATGACTCCCTAAGGGGGCAGTGAAAATAGAGGGTTGGGCACCCCCGCCCGAGACTTCAAGGGATTTAAGTTTCCTGAAAAGATGACACTGAAAGTCATCTTAATTTTGACTACCGTTTATTCCTGGTGTTGTGATAACATTATTCCAGATTCTGACTGTTCTTTGAGCAAAGACATCTGAGGGACCTGGATGTGATATTAATAAAGTGCTTCAGGTGTCTGGGGGGTGGGGGGGAGGGTAAGGCTGCACTCCAGGGAGGGAGCAGGGTGCATGGCCTTTAACCACCTTGGTCAAAACAAAACTAATGAATGAAAAAGAATATGAAATGTACATATGTGTATGATTGAAACATGACGCTGTACACCAGAAATCGACACATTATAACTGGCTATGCTTCAATTAAAACAAACAAACAAAAAACTAATGAGTGAGAGAAGGCAGGCCAGGCCACTCAGGACCTAGGGGGCCCTGGATGAAGGTTTGGTCACACACCGTGGTGTTTCTGTTTGGGACGGAGTCTACCCAGCCCTGCAGGGAGAGAAACCGTGACCACCACCTGGTGGCCCTCCCTCCTCCTCTATTCTTTGCCCTTGGAGGAGGGTGGAGCCGTCTGCAGCTCTGTGCCTTAAAAACCACACAAAGTGGCAACTGGACTGAACCTCTGGTGAGTGAATCTTAAGGAAAAGAAACCACAGAGAGGGGAAAGGGACCACACTTAAGCTTTATGCCTGTAACACACCAGGCACAATGCTAGGAGTTTGGACAGGGGTTTGCTGTCAGGTCAGCATCCTGACTTCCTCTGTACAGATGGGAGACTGAGGCACGGGGAGAGTGAGTGACTTGCCCAGGGTCACTCCAGCCCATAAGACTTGGAATTTGAATAGAGGTCTGTAGGTCCTGGATGGGGTAGAGTCCCTGCTTTCTACCCGATCCCACCTAACTTATTGCCAGGCCATGTCCTTCGAACACGACGCATTCCCCATCCACCTCCCCGTGTCTTTTTTGATCAAAGTGTTGCAAGCTCTTTGAAGAAAGATGCAGGACACTCCGATGCTCTCCTCCCTGTATCCCCTGCACACAGGCAGAGCAACCTGGCCACAGTGCTGCACGTCACAGGCAGCCATCTGCAAATCTGCTCTGCTCCATACCCCACCCACTCCCTCACTCCCAATATGAAAACTGAATGAGTTATGCACAATGCCAGGGTGTCACTGGTGGATAACTTCAAGATGACCCCAGAGCCATCCCTTCCCTTGGGAAACCGCTGGGGGCTCTGAATGCCCTGAATCTTAAACTGCCTGACGTCTACGTGTAGATCTTCCCTCTCCAAGCCTCCCTGAAGCGCACATTGCTTGGAAATTCCCAGAGGAAGGTGGAGACTTACACAAACTTCTTGTTTTTGATTTGTACCCTCCAACATCATGGTTTGAGCAATGTGAGAGTTAAGATGACGTCGTGCTTTTACTTTTTCCATGGTGCAACAGATGGAAGGCTTTGCTCTTTCTTACCTGCAGTTAATTCCTCCCGGGGACCCATAAGGAGGAGGTGGGCAGCAGCAGGTGAGGTGGGTGCCAGAGCAAAGTTACACTGGGGCTGCAGGACAGAAGGGTGGGGGTCTAGAAGGCCCGCCAGCTTGCACTTGGGCTCCCTTCACCCCCTGACCTTGAAGCTGACTCTGAGAGATAGAAGTTTTGTTTGTGCTTTGTCTAGACATTTGAAGCTTTTTATTCATTTTTCAAAAAGTGCACTGCCAGCCAAGTATGAGCGTGGCCACTGCTGCAGGCTTCTCGGCGGCTCTGATGCCCCTCACACAGGTCAGCAGGCTCCCTGCTCTCTCTCTCGGCTGGGGGTCAGCCTCTCTGGCCATCCCACCCTACCCTTGCTGGTTAGTGCTGGTTTGGCTATTCACCCTATCCATAACCCACTGCAGGTGTTAAAGTCCAAAACACAGAGGTCTGTTAAACTGTCTTTACAAGAAGGCTGTAGAATTCTTTTAAAAAAATAATCAAAAGGCTCCTTTATTGTAAATGTAGATAATACCATAATTCATCAAAATAATTTATAATAGTTAACTGCTTCTTAAATATAATCTTATAAATGATGCCTTTTGAAGTTAAAAGTAATGTGGATTCAGTTCATTTAAAATTATTTAGAACAGGGTAATAGAAATTAAAAAAAAATTAACTGCCACCTATAAAGTCTTCTAAGAAAGGAAATCATGACAAGTTCTTGATGAGATAAACACCACTCCATTATTAAAGGGGATCAAGAAGAAGCATAAAGTTAAAAAGCACAAAGATAATGTTTTTGCAGTAGAAGGAAATCTACTCAGGAAGGACCATATCTACAGTTTTTCTTTCATGTGGATACAAAAGCTAATTTCAGAATGAAGGTGGCTCTCTGAACAAAATCAGCCTGAAACTTGGACTCCATGTCTTCCCTGGGGCAGAATCACCACCTGATGGGAAGGCAAAACCCGTCCCCCCCCCCTCCCCCAGTAGGTCATCCCCAAGAAAGGCCCTCCATTGAAACCAGACGCATTTGCAATTCACTCAGATGCCTTTAGGAGGGAATAGCTCTGTGCCAGGAAAAAGGATTTCCTGTCTGCAGAGTTCCTGCGGTAGTCAGGAGTCCTGCTCTGAGGCACTGTGATTATGGGGAGAGGACGAGAGGACCGTGGGAAGTTAAGCAGTATTCCCTAGCTCCACTCCTGAGCTCCAGAGGGGCATATCCAGTGTACAGGGCTTCACACAGGTGGTACCCAAAGCTGTTTCCAGGATACAGCAAGGAGGGAGGCAGCGGAATTATGTGATCCCTCTCCATCTGCCAGCAGCATCCTCACCTCCACCCTGCTTCTTTCCCCTAGAGGTCAGACGTCCCCTCCTTTGTCCTTTGGGTACAGAGGGAGGTGTAACCAGCTTTCCTAGTGGGCACCCAGGTTCTCCCCCTCCCAAGTCCAGTAGCATTTGTTCCTGGAAAAGAGGGGCAAGTCCTCCTGCTAAACAAAGTTCCACCCTCTATACCAGTGGTTTCTGAACTCCACTTTTCAACCCCAAAGTTGCATGGAACTCTAGCACAAAAGAGACCAAGATGGAGCTTCTCGGCCCCACAGCGGCCAGAGGCCTGCAGTCCCCACTACCCTGGCCCCCACTGAGGCCTGAGGCAGCTCCACAAATGGGCTAAAAACCATGGCCTGGGTGTCACAGGTGCTCCAGGTCCAGACAGTCACAGGGCAGAAGGGAACCTCCTGGGACTTCTGGCCCGAAGTTCTTAACCTTCACTGTCCAGATTTAAAACCTGATGCTGGGCCTCACCCCCAGGAATGCCCAACCCCATTCTCTGGAGGCGGGTTCAGACACTGAAGCCCTCCATCCCCCACCCGCACCGCGCATTCCAATCCAAACCCTTCAAGGGAGAATTTCTGGCCACCCAGAGAGGCAAAGCTCCGATGGGGGGAGGGGGTGATTTCTGGGGACGCCCCCAGCCCCTGCGCTGAGTGGGTGGGGAGCTGTGAGCAGAGGGAGCAGGATACCTGCGGAGCAGGGCAGCAGGAGGTCCATGACCACCGAGTCGGCCCCCTTGGTATAGACGTTAATCTCATCGGTGAGCGGGTGCCTGATCACCACCGACATCCTCTTGCGGATGGAGTCGAAGCCCAGCGTGTGCAGGAGCTCGAAGGTGAGGCGGCCCAGGTGGGGCAGCTCCACTGACACCTGGTCGTGCAGCCGGTCCACGAGCTTGCAGTTGTAGGCGCGGGCGGCGTAGACAAGCGCCGCCTCGTCGGGGCTCTCAGCCTCGTAGCGCAGCTCGCCCTCGGGCCCGGGCTGGGGCTGGGGCTCGGAATGGGGCTCGGGCTCCGGCTCCGGCTGCGGCTCCCGCGCCGCCGCGCACTGGGCCGCCCAGCCGCGCGCTCCGCTGCTGTAGCCGTTGCTGGCGAGGGCCGGGGCCGGCGGGCCCAGCCGCTCCTCCAGCCCGAGCAGCGCGCTGTCGTTGGGCAGGGTGGACAGGAAGCTGGACCCCGCCTTGTGGGCGGGCTTGGTGGCGGCCACGCTCCCGATGCTGCTGCAGCTCGAGGTCAGGCGGCTGGGCGTGAACCGCCGCAGGAAGTCCTCTATCGTCTTCACCGGGGACTTCAGCTCAAACCGCACCCTCACCTGCTGGAGAGGCGGGCAGAAAGGCAGGTGAGGGGCTCACCCCGACCCCCACAGGGCCCTCCTCCACTTCCCGGGTGGGGCCGGGAACACAGATTTCCCACTCAAAACTGCAACCAGGCCAGGGTCTCGTCCCTCCGCCTCGTCCACTTCCCCTAACCAAAGGCTATACAGTAGTTACTCCTTCTTTCAGGATTTGCTTGTAGGGTAGCCGCAGCCCAGGCCCTGGGACTGACTCCGCAGACCAGTGTGGCAGGAGCACGAGCAGGAGGGGCACACGCTGCTGCCAGATATGCCACTGCGGCGAAGAGGGCAGAGACCCCTTGTTTAGCCTCCATCACCCACCAATGGCTCCACTGGCAGAACCTGCTGGAAGGGCTGGCCCGGGAGGAGGGGAAGGGATCTGGGAGAGTAGGGGGCCCGGGGACATGGCATGCATCCAGCCCTAGAAGACCTTCATTTGTATCCACTTAAAGTTGCCTGGGTGCATGGCGCTCAGCCATGCTGAGGTGCACCCACCACCTGACACCACCTGGCCCACCTGGACGACCTTCTGAGGAGCTCCTGGGTTCACAGAGGCTCCTTTCACACAGAAAACCTTACTCTCTTCGGAGAGAATCTTCATGATAACCCAAACAAAACCCAGCTCGAGGACTGCCATGTTCCCACCACCTTCAGTCACTTCCCACTGATTCTCAACCACTCCTTGAATGACAATGTTATGAACGCCAAATACAGTTACTGTGTGCCCAGCCCTACTTGGAACCCTGGCCCTAAAGCCCCACCACCGCGCCCACGTCCCAGACACAGGAGGGGACTGGCTGGTGTCAAAGTCAGGATTCAGGTCCCAGCAGCTCCTCCAGGAGTCTCAGCCCCAGCCTGTTCTGTCCTCGCTGTACCCTGCAGCACTGGGAGGCAGGTCGGGTGGCCACCCTCCTGGCTGCTCTGTGTCCCTCTCATCCCGGGCTCCACAGCTGTCTCCGGCCATCCATCCTCCTCCCCTGGCCACAATCCTAACACCTGCCCACTAGTCTGGGAACGTCCCTGCAGAACTAGTGAGCTGGTCTGCTCTATCTGAAGTTCCCAGCTGCAACCCCTTAGACCAGAGAGCAGTGCTGAGCGACTCTGGCTCCTGTGGGAAACTGATGATAGGGGGGCCACCCTGAAGGTCAGGGGCTCTGCGGGCTCGCAGGGACGGGGACTCCAGAACTTGCCTTTTGTCGTGGCTGATCGGGGGACGTGACCACCACTGTGTTGCAGATGGTGAGGGCGATGAAGAAGTCGAAGATGTCAGACAGCTCCGGCGAGAGGTGGGCCAGCGGGTGTTCCTGGTGTCTCGCGAAGGCCAGGCACCTGCCGCACTCACTCACCTTCTCCAGCAGCTTTGGGTCGGGCGTGATGTCTTTCTCCTGGGGAGGACACAGAGGCCGAGGGGTCAGTCTGACCCAGTGACCTGCCAAGCATCTTTTTTTTTTAATAGACTTTTTTTTCCCTTCAATTATTATTATTTTTTTTGGGGGGGAGGGAAGGGATTTATTTTATTTATTTATTTTTTAATGGAGGTACTAGGGATGGAACCCAGAACCTTGTGCATGCTCGGCACCCACTCTGCCACTGAGCTATACACCCTCCCCACCCCGCCTGCCAGGTGTCTTGGTGCTTGACTATTTAGTATGCCTTGATTTTACTAGAAGCTGTGAACCTCACCTCACCTCACATATACACATATGTCTTTTTGTAATAATACATCATGTATGATTTTAATTATATAAGAATATACAGTTGACACCTGAAATGAAATGCATATATTATATACAATAAGGTACACACGTCCTTTTTATAAAATAATACTCCTAAGAATATACATTATTATAAAGTAACATACCTTACTCAGATTTGGAAAAATAAGAGAGTAATAGGGAAAAACCTAACAAATTTGTATCACACCACCTCACGGTAATATGCACTTTTTGAAAAGCATGCATCTGCCTTTCCTTCCAGTCTTTTTTCTACATATTTACATTTTATAGAATCAAAATATTTTATACATAAACTGGAAGTTTCTATTTTCCCCAGAAACATTATATTGCCTCAACTTTACCAGGCCTTTAAAAGCTATTTGAAAACACAGTTTTTTTTAACTTAGTTAATTTTTATTGTTGTTGAATTAATAATATTTTTATTGATGTATAGTTGATTTACCATGTTGTGTTGGTTTCAGGTGTACGGCAAAGTGATTCAGTTATACATACACATGTATATTCTTTTTTGGATTCTTTTCCATTAAAGGTCATTCTGAGATTGACTGTAGCTCCCTGTGCTATCCAGTAGGTCCTTGTGGTTTATCTATTTTACATAAATTGTGTATATGTTAGTCCCAAACTCCTAATTTATCCCTACCCTCCACCCTTTTCCCCTTATGATAACCACAGTTTGTTTTCTAAGTCTGTGAGTCTGAAAACACAATTTTTAAGTTTCAAAACAGACATACCATCATTTACTTGACCATTTTCTTTATCACTGGATGCACGTTTGCACTGCTTACTGACATAACTAACACACTGATAAGCTTCTGTATAGAGAAATCCTTGATTGAATCACTGACTTTCTAGGTCAGAGAGTTGGAACACTTCGAATACTCTTGACCCATACTGACTGCTAAATCACGTCAGGAAAACTTGTTCCAACATAGCCTCCCTCCTGCCCTGCGTGAGAGCTCCCTACCCACGTGCCCCGTGTAAACCCACCAATCAGCGACCACCATTCTAGGTGACCTCTATTCAAACGGAAGTTTCTACAGGGGTTTCAAAGGATGTAAAGGAACAAGGCCACCAAACGTGAGCAAAATGGTTTCTCCCTCTCTGGTCTTCAAAAATTTTAGAAGTGAAAGTGTCTTTTAGAAGTTATCATGCACTTCTGGAAACTTCCCTGTCAGATGAGAATGCCCTGTAAATATTTGGGCAGCTGACAAGGCAAGGGAGAGAGATGTTTATTAAATCTGGGCTCATCTAACTAAAACTTCTATTTTTTAATTTGAGTTTGCTTTTTCACAGCTGTTATCTTGCTCTGACACTTGTTTTCGTTTCATATGATGGGACAGTCTTCCTCTCCATCACCCGTCTGGGTGGATCACTGGCAGTCTCCAGCCTGAGAAGCTTGGTAAGGGGACCGTGTCAGTGTTTGGAAAAGATACAGCAGTGTGAATCGGGGGAAGGCCCTGGCCAGAGGAACGTCCCCTAACTGAACAGAGGTGACCCCCACCAGCAAGAGCTCGCTTGTACCGTGAAGCACAGACACTTCCGGTGAGCCAGAGTTGGAGGGCAGGTGACAGCAGGAAGGAGTGGGGCGGGACTCACCATGGGGCTGCTGAAGGCCGTGTGCTTGGACAGCATGCTGGCCAGCTTGGCCTCAGCGCGGCTGCCTGTGCGCCGGTGCGACCTGGTGCTCTGGCTCCTGTGCACGATGCGGACGCTCTGGTGGCTCCCGGAGCTGCCGCGCTGGGGCAACGAGCCCCCTCTGGGCACCACCTCCTCCTCTTCTGAGTCTGCCTCCTGGTACCTGGCCAGACGCCGGGCTGCAGGGAGAGGGACAGAGTGACACACCATGGGGAGGCTGGGCATGAAACTGACTCCGCGCAACAGTTTCAAGCAGGGAGCCCCTGCCACCGTCGCTCCCTAGTGGCAAGGCCACGTTTGACAGGGGTTTCCACTGAGAGGTGGGGGCTGTTGTCATTTACGTGTGCCTTCAGTCAACCCCATTTCACAGGTGAGAAGACTGAGTCTCAGCTCATTAAGGTCACAGGAAGCAGAGGCAGGGCGTGGAGACAGCACTCAGACCCCATGGGATACCAAGGCTCCGTTTCTGTCTGATGGCACAGAGGCCATCCCACCCCACAAACAAGTCACATGTGGGTGGAGACAGGTTCACATACAGCCCCTCTGTTCAGGGAGAGCCCAGGTGTAAACGGGGTGGGTGGGCTGGTGTGACCCCTGAGGCTCATCCTGGGGTCACAGGGCCACCTCCCCACTGGAGCCATCAGGACAGATCACGTGTTGAGCATCTGCCCTGTGGTCACGCAGACGTAACAGTTCTTAGGCCGTGTGGATGGCGCTTTCCCACAGGGGGCTCCTTGCTCAGGGTCAGGGGTGGGGAGGGTACTGTCCGCACTCACCCCACAAGGATGAAGCACCCTGCATCAGGGAGGCTCCCAGCCCCCCTGGGGTCGCACAGCGTGGAGGAGCCAGAGTTCAGGTCCCCCCAGCAGAGCTCCCAGGAGGAGCCTGACCTGATGCCTGAGCCCTTAGGGGCCGCTGGGAAGCCATGGTCCCTGTGGCCACCAGGGCCCTCGGGGGTTCACAGAAGTACACCTGCAGCGCTGCTCTCGCTGAGGGAGGCTCTCAGCACATTTTCCTGGCTTCGCCCAGTTAGTTCAGCTTGTTCCATCGTGGATGAGCGAGAGGAGGTTAGTTAAGAGGACGTCTCACTCAGTAAGTGACTTGTGAGAGCTTCAAAACAGGTCCAGTGCTGGGCGGCAGCGCAAGACATCCTAACGCGAAGCGGTCTGCGAGAGCGGCTGCGAGGGTCTCTGGCCTGGGCATGCGTGGCACAATCTGCCCCATGGGCCAGGCCTTGCACTCAGCATCTTCCAAAGAAAGACCTTTCTTTAGAGATAAGGCAAGGGAAGTCACCTGCCCGTGGTCACAAGGCTGGGTAACTGCTGACGCCAGGATCCCAACTCAGGGAACTCCTAGTTCCAGGAGCAAAACAGACTCCTGCGTGTCCCCCCGCTCCCGGCAGCGCAGTGGCGAGTGGATGGAGAAGAGAAAAGCCTGGACCAGTCCGTCCAGCTTGTAGGCTTGGGCATCACAAGCGTGGTGTCAGCCTTCCAACGGCTCGCCTGCCCTGCCCACCCTCCCATAGCAGTGATCAGATGTTAGCCTAAAAGTGGCCATGCCTCAGGCCCCTGCTGGTGTGTCTGTGCTCTGTGCCCGTGCAGCAGTTTCTGGCCAGCAGTGGCCTCAGCGATGCCCTCGGTGTCCTTGGGGAAGACGGAGACAAGGAGCAGGTGATGCGGGCCCTGGTACTGTACCATCACCAGGACACAAGGTAGAGAGGGACACGCCCACGGTCTGTGTGGCCAGTGCAGTACACGTGAGCTGGGCTCAGCGCTCAAGCAAATCCACCTGAATTCATTTCACCAACCAGCTCTGAGAGGTCGGATCACGGGAGCAGCTGGGGAAGGTGCTCTTGGCCCCGGGGCACATCAGTCACTGGTCCAGCTCTTCCTTAAAAGTGCTGCAGACACACCTGGTTGGTTCAGTCTTCCCCAGAAACGCTGTCCTGTGTCTTCCAGGGAGATGGACCCCTTTGCTTTATGGTACACATCTGACAACTGTCAAAATCTTCCTGGAGTCTTATTTGGGATTCTGCCCACGGAGCTTCAGTTCCAGCGTTCAAAGGCTGACCTCAGACCTGGGTCCTCCGACTGACTCCTTTACAACTAGGCTGAGCTCTGCTTTCAGGCCAACGAACTCGTCTGCACAAGGCTGAGGAGTCAAGGGAAGTGAACCGAGAGAGGGAGGCAGGTGGGTGGGGGGGCCACTGTTACTGACCGCTTCTTTTGGGTGGCAAATCAAACGCGAAACAAAGCAGATCCATTTCTGTACCTTCTGCTAAGATGATAAATTTTATGTGAAGGACACTAGTGGATATCATGATAATTCTTGGTTTTATATATATATATATATAAAAATATATTTATATTTATATATATATATATATATGGGGAAGTAATTAGGTTTATTTGTTTATTTTTTTAATGGAGGCACTGGGGATTGAACTCAGGACCTCATGCGTGCTAAGCACACACTCTACTACTGAGCTATACCTGCCCCTGCTTTGGTTTTATAAAACTCACAAAAATCTCATGCTTCCAACAGATCTTTCCCACCAAATGCCCCTGAAAAGCAGTCTTCTGTTGACGCCCACGTGCTGTCCCCCAGTTCTGGATTTGCCTCTGTTTCCACGCAAGGCTCCTCTGATGCTCTCAGATGCTGGTACAGGAAAGGAGGGGAGTCCTGCTGGTACAGAGCAGGTGACCCTACTCAGAGGTACGACGGCCCTGTGGTGCGGGAACCCCCTCCTGGCTCGGGCTGGCGGGTGGCTCTGGTCACACCTCGAAGCAGACGGCTCCCCAAGGATGAGGAAAGGACTGCCTGAACTCCGAAGTGAGGTGACACGTCCCTCCAGCTCCCCAGACGTCACATTTCAGAGGAAAGAACGCAGCATGAACTGCCCCACGCCCTTCTGAGAATTTGCAGCTGATAACAAGGAGACTGATGGGTGACCAAGGAAACATCTCTTTGCCTCTTGGTGTGACAGAGACCCAGTGCCTTGAATGTGAGCTCCTCCAGGCTGCCTTTCTTGGTTAAGCTTGTCTGGCAGGAAACACGGAGGAGCCTTTGCTGTGGATGCTGCCAGGCCTCAGGTTCCCGAGCAGCTCCGACAGCCTTTCTGTTTTGTTCTCCCTCAAAAACCAGCAATCCCTGGAGCATGTGTGCGTACACGCACACACACAGGTGTGCAACTCTAACAGAGCAGCTCCCTGGCCAAGCCCAGATTGGGAGCCCCCAGCCCCAGACTCACCATTTGCATCATGGGAATACTCTACACCGGACACAGTGCATCTTCTGAAAACCATCTTATTCTCGGTTAAAGTGCCAGTTTTGTCGGAGAAGATGTACTGTATCTGCCCTAGGTCCTCCGTGATGTTCAGAGCCCGACACTGCAGCTGCGAGTCCGTCTCCTCATCGTACAGCTCGATGTCCTGGTTGATGAAGTGCACTTGGCACACTTTGACAATTTCAATGGAAACATATAAGGAAATTGGGATCAAAACCTACAAGACACGAGGCACACGGAATGAGTGACGGTGAGGAGCTGGAAGCTGTGGAGTTAGTCCAATCTATTTAAACAACAAATAACTACAACCACAAGCAAGTGGGGGCTACACTGTACCTTTAAGAGCTTAACCAGGTTGGTTTACAGTCAGTACTGGAAAATACTAGGATACTGGCAGCGAGTTTAAACTAGGACAAGCCCATGGTCCCACTGCAGAGTGGAAATCCACTGCGGTGTCTGGAAGTGCGGTAACCATGGCTTGGACAGAAGCAAGCGTGTCGGCTTACTAAGTCGTGCCTGACAGAAGCTAGGAAAGGAAAGAGAGAAGAGAAAAAAAACAAAGCAAAGCACAGTCAGAGTCCTCATAAGCAAAGTCACCTCGCACCCAGGCTGTCCAGGGGGCTCCCGGTGACAGGAGCGGCCTGTCCTGCAGACACAACCCCACAGTTCAGAAGAGACAGTCTTTTCAGAGGCTGGTTCTGTGAACAGAACAATTTTGTGTGATCTTGATAGAGAGCAGAGGGAAGAAGGCTTGGAGAACAGTCACAGGTATGCACTGGCAATTTAAGAGTAATCTTCATGGAATCAGTCCTCCATTTGTTTTCTTTTTTGTGTGGAGTAAAGGTATTGAACTGCTATCAATGGGCTCAGAAGGTCATATCCAGACTGACTGGTTCTCTGAGTAACTTCAGTATATGTTAATGCAACACCTGCCACAGTACCAACTCAAGGCCAGAACAAAACATGCTTTCATAAAAGGAGACTAATTTGGAAAGTTAAGACTGCTTTCCCTTGGATGAAGTACACATGATAAAAGACAGCAGGCAAAGGGCTAAGCCTCGTCCTCTGTTCACTCTGCTCCTGAAGGTGGCAGGGATGCTCAAAGCCCCCCGCTATTCCAACAGATCCCCAGGGCACAGATCCTCAGTTAGTAATGGGGAATTGTTCAGGAGGCATGTGAACATAATAACAGTAATGTAATAGTAATAATCATGATCATAATCATAACCAATGCTGCAAAATGCAATGTGATTTCCTGAATTGAATTCTGGAACAGAAAAAGCACATTAGTGGAAAGACTAATAGAATCTGAATGATGTTTGGAGTTTAGTTCACGGTACCAGAGTTCGTTCCCAGCTTTGACAAGTTACCGTGGTAACGTAATATGCTCGCACGCAGACACACTGGGTGAAGGACACGTGGGAACTCTCTATACTATTTTTTGCAACTTGTCTGTAAATCGTAAAATTGTTCCAAAATAAAATTTAGAAAAATTGAAATTTTCTTTTTCAAGAAGTAACCGAATGGTGGCAGAGGGAGGGTACAGCTCAGTGGTAGAGCGTGTGCTTAGCATGCACAAGGTCCTGGGTTCAATCCCCAGTACCTCCAGTTAAATAAATAAATAAATAAATAAACAAACAAACAAACCTATTTTACCCCCACCCACCCAAAAAAAAGTGTAGGGGGAAAAAAAAGAAGTAATTGAATGGAAAAATAAAACAGAAAACAAGGATCAAAAAACCAACCTCTCAAAGCCTAAGAGTCTTAAGAATAGCAAAGGAGAATTTTCAGTTGAAAAGCACCCCAAGAAAAGACCCTTTAGATACATCGGGGGGAAAACAGAAGGCAATACATTAGGCCGGTGAATCTGTGCTCCTCCCAGATGCAGAATTTGTAGGAAGTTCTCAGCGGGAATGTAAAGCAATTGTCATATGGTACTTAGTGTCGTTACCTGCAGAACTATTATCATTGTCAAAAACGAGTACACCGCCGCTGTGACTGGGGATAAAGAGGTGCCGTCAGACTCGGGGACATCAAATAATGACTTCTTCTCCTGATAGCGCTGCACCCACAGTCCATGTCCTGTAGCAATGTTCAAAGAGAAGTGTCATTCGCCCGACATAAAAACAGGAACACTGCTAGTACAAATCAAAGCAAACTTTTAAGACTATTCCTTGACACAGGTGCATCAGGGTTTACGAGCCTGCTTGGGACCTAAGAAAGCAAAGGCTTGCAGTATCGCTGGCATCCACGATCGGCGTGCTGGGACTTGGACTCTGCCTCACCCCAGCCCTCTCCTGTTACTGGCTCTGAACAGCATCCCTGGTCATAGTGCAGGAACTGGATGTGTCAATGAGAAACCTCCAGAAAGGAGTTTCTCACCGTGTGCCTCCCCAGGCACCGGTCTCAGCAGGCTCTGGATACTGCCCATTCCCGTCTCTTCTTGGAGATTCAAAAGTCACATCTCACAGGCTCCAAGAAGCCAACAGCAACACACATTACCTCATCAATTGAGCCCCACACCTATCTGACCACAGAGCCCTTCTCAGGTCCTGTGCACCTGTGTCTTTTACCACCGAGCTCTGAGGCCACGGCACACCTGTCACACCCATCATACCCGTCTGTGGGACAGCAGCTGAGCAAGGACATGGTGAAGGTCATTTAACAGGGGGCTGAATGCTCTAAGACCTGCCAGGGGCTCTTGAGGCAGCTCGCGGCTTTGGAGACCAGCGACGGCTGGCGAGCACCGGAGTCCGCACACAGCCTAACTGCTCATCTCTTCTCGGGACCAGATAATGTCTTTCCTCCTTTCACAGAGTTCCCATTAGCAGCCTTTGTGCCTCTGCTGCTATAATTCCTGTCCATCACCAGGTCATAAACACTTCTTCCACTGGAATCATTACTACTGGTGCAATGAAACCGTTCTCCTACCCAAGAGGTTGCCAATTCAAAACCTACGCCTTTGCGCTCCCCGACCATCTGGGCGGCTCGCCATGGCCACGCTGATCAACATCCTGAGTCCACGTTGGGGGACAAAGGTGTGTGAAGTAGAGCGCTGAGTGGGCGAGGGTCAGAGGCAGCCAGCAGGCGCACCTGGCGGCCATCCAGCAGGGTCCACTCAGTGACCCTCAGAGGAGACTTACCGACCGCCGAAAACAGAGACATACAAACGAGGAGGAGGACACACCAGAGCACGTCGCAGTTCATCTGCCTCTCGAGCTGGCTGCGCTTGTAGCGGGGCCCGCTGTTGTTCAGCAGAGCCTTGGTTTCGTGCCCTGCGGTGGGGGGGTGGGGGACACGCGGGAACACGGTGAGACAACACCCGGCAGGTGAGGGGTGGGCTACTCCAAGTCCATGGCTGGAGAACCGTGCTGCCATCCAACGATTCTTTTTTTCTTTTTAGTAGAGGTACTGGGGATCGAACCCAGGACCTCGTGCATGCCAAGCACGCTCTTTACCACTGAGCTCTACCAAGCCCCCACCCAGTGATTCTCACAGGACAAGTTCAGTCAAGAGAGCAGGCGACACAGTTAGCCTTAAATAGGTAACCACCACGGAGACGGGCACGGGGCAGAACAGGCCAACAGGCTGAGAGCTGGGGGCCCAGCTGTCACTGGAAGTGTTGCTCCTTTCTATTCCCCTGGTTCCCCACCGTGGGTTTGGGCCACTCTGATAATCAGGAAGTACACAAACCCGTGTCCCGGGGCACAGCCACAGGCGGCGGGCGACATGCAGCGCCCACCTGCGTAGATGACGATGCCCACGACGGCTTCGGTGTTGCGGACGGTGCAGCCGCGGAGCAGCAGGTTCTCCTTGTAGAGCCCAGCCTTCTTCCCGCTGTCGTGCACGCTGTTGGGGAACAGGCGGCACGCGTCACCTGGGCGCTGGCACGGGCCTCCCCGCCAGGCAGCGCCGCCCCGGGAGGGATGGGCGGCCTGGATGCGGCGCTGGCGGGGGGGGGGGCTGGATCCCGGGGAGCGCCGGTCTTGGTGGATCTCTGCACCGTAACGGGGCTTCTAGAAGCACCTTCAGAGCCTGACGCCTGTTCCGTTACTTGGCCCGTGGGCTTTGTGAATAAGAAATAGATGACTTCTTCTCTGTCCCCCATTTTTTTTTTGGTGGGGGGAGGTAATTAGGTTTTTTAAATTTATTTAATGGAAGTACTGGGGATCCCATCTCTGACACAGGGCTCCTGACACCTTTGTAGTAAGGGTGTGAGGAGAAACTTTCATTCTAACATGGAGTCTCTGACTCTGGTTCCTGGCGCAAAGCTCCCAAATGCCTGTAATTTCCTAAGTGATCAGAGCCCTAGGGACACCTTTTGTTCTGCTATTCGGTCAGGGAGCCCGGCTGTTCCTGACACAGGACCAAGCCTGTGACTTGTGAGATCTGAAACCACCTCCGGTAGACGGTATCAGGACTGAATTGCGCTGTGGGGCACCCACCTGCTGTCATGGAATAGCCTGGCTTGGGAAAGACTCACATGTCAGAACTGGTATCAGGACCACTGTAAGATTTTCACCACGGGACTGACCCCTGCTGGGCAGGGCAGCGCTGGGAGCTGGGGGCTTGGGCTGGGAAGGCGGCCAGGGGAGGCCCTGCTATGTGGTCTCCACCCATGTCCTGCTCATCACGGGGAAACTGCTCCTCACCAGTCCCTCATGTTGTCACCAAAGTACAAGTATTTCTCTACAAAAGGGGAGAATATTGGTTTCCCCAGTATCTTCTGCATCCTATTTTTCTTATAAATAAAAAGTCATAAAATTATTAGAAATACGAATATATTAAATGTGAAATGCGGTGAATTCCATGAGACACTCTTATGCATCCAGGTTTCACTACTACTTGGATTCAGGAATATCCCAAGTGGAAGCCACTGGTTTTCAAACTTGTCCTCGTGACCCACCGATGGCTGCACCCTCACCCCTGTTGGCCAGGACCGTCCACGCTGGGACCACACTGGGCAGATGAGGTCCCTGGAGCCTGACGAGTGGGTCAACAGGGGAGGCCCTGGAGGCCTCCAGAACAGGGGCCAGTCTAACCTACACCAGGCAGGGTCCCTTACCTCCAAGAACAGGGTCTTCTAAGACCCCTCCACTTTCTCGCACCCTAGGTGGAGAGCCCTGCCCAACCCTCCTACACACCCACACCCCAGACTCCTCCTCTGCGGGCTTGAAGCTCACCACAGACCCCTCCCACCCGCTCCTAGCATGGTGCCCACTGACCACGGGTGCAGAGCTGGTCTGGGGAGGTACAGGGTCAGAGGAAGCTCACAAGGCTTCCAGGAAAACAGCACTTCCTGCCACATCCGGACCCCAGTACCCACATGAGGGACAGGGCTGCCTCTCGACCAGGGAAATCAATATATTTCATGGTGAAGAAAAGAAGCTAAGCTAAAGATAAGGCCAAAAGGCATGTGGGGGGTGGGGGGGGCACATTTCCCACAAGCCTGTAAGTTACCAACATAGCACCAGTTCTGCAGAACTCACGCAAGGGAATGTGCAGGCGGAGAGGAACCAACACTGGGCGATGCCCCGCTTCTGGCAATTTCAGAACAGAGTAAAGGTTTGCTTTTGAAAGAGAACTCAGCCATTAAAAAAAAAAAAAAAAGAAAAGAATACAATAACGCCACTTGCAGCAACATGGAGAGCGTCATTCTAAGTGAAGTGAGCCAAAAAGAGAAAGAAAAATACCATATGATATCACTCATATACAGAATCTAAAAAAAATAAAAAGGAAAGAAAAAAGAGGACACTAATGAACTCATCTACAAAATAGACAGATTTGGAGACATAGTAAATAACTTTATGGTTACCGGGAGAAACAGGGAGGGAAAGGATAAATTTGTAGTTGGAGATTTGTAAATAAGTACTACATATAAAATTAGATAAACGAGTATCTTCTGTGCAGCACAGGGGACTATATTCAATGTCTTGTAGTGACATCTAATGAAAAAGAATATGAAAACGAATATATGTCTGTATATGTAGGACTGAAACATTATGCTGTACAACAGAAACTATACCACATTGTAAACTGACTATACTTCAATGAAAATTTTTTTTTAATTAAAAAGAAAAAGAGATTCAATACTGGAAACCTCAGTGCTAGCTAGAGCATCAAGAGGCTGGCGTATGTCAGACATCACCCACAAACTCCAGCTTCCACATCTGCAGTGAGTGGATGCCCCCTGCCACGGTTCTCTGCCAACAGCCAGCCATGGAAGCCATTCCTCAGGACGGCAGGAAAGGACGAACCGTCTCCCTCCAAGTCCCAGTCATGCTTATTCAGAACAAAAGATGACCTCAAGAGAAATAGGAAACATGCGTGGCATTCGGCTTCCGACGTGACCTACATCTTTTTTTAGCAACTGCTGTGCTTTCTGATCAGACCAAGCCAGACCAGAACGGACCACAGCAGGTGCATCGGCCTGTTCAAGGCCCTGGTGCAGACATGCCATGAGGGGGGCTGTGTCCCGAGTGAATGGCCCTACGTCAGAAGGGGAGGGAGGCGGGAGACTGGCATCACCCAGCAGGGACTTGGCAACTCAAGTGCTACCGCGGTCTCCTGAGGGCGAAAGTCCCCACCAAGGGTGAACAGGCCCAAGGCCAAGGAGGCACGAGGCTCAACTCCAGGAAGACACTCCTGAGAATGTGAGCCCATCACACTGCCCTCAACACCTCCCTCTTTCTTATGGGTTGACATGGGTCCTTCCTGAATTCACATGTTGGCGTCCTAACCTCAGTATCTCAGAATATGAGTGCATTTGGAGTTAGATCTCTAAAGAGGTAGTTGAGTTAAAATGAGGTCACATGGATGGGCCCTAACCCCCTAGGACTGATTTCTCTACAAGATGAGGAGATATGGTGGGGAGGGTGTAGCTCAGTGGTAGAGCACATGCTTAGCATGCACAAGGTCCTGGGTTCAAGCCTCTGAACCTCCATTAAAAATTTTTTTTTTAAAAAGAAGAGATCTGGACACAGAGACAGACAAGGGCAGAGATTATGAGGATGTGAGGACACAGGGCAAGACCACGGCCGTCTGCGAGCCAAGGAGAAGGGCCTCGGGAGGCACCACTCCTGATGACACTGACCTCAGACGTCCGGCCTCCGGAACCACGAGACCACACACTTCTGTGGTTTAAGCTGCCGGGTCTGTCACCCAAACAAACGGATACATCCTTTAACATCTCATCTGCACCACTTAGCAGAGTTCCTCTTGCTCAAGGCCCCAGGCCTCTTGACTCATCCAGCCAACCTCTTCCAAATTAAAAACTGTTCAGAAGTGCACAGTGCACTGGGAAATGCCACAGGCGCGCTCCCTGGGAAGTGGCAGGGCTCAGCTAGTAAATGTCCTGCCTGGCTGTTCTTTCTCAGGAGGGGCTCTGTCTCTTGACAGCCCTGGCTCTTGGTAACAGGACTTGCATGGCAGCGCTGGTCCATCTGAGTCCCAGCACGGGGAGGTGCTCACAGGGGCCTGCAACCCTGGGGGTCGCCACCCACTGGACCAGACACAGAGGTGCAAAGGTGCACCTGCCGCTGCCCGCTCTCCCCCAAGGCCAGGGAGGTGGTGCCAGAGTGCTGGGGCCTTGGACAGCAGCCTGCAGCCAGTTCCTCCCCAGGTCTTGTGGCCTCCAGCACCCAGGCCTGGTCCCCTCCTCTGTTCTGTCTCAGGCCAAAGCTCTACCGTCGACTGGTCACCTGGACCAGCACCCACGGTGCCATTCTTCACCCCCTCATTTTTATGTCCACTCAGATCCACTCAGACATCAGTCCTCAATTTTACCCTGCTTCGCTGGCTATTTCCTTCTTCTTTTTTTTTTTTTTTAAATGGAAGTACAGGGGATTGAACCCAGGACCTCGTGCATGCTAAGCAGGCACTCTACTACTGAGCTATACCCTGCCCCACCTGACTATTTCTTTATTCCACCTCCTTCTTGTGCTGTCTGTGCATCGCTCAGAAATTTCTCTGCTGGAGCCTGCGACCCACCCCTCATAGCCTGGATGCCGCCAGCCCAGGCCCCTCCTGTCTTTTTCTCACACAGGCACCGAGCGATGTTTCCGGGTGCAGATTTGAGCACTGTGTCATCCTGGGAGCATGCTGCAGGGGCTCTCACTTCCTCTTGGTGCACACAGTCCACTCTGCACCCCAAGGGGGCCCTTCCTTCCCGGGCCTTCTGCCCCGGCCACCCCTACACAGCACGTCCTGCTACCCACGCTGACCATCAGTCCAGCATGGCCTGCGCTGGCCTGTCTGTCTCGGGGAGCTTGACCAGCTACCCTGGGCACACGTTTTGCAGCCCTCAGGGAGATTCTTTGCTGGTGACATGCTCCCCAGGCCCCCTGGCCAGGAGATTTTGCAGTATTCTTTTGTGCTTCCCCGTCTCCACTTGTGAAGAGGGGCATCTCTCATCTTGTTCCATTCTGCATCCTAGGCCTGCCTCAGGCCCTGGCAAATGCTGAGGCTGCCTGGCCCTCAGCTTCAAGGGGGGACCAGCCTATGGGGATGTTAGACACCAAAGGAGTGGACAGAGGCCAGAGAGGATGGGAGCATACCCCTGGCTCCTCCTGGAGAGAGAGTGCTGGGCTGGTGTGTCCCCTGATCAGGGTGATGAGCCCCCCAGGCGGCCCCCTTGACATTAGTCCCCAGTGGCCACTCCTCCCCCAGGACCACTGGGCCTCCTGGTGACAATGGGTCAGCTACTAGTGACGGCCTGAAGCCCTGTCCCCTCTCGGCAGAAATGGACCCTTGGCTAACAAAACCCACCTCCACACCCTTACTGGAATTTGAGCCCCTGATCTGTTTCCTGTGGGGACCTGACTGACAGGTGGGGAGGGAGAAGGAGGGAGAAATCCTTCCACTGCAAGTCCCAGGCATAATTTTCTTTAAAATCATAGTTGTTCGGGTTTCTGTTTATCCACGCAGGTGCAGAAGTGACCTGTGCTGATATCAGATTGTGTGGAGATGTAAGGATCAGTTACAGGTGCTGAGGTGAAGTGAAATATCTCCCTCAGAGTCTAGCTGACATGGTTACAGTTCATCTCAGTGCCTGGTCCTTGGGGGTGAGGACATTCGGGACATAAACCTACACACAGCTCCATCCAGACACTGGCTGGGGGCTGGGGGCCCTGAACGGGGTGACAACGGTCTTGGAGATGTCATCGGCCAGGGCAGTCGGGAGGGGCTGCCCTGGGCTCTGGGTGGCCGCCCGCGTCGTGGGGCTCGGCATGGTCAGGCAGGCTCTGCGGCCGGCGGGGAGGGAGCCCAGACCCGCTTTGCAGAAGACCTGGGATGAGAACAGGACCGGCTTCACAACTGGAGATGGAATTTTGCATCAGATGGCGAGCCCAACCAATCTCTGTGCTTTATTTATTCTTTAGGAGTAAGTGATAATGTTTGATTGACTTGTGGCCCCAAAGGCCGCCCATCGCTCTGCCATCTGAAGGCAGAGCGAGCTGAGCAGGGCACCTAGAGGCCCCACTCACAGGCGTCCCGGGGAGCCGGGGGCCCAGAGCAGCTGAAGGGCGGGGAGGGCTGCTATTTCCAGTCCCTCTCTCTGAGGATCTCAGCAGTGCTTCACGACAGGGACTGCATTAAGGAACAGTGAGCATTCAAGCACACCTGACTAATGACGTCCCTAACACTTCTGTCTGCACAGCTTGAGCTGTATTTCATATACCATGAAACTCACCCATTTAAAGTGTGCAGTTCAGGGTTTTTTGTGCATTGACAGAGCGGTACAGGTGTCCCCACTGGCAAATTTCAGAACGTTTCATCGCCCAGAAAGAAACCCCGTGTCTACTGGCAGTCACTCCCCACTCCCATCCCATCCCACACCCCTACCCTGAGTCCACTTTTTGTCTCTTCAGATATTCCTGTGTGGACATTTCACACCCATGGGGCCCACACCATGGCTGACGCCGCCCCCCTGCACGGACTGTTCAGATTCATGCTGTGTCTCACACTCCATCCAATGTCCGCCACTGTCCTCTCCAGAATTAGGAGGGAGCCGGGCTCAGAAACTCTGGAATAACTAACTTTCCTAAGGCCACCTGCCGGAAAGGAAAAAAGCTGGAATTCAGGCCTGGGACTTCTTGGTACGATCCCCAGCAAGCTTAGCTCTTCAACAGCAAGTAGCTGAAGTTTCAAGTTCAAATGGGCTGGTCCAAATGAGTGAGACCCGCTGGCCTGCCCCGTGGCGGCCGTCCCGGGCTCTCAGGCTGAGTGAGGCTCTAGGGTGGCAGCTGAGTCTAGGCTGAGGAAAGGCGGCCCGGAGAGACAGTGAAAGCCAGCCAGCCAGGGAACTGGCCCTCTGGGTCTAAACCTCAGAAGTGCAACCCAGACGAGCCCACCCCAAGCATCAGGACCAGCAGAAGGCAGGGGCCTCCTCCCCCGCTTCTGCCGGGAGGCAGGACTCAGGACCCAGGGTGACCGGCCCCTCCCCTCTGCACTCTTCCTGGAGACTTTAGCCAGACTCCCTGCAGCAGGGCTGGTGGTCCCCCCCAGAGTCACGGAGGGAGGAGTGTTCAACACACTGCTCCCAACTCACATCCACCTCCAGAGCCCCTGGCTGAACAAGCCTGGTGGGGAGAGGGGCCCCTCTGCACCCTGATGGTCCTGTAGCAAATCCCAAATACCCCACCCAGTAGAGACAGTCAAGTCACGATGACACCGGGGTCTAGGCAGGCAGGGGCCTGACCTGGCTGGCACCCGGGCTCCCCGACTCCAGCAGGGCAGGCGGCTTGTTGGGAAAAGTAAGAGCCAGCACAAGGCTGGACCAGAGCGGGAGGAGGGTTCACCCGGGGAGAGCTGCCTTCCGACCTTCCTCGGGCAACAGGCCAGCGAGAGGGACACATACTGGGAACGCTCGCTGCTGGCATGGTCTGCGGAGCCGAGTCAGCCTGGCTGGCCGTCCACATGAGGCATCTTTCCAAGAAGGAGGCAGCTGGGGTGTGGAGCCAGCTGAGGGCCGGCGCGGAGGCGGTGCAGGGGCTGGGGGTGGATGAGGGGCGGCGGGATGCTCTCCTCCTGCGTCACCGAATCCCCCCGCCCGGACTGGAGGTCCCCACGGAGACCCCCTCCAGCCTGGCCTCGTGTTATCTTCTCTCTTCCTAACAAGCATCTCACCTCTTTTTGAGGCGTTCATCTCTGGCCCTGTCGCTCCTCTTCAAGCCACAGTTCTAGAAAGAGTGGTTGAAAATATAATTCCTCTTCTATCTCCTGTGTCCTGGACTCTACCCACCCCTCTTCCCCAGGCTCCCTGGGGAGTCCAACGTCCTGCAGACCAGCCCACCTTCCTGAATGCACCTCTTCCACCAAGTGCTGCTCCTGGAACTGGGTCCCCATCACACCCAAGGACTCCTGCTCCCGAGCGCCGGGATCACTGTGCCCTCATTCCTTTTCTCTCTTCCCCAGCCCTCTGCCCTGTGTTGGTCTGGTGCCTCCCCTGGCATCAAACACGACCTCTCAACCTGTATCTTTAGCTCCTGCTTCTCCAAATTCCTGACACTTGTTTTTTTCTGTCAGCTGGGTCCCTCCCTCCATCTGATGCACCTGCCAGCTGCTCACTCAGGAAACCCCAAACCCGTCGTTCCTCCACCTATAGCTTCTCTGGATACAAACGTTGTGGACCAGCCATCCTCCCAGCCTCCTCCTCTCGCACTGGCTCTCCCTCCCCAGGGAACATTCGTGTTCCCTCCTGTACCTCCTCCTGAACTTCCCTCCGTCCCGGCTAGGTATATTATAGTAAAAACATTACTACACAGTCATATAGTAATAGGAATGTTAACAGCAGCAATGACCATCACAGTGGCCAATACTTATGAAGCGCCCACCCTTTGGAAAGCTTTCTGTGTATTAAGTGGACAAAGCTTTGCACCAGTGACACGAGGTGGTGCCTGGACTCTCCCCATCAGGCAGATGAGTGAAGGTAAGGAGTGTGCGGAGCCGCCGCGCTGGAGAGCATGGGCCCCCGCGTCTGCCAGCCTCAGCGCGAAGCCGGACCTGTTTAACGCCCTTGTTTAACAGAGGCAGCTCCCCAAGGGCAGGACTGAGAGCGGCTGACTGAGGCTGGCGTCCCCTCCAGGGCTAATCCAACCCGAGGGCAGGGCCTCAGAGGACCCCAGAGATGAGGAGGCGCAGGCTGGAGCAGTGTCTGGAGAAGGCGGTCTAGCTTTCCCTTTGGTAGAGCTGGCACCAAAAAATCACGTCCCCAGGAAGAATGTCCCCGGGACACTCTCCCTAGAGGCCGCCCAGCCCCGTTCATGGCAGCTGTTTCAGGGTCCGTGGAAACCCAGCACCTGTTCTGTTTTGCCCGCCTGGCCCTGGAGGTCCGAGGTGGCACCAAGGATGTGAAGCCCGGAGAAGGTGACCTGGGGGCCACAGCAGACCAGGTTTGGAGGGATGGTTGAGCATTCTCTCCCAAATTTACAGATTACATTTTAGCATTTTTTTGAGTTTTATCTTCTTTTAATGTGTTCCTTTAAGGGGTGATCTAACACTTGCAAGTTCCGGTGGATCCTCGGGCAAGAATCGGCAATTTTAGTGGGTGACGGGCTATCTCTTGCCCCAGATGGTTAATGCTTTTCATTCATGGATGCTCCCACCCTCCCAGCACAAGGGGAAGCCTACCGGGAGCTGGGCACACGCAACAATGTTGAACGTGTCAGCAAAGCCGAAGCCCTGAACTCACACCAAAGCTCTCAGCCATGGAGCCCCCTCCCCGGGAGCAGAGCGCCAGTCTCTCCCTGAGTGTTTGCCGGCGGCCACGCTGTGCCCAGGCCGCTAAGCAGGAGCCGGGTCTGCAGGCCCCTGGGGGCAGGACAGCGGGGGAGGCCCCAGTTCCCCATGTGGGTCACACCCGCAGTCCCCAGGCTCTGCTCACACAGCTGGCTCCCTCTCTAGGGGGACACCCGAGTAGCATGACACGATTACAGAAATTTCCAAATGTACCCAAGAGCTGAGGGACTGGCAACTTACTTCCCAGAGACCCACAGCCCAGCTTCAGCAAGTCCCAACCTTCGGCCAGGCCCGTGTCATTGATGCCCCTGCAGTGTCCCTCTTTTCTGGAGAAGGGGCTGGGCTATTTGGCACGCCCTAGATTAGCCTTCTGGTTCTGTCTGCTGCCTCTCTTCCCCTAACAAGAGCAAAATGAACATGCGAGCAGGCATTTCTTCCATTCGGTTCACTGAGTTAGCCCCAGAGCCCAGAGAGGGGCCCAACACACAGTAGGTGCTCAGCAAACACTTGTTCAATGGCTGAGTGCATGAAATCGAAGTTTTAAAAAAATTTTGTTGGGGTTTTTTTGGGGGAAGGAGGAGATAATTAGGTTTATCTATTTATCTCTTTATTTATCTTAATGGAGTTACTGGGGATTGAACCTGGGACCTTGTGCATGCTAGTCATGCACTCTGCCACTGAGCTGTACCTTCCCTGAGTGCATGAATGAATGAACTTCCAGGAAGGCTCCGTGTAGTCAATCGTGCCTCCCGTGTTCCCCACCTTCTGGGGCTGCTAGACGGAGGGGAGGCAGCGGCTTCTCCCCACGGGCAGACCTGACAGGCTCTGAGCAAGCAGTCCCGTAAGCCCCGGTGCAGGACATTGCTCCTCCACGGCTGCGCCAAGGGGCAAAGAGCATACACACACTAGACCGCACCCGACACAGCGGACCGGCGAACAACACGGGTCTGACCTGCGCGGTTCCACCTACTCGCAGGGGTTTCCAGTTAACACATCTCTGCGCCGTCTGAGGTTGGCTGAGTGCACGCGTGCTGAGTGGACGCGTGCTGAGTGGCAGATCCGGAGGGCAGACTGCAGGACCTGAGCACTGTGGGTTTTGGGATCCCCAGCAGGTCCTGGAACCAACCCCCACGGACACCGAGGGAAGACTGAATTTTTGACTGGGGCAGGGGGCTGGTGCCCCTCGCCCCTGAGTCGTTCAAGGGTCGGCTGTTTATTTATAGCCAGTTTGTCCTACAGGAGGGCACGCTCAGGAGGTCTGATACTCACATGCAGCCACGGAACCTCGTCAGGTCGTTGTTCGGCTTCTCACACTCGATCACGCTGGTGAACGTCAGAGGGTTGAACTCGGAGACCTGAAATTACAGCACGGACGCGTCAGAGAGACCTGGGTGCAGCCGTCCGTCCTGGCTTCCGTCTCACACCCACGGCGGGGACACGGCATGAAGGACTCTGCCTCGTAACCTGTGCAGAGTCCAGCACACACACAGACATGTCTACACAGACACACAGATGTGCACACACACAGACACACAAATATACACATGCACACACAGACACACAAGCCAATACACACCCAAATCACACATACATATACACACAAAAACACACATGCAGACAGACGTATACACGTGCACATACACACATGCATACACATATACACGTGTGCACACACGTACACAACACAATACACACCCAATTCACACACACGTCTACACACACATATGCACATGCACACACATAGACACCTACACATATACACACATACATACACGTATATGCAGATATATACACACATACGCAGATATGTACACACACACAGACACCTACACACATACACATATACACACACATACACATACACACAACACAAAACACACCCAACTCACATATACATATATACAAAGATACACACATACATGCATACACACAGATATATGCAGATATACACACAAACACATAAACATGGATACATACACAGGCACACGCGCATGCCCGCACACTGCACTTGGCCCGTGTGTCCTCGTTCTCACAGCGAGTGACCGCACGTCACTGAAGGATGAGCAGTAGTTAGTAAGACGGGACCAGGGCACCAGGGAGTGCAAAGGGCTGCATCTCTAATGCCAAGTAAGAGCCTGTGAGGTACAAGCAAGTGGAGAGATGGGTGAGGAGGCCGACCAGCGCCTTCCAGCTTCTATACACACTGAGAGAAGCAGACTCCATGTGGCAAAGAGGAACTTACAACAAAAGCACCGTTTCCTCAATGTGTAAGATTCTTCACAGACACTTGGTGAAAAACATTAAAATAACCAACATCTAAGCCAACAACTTCTTTCTTATTCTGCCAGATGAAGAAACAACAGCCCACCACCAAGACAGGCTTTCTCCGAGAATTTCGCATTGACAGCTGACGGGCTGCCCCGCTCCCATGAACTGACGCGGAGTGGGGAGCAGCGAGGGGAGGCGGCGGAGGAACAGATCACTGAGTGCAGTTTCTGGAATTTTAAAAATCAGCTCGCTGTCATCGGGCTGGCCCTTCTCCTTCCTCCACCAAGAGTCACAACGTGGTAAGAAACTGAACTGTCTCTGCTCACACAAGTGTATCATCACCAAGAAAAGTGCAGATGGTTAAAAATCAGAGGAATGGGCGGGGGGAGGGTATACAGTTCAGTGGCAGAGTGCATGCTTAGCAGGCACGAGGTCCTGGGTTCAATCCCCAGCACCTCCATTAAAATAAATAATTACCTCCCTTCCAAAAAACAACAAAAACAAAACTAAACAGAAAAAAAAAGAAAAATCAGAGGAATGGTATAAACATCGCTGACACCATCCCAGGTAACTAGTACTCCAGCACAGCACCGCCCGCCCTGGCACTGAACACAGCCATGAAGGTTAAGTGCTCAAAAGTCACTCCCAACTGTCTTCCAGCATAGCATCTCCGTTAAAAGAACTCACTGCATAATAGTAGCTCAATTCAACAGCTGAAACTAAAATGCCACTTTAGAAGGCTCTTCTCTTTTTTTCTGAGATGATTAAGACTTTATTCAACTTAGTGAAGTGTAAAAATTGACTACATTTTAAAAAAATTTCATTGAGCAATAGTCGGTTTACAATGTTGTGCCAATTTCTGGTGCCCAGCACAATGCTTCAGTCACACATGAATATACATTTTTTCATTGTCATATTCTTTTTCACCGAGAGCTGCCGCAAGCTCTTGTATATATTTCCCTGTGCTATACAGTATAAACTTGGTTATCTATTTTATATATCCCTGTCAGTATCTAAAAGGCTCTTCTTGAAGTTTAATCAGCCATCAGCGCCCCCTCTCCCTGGACTGAAATGACCTCTGGCTCTGTTTAGAGTAAGGCTATGTTTCGAGGAGCCCTGTGTTTATCTAAAGCCCTGTGGATTATCTTGAAGCCGGCTGGTTGCCTTTTCCAGAGCAGACATCCGCAGATGCGGCGGCCAGCATGACCATGAAGGGAGTGAGTTCCACAGCACACCAGGGTTATTCTTGGCACTCAGGGAGAGCAGACTTAAAATACTCGGCCTCTGTTTATTATGCTTTCTCTCTAAGAAAAATGTCGTGCGCGGCTCCCAAATGGTGGAACATTCTGTCTCCGGGGCTCGAGAGCTGCCTTTGTGATGGTCTACCAATAACCACACACCTGGGGGATGCGCGTGCCAGGGGCACGGATGCCCGGCCTCACCTGCTTTGCCTGGAACTGGGCAGGGCTTTTAGAACTGGAGAGATCTTGGGGACTGTTTGGGGTTGAACTGTGCCCTCTCACTCCTACCCCCAGAATTCACAGGTGGATTTCCTAACCCCTGGTATCTCAGAACGGGGACTGTATTTGGACACAGAGTCTTTAAAAAGATAATTAAGTCACAGTGGCATCCTTAGGGTGAATCCCAATACAGTCTGCCTGGTGTGCTTATAAGAAGAGGAACTTTGGACGACCACGTGGATGCCTCGATCTCAGACTCTGCGGCCTCCAGCTCTGTGAGAAAACAAATTTGTCCTTTGTGACATGGCAGCCCTAACAACCTGAGACAGAGACCGTCTGCGAGTCCCCCATTTAAAAAGGGCTTCACATCCGAGCACACCTTTTGGATGAGAAGATTCTACTTACACTGACTGCCAACTTAACTGGCGATCCCATAACACCCTCATTTAAGAAATATATTTACTGATCCCTCCATCCAGTCATCTACCTGTCTGCTTCATTCCAACTTGGCTTCAAGGTTTTGCCCAAGTCACATCAGCCAAACTTTGGCTGACCCGGCCTCAGTGTGTGGACGGAGGGTCCAGTCTACCCTTCCATCCCAAGCACGCTAACGCCATTTTTTAAAAATGCAGATACAGAGTTGGGGAGGATGAAAAAGTTCTGAAGATGGATGGTGGTGCACGTTGTACAAGAAGGTACCTAATGTCACAGAACTGTACGTTTAAAAATGGTTAAAATGGCCATGATTAAAAAGTCAACACAGGGAAAAGGGAACCTCCCTACACTGTTGGTGGGAATATAGTTTGGTGCAGCCACTGTGAAAAACAGTACGGAAGTGTCTCAGAAAACTAAAAATAGGAACTACCATATGACCCAGCAATTCCACTCCTGGGTAGATATCTGAAAAAAACAAACACATCATCTTAAAAAGACATAGGCACCCCAGTGTTCACAACAGCACTATTTACAGTAGCCAAAACATGGAAACGACAAGTCTGGAGATGATCATATTAGTGAATCAAGTCTAACAGAGAAAGACAAATATCACGCAGTATCACTTATATGTAGAATCTAAAAATAAAATGACACAAATGAACTATTTACAAAACGGAAACAGACTCACAGACATAGAAAACAAACTTATGGTTACCAGGGGGGATCTGGGTGGGAAAGGATAAATTGGGAGTTTGCAATTTGCAGATATTAACTGCTACATATAAAATAGATAAGCAATAAGTTTATACTGTAAAGCACAGGATGCTATATTCAGTATCTTGTAGTCACCTGTAGTGAAAAAGAATATGAAAAGGAATGTATGTAGGTACACGTATGACTGAAGCACTGTGCTATACACCAGAGATTGACACAACATTGTAAACTGACTACACTTCAATAAAAAACAAAAATACTATATAACAAAATTAAAAAATAAAAGTGGTTAAAGTGGTAAATTTTAATGTTACATATATTTTACCACCAAAAAGTTTTTAAAAAGCAAATACAAACATTGAGACCTGATGGTGAAGAAACAGCTTACTTGATTATATTCCACTTGATTAGAACGTAGCTCAGAAATCCAGGAATTTCAGCACAAATACAGAGAAGTGGAGAGTTGTGTAGCTCAGTGGTAGAGCGTGTGCTCAGCATGCACGAGGTCCTGGGTCCAATTCCCAGTACCTCCGTTAAAAAAAAAAACAAACTACATTAGATTTAAGCCATCCGAGGGCCCCTCTGTAACTGCACCACAGACGTCATCGTCATCAGTTACCACTGAAATGCTCTGCTCTCTCACTAGATGCCAAGAATTTGCTCAGTGCTGTTCACCACCACTCACAGCACCACCATGAGGTCGGTGGTTTAATTTAATTTGGGGTGGTTAAAGACCATGCCCAAGGTCATGCCCAAGGTCAGCAGACTTCAGAGGGACTGAGGGAAGGTCCTTGACCTCAGACATCCAGCTCAGCCACGGACCTCATCGAGCCTATCTCGCATCAGCAAGAAAAGATGACGCCGTGTATAATAAGCCAGAAAGTGTACAGCTGACGCTACAGAAATTTCCAAATACACTCACACACGTCTGAAAGTTTCAATGACTTCAAAAGCATGTGTCAAGTAAGTGTGCCCTGGTCTGTGTGCCGACACGCCCTTCCCATCTTCAGCAGTGCCTGTGGGTGCAGGGCTAGCGCAGAACTGGAGTGAAAAGTCGGGAGCCCTGGGATTCACCCCGAGTTCTTGGTGAGTGAAGAGCGGGCGCTTGGATCTGGCTCTCCGAGGTGTCTGGAGCCCTGTGGATGCACAGGTCCAGGAACGCAGAGGTGGTGCTCACCCACCCCGCACTGGGACAGCCGTGGCATCGGAAGGCGCTGCAGACACAGATGACCTGCGCGTCACAGGCTGTCACAGGCTCGGACTCCAGCCAAGCTGCCTGCTGTCTGCAGCCTGGTCACAGCACATCCAGTGTCCTGGGCCAAGTGCAGTCAATGACGTCACTCACTGCAGAGCCCGCACGTCCAAACTTAGCGGCAATAAAATGCAAACGGTCTCTGCTACTAGACTCCAAACATTTCTCAAGCTTCTTTGGACACAGTGACTTGACCTTATTAGGTGGAAAGGAAGAGGCAGGAAGGTGACAAAAGGGTGAGCCCCGGGCCCTGCCCTTGAACTTGCATTTCTCTGGAAACTGCAGCAGCTGAGAACTTTACGAGCTGTTACCCGAGGGTGGTCCCTCCCCTCTTCCCTCCACGGATGCCCGCACCCACCTCCTCCTGATGCCCGGCACCTCCTCGGGGAGAACAGGGATCTGTGCAGGTGCTGTGACCCCTGCTCAGCCACACGGGGAGGCCCGGTGTCTAATTCACCAGTGGCCGGACTGGCCGCTGAATGTATGCTTGATTCATCGGGAAGATTCTGTTACCAACCTTGTATTTCACATTAGCGTTAAATGAATTACTAATCAGTATCCCGTAAAAGCAAAAGAGGACTTCCTCCATCCTAAAACGGAAGCAGTGATGTCTGAAGAATGATATTCATAGTCCAGTAAAGCACACATTTTTGGAAATTGAAGTACAGTTGGTTACGATGGCTTTTTTGGGGGGTGGAAGAAGAGGAGGTTAATTAGTCTTTGTTTATTTTTTAATGGAGGCACCAGGGATTGAACCCAGGACCTCGTGGGTGCTAAGCACATGCTCTACCACTGAGCTATACCCTCCCCCCAGGACACATGTATTTAATAAACTAGTTTATATTGCTTTGCCAATGGGCTAAGCACATGCTACCAGCAGGGACCCCACCACCTAGCTGCCCACGTGGAGGTTTCGGAGAGAGGCCGTGTGTCTTGATCTCTGGGTGACATGGGTCCAGGGGAGGGTGGTGAGACGACATGCAGAGCCCGGTACCACCACCATCACCTCCTGCACTGGCGGCGGGACATGGACAGGCAGGTGCTCCTGTTCTCTGCCTCTGGGACCCTGTCCTGAAAATGCTCTCTGTGTCGCCTGCCAGGATGCTCCTCTCCCAAGGGACTCAGAGTTCCCCTCCACCTCCAGTCTCAACATCACTATCCCACAGTGGCCTTAGAAGACTGATCGCCTACAGCAGCTGCCACTCTACAGGATGAAACCCGCACCTCCAAGCAGCAGCCAGGCTCTGCCTGCCCCACCCCACCCCCGCTGACCCCTTCAGCTGCCACCACCCCCAGCACCTGTTCCTGCCCTGGAGAAGCCAACACTTTTCCGCATGGCTTCCTTTGCGCTCCCACCTGACTCCCCCTGGCTCACTGTGCCCTCCATTTAGGATGTGACAGCCCCCTGCCCTCGGTTGGGCAGGCAGGTGTGGCTGCGTCAAGCCTGCACGGCCCCAGCACACACCGCTCCTTCACCTCAGGGTCCCTGAGGACAGGAGCTCTGCTTTCTTGAGACCAGCGCAAGGCCTGGTGCACAAGGCCCGGGGCTGACGGGTGCTTATCCTGCAAGGATCTCACGCACCACAAGCTTCCAAACAGACCCAGTGCTCTGTGCGGAGCACTCCTGGAGGCCTCGACCCCTTGCTTACCGGGCGCCCGTCACCTGGCACTAAGGCACACGGGGCTGCCAGGGGGGCTCCAGAAAACACGGCCCCTCTTCTACAAGCCTGAGTGCGTGTCACTCGGTGGCAACATGAAACAGTTTCTTCACAGCCTCTAATCTAGCTGCTTACTTATTGACAAAGGGCGAACAGTAACTGTATTAATTTAGGCAAAGCAATGAACCCAAATTACTGGAATAACTAACCCCAATTCTCACTTTCCATTTTCAATCCAATTTTTATTAACTACATGCCTGTCAGTGTCAGGGGCATTCAAAAGAGGGCGATGTGGAGTGAGCGAATGCAAGAAGAATTTACTTGTTTGCTGCTAAGACTGCACTGTCAAATCAGTATTTTCAGTTGATTAACCTGAAATGGGGAAGAAATTGTCTCATCTACCATGATGTCCCCTGGCGCGTAGAAGGTGCTCAATCAGTTTTTAGTAAATAAATAAAAACCCAAATGATGCCTGCCAACTGAAATAAAATCACACAACGTGAGAGTTGTGGGTCACGTTTTATTGGGGGCAAGATGAGGACTACAGCCCGGGGAGACAGCATCCCAGAAAGCACTGAGGAGCTGCTCCACAGAGGCAGGGGACACTCAGGATTACATGTGATTTCAGCGAAGGGGGTACGTGCAGTCAAGCACACACGTAGGCAGAGGCTGCTGCGAGTCACGAGGAGGAGCAGATGTCACCGTTAATTATTTTAGCGCTTTTCTAGATATGAGGAAATGCAAGAATCTGAGCTAACAAAATCTTCCCCTGAAAATATCTACCCATCTGAAGGCCTGTTCTGCCAGTTTTTCCCAGAGCACAGAGCGCCTCGTTCCTGATCTCCGCCCTGGACTCCTTTCAGGGAGTGTTGCCGGTCAGCGGCTGCAGTGGTTTGGATTTAACCCAAGCAGAGGTAGATGGCAAGTGCCAACGTGATCCCGTTCTTGGAGAGGCAGATGGCAATGCCAATTTTTAGCTGCCAAACAGAACGTATGGGGCACTAGTGTCAGGAGATATGAAAGGCACAAAGAGCCTTAAACCAAAGAATCTTCTCCCTGATCAGTTTCACAGAGTGGAGTAGCCCTGGGAGTTTATGCCCTGACACAAACAAAAACAGCATAGAGACAATCATGAAAACGAATGCATGTATGTATATGCATGACTGGGGCACTATGCTGTACGCCAGAAACTGACACACTGTAACTGACCATAGTTCAATTTTAAAAAGTCCTTAAAAAAAAAAAAAAGAATAGAGACAATCACAAAACACATTTACGGAACTGATCCACGATTGCGCTGGTGTGTCATTTAACGTGCTCTAGACACAGAAGTGCCCCAGTGGGCTGGACAGCAGCCCGTGAGGGAGCGCTAGGCCGTGGGCAGCACAGCACAGGACGGTTCTGCAGAGGGCCACACCCACTGCCTGTGATGCCCTCAGCATCTCCAGGGAAACCGCGCTGACAGGGGCCAGGACAGGGGCATCAGGGCCACTGCCAGCCTCCCAGGAGGCTTCCAAGCTCAGAGCCTTTGACAGCTGACGGGCAGAGAGCCGATCAACGGTGTCAGGGCTGCCACCTCCCTTTTCTGACTGCAAATCTTCCTGCCACAAGGACGAGCTCTGGAGATCAGGTGCCCAGCGCTTGGTTTGAAGGCAGAAAGCCAGCCTTTCCTTTGTTGAATCAGACTTGAAAATGCAGGACCGGCCCTCCCGCCCTCCCCTGCCTTCTCACCCTTTGTTCCCCTGCCTCCTTGCTGGTTCACAGTTGGAAAAGCCTCAAAGCGTTCGTTTAGATGGTGGCAAAACACAAAGGCTCAGGGTGCTGGGTCTGAGCCTGAGTTCTCCAAATCAAAAGCCTTTCTTTCCCTCTCGGCTACAGATGCTCCCTGCTGCCTCCGAGGGCTGTGATTGCCAGCAGAGCTGCACTTTTCCTCATAGCAAACGTGTGCAAAGGATCTCAGGGCTGGCCCTGCATTCAGACAGCTACGCATAAACTCCGACTGAGCTGTTTTTGTAGAAAACCAACTTCAAAACCTAAATGTGGGCTGTTCTTTAAAATACCCCTCTAAAAAGAACCTGTACTTAATCCAACACGGTGCCAGCACATAAAACACGTCTAGATCAGTGCTAAGCTTATCGGTGCTGTCAGGTGACAGGTGAGCGTGTCTGCTTCCCTCCTGTCCCTCTTTCGTCACCACAGGTGGGAGTGACGTGCGGGCACAGCCGGGGCAGCAGGGTGTGAACCTGTCACCTTTCGGAGATCACTGAGCAGACAGCCGAGCTGGGGAAAAACACTCTCCTCTCACAAGGCGGCATGCACCGCAGCTTTGGGTACATGGATAACCAAGTGGACCCTGAGGGCAGCCCCCAGTGGTAACCGCTTAGGAAAGTCACACGGCTGGTGTCAGAAGAAAACCAGGATGGAGGATATAAAAAGAAGAAATGAAAGTTGCAGATGGACCTAAGATGGTTCATCAGCTGTCCCTGAGATGGGGACATTATCCCTGATTATCCTGCACTACTGCGGCAGTTTCTCTTGCACTAACGTGGGAAGTGACCAAAATGGTGGCAGGAATGCGAAATTTGAAAGCACAACTAAACTAGTTTAATCACTGGGATTCAAGAAAAAAAAAATGTCTAGCATGAAAAATAGGCAATTTAGACGAATGTCTGGCTAGGGGCAAACAGAAACACTGGACAACACATTAAAAACACCTGCCCAGGGAGGAGGTCGGTGGATAGTTCAGGTGGTTGGAGCGCGTGCTTAGCATGCGTGCTTAGCATGCATGAGGTCCTGGGTTCAATCCCCAGTGTCTCCATTTAAATAAACAAATAAGTAAGCAAGCCTGATTACCTCCCCTGAAGAACAACAGAAACACCTATAGCCTGAGGTATCAGAGATGTAACAAGAAGGTGAAGAGGAATCAAGACAAGAGCTAGAAAAGATAGAAATTCAGAGAGCTGAGACTGGCCTTTGGGGCCTCTTTTCCCTTCGTGGAGGCTCCGGTCTCTGAAAGAGGCCGTGGAGAAATAAACAGAGCTCATGAGACCAGTGTCGGAGTGCAGAACCTGAGCCAGGTCACCAAACGTGCTGCCAAGGTTGGAAATGGGGTCTCACTGAGCTAAATCAAGGTGTCCAGAGGGCTGTGTTCCTTCTGGAAGCTCCAGGAGAAAATCCACTGCTTGGCCTCTTCCAGCTTCTCAAGATCACTCATGTTCCTTGACCCACGGCTTCCTTCCATTTCCAAGGTCAGCACCTGGGGATGGGGTCTCTCTCTCCCTGCATCTGACATTCACTCTCCTGCCTCCACTTTCACTTTATCTAAGGTTCCCTGGGACGACAAGGAGCCTGCCTCAGTAGATCAGGACAATTAGGGACAGTGTCCCCACCTCAGGGACAGCTGATTAACCACCTTAATTCTATCTGCAACTTTAATTTCCCCTTGTCACGCCACACAAGACATGGCATCTCTTGGGGGGCTGTTACACTGCTACCACCAACAGAGGGGCCTGGCAAACAGCCGTGCTTTTTCACGGGGCCATGAACAACTGAACCCCCGAGACAGCGTGACCTAGAAGGAAGAGTGAACCTCTGTGCACACTGGTCCCAGCTTAGAGCCAACTGGGTGGCCCAGGAAATATCAACCCACAGCATTGGAATGAAAGTAATTCCAGATTGCTGCAACTCCCAGATAATGAACAAAACAAACAGAAGTCCTCAATGAAAAAATATAATCCTAGTCCTCATATGATTTATAAAAGCCAAATTTCCACGTACAATGTCGGACCCATACTCCAAGGCAACCAAGTAAAAGACGGTGTGATGAAAAATACTGCAAACCATGTCAGTAAACAAAGAATGCTCAAGCCATTAAGTCATCAGCCACTGTCGCCACCCCGCAGGGAAGACAGGCCTGCAGCCCGGCCTCTGCAGCCACTCACAGTGGTGCCCTCTGAGGGGACTCAGAATAAGAAAGGACAGGACACTGGCCCTAGATAGCCAGGTGCTTGTCAAAGGAATGAATTCAGTGAGCCCAAATGCTTGCTCCCTTCCGTACACAGAAGAGCGCTAAATTCTTTAAATAGAGATGCCTGGTTTTCTTTAGTTAACAAGTAATCTTTTAATGTTCCGACTACCTGGTCTTTGTTGTAAAGCTCCTATACATCCTAGCCCCTCCTCTACCTCTTCGGAGCAGAGCCATCTGAGAGGCTGTCATCCCAGGCTCGAAGGGGTTCGAGTCCTCAGAAATGTCCGCCAAATAAAACGTAACTCTCAGCTTTTAGGCTGTGCATTTATTTCAGTCGACAACAGTATAAGGCATCTCACGCAACGAGAACCAACAAAAACAAGAGTAGGAACCGGCCCACAGGGACTTTAGAGGACCACGCTTGCGCGATCCTGAGGCTTAAGACAGGACTGACCAGATGGACGTTTTAGAAGAACTAGAAACTATAAAACATGACCTAACAGATGTAAACAAATGAAAGCCAACTAGACCTGGAAAAAAATCAAATAACCTCTAATGAAAAAGAATATGAAAATAATTGGGGCACTGTGCTGTACACCAGAAATTGACACATTGTAACTGACTATACGTCAATTAAAAAAATAAAAATTTTTTTTAATTTAAAATAAATCAAGTACAAGCTTTATGAATGGTTCAGTGGAAGATCTGGTAAATCTGAAGAGAAAATTAGTAAAAGAGGAAGAAAAGTTAGGAAAAATGTTTAGAATAAAACATGGGGGAAAAACAAAACAAGTTTCTTCTGTATAGAACAGAGAACTAAGTTCATATCTCATAATAACCTTTAATGAAAATGAATATGAAAACGAATATATGTACGTATATGCATGACTGGGACACTGTTCTGTGCACCAAAAATTGACACTGCAACTGGCTGTACTTCAATAAAAAAAAATTTTTTTTTAAATGGGGAGACTTGAGGATAAAAGCTAACAGAAGGGAGGGTAAGAGACATAGAGAGAAGGAGTGGCCCACATACTTGTAATCTGAGCTCCAGAAGGAAAGGAGAGAAAGACTTATGCAGGACCAGTGTTTGAAAAAAGTAACAGCTAAGAATTTAGCAAATCTGATAAAAAGTAGCAAACCACAGATCCAGAACCCTTAAGTAGGGAAAGGGAGACTGTACCCAGGCACGTGACACTGAAGCGCTGAAGACCAAAGCAGATAAATCTTAAAAGGAAATTGAGAGGATGTGTCACTAGCAGACCGGAACCAAAGAAAAGCTAAACAGCATTCTTCAAAGAAAAGGAAAAACCGGCCCCGATAAAAGGGTAAGACGCAGGAAAGAAAGAAGAGCAAGAGAAATCATAATTGTGAGGGCGAATGTAGAGACATGGTGACTGTGTGAAACAGTAATACTGATGCCTCAGGGGATCGACAAACAGCCATAATTACAACACGTGGCTACAAGGGCAGGTAAGAGGGAATAAAAAGATGTTAAAAGAAAAAAGAAAGATCCCTGTATTACCCAAGAAGAGGGTAAGAATCGATTCCTATTTATTAAATACTGGTAAGTCAAAGATACATGCTCTAAGAAAAGAAAAAGGCAAATGAACATAAATACAAAACAGAAACAGACTCACAGACATAGAATACAAACTTGCTGTTGCTGGGGGGGAGGGGGGTGGGAAGGGACAGACTGGGAGTTCGAAATTTGTAGATACTGACACGCATATGCAGAATAGATAAACAAGATTATACTGTATAGCACAGGGAAAGAAACACAAGATCTTGTGGTAGCTCACGGTGAAAAAGACTGTGACAATGAATATATGTATGTTCATGTATAACTGAAAAATTGTGCTCCACACTGGAAATTGACAGAATATTGTAAAATTACTATAACTCAATAAAATAAAATAAAATAAAAAGATACATGCTCTAATCGCTAATATAACCCCTAAAATAAGAGTAAAGGAATGTATAACTTCCAATCCAACTGAAGAAAATAAAACTTTCAAGTAATCTAAAAGAAGGTGAAAAAGGAGGAAAAAACAGAAAATGGACCAGGGAGAACAAATAAAAGATGGAATATTCACACCCAAGTACAGCATTAGAAGTAAATCACGTACAGTCTTTTAGTGAAAATACAGACTGTCAGAGTGGACTTTAAAAATACTCAACAGCATGGTGTTTTGTAAGAAATGACACAGATACCAGAAAACAACGTGAAGGGTGAAAAATACACCCGACAAAGAACAACAGAAGGCAAGCTAGTGTCTCTGTATGAATCCTGGACAAAGTGATTGTGAATCAAAAAGCATATCTATATATAAAAAGGGTTAATGTGAAATGACAAAAAGTTCAATTCATAGGAAAACAAAAAGAATTCTAAATTTACATACTCCTAGTAACATTACTTCAAATCATAGATAACAAATTAACAGAAACAAGAGACACAAAAACAAATCCACAGTCTTCACTGGGGCTTCTTAACACTCCCTTCTCAGTATTTGATAGAAGAGTCGAAAAACCAGGAAGGTCTAGAAAATCTGAACAGCACTATTAACAACCATATATACATAACCACACATATATATATATGTATATATACACACACATACATATGCAAACATACATATATATAAAACACTGCATTCAACAACTGTAGAATATAGTTTTATCAAGTGCACACACAAAATTTACAAATGTTGATCACATACCAAGCCATAAAGCAAGTAACAAATCTCAAAAAAAAAAAAAAAAAGAATACAGGATTCAATTAAACCAGAATAAATAATTAAAAGAAAAAAAATTTTTTTTACAAAGACTTGCTTTGAAATTATGGAAAACAATTCTAAATAACCAGTTGGTCAAAGAAAAAAGTCACAAGAGAAATTAGAACATACATTTACTTAAGTGATACTAAATATATTATGTATCAAAACTTGTGGGGTATTGCTTGCTTTCAGGGAAGCTAAGAACCTATTTGCATACATTAAAAGTATTAAAAAGCTGAAATTAACAAGATAGGAGACCATCTTAAAAGTCAGAAAACAGTAAATGAAATCTAATGAAAGTTGAAGGAAGGCTGTATTAAACATCATAGCAGAGAAAAGTACAAATATCGTAACTAACCCAACCTCAGAAAGACTGAGCTTGAAAAGAATGTGTACAAATTATGAATAATAGGAATAAAAAAGAAGTCATCACTACAGATTCTATCAGCATCAAGAAGTTTAAAGGTGCTGTATGAATAATTGTATGCCAGTAAGTTTGAAAATTGAAATGAAAAGAACAGATGACCAGAATACAAAATACTAAAATTTGTAGTAGAGAAATACACATTCTAGTTATTTAAACATTAAATAAATTTAAAGATATTTAAATCTTCCACCAAGAAAATTTCAGATTCAGATGGTTTCACCAGTGAATTTAGCAAAATCTGAGGAAGAAATAGCACTCACAAAAACTCTTCTAGTGATGAGGACAAACACTTCCCAACTTATTTCTGAAGCCAGTATCAGCTTGACATCGAAACCTAACAAACCCATTATGTAAACAGAAAATCACAAGCCTATCTTATTTATGCAAATAGTCTTAATAAAACATTAGCAAACTAAAGCCCAACAGTGTATATCAGAAGATGACACGTTAGGAAAGCGGTTATAGTCCAAACACTCAAGGTTGGTACGTTATCAGAAAAATCCGTGTAATCAGCCACGTTGGCACAAAAGGAGAAAAATTATACAATCATCTCAATCGAAGCAGAAAATGTGTTTCATACAATTCAGCTTCCATTCATGATAATGCCTCTTAACAGAGTAAGAATGAAACGGATCATCCTTAGTCTGTGAAAGGCCTTCAGAGGTGTCATAATGAAAGAGTATGTGTAATAGTGAAATGTTCAAATTTTTCTCTTTAAGATTCATTATCAGAGAATGTCTGATATTACCACTTCTATTCAAGACTGTTGGAGGTCGTTGCCTTTGCAAATGGGGGAAAAAAAGAACTAAAGGTATAATAATTGGAAAGGTAGAAATAATGCTATCGTCTTTAGCAAATGAAATGGTTACATGTATAGAAAATCTAAAATAATCTTCAGAAAACTTGTTAGAATTAATATGTGGATTTAGCAAAGCTTCTGGGTACAAGGTCGTCCATTATATTTCTACAGATTGCATACACATACATATATTTATGCATAATGCATTTACTCTTGTAAATACACACACATACTGCATTTATATACACATTATAACAATCTAACAAAACCATTTTGCTAGGATTAAATCTAACAAGAAGGTACAAAGACTTTATGTTGAAAACTATGAAGTATCATTGAGAGAGATTAAAGAAGACAATTGAGTGGAGAAATATATATTTGTGAATCACAGAACTCAAAATTGCAACAATACCAGTTTTCATCTCTCCAAATTCATCTGCATAGTCAGTGTAATCACAGTCAAACTTCCAGCATCTTTGGCGACAGGTTCATTCTAAAAGAAGGGAGATGCAAACAGCCAAGAACAGTCACGACACCCTTGAAAAAGAGAGCAAAGTGGGAGGACGATTTCCACCACATGGCAAGACTTGTCAGTCAGCTCAAATAATTAACGCAGTGCAGAGCTGGCGTGAGGACAGACAAACGGACGGAAGCGCACAGAGGCCTCCGAACAGAGCTGTGCGTGACGGCCACCCGAGCTACGATGCGGGGTGCAGCTCTGGGAAGAGGGTGTCTTTCCAGTACGTGATTTGGGGATAACTGAATGACCACATGGGAAAAGGAAGTCATCTACAAAACTCAGTTCCAGGCAGACTGTGCCCTAAATGAGAAAGGGAAAACAAGAAAGTTTCTATAAAGTTACAGGAAAACACCTTCATGACACCAGGATAAGGAAGGGTTTATTAAATAGGCACTTAGAGGGATTCGTCACAAAGGAGAAGACTCATAAATTGTCTTCTAGAAATAGTAATAACTCTCCTTAATCAAGACACCATAAGGGGGAGGGTGCAGCTCGGTGGTAGAGTGAATGCCTAGCATGCACAAGGTCCTGGGTTCAATCCCCAATACCTCTATTACATAAATAAATAAACCTAATTACCCACCCCCACCAAAAAGAAAAAAAAAAAAAAGACACCATAAAAAAGGTGAAGCAGCAAACCACAGAATGGGAGGAAATCCCTGCCCAGGGCTTTTATAAGGAAATATGTAAAGAATTCTTAAGCAAATGGCTTGAATAGGAATGTTACAAAAGACAGTGTCTAGAAGAAAAAAAAAAAAAGAAAAGGTATTCAGCCTCCTTGGTATGTACAGCACAGGGAACTACACTCAATGCCTTGTAATAATAGCCCACAATGAAAAAGAATATGAAAAGGAATATTTAAACATACATATGTGTGTATGTATGTAATGTGTAAATGAATCACTATGCTGTACACCAGAAATTAACACATTGTACATCAACTACACTTCAATTAAAAAAAAATCACTGGTAATTAGAAAAGTGCAAATTAAACCACAATGAGATACCTTCCACATCCCGTCAGACTGACTGCACAGAAGAGCACCGCGTGTCGGTGAGGAGCTGTACAAAGTGAGCTCACACACGGTTAGTGAGCCCGGGCCCTCGGATGACCGCTGGGCATCATCTGTCAAGTTCATATGGTGTGGAAGCAGGATGACCCTCTCTTTACCACTCCCCGTGACCTTTACGGGGAATCTGTGCTTCCCATCCCTCCAACTGGTAGCTCCGCTGGATCAGAAGTCCTGGCTCCTGGGGAAGATGAGGTTGATGGAGACGATTTTCCACCAGAAAACTTGCCCGTTAACTTAAAGCTGAGGCCGCCACCTGTCAGAGGCTCCTCACGTCAGAATACCAACTGTGAAAGAGGACCCTAATCATCCTGAGTGGAGAGGGGGCAGGGAGGGGCACCTCTGAAATTTAGAGACTTTGCTATGGCATCGCTGGTGTCTCCACAACTGGTGACCATGACCAGGTAGTGCAGCCACTGTGGCCACCAAGGGCACAGTGACCAGGAGCTCGCTGGGGACAGAGGTCTGGGTCACCCCACCGAGCAGAAAACCCAGACCAACACATGAGCTAGTTGAGGTGAGGGGAATCCGGAACGGGTGGCAGAGGAGAGTGAGGATGAGCGTTAATTACGGCCTCAGGACCAACAGTTATCTTCTGGTTTTACTCTGTCAAAAGAAATCTTAACGGCCCCCACTTTGAAGAACCGGTGACAAGGCAGCAAGCACTGGGTGTGGAGAACGAGCAGGCTAGGAGGTGCACAGAGAGGACATGCACGTCCCGGTCATTGCCCACCTTCCACAGCCAGCACCCGCACCCCTTTACCTGAGGGCTTTGGGGACTGACAGAGCCCCCGCCGTTGCCAGGCAGAAGGTGACCTCAAGCAGGGAACGGCACGTGTCCGTGTAGGAACATCCCAGGTCCCGTGCCCCTCGGCCAGGTGATCTGAGGTGGCTGTCCACACTGCCTCCCAGAGTTTAATCAACCGCTGCCACTCAGCTCCAGGTGCCCACAGGGGTGACCTGCTTGACAACGCGCCCTTTGTGGGCTGCCTTCCCTCCCCAGTCTCACTTCCCCGCTCCCCTATCTGTGTTGCCTGGAATCGTCTCCCCCAAAACTGCTAGCCCTCAAAGCTTTCCCTCAGTGCCTGTTTCAGGACCACACGATGGCAGAGGTTCAAGAAAGAAAATGATTTCATTACACAGAAGAATGAAGACCACAGGAAATGTAACTGCATGGATGGGTACATAAGATTTCTTATTATGTAAATCTCTTTAATATACATGTATAAACAAAAAATAGCAGCATATTGTGGTGTTTAACATATTTAGTAAAAGTAAAATGTATGTGACAATAGTACAAAGGCTGCAAGAAGGAAAATGGAAGTACACCATTGCAAAGTTCTTTTATCACATGTGAAGTGGAGTAATTTAACTTGGGACAAACTGGGATGAGTTAAAGATGTATTTTATAAACCCTGAAGTAGTTACTAAAATACCAAAATAGTTACAGCTAAAGAACAGATAAAAAAAAACAAGAGAAAAGAAGGTGAGAAAATAAACATTAAACCTAACCACATCTGTAATCATCTTAAATGCAGAAGCTTTAAGCATTCCATTTAAAAGATAGATGGTGGGGGCAGGGTGTAGCTCAGTGGTGGAGTGTGTGCTTAACATGAACAAGGTCCTGGGTTCAATCCCCAGTTTCTCCATTAAAAAATGATAATAAAATACAAAAATAAATAAATAAACCTAATTACTGCCCCCACACACAAAAAAAAAAGGAAAATTTAAATTTTTTAAAAGGTTAAAAAAAATAAAAAATAGACATTATCAGAAAGGATTAAAAAAAGGCTAGATCTAATTCTATGCTGCTTACAAAAATACACTTTAAAAATAAAGACATAACATAGGTTAGATATAAAAAGTTAGCATGTTAATACCAGTCAAAAGAAAGCTCCAATGGCCATACTACAACTGGAGAAAGCAAATTTCAGAGCAAAGAATATTGCCAGGGATGTAGAAAGTTATTTCATAATGATAAAGGGGTCAAAAAGCCCCCCCAAAAGAAAGCTTCAAAATACATGAAACAAAGCTGATAGATCTGAAAAGAGAAATTGACAAATACACAACTATACTCAAGAGGTTTCAACAGCCCTTTCTGACAGTTCATAGAACAAGCAGCATAGAATTAGCAAGGACACGGAAGGCTCGACCACCACCATCAACCAGAATGAGCTGCTTGGCACTTACGGAACATTCCACCCAACCACAGCAGAACTCACACTGTTCTCAAAAGAGCACCTGGAGCGTTTACCAAGACAGACCACATTCCAGGGAATAAGACCAGTATCAGTAAATATAACATAGTTCAACTCATACAAAATATGTTCTCTATCCACTATGGAATTAAATTAGAAATCAGTAACAAAGATCTGTGGAAAATGCCCAAATATTTGGAAGTAAAATAAACACCTTTCTAAATGATGTGTAGGTCAAAAAGAAATAATAAAGGAAATCAGAAAGTGTTTTGAACTGAATGAAAATGAGAGCATAAATATGTGGAATTCCACTAAAGCAGAACATTGGGGGAAATTTATAGCACACAATTCATGTGTTAGACTTGAAGAATGGTCTCAACTCAGTGGCCTCAGAGTTAACCTTACAAAACAAAGTAAGCGAAAGAAAGTGATAATGATCAAACTGGAAATTAGTGACAAAGAAAAAAAAAATTGAGAAAATCATTGAAACCCAAAGCTTGCTCTCTGAGAACATCAGTGAAACTGATAAGCCTCAAGCCAGACTGACAAAGAAAGAAAAAAAAAAAAAGAGAGAGAGAGAGAGAGAGGAAGGTACAAATTACCAGTATTAGGATGGAGCAAATAGGAACCAAGGCACTTAATATTAGTCATTAGTCATTAGGATGATGGAAATCACAACCACAATGGGCCACCACTCCACACCTACTAGGAGGGCTATTTTTTTTTTTTAAAGGAAAATAACAAGTGCTGGCAAAGACCGAGAGAAATGAGAACCCCTATACATTGCTGGTGAAAATGTAAACTGTGCAGTCACTGTGGAAAAGGGTTTGACAGTTCCTAAAAATGCTAAACACAGAATTACCATATGACCCAGCAATGCCACTTCCAAGTATAAAGCTAAAAGAATTGAACACACAGATTCAGGAGATACTGGTACACCAGTGTTCACTGCAACATCATTCGCAATAGGCTAAAGGCGGAAACGACCCAAGTGTTCATCAGCAAATGAACAGATAAACAAACTGTGCTATATACATACAATGGAATATTACTCAGCTGTAAAAAAGGAATAAAGTTCTGACACATGAGACAACATGGATGAAATGTGACACCTAATGGTAAGTGAAATAAGTGATAACAAAAGGACAAATATATAGTTATTCTATTCTACAAATATATATATTCTATTTATACAAAATATATACAATAGGCAAATTCATAGAAACAGAAGGCAGATAAAAGGTTGCCAGGGATTGGGGGAATAGGGAGATATAGCTTAATGGTGACAGGGCTCCATTTGAGGTGATGAAAAGGTTTGGAACTAAACAGTGGTGACAGTTGTACAACACTGTGAAAGAAACTAACGCCATTAAATTGTACATTTAAAAACTGCAAAGCTAATTTTGTGTTACACATATTTTAGCACAATTAAACTAAAATACTGGCTGACTGCTCACCACACCAAATGCTGAGGATGTGTAAGACTTGGAACTCTCATACAAGCTGGTGGGAATGCAAAATGGTGCAGCCTCTTTGGAGGCTCAGAAGTTAAACACACACCTCCCATAAAAGCCAGCTCTTCCACTCCTGGGGATTTTATTTATCTAAGAAAAATGAAAGTCTCCTTCCTTACAGAGACCTATACCTGAAATTTCACAGCATCTGGTTTTGTAACAGCCAAAAACTATAAACAACCCAAATGTCTATCAACAGTTGAACATACCGAGATATGTAACTGAGAAACGTCTATATAAAGGAATACCACTGGCAATGAAAAGAAACAAATTATTAACCCGCAACAACTTGGATGAATCTCAAAATATCTGTACTGAGAGAAAAAAGCCAGACCAAAAAAGTACATACCATATGATTTCATTTGTAAATCTCTAGAAAACCCAAAGTAATGGATAATGACAGAAAGATGATCAGTGGTTGTCCAGGGCCTCGGAGGGATGGGAGAGAGGGATCACAAACTTCCAGAGGGGACGGATATGTTCACTACCGTGACTGTGGTGATGGCTTCCCTGGTGTACACCTAGGTCAAAACTTAGCAAACTGTCCACTTTAATTATGGGCAGTTTATTGTATGTCAGTTGTACCTCAATGAAGCAGCTTTTTTTTTTTAATTGAAGTATAGTTGGTTTATGGTGTTGTGTTAATTTCTGGTGTACAGCATAGTGATTCAGTTATACGTATATATATATATATATATATATATATATATATATATATATATATATATATTCTTTTTCACTATAGGCTACATAAGATATTGAATATAGTTCCCTGTGCTGTACAATAGGACCTGGTTGTTTATCTCTTTTATATATAGTAGTTTGTATCTGCAAAGGGCAGCTTAAGTTTGCAACTGATAATTAAATAGCCAAAATTTTTTTTTTCTCCAGTGACACCACTTTTTATGTTTTGAATGAGTCAGAGAGCAGGTTAAAAACAACCACTTAATCAACTGCCTCTCTTTTAGGAACTACACTGCCATCTGACTTTTCCGAGTCTGTTTTCACTTTAGGAAGAGAGAAACTTATTTCTGAAAGGGAACAACTGATCTCCACCTACACTGACTTCATTCTCCAGCACAATTAACCCGCCCAGAGCAAGAGCTCCAGTTTTACGAGCCTAAGTTGCTTGCATATGGAATTCTTGAAATAAATTATCTTCACTGGGACTCGGCGTCCTCTTAATTCTCCATCATTAACTGAACATAAGCTTATTTATCGTCTCTTGAATCTCAACACCTGGTGAGCACGACCCATCCCAGAGGACAGCAGATGGTCAGGCTCCCGCCTCCAACAACTCCCTCTCCCTGGGTCTCAGGACTCACTTCCTCCCGCTGACTGTGCTCCCTGCATGTCCATTACCAGCCTCAAGTCTCTCCCATCGTCTGAACCTTCTTATCACCTGAGGCTCCGCTCAGCTCCCACTCCCAACCCTTCTGATTCTTGAGAACACCCATCGGGACCCGCCCTGATCCATCACAAACCCACTTAGCAACCAAACAGCCCTGTCTTACCGAGTATAGGCCATGTGCCAGGAACCACACTTTACTTTGCCTCCAGTCCCTACAAAGCATTCTCTCACCTACTTGACACAGATAAAGAACTGGGACCGGGAGGGCATGCAGCTGGCCCCAGCAGAGTTAAGCAGGAAGCCTAGCCCTTTCAAGGCATCCTCCTCTTCCCTGGGCTCCTTCTTGCCCCCAGGGACAGCTGGGGTGGAGGAAGGGGGCTCCGGGTCACAGAGAACAGCTGTGCTGTGTGCCGCTCTCACACACGCCCCCTTTGCTCCTCTGCCCTGGGCCACGCTGTCGGCAGCTGCCCCCTCTGCTCTGCCAAGCAGGTCAACAGCAGTGGCCTCCGCTGCTTGCACTGACGCAGAACGATGCTCCTATTCCCACCCTTAACTGGCTAACGGCCCTTGTTCTCCTCCTCACCATGATGCTTGTCAGGATCTAAAACCCCAGCAACAGAATCCCCTTTGTTATCAAGGATCCGAGGTCAGACAGCAATCCGTCTCTGGCCCCTGGGGGCAGCAGGGCACCTGTGGCTCTGTCCTCCAGGGCTCAGGGAGGGAGACTCCCAGCTTGGCTGGGCATAGTCGTGTCTGGTGCGGTGTACCCAACCCCACCAGGTGCACTCATGTTACAGAAATGACAGGCCAGCCAAGAAACAAGCAGAAATGACAGGCCAGCCAAGAAACAAGCACCACTCGGAGGGCTGGAGTACTCTGATGTATTACGCCGGCGGGCTCAGAGGGGCTTCTGCTCCGAAGCTCTGAGCACCTCCAAGATGTGTGCATGGGGTTTTTATAGGGTTAATTACAAGCTTGGGGCTATTAGCCAATAAGGCTCGAACAGCAAAACAAAGGAATCAGCACACTGGAACTTACCTGTTAGGAACAGATCAGCTACTGACACTTGTTGAGCTTGGATTTACGAGTTAGCTTGTTAGCGCAGGAAACTGACACTAAACTTCAGATTTACGAGTTAGCCCAGCAGAACTTAGATCGGTAAACTGTTACTTATTACACTTGGATTTATGAGTTATCTTGTTAGCCCAGCCCGACTTCTCCTTCACATTCAAACACACTCTTAGGCAGCTAACCAGGTTCACCTAGATCAAAGCAGAGCAGTGCGGAAAAGAAGGAACGGGGTGGGGTGGGGGCTGGGGGGGTGCCCTCAGACAAATATCCCTCTTTTCCAAGGAGACGACCACAGGCTTCTGATCACTCCCCTCATTACAGACCTTTGAGTTCCAGAGCTGCCTCCCTCTGCCTGTACTGTTCATCCTCTCTTCAGAGAAAACCCCTAAGACACCAAGTGATTGTGGGTCATGGCTGATTTTATGTGCTGGTGTGACTGGGTCATGGGGCACCCGGATTAAACACTGCTTCTGGCTGTGCCTACAGGGTGTTTCCAGGTGAGATGGGCATTTGCACACGTGGACTTGGTAAAGCGGATGGCCCTCCCTCCCCAACGTGGGTGAGCCTCATGCAATCCACCGAGGGCCTGAACGGAGCCAGAAGTGGAGGAAGGAGGAATTCCAGCCCTTTTTTTCTGCCTCCCAATTGAGCTAGGACGGCTCACCTCATCTTCTGCCTTCAGACTGGAGTTCACACCGTTGGCTCCCTTGGTTCTCAGACCTTCAGACTCAGGCTGAATCACAGCACTGGCTTCTCTGGGCTTCCCTGCCAGCTTGCAGATGGCAGGTCATGGGGCCCCTCAGTCTCTGTCATCGTGTGAGCCAGTTTCTACAATAAATCTCTCTCTATATATAGACCTCCACGTGTAGATATCTATATACCTCTATATCCATCTAGAGAAACGTATATTTAGATACAGAACTATATATACATGCACATATATACAGAGAAAGAGATGGGCTCGTAGCCAGAGAGAGTTAGAGACAGAAATCTGTCTGTCTGTCTGTCTCATCTCTCCTGTTGGTTCTCTTTCTCTGGGGAGCCCTGAAACAATGTGCCACAACCTTTTAGGGTCTGTCACCCTTTCTGAGGACACCCAGAAACCTAAGTAAGGCCTCTTCCCAAAGCAGACTCCTGGCGCTGACGGCAGCCGGCAGGAAGCAGGCCGAGGTTGGGAGGCATGGTTTCTGCGAGCGTCCCACCCTTGGGCAGCTCTGCCAAAGGCCTCCTGCTGCCCAGGAATGCTGGCTGAGGCGGTAAGTCATGGTTCCCAGGGAGGGCGCCTCCTCACGGGTGGACTGCAGGTCTGTGCATCCTTCCACGTGTGCGTGCGCGCACACACACTCGCAGGTGCGCACTCATGTCAGTCACATGGCTGTGCCATGTGCCTCCTTACTTTTTTGGGGGGGAGGTAATTAGGTATGTTCGCTTATTTATTTAATGGAGGTACTGAACCCAGGACCTCGTGCATGCTACACACACACTCTACCGCCGAGCTAGACTCTCCCTCTGTGTCCTTACACCTTTAAACTTAAAAAACCAAGAATACTTGTTATACATCTTAATCTAAGCTGCAGTATTTCCAGAGGCCTCGGAGGGCAGGGTGTGGTATCTGAAATTTCGCCCACAGACAGAACCTGAAAGGAGGCCAGACCCCAGGAGTAGAGTCAGCTCCCCCACCCCGAGGCTGCCGGAGAGCAGGGCACACCTGCAGGAGAAGCCGGGGCGCCAGGCCTGGGCGCGCCGAGGACAGCATCCCCACAGAGGCGGGGAGGGCAGATGCGCTCAGGGTCAGCATGGGAAGGGGCCCCACCTGGACATGCAGTGGCTCTCAGCTGGGCAGGGGGGCTCCCTGAGGACACATGGGAACAGCAGAGGGAAGAGGCCGCCGGGTCTGTGCAGTCTGGGGCCAGCACCCACCGCACCTGGACTTTCCCGGGAGCACCGCTCAGAGCCGAGTGCCCGCAGGTCGCAGCCAGCACAGGCCCCCCAGCATGGACCAGCGGAGCGGGGCCAACAGAGCACCCCTGAAATTCCATCCAGGGAGAGTATCACCCAATTTTATTTTCTCCAGAGATGCTCAAAATCACATCTTTTGTAGCAGGTGATCTCTATTTGTGACTCTTCATGAAAAAGAAGTGTCTTAGGGAATCACTGAACTACCAGCTTCTGTCAGGAGGCCAAGAAGAACCCAGAAACGGATTATCATCCCACTTGTGTCCGGAAGAGAGGAAATAATTACAGAAAAATAAGTATGTCCAGGTGTCAGTCAGCACCGCGTGTCTTCTCAAAAATGAATCGCGTGATGATCTTGTCAAAATGCAGATCCTGCCGCTGTGGGGCCGGGCGGGCCCGGGACTCTGCATTTCTCACAGCCCCGCGTAAGGGCAATGCTGCTCCACCCACCAACCTCTGGACAAGGACCAAGGAACACGGGGGATTATGGGCAAATAAGTTTTCAGTCTAAGACCCATGACACAGTGTAGGTTTCCAGGAGCAAGGACGCTCCTGTCTGGGGATCCCGTAGCTGAGACAGAGACACAAGGGTCATCGCCAAAGATGACCTTGACGCTAGAAACCTGTTGAGCCCTGCCCTCGGTTTCGCGTGTGCCAGGAGCTCACGGCTCCAGCCCGCTGGCTGCAGGGGATGACTCTGCGGGGCGCAGTGGACGCTTGTGAGGAGGAACATAAATTAAGGTTCGCTTCTCTGTTGTTTTCGCCATGCAAGCCTGGCCTTTTGGTTTGAGGTGGAGCATCTCCAGAGCACTCCGGAGACTCCATGGAGTCTGCTCGTGGAGTTGGCACCGCGCTGTGGGGCGTCGTGCCTGCTGAGCTCAGCACCACGGCCCCCGCTCCTGGCTAATGGTCCCCGGCACGTCAAGCCAGCATCCTCCCGTCCTCTTTGGAACTCTTGCCAACAGCCGCAACAGTGACAAAAGGGTTCCCTCTAAAGACCAGGACTTTCCCTCTGAAGCTCGGACCCTTGCCCAGCGGTTGAGTCAAGGAGCAGACCCCTCAGGGTGCTGGTTCTGTCCCAACTTGCCCCACTGCTCTTGCACTGGCGGAGGCAGGTGTAAATGAAAAACACTGCCAGCCATATCAGTGAACAGAGGATGCTGTGGCCATCAAGTCATCAGCTGCCACCCCCACCCCTGACAGCGGAGGAACTCAGGATGCAGACAAGCAGGCAGCCCAGCCTCTGCTGCCACCCCCAACAGTGCCCCTTGAGGGGACTCAGGATGGAAAAAGAACAGGACACTGGCCCAAGACAGCTAGGTGTGTCTCAAAGGAATGATTTCAATGAGCCCAGACCTTTGCACCTTCCAATACTTAGAAAAGCACTAAATTCCTTAACTTGAGATGTCTGGTTTTCTTTAATTAAAAGTGATCTTCTGATGTTCCAACTACCTGGCCTTTGTTGCAAAAATTCCTACATATCCTGGCTTCTACCTTGCCGCTTTGGAGCAGTCTCTTAGAGCGACCTGAGAGGCCGCCTCCAGGTTCAAGTCCACAGAAAGTCTGCCAAATAAAACGTAACTCTCAACTTACAGGTTATGCACTTAATTTTCAGACACAGGTTAAAGGTGCTGACCCAGCGGCCCACACCTGCAGACTGGCACCCCACGCCACAGCCTCCTCCTCCCCAGAACCCTGCCCAGTTCCTGACTAGCAGCGAACCCTCCAGCTCTCTCCAGCTGCTCTGTTACCTCCCTGGACTCACTGAGCCCCAGGCTACGCCTCCCACTTCGGACAGAACTCTTGTGTTTATTTTTAGGCTCTCCTGCACAGCAAGGGGGCAAAGACAAGGGCAGAGGTGCCCCTGCTGAGCCTGCCAGGAGAGGAGACCCTCTGTCACTGTTCCTGTCTTGCAGATGTTGAAACTGAGGTCCAGAAGGTCACATGACCCTCCTGGGTCACAAGCCAGTGGATGCAGAACCCAAAGCCTGCTCTCCACGGTGCTCTCCTGAGGCCCCCGTCTTCAAGTGCAGTGACCAAGCCCACGCGGGCCTCCTTCTTGGACCCTCAACTGTCCACCAGCATCTTAGCATCTTCCTCCCTGGGGCCCCTGCAGTGACCGTGGCCCATCCTAAAAACTGGGCTCTCCTCTGAGTCGGCAAGGAGAGGGAGGAGAGCCGGCCACCAGCAAGGCGGGTTGGTTGGGAAGCTGGGAAGGCAGGAGGCCAGACGCCCCATTGGGGACCACAGAAGGTCAGCTTTATTCCCACTCCGTGTGGACTGAGCATGAAGTCAGCCCCACCCCAGCTCTGCCAGCCTCTACTCTAATTGGGTTTTTCTTAGAAAGTCTTGGAGGGAACCAGGCAGGCTGGGCTGACACTCACAGAGGAACCGCAGGCCCGGGCATGCCCCCCAACCCTAGAGGGTGAGAGCAGGGTTTGTGGGGGGCGGTGCCGGGGAGCCCGGAGGCTGGGCTGAGTCCCTCCTGCTGCTCTAGGCAGGCTGCAGTTTGAATCCGGCTCTGCTTTACTAAACGGCTCAGATCACTTAACCCCTGGTTCCTTGAGGACAGGAAGGATGTTTTCTGTTCTGATCACGGTGCCTGCGGGCAAAGTGCTTAGTAAATCTGAGAACAGCGGAGGAGCCTTTCAGAGCCTCCGTCTTGTGTTTCCTCATCGGCACAACCTGGAGAGCCCGCCACCCTGCGTGTGTGTGGGGTGGGGAGGCCACCCTCTCAGTTCCCCCTCTCAAGAAGGGCAGACAGCAAAGAGGGCAAGGGCTCAGCTCTCCTTCCGCATCGTGGCCAGACCGCTGACGGTGACGGCTGTCACGCTCATTTAAAAGCCCAAGCGCAGCGCTGTGGTGGGCACAGTGATGGAGGAGCCCCAGGGCCACCCTGCCCAGTGCACCTGTTTCCTGTCCCTGCTGTCTGAGAGCAGAAGCCTGCTCGGGACATGCCAGGGGCCAAGGGGGTCGGCTCGTCTGCCCGCCGCCGCCCCTGGGTCCCTTGTCACCCTGGCTGACCAACCAGGGCACCCCAGCCCCATCAGAAATGGAGCCTCCATCCAGCCCCAGATCACCGGAGCTCAGCGTCTGCTGGACTGCACAGCGCCCATGCTCAGCAGGGCCTCCTGGGACGGAGCCAGAGGCGAGGGCCGTGGCCCAGTGAGGCGCACAGCCCGAAGGCCCCAGAAACAACCAAGCCAGCACTTCAAACCAGTGGAATTCTCCCAGCAAATCACATCTTAAGTGGAACCCACAGATACACGTGTGCACGTATATATCCTTATCTACTTTATGTATATCCATGTGTGTATATATAGAGAGACAGACAGACGTGTGCAGACAAACACGCATTACGCATTCTACCCTGCCTGGCTTCTTGGCATCAGCAGTTTCTTTAGACCAGGCCGTTCTGCTACACAGCACATCACAGTCAGATTTTTGGACAGTAATCAGTTTCCTCTGTGCCCGTTCCGGCCTGGGGAGCTAGCCCTTAACTTGACTGCGGTCAAGTGCCCGCCGCCGCTGCAGACTTCGGAGCCAGAGCACAAGATGAGAGCAGTGACTGGATGTGCTTTGAGCAGTTGCCGCAGCAGCGCCCAGGGCCGATTGCAGGGATGGGGGCAGGGAGGCGCTGCGGGGACCCACTGCAGGCCCCTCGGGGAGGGTCCACGAGGAGCCACGGGGGGTGCTCTCCCGGGGAGCACGGACCAAGCGCCCCTGCAGGGTGGCCCGGGAGCTGGAGCAGCGAAGGAGCAGGAGGGGATTCTGCAGGGGTGGGCCGTGCATCCGGGTGAGCCACCTCCTCTCGCTGGGCCTTGGGCCACCTTATTTGTAAAACAGGAAGGCAGCTGTCCTCAATTCAGGGCAGTTGTCCTCAGCCCCGCGGGGACCCTGGAACATCCCCGCCTGCCCACCCCACACCAAGGGAGGCAAAATGCTGGGGGCTGGCCCCAGGGGGCCCCATGCCTCTCCAGGGCAAGCTCAGATCAACCTTACTAGTAAGTACTGCTAAGTGGTTAAGGGCTGGTGTGGAGACCACCGCCCCGGGCAAGCTCTCAAAGTTCTGAACACTCCCCGGGAGGGAAGAGGAGATGCTCTCCCGAGACAGGACCTTTCAGAGTCACGTATTCAGGACAAATCTGATGCGCCAGCCTGGACGGGTGCACAGAAGGGCCATGGGTGTCCCCAGTTGAGGTGGCACTTGGTGGGGGGGCTGCCTCCCAGGCAGGGTCCCAGGCCTTGTGCTGCAGAACTACAGGACTGGGGCAGGTCCTCTGACGCCAAGAGGGAGGGTCGGGTCAGTGGTAACTCCAAGTGCTGGGCTGCAGTGGCCGGGAAATGACCCGACCATGAACAGGACGCAGTGGGAGGACTGGCCACGACCAAGGGGGAGGGGAAGCAGGGAGGGGAGGGTCCGAGGGCCTCCTGAGTCCTGGGATGGGTGACACACGGAAGGGGTACCCAGGCCACCAGTTCCTGCCACAGCAGCGTGATGCCATTAACTGTGGACTTCTTTGTGAAAGGTGTAACCAGGGGAAAAGTAGCTTCTTCTATTCAGAATAAAAGCAAACGTTTCCTACTCCCTGCAATCACAGGAGTGGAATCAGAAGCACACAGTCCAAGCCGGGCAGGAAGCCCAGCCCGGCCAGGTGTGGCGGTGTGACCGCAGGGGGCCCCCGCCTCTCACCCCGGTTGCCCCAAAGAGGGCCACGCTCTGCCCGCAGGTCCAGGCCTTGTTTTCCCAAAATGACCCAGAAGAGCTCTCTCTTTACTCCGGTGTAAAGAAAACAAGTCCTGAAATTCTTTTTATCTTATAAAATGAACAGGAAAAACACAAGACATCACATCCACTGGAAGTGACATCTTCCTTGAAGGAAGCTCCAAGATCCAAAGAAGATTTTAGCCAATAGCTGAAAGCGTTTCTCTCAATATTACAAAAGGAGAGTGTTTAAGAGAAAGGGTTTCTGTCCTCTCGTGGTGTTAATGATTAATACAGTTTTTATTTGCAGACATACTCTCAGTTGTTCGTTTCTTCCAGAATTTACCATGGCTGTGGATTCACCCAGCCCAGCCTTCCTCACCCTGAACATTTAACAGCAATGGTCACGTTGCTCCCTGGAGGAGTCTGGGAAGAGGGTCCCCAGGGCCGCCTGGTCCCCCTGGGCTGAGGGGCAACGCCACCGCTCCGTCTGTCCTGGTGTCAACCTCGCACAGTCTGTCCTCACAAGATTTCCTGCCTGATGCTCAGGGCTCCAGAACTTCTGATAAAGGCCGGATGACCAAACCGGCCATTTGAAGTTCCTTCCAAAACAAACCTAGATCTGCAGGCCTTTGAAGCTGGCCTTCGTCACCACCCCAGCGAAAGGGCTCGCTTTCAGCCAACGGGCAGGATCTGCTGCAAAGTCACAAATGAGTAAGAACTACTTTTTTCCTTTTCCTTCTCTCAAAGACACAAGGATCTCAGGTGGATATTTCTGTTCAGGCAAGTCTGGTGTGTCTGTGTGTGTGTGATAAAGAACGACCTTTCAGCTTTGGCCCCATTCTTAACTTACAAGCCCCCTGCAGACGCATCTCAGCGGCAACTCTCTGGAACCAGAGGGGAAGCCCTGCAGTCACAGGCAGTGTCACCCTTTTCCAAGGAGGAGGGGAGGATGGCATCTTGACAGATCTATGACCACAAGTGGCTTCACTGGAAACCAACACACCACAGAAACGTGTCCCAGCCTGAGCTCAGCTGGGAAAACACTCCCATTGGGGACGATGAGTCACGTCCCGACACCTTTCACAGCGTGGATTATCCGTTACCACTGGTGAAAAAGACCAGAACGTGTTTCAGTATGGTTTATACCCAATTTAGACGTTGGGGCCACGGTTTCATCCACACCTGAGCAGGTAACAGCGTGCCCAGCAGTATAGCTCTCGCTCCCCACAGAGAGAAATTCCCACATCAGGACTGGTCCCCGCGGACACCATGATGACAGCGCAGGTGTGGAGACAGAGCCCTGCTTTGGTCTCACCGGCAGAGAGGTGAGACTCCAAGAAGCACTCAGGCCGAAACAAGAAGCAAGCACTGCCGTCCACTGCAGGAACTCACACAAGCCAAAAGCTTTCCATAACTTCCCCAGTGATGCTTGGTGAAGTGGGGAACTAGATTCTCACACACGCAGAAACAAAACGAGGCTAACTCGAAAAATTCAAATGCTGTGGCCACTGGTCTTGTGTTGTAGAAACAGGGACCTTCCTCATGTTGGGGGCTCTGCTCTCAAAACAAAGGGAAGCGACCCAACCCCAGGCACAGACGCCCCATCAAAGAAGAAAGTGTCCCAGGGTTGACAGCACAGAGACCGGACTACCTGGGCGCCATCACCTAACGCAGGCAGTGAACAGAAGCAGTTCAACAACCAGACTGCAAATTTTAGATCCCCCAGGAAGAGCTCAATCTGCTTCTAGAACATTAAAGAATATTTATCCTCTCCCCCAAAATAGGACAAAGTGGTAACTGGAGCACACTTAGCTCATTTCGTTTTATTCTTTGGGACATACACTTGCGCGCACGCACACACACACACACACCCCTACCTGCCTGTGCACACACTCACACGTGGGCACACACAGGCACGCCCTCACACACACACCCATACCCACTTGTGAGGAGGAACTTGCGGCCAACTGGACAGATCTCCCGTTACCAGCTCTTTCTACTGGTAAAGAAATTCCTCTTCCAGAAACACACACACACAGAGCCTCAAACCTTCTGCAAATCCTGATGCAATTCAACTATGTCTAGAGAAGTTGGAATTTGGTTAAATTCTTTTTCCATTACACTGCAAATACAAAGGAAAAAAAAACACTGTATACCACCATAAATGGAACAAAAACCTCAGAGGGGAGGGTATAGCTCAATGGTAGAGCACGTGCTTAGCATGCATGAGGTTCTGAGTTCAATCCCCAGTCCCTCCATTTAAATAAATAAATAAATAAATACCTAATTACCCCTCCCTCCTCTAATTAAAAAGAAAAAACAAAACCAAAAACCTCTTATTGCTTTGGTCGTCTTTTTCCTAGAATAAAAAATGACCACTTCCAACCACACAAAAAACATGGAGTTAAATGCACGCGCGCGCACACACACACACACACACACACACACACACACACACACACACAATGTTCAAGTTTACCCATATGGTAAATAGATCTTTTAGGATGAATTTTTCAGGTAAGCCTAATATTATCAATTGCATGGCATTTAGTTGTTTTCCTTAAGATTACAGTGCTTTACTCTCTGTAGGTGCTGCTTTGCTAGATCACAGGTTCAAGACAAAGAATCCATGACAAAGTCACCAGGATTAGAAAACAAAGCATCTTATTACACTACCAAATTTATATTCACCATGAAGTAAACACAGTTGATATTATAAGACATGGTTATGTCTCAGATAATTATATTACCCACCTAACTGAAATGCTTTGTACATTCACACTTGCTAGAATAAAAATTTTAGTCCAAATATAGTTACTGGATTCTCAAAGTAATTTTCTTTCCTATAGTCTTTCCTGTTACCTATTTAATATCCTTTAACAAAAGTATGTGACTGTTAAATTTGAGAATGAAACAGTCCCACTCTTGGGTACATATCCAGAGAAAACTCCAACTTGAAAAGATATACATACCCCAGTTTTCACAGCAGCACTATTTACAACAGCCAAAACATGGAAACAACCTAAATGTCCATCAACAGATGACTGGATAAAGAAGATGTGGTATGTGTGTACACACACACACACACACACACACATATATACACACACAAATGGAATATTACTCAGCCATAAAAAGAATGAAATAATGTCATTTGCAGCAATGCGGATGGACTTGGGAGATTGTCATGTTAAGTGGAGTAAGTCAGACAGAGAAAGACAAATATCATATGGTGTAGCTTATATGTGGAATTTAAAAAAATATTTTTTATTTACAAACCAGAAATAGACTCATGGACATAGAAAACAAACTGTGGCTAGCAGGAGGGAAGTAGGGAGGTTGGGGGCAGCAGGGGTGAGGGGTGGTGGTGGAAGGGATAGATTAGGAGTTTGGGATTAGTAGATACACACTACTATATATAAAACAGATAAACAACAAGGACCTCTGTATAGCACAGGGAACTATATTCAATTTCTTGTAATGAGCTGTAATGGAAAAGAATCTGAAAATACACGTGTGTGTGTGCGTATGTGTGTGTGTGTGTGTATGTGTCTGAACTGCTTTGCTGTACACCTGAAACTAACATTGTAAATCAACTACAACAAAAAATAAGAATTAAAGAAAAAGAAAGAAAATGTTCCACAGTGTAACTTATATGTAAAAGACAACCATGAATCTTTCTGTCAAGGCTTGATATTAACTGATGCAATTAACACACCCAGCCAGCTGTCTTTGTTTTCCACTTAGATGACAAATGGTTTCCTTCTTCAGTCCCACAGCAGAGACTGTAGCTAATTTAAAGACTACTCAAAAAGCTTAAGGAAAAAGAAACTTTGGTCCAAGAACTATCTATCTTGCAAACCACCTTTTCCCCACCTAGATTTCCTGTGGTAGAGATCATTTGGGGAGCGTGAGTAGGTAGAAACCAAAAAAATATTAATTTTGTCTCCTACATGTATGGAATTTTAAAGTCATTCTTCTAAGCATCTTGAATTCTGTCAGGGAACTGGGGCAGGGTGGGGACTGACTCCCTCATAAAGGAAACCCTCTGTCACTGCCTGAGCAGCATTTAGAAGAGTGTGCAAAGTGGAGGAAAAGCCATGTCACTGTCTTAGGATCCGTGCCAGTCTGGACAGCAGGTACATCTTGTAAAATAGTGCTGCTCAGACTTTTTCCAGCCTAGGAAATTTCCATCCTAATGTCATCAGGACAGGCACCAGGCCCACAGGCACACACATGTGCACACACCCACACACGCCTGGGAGGAGCTAGCTTTGGCAGGATTGTGGTTTCAGCTCTTCCTGCAAGTCTTACAATCCCCACTCCAAACTGCGGGAAACAGATGGCCCCGTGGGTGGAGCTGGGGTTGGATCCATCCAACAGACAAACTGGAGGAACATTTTTTCCCTAGTAAATTAACCCACATAGAAGCTGCCTCCTGGGCGGCTCCGCCCTGACACTAACATGGCTTGCACGGCCTCAGGGCTGGGCTCCCTAACTGCCCTCCGGCCCCCCGGCCCATTAGAAACTCCAACACCACCCGACACGTCGGGTCCCTGTTTCTGCTTCGTCCTCAGCACGTACCTCTAAGTCCATCTCTGCTTAATTTACTTACTTACATGCCACATAACACTATGAGGGGAAAGAAGTTTGCCTGTTTTGACCGGTGCCTAGAATGGCATTTGAAGCTTAGTAAGTACTCAGTAAATACTTGTTAAAATAATCACAAAATGAGTTTCAGGGGAAAAAAATGATCTTTATATAAAATTATCAACCTAGGATAAACAGCAAAGTCCCACAGTATAGCACAGGGAACTATATTCAATACCTTGAAATAGCCTATAATGAAAAAGAATATGAAAAGGAATATATATAGATATAGATATAGATATATAGATATATTTGAATCACTATGCTGTACACCAGAAATTAACACAACATTGTAAACCGACTATACTTCAATAAAAAAATATAGAAATGAAAAAAAATTTATCAGCCTAGGGAACTCCAAATTCTGCAGAAATGACTGTGCGGATGTTACAGAGGAACCAGAAACGTCAACCTGTACAGAGGCTGAATGCATGTGGCTTCCTGGGCGCAGCTGCAGGTCTGTGTGTGGTGAGGCGACAGGATGCCCAGGGCACCAGAAAGGACCAGGCGGTGGGAACCTCCCCATCCTGCCACCTCAAAAGCTGCCAAACCCGGGGGACTCCAGATTCCCCTTCGATTCAAGGGGTGGGGGAAGGGGGCCTTGACAGAACTTCCTGACTTCCCTTTCTGCTGCTCTTCTATAAAAGGGTACAAGACCATATGACATCACTCATATGTGGAATCTAAAAAAAGACACAAGTGAACGTATTTACAAGACACAGAACGACTCACAGACTCTGTGAGTCATGAGAAAACAAACTCATGGTTACCAAAGGGGAAAGGCAGGTATAAATTAGGAGTTTGGGATTTGCAGATACAAACCACTATATATAAAACAGATAAACAAGTTTACATTGTACAGCACGAAGAACTATATCCAGTATCTTGTAGTAACCTATACTGAAAAAGAATATGAAAAGGATGTATGTACATGTACGACTGAAACATTATGCTGTGCACCAGAAACAGATACAATGTTGTAAACTGAGTATACTTCAATGTTTTAAAAATGGAAAAATAAATAAAAGGGTACGATAATCATTACCTCATAATTTCTGTTTAAAACTATGACTGGCAATGGTTTGCACCCCTGTGAATGTGGGAAGCAGGACACAGCCTGGCCCCCAGGAAGCTGGAACAAATGTGACTCGTTACTGTGATGGCTTATGTTCAGTACTGGGGTTCCTCTTATTTCTTGGATAAAGCCAATCTGACTTCAGCTTTTCAGTCAAGTGTTTATTTTGAAGCCCCAATATCTAAGTTTCCTTCTAAGAGCAATATGGCTAGGGGACTGAAGATGTCTCAGGGCCTTGACCTTGAACGCAGGGTTCTGGGGAGGCCATGCATCCCCCACCACCCCCGACACTGTGCTTCCAGGCCCTCAATTCTGTACAGTCTGTCCAATACTCTTCATGAAACGCAATCCTATTTGCACCTCTGAGGCATCTTCTGACCTGGGTCACTGCCTGGAATACCTCCCGGGCACCCAAGCCCTCCCATCCGAGCCCTCAGAGTACAATTTAAGCCCTCTTTCTGAGCTCCTCCCTAGGCCTCTCAAAGGGCACTTTCCAAAGCCAGTCCCCTGCTGGGATTCTCTCGTGCCTCAGAACTGGGCGTTTGCTGGTGAGCCGGCCTGGGTCCTCCAGGTGTTGGTCCCACTGCCTTAGATTACCAGACCCCACAGCATGTGGACCACCTCCCTCCTTCTTAGCATCCTTCCACAAAGAAGCACTTCATGAACGACTTTGGAAACTCGAGAAGGTGGGCAGTCGGCCATGGGTGCTGGAGGAAGGGGCTGGCCGCCAGGTGGGCGGTCAGTGGACTTGTCCTCCAGGACTGAACCTGCACGAGCTCTCTCCAACTCTCAGCTCAGGGGAACCAGGGCCCTGAGGCTCAGCCTCGGACCCCAGCCCAGGCTGCTGCTCCCTGCACCCGCTCCTGAATCCCCCACATGCACAAGCCTAGTCTCCGAGGGGCCACTGTCGAAAGCGTCACCACCCGGCCTTTGCCCAGTGGAGTGGCTGAAGCCACACACAGAAGGTGGCATCCCCAGTGCCTGGTTCCAGCCGCAACTGCCCAGCATCTTGAAAGTTCTGGGCCCAGCACCTCCCGGTGGCTGGCTCCCCTACCCCCGCGAGGGCTGCCTTCTGCTGGCACAGCCCCTTGGTAGCTTTTCTGCCCTCCCATGATGGACAGCCATGCCCTTGGCTGTGAGAATGAGACTCAGGCTCGGAGCCCTCTTCGCTGGCCGCTGTCTCAGCCCCAGGGCCACAGCTGTTCCCTCCATGAGTTCCTCTGTGCTCTGCAGAGTCACTTTACTTCTTCAGTGCGGTCCCCAACCAGGAGATCTGCACACCCAACTTGCCCTGAGTCACGTGTGGCTTCTGCCTCCTCACTGGACCCTGACAGATACACTCAGTCCCCACCCGCACTGATGTCAGGGTCCTCTTATTTTTCACCTAAATTTCGCAAATCACCTCTAATTTAAGTTCTCCTAGGGGTCAACCACTCCCAACTGCCCATTCATCTACATGGCACCGTGTTACTGTGAATTCAACAGGAATCCATTCTTCACCCGAGACACCAGCTGGCCCTCCATCCACGAAAAACCCACCTCAACACAGAGGACTGAAATGTTCCTGGCGTGGTAATGTTGCAGTCAGAAAATAAAAGATTTTCCATCTTTATTTTCACATACTTCAGAACAGTAATGCATGAACAAGAATTCAGGGACCAGAAAAATGCCTTGGGATGTTAGCGAAAGACAGGGGGAAAAACAGAAAGTGAAAAAATTATACCAATAGTAGGGACTATTGAAGAATTTGGGTGCTGATAAAGAAGCTTTTTTTTTTTTAAATCAAAATTATTGTGGTTCTTAATTTTGGCCATTTTGACTAAGTTACGGCTCAGATCCATTTACTTCCTCCGGCCCCTGAATGCAGGACATGTCTGTCTGCAGCCACCCTGGAATTTCAAACATCCATCTTACAAACAGCATGTTTCTATAAAGCACCACCGAGCTGTAAAGTGTTCCAGCTCTTGTTTGGGGAAAAAAGTGGGTGGAGGAGGCTTTTAGATATGACTGGGTTCAGCAGTTGAGAAAATTAGAAAGTAGGGAAAAAGGAAGTTGTTCCTGAGAGCTGACCAAGGAGATGTACCCACATGGCCTTGCCCCACCCGCCACCCAAACAGGTCCACTCTGCTCTCCGGTCCGCAGCTTGCCCAGATCCTCCAGCACGTCTGATGTTTCGCCCATCAGACCTTCGAATGCATCCGTTTATGTAAGAGGCACCGTCCGCACACACTGGCCGCTCCTCCAAGCTGGAGCCCAAGCCTGCGCGGTCACTGCTTGCCTCCTTCCAAAAGCACCCCTACTGATCTCAGGTTTGTCCCCACGCTGGGCTGTGCCCTGGAGAAGGCTGAGGAACTCAGGAACTCTGGGGGTCTGGGGGAGAAAGCCTGGGGGTAGAGGGACATCAGGGAACATGCACACGGGTCCTGGGGGGCGAGGGGCAGCACAAGGCAGGTTTAGATGACCAAACCCTGGAGCACAACCAGTGCAGAAGCTGGAACTTGCCGGATATACTAGCGCTGGGCCTCGAGGGTCCCTAATAAGCACTGTCACCAACTCTCCTGATCTGGGAGGAGAGCACCTCATTTTCTAAAAATAAGATTTTTAGTATTTAGGTATGTTTTGCTTGATTCCAAGAAAGACTGGAGGCAGCTCACAAAAACAGACTTGACACAAGAGGAGAATTAGGGGGCAGAGGGCATGGCTCGAGTGGTAGAGCGCATGCTTAGTATGGACGAGGTCATGGGTTCAATCCCCAGTACCTCCTCTAAAAAAATAAATAAATGTAATTAACTCCTCCCCCCAAAACAAAAAAGAATTAAAAAATAATATAATAATAAAGAGGAGAATTAAATGAGGAGATCATGATGGTAGATGGAAGGGAGGGCAGAACAAGCCAGATGCCAGTGAAAGTTCGGGCCACTCTAGAGAAGGTGGGTGAGCCTCAGGCTCAGAAAGTCCCGCCAGCCGAGGCCAGGCGGGAGCCCCAGGGTTGGGGAATGCCACCAGGCCCTCTGCAAGTGTGCAGAGGTACCTTGGCTGTCACGGTGACCAAGAGTCAACTGCATGGACACTCATAGCAGGAGGCAACAATCCTACCTAAGGAACACCCTATCCTCAAATGCCAGTACTGCCCTGGGGACACCCCCAGGCTATAAAACCAGCCAGCTGCCCCAGGAGCCCCCCAGTCCTGATTCTAAGGCCTGGTTCTCCTCAGGAGCTCACGTGGAGGGCGTGATGGCAGAGCAGGAATCTCCAATGTGGGCCACTGACTGACACACATTGTGGGATGGAGGAAGAGGCTGCCCAGTGCTTCCCTCCTGAAACTCAGGAGCTCACTTCCCTGGGCCCCCCTTAAAGCTTCCTCCAGTTTGTGGTGATGGCCAGACCCCCCAGCATGACTGAGACAGGAGAACCGAGGTATGGGCTGGCCCTTCCAGATACGCTGTGATCCCTGAGGGTTCATGCTCCCCTCTGTGCCCCAGAGTTTGCACCTCGGCATCCTCTGCACAGACTTGGAGGGTGACAGAGGTTGGAAACCCCTGGCAGGGTCTGGACTTTCCAGCCACAAGGCTATTGGTGAGGACAGGTGTTCGGACGCTGCTTCCCTCCTGACTCCTCACAGGCTGTGCATTTCTGAGCAGTGGCTCGTGCTCCTCTAAACTCAGTCTGTGATGCTGAACTCAGAAACATCCTGGAGGAGAAAGACTCCTGAGGCACACCTGGGGGTCAGGTCCTTACTTCTGTGTTGCCATTTAGCCAACTAGAGAGACAGCTGGGTACATGCGAACAGTCAGTTGGCCCTAAGTGTTCCTGGGAACCTTAAAGGGACTCTAAGTCGAAGGCATGTACAGTGGAAACCAGAGTCATAAAAGCCAGTCCTGGTTCCTACAGCTGTAGAGGCCGGTTATGGGCTTGGGCAGGCTGGGGTCCTCTCAGACCCTCAGACCCACACTCACCCACTGGGAAAATCCACCTGGCATGATGGAAGGCACGCAGGCGCTCTAACGCCTGGAGGACCGGCCCGGGAAGCCCACGCAGACGCGCCAGGTCACTTACGAGCTCAGAGAAGCCTCGGACCACCTGGCGCCGTTTCAGGTTGGTCTCTCCATCCAGGTTGGCAGTCTCGATGTGGCACAGCCCGTCGGGGTCACTGGAGGAGAGCAGCAGAATGTCCGCGGGGATGATCTCATTGCAGCGAAGACGCACGAAGTCTCCCACGCGGACCTCCTTCCAGTGTCGGTGCACGTACTGCTTTTCCTCCCTGGTAAGGAGACGGCCGTTAACAAGGCTGGGAGGGGCGAGCGAGGCCAGATCTGGGTGACAGGCGTGCAGAGCTCCTTGAGCAATCTGTGCCACTTTCTAGTAAGTTGAAAATTTCCATAATAAAAAGTGTTTTAAAAAGATTCCTGGGGGGTGGGGATAGCTCAGTGGTAGAGCGCATGCTTAGCATGCATGAGGTCCTGGGTTCAACAAATAAACAAACAAACAAACAAAACAAATGGACGTTGTTTTTTTCAAAAAAGCTTCCTAAAGGCCACATACAGTGTAACTCCAATTATATGAAATATCTAGAACAGACAAATCACAAGGATAGAAGGTGGGTTAGTGGTTGCCTGGGCCTAGGGGGAGGGGCGATGGAGAGAAACTTCTTACTGTGTACAAGTTTCCATTTGGGGCGATTAAAATGTTCTGGAACTAAGTCCTGAAACCGCTCTAAAGAAATAAAGTCTATTGAAGAAAAAAATGTTCTGGAACTAGGTAGTGACAATGGTTGCACAGCACTGAACACACTCAGTACCACTGACTTGTCCACTTTAAAATGGTTAAGATTTCCACGCCTCGGTATATACCCTGAAGAATTAAAAGCAGAGACTTGAAGACATATTTGCACACCCATGTTCACCATAGTTCAAAGGTGGAAATGACCCCAATGCCCAATGACAGATGAATGGATAAGCAACAGTGTCTTATGGCCACACAGTGGAATATTACTCAGCCATGAAAAGGAAGGAAATTCTGACACATGTGACAACATGAACGAACTCTGAGGACATTATGCCAAGTGCATTAAGCCACTTACAATGGGCCAAATATTGTATGATTTCACTTTTGCAAGGTCCCTATAATACACAAATCCATGGGGACAGAGAGTAGGACCTCTGTCCATCTCACTGTCCCCATCTACAGAGTGGAGACCAGAGCAGATGCATCCTCTCCATGTCACCCAAGATAAAGTAGACATTCACTCAGAAGAGTGCCCACCAGTCAGCTTCCAACACTCAGCAGTCACTATTTATTAACAGGATAAAAACATCATGTGTAAATTTACTCTTTAGATTGTTTTTTCACTCTGGAAAAATGGGCTAATTGATCCTACAAAGGTTTTTTTTAAGAGTTCGTAGGAGGCAGTTTTGTCCACTTTTATAAGTAAGCAGAGGAACAAGACTTCATCGCAACATGACATGCTATATACGGAATCCGCATCAAACAATCCTCTGGGCTACACTGAGGAAAATAAAAAGCCTTAAAGCACCTTCCACTTCTGCCATCACCTTCCCGCTGCATCCCGTCTCATAAAACGACCCCCTCACCTGTGCTCCCAGAGCGCGATTCAGCAGCGAGTCTGGGTCTCAAGGTGGGACCGAACCTCAAGCTTTAAGCGAGAAGGCCTAAGAGTGTCAGACCTCTATCTTATTCCACGCTGTGGATTTAGGGGAACCCGTGGCAAACTTCCCGGGGCTCCCAGCCATCAGCTGCCCCAGATGCTGAAGACAGAAGTAGCCCCTTCCATTGTCAGCCTCTATTTTCTCATGCTCCTCTAATTCAAGATCCACCGTCGTGTGGTGGCTACAGAGCCAACAAAGATAAATTAGACACAGTTCTGTCCTCCAAAATGCATGCCAGGAAAGACCAAAGCACTAGTGAGTGCCCCAGGGGGGCTGCAGACTCCAGCCTCCAAGGTGAGCACAAAGGTACTTTTGCAACTCCCTGCAAGGCCAGGGTGCTTTTCAAGGGAAACGTTCTCCAGTTGTGACAAGTCCCACCGGCCCCCGCCCCAGGGCAGCTGCTCGCTCCCTGTCCCGGTCTGACCCTTTTCCAGGGGACAGATGGAGAACCTTGACAACTGACAGACGGAATACCACTTAACCATGGTCCTATCTCCTTTTCTAAAGGTCAGACCTTGACTTTACATCATTGTGACTGTTAGCTCCATAACCACAGAGGAATTCAAAAGGGTTCATCCTTTCCAGACATTTCCAAAAGCTACATCGCTGTGCAGTCGCAGAGGTGGCACGCGCATGCTGGGAATGAGCTGAAGAGGCTGCGGTGTGACCCGAGCTGTCAGGAGACCGGTGTTCCCACGCTGGCCCTGTGGGACAGGCAGAGGCTGTCCACGGGGCCGGGGGAGGTGGGGGAGAGAGACTGTCTGGGTTCAGTTTATCTTAACGACATTCCATTTACAGAACTCATCACAAATAAGGTCAGTTTCCATCTGCCTTGAAATCTTAGGACATGAGTTTGCCCACCAGAGCAGAGAACGTTTTTCAAACAGTCACTCTGGTGGACAAACTTGAGCCTGGAAACACGGAGCGAAGGATGAGAAGACCTCAGGGTGGAGGACCCACCCCAGTCACAGAAAGCAAAGGAAGCAGATGCAGAGCAGCTCAGGATGCCTTCAAGGAAAAGGCCCTATAGCTCCCAGGAACTCTCAAAGTGGCAGGACCCTTAAAACCCAGAATCAGGAATTCATTGAGAAAGAACAGCATCCCAGAACCCCTTCCTCGCCTCAACAGACAGACCAAAGATTTCTCATCAAAGCCCCAGACTGTTCCAGCTGGAGCGCCCAGCACTGAGTCTAGACCCTGGATCTCCTGGCCACGTCCCTGCCCGCATTACTCTTACCCACTTTTATTGTATGTATGTTGTATACATTCTTTAATAATATATATTGTATAGTTTATGTATATCATATTCCATGTGTGCATTTGTACGTGTATACTAGATACATTACATTTAACATATTACACATCAGTAGCCTTCCTTTCCATGCAGGAAGGTATGTTTATTTTTCCCCAGCAACCGTGTTTGGACATACGGTCTTCAAAGGGGTGATTAAGAAGAAATGAGATCACAGGGTGGGGTCCTGATCCAATGGGACTGGAGTCCTTCTAAGAAGAGGAAGACACACCAGGGATGTGTGTGCACAGAGAAACCACTGCGTGAGGACACGGTGGGAAGACGGCCATCAGAGGAGCCAAGGAGAAAGGCTTCAGGAGACACCAGTCCCGTCGGCGCCGTGATCTTGGACTTGCAGCCTCCAGACTGAGCGATAATAAACTTCTGTGATGCCAGCCGCCCAGTCTGGGGTGCTCTGTTCTGACGGCCAGAGCAGACTAGCAGCTAATAACTTCAATTCCCCTGACTCCTGCTGGAAGGGGTGGTCCCCAAGCCGCAGGGACGGAAAACAGGGGGCAGTGGAGGTGACAGACGAGCACTGCACAGGGAGACTCTTCCAGGGCCTGGGTCCACCCCCACATCTGTGCACGGGAGAAGCACCGCAGAGAAGACAGACATAAACCCCACTGACACAGGACTGGACTTTAACAGTGGCCCCCTAAGAACGCTCCTTTACAGACTTTTAGAAGCAGCAGGTGAACGGCTTAGGACTGCCTCCTATTGCCCCAGGCCACAGTGGAGGCAGTTCAGGGTGGACAGGACAGATGACCCTCCCTCCCCACAGGACAAGTCTCCGGAGTGCGTGTCACCCCACAGCCTCCCTGCAAACTCTCCAGTCAGGCAGGTGCAGCCCCCCTCTAGGGGCCACTGGGTCCGAGGCACAAGGTGTAAAATCGCCCCATCAGTACCAGGTATTTGTTACAGCAGGTTTAGGAAGTGGTGCTGTTTCGTTTGCCCACGTGATCTTCCTCCTCAGGACAGGCGTCACCTGCAGTGGGGGCAGGATCCTGAGAAACAGCCCCCAGATCCCCAGCCCTGGTGTGCATGCCCCTGCCAGCCCCCCGAGTGAGGCAGGGGCTGAGCATACACAGGAGTGACTCCTGCAGGTGGCGTGGACGATGAGTTGGTCAGCAGGTAGGGGCCTGACGGAGCCACAGGAGCCCAGTAAACGGGGCCTAAGCCAGAGACAGCAAGTCAGACACGGACAAGCAGAGAGCAGTGGAGGGGCCACGTGACCAGGGCCCGGGGCTGACAGTGGTCCTGGCCATCAGCCAGCAAGAGCCCGGGGTCTCACAGGCCCCCCCACCCCTGGAGCCAAACTCCAGCAAGAACCCGAATGAGTCCAGAAGAGAACTGAGCCTTGGCCAACACCGGGACCGCAGCCGGGGCCACCCCGGGCAGAGAGCCCCGGCCAGCCCGCGCTGGCACCCCCTGGTCCTGGCTCCCGGCAAGGGTGACAGCGCACATCTGGGTTGCTTCCAGCTGCTGAGTTTGGCGGAACAAGTCCCACAGCAATCGCAAATGGACACACGCTGCTCCCACCTTCTGCACAGAAGTGGGAGCCAGGCGCGGCCCCCCGCCCGGCGGCTCCATCACAGGCACATCCGACAGAAGACACCTCTTGAGGAAAGAAGGCGGAGCAAGGCTGGTTAAAATCCAGGCCCGAGTCTCTCTCGACACAGAGCGGAAGCTCATCAGGGGGCACGAACACCCCACTCACAGTGGGAAACCTGAAAGCGTGCAGTTCTGAAATACGGACCGCATCATAAACGACAGGCGTGGGGCACGCGCCCTTCACGGGAATGACATCCGCCCTGCCGATCAACCCAGCGCCCTGCTCAGGGGACCAAGGGGCCGGACCCCGAGGGTCCGTCCAAGAGTTCAAAGGTCATTGGTGGGAAACTGATTTTTCTGAGACGGGGGTGGGGGTGGAGGGAAAGGGTGGGGGAGGGGTGCCCAAGCTGAAAGGGGTCCTGATTCAAAACAGGGGTGAATTAGGAGGCCACAGGCAAAAGAGAGTCTTTTCCAAGGAAGCAAGGCCACTGAGGTTTCTGTGCTAACCACCTCACCTCTTGGCCGGCTGTCTGCTCAGCTGTTAAGCGGGTTTAAACAGATCATTTCGAAGATCTGCTCTTAGGCCAATGAGAGGTTTCTATGATTAGCTTTCCTCTTCTGGGAAAACCCGTTGACATTTATAATTAGTCCTGCTGAGCTCTGCAGTTCTTATCCGAGCTTTTTTGGTCCAAAACAGCACAAGGCAGGGGTGAAGACAGAAGGAAGTTTTAGTGGGACTAGTGACAAAGTTTATTTCAAGAGAAGTGCTAAACAAAGCTTTAAGATCCTTTTAACTCGTCGTTTTCAGTCACTTATTAAGGCTGACAAACTACTGTACCAGCTATGTTTTTAAGGTTACTAGGTAAACAATTCCAATAAGAGGTAATGGCTGACTGAGGCAATTTACAGGAATTACTTTACGCAGCTGAAAGCATGCTTTGTTTTGTTTTGTTTTGTTTTGGTGGGGAGGGTACAGCTCAGTGGTAGAGCACATGCTTAGCATACATGAGGTCCTGAGTTCAATCCCCCCGTACCTCCGTTAAAAAAGAAAAAAAGGCAAGCATGTTTTTTGCCTGAAGACCACTGTTACTCTTATGTAGCTCTTCATGAATGCAGGAGTCAAGGACTACTGCTCAGAAATGTTATTAATGATTTATTATTTGAAATGCATCCAAGTCTCCACTAGCCTCACTCCTGACCCCTCTCCAGCGCGGGACGTGTCTCTGCAATGGCCGAAGGTTTTCAACAACGTACTTACAAATCCCTCCAACGTGGCGAAGGTGCGATCTATTCCATAAAACCAAACAAACTTAAAGTGTTTTATGCTTTTTTTTTAAAGGCACTTGCAGGAGTTGAGCGAACTGTACTTTCATCTTCAATGGGCTGTTTCCAAATAGATCTGCATTTAGGTTATTGGATTACAATGCTCCCTAATAGCAAACGAACATCTTTTTTGCTTTTTAAGGTGACAACAGGTTCCAAATTTGACAAACCAGTTAACATCCCTGATGACCCACTGCCACGCCTTGTACAATGACAGTCACAATAATTGGACCACCACTGTCCTTATCTCCAACCTGGTCCGTGGCGTCACGAGAGAGAGTATCCCCTTGTAAGAGTCCTCCCTGCTCAAGGCAGGAGGAGGGGGAGGAAGGCGCACGCCCGTTACTGATTCCACCCACAGCAAGTGACTCCTGCCTTGTGATGTCACATGGCCGTTCGGGTTCAGCAGCAAAGTGTCCGGCTGCTCACACTTCTAAACGTGTTCATAAAACGCCCCTGCCACACACAAGGAGCCACCTTCCCAGGGCATCTTGCCATTGGAGACACTCACTTCTTCCATTTCTTGGTAATTTAGGAAATGAATGAGAAGTCTGAAATGCTTATATCTTGAATACACATTAGATTTTCTTACCCTTACGTTATCTTAATGTGGCCGTATTTTACCATATACTTTCCCATGTTCCAAGAATGCTGGCTTTAGCTCAATTGCGCATTATTTTCACAACCACACCTGGAACCCCTCACGACAGACACACCCCCTCCTCAGGTGCTGACGTGGGGGTGGAGGGGGTGGAAGGAGGAGCATCTCACTCACCTCCCTTGATTTCTCTTGCCCTTAAACTTGTCTCTCCCCCAACAAGACCAACCAACAAAGGAGTGTGTCTTGGGTTCAAATGAGCAGGAAAGAGTGAAAAAGAGAAAGAAGAGATGGAGAGCATTTAAGGTTTGAGCAAATCTACCTGAAAACAAGGCATGAAAGATGAAAGTACAATTCCTTCACTTGTGTTCCACGTACGATTCGGCGCTAGGCGATCAGGGAGCACCTCCTGGAAGAGGCACCGAATTTAGCTCCAGAAGGAAGAAAAATAAATCTCAGCCTCACCCATCCCCACCCTCACCCCAAAGTGGAAATTAGGGAGAGGCTAGAAGGGCAGAGCCCAAACCAGAGCTGAGGGGTGGGCAGAGCAAACGAGATCGTGGACTCGGAGACAGAGGCAGGAAAGAAAGAAGAGGCGTGGTGGGCGTCTGATTGGACAACTAATGGACGGGGCACTGAGAAGGACGAGATGAGAACAGGCACACATGCGCCCAGGTCTCCAGCCCTGGTGGCTGGAATGTGGGAGCCACTGACCTCACCCCGGAGTGAATCTGCCGTGGGATGAACGGAGTCGAGTAGTGAGCAAGGCTGAGTGTAGGGTGCTGGTGGGGCATGTGGGGTGGCTTGTGGGAAATGCCCCAGCTATGAAGACCAAGGTACATGAAGACAGGCACTGGGGGCTCACACGTGGAGGAGACAGGACGCAGCCCGTGGGCGCTGTCACTGCGATGACCAGGGAGCGAGCTGGCTGGCTAGAAGAAACAGCGCTGACAGTGAGCACCGATGGGCCCACGAGGGAGGGAGATGTCAAGGTGGGGAGGCGGGCGGGGCAGAGGGTATGGGGTGAGAGCCCAGACCTGGGAACCCAGGGTCCACGGGACAAAGATGCGACCCCCTCCCACTAGCACAGGTGGCCTGGGCAGGAGTCCAGGGGCCGTATCTACACCCCCATGCCTCTCCCTTTCAGTGCCGAGTGAACACATATGGAAAAACAGCCATGGAACGTGTGCACTCAAGTCACTGGGTTTGCGTTTCCTTTTGGCGGAGCTGCAACCTTTGGTGGTGCACACTGAACGTGGCACAGATGTTAAGATCGCAGTCCCCTTTCCAAACACTCCTGGGAATTCTTCCTCCCCCTCTGGACTGGTTCACCACGAGGGGTCCGGGAAGCCCTGGGGAGGCCTGGCTTTGAAAGCACACCTGATGAGGCGGCCCCAGCAGGGCAACTTGGCAAAATTCTCTGCCCAAAGCTCATTTTCTCCCTCGCCAATTATACAGCCCAGGGACCAGCGCGGCCTGAAAATAACATACTGCTATGCTTGAAAAAGGTGGAAAGGCAGACACTTCCAGACCCAGGCGGTGTTTGACCCCAACACCGAATAACACATTTCAGTCCATCCTCCAGAACACCTGCTTATTTGCAACCAACCAGCATGGCCATGTTCAAGGTTAGAAGTCATCAAATTGTGGTCTTGGCTACAAACTGGGAAGTGTGCCCTAAATGGGCTCCCCATGCTCACAGCAGCCACCTGGGCTGGAGCCCTCTGGGGCTGAAGGACGGCTGGCGGGCGGTGACTGCGGCCGGACAGAGGTTTACTCTCCTGGCTTCGGGATGAGGTGGCAGCATTGACAAGCGCCCTCCTTGGGCAGGGCACACCTGACACTGTTGGAGGCAAGGTTATGGGCTATGCACCGACGGGCCATCTTCAAGTACAGTATGTCTCCCTGTGGGCATCACTTCTGTGCAAAGCTGCCCAGCTTTCTTGAAAAACCCCTCCCTGGAAAATATTTACAAACAGTACTAAGCTGCTGGTTCTGGAAGGATCTGAGTTAATGGTGACGCCCGGCACCTGGCCAGCACTCTCGTGTTGAGTCAGAAGCCTCTGTCTCACCAAAGTAAGACACCCGCAGTTAAGCGGCACCTCGGAAGGGAAGGCCGGACTCCGGAGGACGGAACTACGAGCCTCCAGTCCTGCTCCGCAGAGGAGGCCCGCACAACCTCGGTCTCTCCGCCAGACCTCGCGCCCAGCTGAGGCCCCACCCCAGCCTCGGCTCTGGTCCCAAGGGACCGTCCACCCTCCCAGTGGGCACCAGACCGCCCACAAGGACCCCTCAATTGAGTGGGGTCACCGTCTCTATCGGGACTTCCTTTTCCATTTTTCTGTGTGTGATTTTCTCCCCACTCTTACTTTGGAAGCCAGTGTCGGATTTTGACTAATAAAATGAGAAACACTACAAAGGAACAGCAAGTTACATCCTACTTTTGATTCCTGGTTGGTCATTAGGGCAAGAGCTGCTATTTTGTTTTCTTAACTTAGAAAGACGGTGTAACTGTTCACAGCAGTTAAATGAACAGGGCACTGGATGGGTGGTGCCGAATGTGCCGTATGTATGTGTACTTACAGCAAATAAGATTACATGGTTAGCACATCCTACACTACCTCGCTGGCACGGAACACATTATCCCTGTGGAGAGAAAGCGCTTTCCAAACATCTAACTGCTTCTGGTCCACCTGTCAGTTTATCACACTTCCTGCTGGTAAAATATCCCCTGGATGAGAAAGGCTTGTTCCAACGAAAGTTGTGCTTCATTTACGACAGAAACAGAGTTGGCCAGAAGTATCGGGACGCGCCCTGTCTCACAGGCCAGACAGCTGAACACGGTTTCTTCTCCTCCCAGCGGGTCAAGGTCGAGGTCGGGTTAAACATAAAGCATCTAGAAGGGTCCACAAAATACATTTTTAAGAAAAAGAAAAGACCAGAGAATTAACCAAACATGCAAACTGACTCGATGGAGGCTTCCCAAGCTCACGAGTGAAGCACTCTGGCCCATGAAGGGGCGAGCAGCACAAGACTTTTTTAAGCCAAGGAAGGAACGAGGAAGCAGGATGCAGTGAGGTTCACGGCCAGAGATCCAAGAATCTCACGGAATCATCAGTGCGCCAAGGCCTGATGCCTTGGGGATAAGAAAAACCTCTGTGGATTCGTTATTCAGATCGTGGACAAATGAAGGAGTGTGTCTGGAGTGAAGAGAGACACAGAGATACGGAGATGGGGACAAATTTCACAGCACTTTAAGAAGACCCATCGAGACTCTGAAATTACTCCAAATTTACTGTGCACTCATTACACAACAGGCAGAGAAATGCAAAGCCCAGAATGAGAAAGACAGTAGCTTGAAAGCAGTTTCCCAGCCTCAGCACTGCTGATGTTCTGAGCCCGATCATTCTTTCCGCAGAGGGCCGTCTGCACGGCGGGATCTGGGCGGCACCCGGCCTCCACCCAAGAGGTGCGGCAGCTCCTCTGCAAAATCGCCCCAGATCGAGAACCACTGCTTTCCAGCACCCGGGATGAACATTCTGGAAGGTGAATTATTAAGTAAACGCTTCCAGGACCAATTTATTTTAAAAATCCTATGGGTGAGAACTCAGCACTGAAACAGAAATGGCAAAACCTGCAGCAGGAACTCGACCTAAGTATGTTGCGTAATGTCCAGAACGTGGCTTCTTTCCACCCTAAACTGAAACAGCTGCTCCTTTGGTGAGACAGGATAATGGACTCAGAATCCAATGCTACAAAGTCAGAGGATGCTGACAGAACTTGCTCCCGATCGCAAGGGCCTCTGGCTCCTTTAGAAAGAAGACTGGAGGCTGACTTTCCCAGACCACACCAGACTATGCTGGGACCATGCAATTATCCACTACAATGCCGCACTGCATACCCAGAAGACGTGAATTTTTCCCTGGAAATGTACTAGCTGGTGACAGCAAGATGATACCTAAAAAAACAAGACCACTTAGAAACCTCTTAGTGAGTTTTAACATAATAAAAAACAATTTTTTTTGGACAAGTTATTTGTACTGCAGTCTTTTCTGAGTTTCATGGGACAGTCTCAAAATATCTCAGTAGACATGAATACGGGGGTCAGAGTCAACATCCCAGTAACAACACTGCCCATTTGTAAAGCGTGCAAAACACTCCGGGGGGCATTTTTGGAGTTTTCAAGGTAATTTCTTCTATATTAATTCACTGGTTGGTAGGACATTCTCACAAAACAGGGCAGAACAAGCCACATTCTTTCAGGTGGTGCCCTAAAGCTGGGAGAGGTCTGGTGTTTTTAATAACTTTTCCCAAGAGGCTGCAACAATCCATATTTCTCCATTGGTATCTGAGTGCCCGCCCCCTCGTTTCTGCAAACAATAGCTGCTTCTTTCTTTCTTTTTGAAACCTCCCTGCCAGTCTGCTAGGCAGACCGGACACCCATTTAACCTGTTCTGGGAATTAACTGCCTACCTTCCCCTCTTTTTCCTGTTGTATTATTTGGTTTCTTCCTGACAACTTAATTTGTGAGAGCTTTTAGATTAAAAATATTAACCCCCTTTTCTTTTACCTTGAAAATAGTTTTGTCTAAAGAATTTTTTTTTAATGTTTGCTTGTGGTGTATTTTGCCATATAATAATTTTAAATTTTTTTAAATTTTTAATCAATTTAAAAATTTTACATCGTTAACTGTGTGAATTTTCCAGGCTTGGCTAAGAAAGTCCCCTGTGCCCTTGAACTGCCCCTGTTGCTTCTCTGTTTTTTGGAGGGGAGTGCCGAGTTCTTTTCTGTTTCACTATTTAAGTGTTCAAACGAACTGATACTCATTTTTATATGGTACAACCTAGGGGCACAGCGCTGTCTCCTCCAGATGCCAATTGTACAAAGACTATTAAATAATCCTTTAATAACCTTAAATAACCGAACTTAATTACCAACTCTACAATTCTCACATACAGTATCTTGTACTTGGGGTTTCTCTATTACGTTCGGGCAATCAGGTTGTCTTTCTCCTTGTCCACACCAGGACACTGGGCTCCACTGCACGGTGGGCTGAATCAGCTCCACTGCTGGTGCCCCCCCTCTCCCCAGTAGAGGCAGTCCGGGTGATGCTGGGTGGTGTCTGCTCCTGCCTCTGCGGGTCACCTGTGAGTCACATACAACTTCAAGCTGCAGCCCTGGTTCCACTAACTGGTACGAAAAGCCCCTCCTGGGTCATCTTTTTAAAAATGTCTTGGCTAAGGCTCACCAAGAAGAAACGGGAGAGGACACAAACAAAATAAGCAATGAAAAAAGAAATGAGCTATCAAACCATGGAAAGACACAGAAGGATATGAAATGCGTATTACTAAGTGAAAAAAGCCAATCTGAAAATGCTACAAACTATATGATCCCAAACACAACATTTGGGAACAGGCAAAACTGTGGAGACAGTAAAGAGATCCGTGGTTGTCAGGGGTTAAGGGGTCGGGAGGGCTGAATAGCAGCACAGAGTTTTTTTTATGTCAGTGAAATTACTCTGTATGATGCTATAATGATGGATGCACATCCTTTATGCATTTGTACACAGAATGTACACCAAGAGTGAACCCTAATGTCAACTATGGACATTGGGTGACAGAAACAAATCAATGTAGTTTCTTAGATTGAAACAAATGCACCAGTCTAATGCAAGATGTTGATGGTGGAGGTAACGTATGTACGTGGGCGAAGGGTATATGGGAAATCCACCTTCTGCTCAATTTTGCTATGAGCCTAAAACTGCCCTAAAAAATTAAGTCTGTTTAAAAAAATATATCTTGGCTATATTGGAGCAACAGAAACTCTAAGGCCATTTTATTTGATTCCAAGAGAGAACCCTGCAGGCAGAGCTGCCTGACACATGGGCCATCTTCCTGGAGAACCAGCACGGAGACAGCACATACTCCCCCGCCCAGGGATGCAGGAAGCCTCCTGCTTGCTTATGTAACAGAAAAGAACAAACCAGACTCCACGTTAGATCTGTTTCTTTGGCTTTAACTCTGTACCCTGTTTTGTGAGCTCAGTCTTTCTAGCTCTGCACCTTTGGTAAAGGAATGTTGCCTTTAGCCTGAAATATGCAGGAGAGCCTATTCTCAAGGCTCTGACCTTTAAGGATATTAACACTTTTGTACTTATATAAAGATAACAAGTTGCAGAATGGAAAATAATGTTTGTTTTGTTGGAAGTTTACAGGGACACCATGATCTGACCCAAGTGGACAGATGCAAGAACAAAGAATTGCTACAGCAAGAAGTCTGCAACCAACCACCCCCACCCCCTTTTTAATATAAAAGGAGCCTGCATTCTGACTGGAGCAGGATGGTTCTCCAAGACATTATTACTCTGCCATCCTCTTGTTCTGCTGGCTTTCCAAATAAAGTCATTATTCCTTGCCCCAACACCTTGTCTCCCAATTTACTGGCCTGTTGTGTGGCGAGCAGAACAAGTTTGGACTCAGTAACACTTACATCCTTCAAAAACCAACTGCTGTTTTCTCATGAGGGTTTTTAACCCTTCTTGTTAAATTCATTCCCGGGTACTTTACAGCTTTTGCTCCTGTTTTCAGCACTGTTTCCCACTCCCCACCCCTAGGTGCTCACTGCGCCTGGAGTTACTGTAACGTCCACTCTACATAAAACCTTTCTAAAAACAACCATCGCTGTAACATTTCTCCGTATTTATTGCCAATGTCCCCCAGTGGTCTGTGAAAGACCTTCAACAGGCCCTGTCCTTCAGAAAATCTGGACCCTGGAATGGAAGGGATGTTAAAATATGGATCCAACTATGCTGTGGTTCTCTTGATGTAGTTCGCATGGTGATGTTAAGACACCTCTGGAAGTCACAGCTTGGGAATCTAATCCCAGTTTTCTCCAGCAAAGAAGTGGCGGGGGGAGTGGGTAGAGCTCAGTGGCAGAGCATATGCTTAGCAGGCATGAGGTCCTAGGTTCAATCCTCCGCTAAAAAGAAAAACAAAAACTAATAATCCAATAAAGTAGTAACAGCAGCAGTAACCTTGGGAAACTGATGTCACCCAATAATTTTTCTGAGAACGATCGACAATGTTGGGATTCAGAACTGACCAAACCCCGTCCTTGGGTAAAAACACGGTACGTCTGGCCATGGTGACCGCCACCATGTGCCTCGGGCACTGGACCCTAGGGGCCACGGCTGAGTCTCTGTCACCTGCTCGCCTTGGCAGGGCCCTGCGAGGTGGTGCCACTCCCACTTGAAGGACGAAGAGGCTGAGGGTCAGAGGGGGTTAAGTCAGTGCCCAAAGACGCACGGCTAGAAGTTCGGAGTGCTGCTCCAAAACCACGTGAAACTGAGTAAATCGTGCTTTCCAATTTTAGATTATTGAGGGGGGAGATACTGAAAAATGCCAATTGCTAAAATACAGATGTTGTCACCTGTCTTCATTTAGGGAAAATAAATATCTTTTTCTAGTTAGGGAAATCAAGCAGGTTACAACCAATTACAAAGTATCTTTTGTCCTTCTGCAAACAGGCTGAGGTAGGAAGCACATCCCCTGCCCCTTCCAAGGAACTGAATGGGGGCGAGGGGTCCGCCCACCTCAACACCAAATTGCTGCCACACAGCTGAGCCCACCCGGCGAGGTCTGGGTACCACAGACTGTCACACAGGCCTCGCTGTGGGAAGGCCTGCTGACCGGTCACTTCTGGCCCAATTCTGAACACGTAACAGTGATGACGGTGGGCTGTCAACTCAGCCTCCTGAGATGAGAGAGAAACTCTTTCCTCAGTCCGCCTTAGTGATTTGGGACTGAAATAGGGACAAAAATTCTTTGAATATTTTTGGGTTTCTGCTTATGTCTCTCACAATCTAAATACCACTGAATTGTTTTTTGAAGTATAGTCAGTTACCATGTGTCAATTTCTAGTGTAGAGCATAATGGTTCAGTGATACACATTCATACATATATGTTTTCATATTTTTTCATTATAGCTTACTACAAGATATTGAAAATAGTTCCCTGTGCTATACAGAAGAAATTTGTTTTTTAACTATTTTATATAGAGTAGTTACTATTTACAAATCTCAAACTCCCAATTTATCCCTTCCTACCCCATTTTCTCCAGGTTAATCGTAAGATTGTTTATTATATCTTCCAGTCTATTTCTGTTTTATAGATGAGTTCATTAGTGTCTTTTTTTTCATTTCCTTTCTTTTTTTTTTTAGATTCCACATATATGTGGTATCATATGGTATTTTTCTTTCTCTTTCTGGCTTACTTCACTTAGAAGGACGATCTCCAGGTCCATCCATGTTGCTGCAATGGCATTATTTTATTCTTTTTTATGGCTAAGTAGTATTCCACCATATAAATACACCACATCTTCTTTATCCAGTCACCTGTGGATGTACATTTATGTTGCTTCCTTGTCTTTAAATGCCACTGAATGAGATTCCTGATTTTGGTTTCAGCCATATGTTACTATCCTTGTCACTATTCATAGTGGTACTTATTTTCCGCAGGAGTGCCAGACAGGTAACCAGCTCTAAAATTACTGCCTGGAAATATTTCTTTAGACATTTTATTTCTTAACTGTGAAGCCGCATGTCATGAGATCCGCTGGGAAAAATTCGACCTGTGCAGAATTTTTGGTTTGTTTTGGAGCCAGTGCAAACGTTCTGTGTCAAGCTACCTCTGTGACCCACACTGTCTTGACCCTGTGTGCACACACAGAGATGCCCGGCACCCGAGGTTCCCGCAGGGCACCGGCAAGGATGCCTCCGTCCCTGCACAGGCGGTGCTGGTACCATCAGGGAGCACCCCACCGCTGCACATCACCCCAGCTCTTTCTCCGGTGGGGGGGGTGCTCCCACAGCAGCGAGGCATCCTGGGCATGGCTCCAGTCACATGTGGCCTGGACAGGCGTCCTCTACCTGGAACCTGCCTGCCCCCCCTCCCCAGGATGGGCCAACTGGACCTCAGGACAATGCACCCCAGGTTGGAAAACAGTGGCAGCAGTGATTCCGACTTGACTCCGAGAGGTCTTTTACTGCTCAGTGGCTCTGGAAACGTCAGTAACTTGGAAATGTTATTTTTCAGAAAAGCACTCACAAAGCACACAGCTGTGTATATGAGGCCCCTCAGTGCCAGGAGGACCACCCGCCCACCGGGAGGAAGTGGCCCCTGCTCCCTCGGCCGGTCCTCCTGGACACCTACCCAGGGGAGGGGGGTCTGTGCTCCTCTGAATCAAGCCTCCCCGACTTCTCTATTTTGTACTGGGCTTTTCTTTTAAATCAGAGTCTCTCCCGATGGAAACAGGCACCCTCTCAAGGGTGAGAGGGTCGTCAGGCCCCCTTCAAGGGGGACAGTCACTGCGGTGAGCTGGCCTCCCAGCTACAGATCCTCCTTCCCTCCCGTGGGGGTCAGGCTGGGCCTCCGACTTAACTAGGGACACTGTCCTGGGAGTGGGGACACAGATCGCAGGGCAGACCAGACCCACGGCCAGGCTTCCACGCCAAGGCCACCTCCTCCAGGGTGTCCACAGGATAAGGCTGAGCATAGAGATCATGCCACCCGGTAAGAAGCTTTCTGAGAACAAGTTAAATATACAAGACTTACGTGGCCAATTAGACACTTCGTCCTAAGCTATTTTTAAAAACACAGCCCTTGCGAAGTTCGTCAGGGCCACGAATCTGGAAGATGAATTTCGCTATCCCACAGAAAAAGGCCCCCACTGCCTGCCATCTGCCTTCCCCGCTTAACTTGGAGTTGATGACCTACTGACACGCCCTTCTACGCCACCGACACCATACACTCCTCTGCCGATGACAGCCCTGCCCTGCCTGGGAGGACCCACCCCCAAAGCAGAGAAATCAAAGTATCTTGGAGGCAAATAAGTGCTCCTGAGGGGCAAGTGCTCCGTGCTTTCAAGGGCCTGGATTCCAGGCAGGGGTGGCTCCCTCCCCAAGGCCACTGCTCCTGGGCTAGGGGTGTGCGCCCGCAGTCCCCCTGTGGCCAGGAGAGCTGGGCCAGGCGCCCCCCAGGGCCAGGAGACACCTCCAAGCAGGTCTCTGTTAAGCAAAGGGGCCGACCCACAGCCCACGTGGGTACGGGGCTCAGGACATCCCACGGCAAGGCCTGGGGCCCAAGGAGGGCAGCACAGAACAGGGAGGAGATCCAGATTAGCAAGAGAAAAGAGGGGCAGGAGGACACCAAGCACAGTCTCCAGGTCTCGGGGACAAGGCCAGACTTGGTGGGAGGGTCCTGCCGCTCTGGTCGGCCGGCCCCTTCCCGTCCTCAAAAAAAACACAGCTGCTCCTGCCCCAGACACGCCCATAAAGGGCCTCTGTCCACGCCCCCAACAATGTGAACTAAGTCGAGCACAGCGTGCAAGTTCGTCCAGCCCACTCTGGAACGTTCGGGGGGCTTCCCGCTGGTCCTAATAAAGCCCACTTTATCTCAAACATCAATACACGGTAACCATTTTAACCATCTACTTCTCATCTTATTTAATTTTTTTATTTTTCAGTTTTATTTTATTCCTAGGATTTCGGCGACATCAGAGCCTGTGTGCTTTGACAGAGGTACAGTCCACACGTTTAATCCATGCCATGTTCAATCCACGCCACGTTTAATCTACACCCAGTGTTTGAGTGACTTTTAGGCTAAAGGCACATTCCTCACTCTGTCCCCTCCTAGAGCTTCGGCCACAAGGCAGAGGGTTGGAGGAGTCACCCTGGGTGAAGGAAGCTGTCTCCTCTTAGAGAAACAAACCTGAGCAAAAGAAAACCCTTTGCGGTGAGAGCATCCCCTCACCAGGGAGGGCGGTACAGTGAGTGCCCTGGGGACAATCTACTCATTTGGACAGAACTGTCCCATGTGGCAGGAAACAGCTTGCTTTTAAGGAAAACACACCTTTCAGCTCTATAAGGCACCCAGCCCCTGCCGCACGTACGGATGCTGTCCTTTCACACCACTGGGCGGGAGGAGCACCTCGGACTCCCGTGGGGAACCCCCCTTACTAATCTCTGAACCTGACACGCCAGACAGAGCACAGAGGCCACTGATCGCATCGCTCTGATAACACATCCCAGCTGGCGAGCAGCTACCACCTGCCCCGGGCCAAAGGCTGACAACCTCCCCGGGTCCCAAAAGGGAAGGCCTAACGGACATTTTTATACCAACACAGGGAACACATGCTCCACATGACAGGGGCACGTGGCCTCCTAAAGCCATCTTTGTTCACTAAGGAGACTCTGAAAATAATTTCCCTGTTTGGAGTCAATAAAATGTTGCTTTTGGGCCAAGGCGGGCCAAGGCTTTATTGGAAACCCTCCATCTGAAGGTTTGTCTTCTGAGAACAGAACAGAAGGTGGGCAAAGGCACCACGGAAACGCGGTACGAGTCCACCTCCGCAGCACAGACCACGTCGTCTCAACACTGAAACACAGCGCGGGGCTCCCTCTTTGAAAGCCGAGACCACTGGGGGGAAATGTCGGGGCAGCTTCTCTCAGGCCCAGACCTGCCTCGCTACAGCTGGGGCCACGAGGACACACTGAGTCAGAGCCCCAGGACCATGTGCCTGGTTCCTCTGGTGGCCGTAATAGGTTACCGCCAGCGTGGTGGCTTAAAATGAAAGCCATACATAGTGATTACCCTAACAGCCCTGGAGGTCAGAATCCCAGCACTGGTCTCACTGAACTGAAATCCAGGCATCAGCAGGGGCGCTTCCCTCTGGAAGCTCTGGGATGAACGTCTCCCTGCCTCTTCCGGTCTCCAGGGCCACCCTCGTTCCTTGGCGTGCGGCCCTTCCACCTTCAATGCCAACGTGGCGGTCAGGCCTGCCTCACCGAGCTCCATCTCTCTGTTTTTTTCCTTCCACCACAGGAGCCTGAGACTGTAATGGGCTCACCTGGAAAGCCCAGGCTAATCTCCTTATCTTAGGATCACCTTATGAGCCAAGGAAACTGCACTTTGCCACGTGACTGAAAATACTCAAGGTTTCTGAGGACTGGGACGTGGACATCTTGGGAGGAACCATTATTCTGCCTAAAACAAACCATAAACAGAAGGTAGGTAAAACTGCATTTTATATGTGAGGAGGGTGTGGCCAGTATGCAGGGGGAGGTGCTGTTCTGGGGTTTGTACCTCGCAGTCAGCTCCCACCTGGTACCCTCACGGCCAGGGGCCCTTTGTGAGGTGGGATCACTCCTGAAATGAGACAAGGAACAAGGACAAGGTCAGGTTGCAGAACACATCCTCTTCTGACCCCTGTACGCAGCAGCCCCGAGGTCTGAACAGAGACAAATCATTAGTGGGAAAGTAGCCAGGTGGTGACTCCACAGCTGGCGCTGCGCCATGCTGTCCCCTCGGACCCCTGGACCTCACGTGACCAGCTGGGCACCTTCTTCCTTTCATTCATTCATTCATTCATTCCAGTGTCTGTTGGTTCTGCTGGGTACGGACTCTGTGCTAAGGGACAAGTACAACATGAAAAAATGCTCCATATCACTAATTATCAGAGAAATGCAAATCAGAACTACAGTGAGGTGTCACCTCACACTAGTCAGAATGGCCATCGTTCAAAAGTCCACAAATGATCAATGCTGGAGAGGGTGTGGAGGAAAGGGAACCCTCCTTCACTGCTGGTGGAAAGGTAAATTTGTGCAGCCATTATGGAAAACAGTGTGGAGCTTCCTCAAAAAACTAAAAACAGACCTAACATATGATCCAGCAACCCTACTGCTGGGCATATATCCAGAGGGAACTCTAATTCGAAAAGATACACACACCCCAGTGTTCAGAGCAGCACTATTTACGATAGATAGCCAAAACATGGAGGCAACCTAAGTGTTCATCGATAGAGGACTGGATAAAGAAGTTGTGGTACATTTACACAATGGAATACTACTCAGCCATAAAAAGAATAAAATAGTGCCATTTGCAGCAACATGGATGGATCTGGAGATCGTCATTCTAAGTGAAGTAAGTGAGACAGAGAAAGACAAATACCATATGATATCACTCATATGTGGAATCTGAAAAACAGACAAAAAGGAGAGGGCATATAGCTCAAGTGGTAGAGCACACGCTTAGCATGCACAAGGTCTTGGGTTCAATCCCCAATACTGCCTCTAAAAAATAAATAAGTAAGTAAACCTAATAACTCTCTCCAAAAAAAGAAAACAGAAAAAAAGAAAAAAGAAGACACTAATGAACTCATCTACAAAACAGAAACAGACTTGCAGACATAGTAAATAATCTTGTGGTTACCAGGGGGGAAGAGGTTGGAAGGGATAAATTTGGCAGCTTGAGATTTGCAAATATTAACTACTATATATAAAAATAGGTAAAAGACAAATTTCTTCTGTGTAGCACAGGGAACATGTTTGGTATTTGCAATAACCTTTAATAAAAAAGAATATGAAAACAAACATATGTACGTATATGCATGACTGGGGCGTTATACTGTGCACCAGAAACTGACACACTGTAACTGACTGTACTTTGATAAAGAAAAAAATAAAAATACAGAGAATGACGGAACCAAAACCAGCAACCTGAGCTGCTCTTAAGTCGGTGGGAACCAGGGCTTGGCCACAATGTGGCTGCCATTCTGTCCTCTGGAGGGCTAAGTCCAGCATCCATGCTCACATGTCCTGGTCACAGCACCTGTTCCATGAGGACAAGATCCTCGGGGCTCCGGAGTGTGCTGCCGTCCTGCTCGTGATTCTAGACAGCCCACAGAGGACAGCTGTGCCCGCTACCCTGCACAGTGAACTCAGAGAGCCGAGGATGAAACCCCTCAGTCCTGACCATGGTGGGCAATTCCTAAACCTCCATGGGCCCAGCTTCTGTGAGTGTAGACGGGGGCAGCAGATCTCCCGGCATGGGCTCACATGCGCCTCCAGTACCCCCCACAGGCTGCTGGTGTGGCTTCACACTGCCCTGCCCCAAGACATGTGTGAATGAGGTGTGTGTATGCATGTGAGTGTGTGTATGTGATGGGGGTGTGTGTGTGTGTGAGTATGTGTGTGTCAGGGCATGCACACGTGTACACACGGATATTCACATAAAGGACAACTGGCAGGCGTGGAAGTCGAGCAGAAAGAGTGTGAGATCTACAGAGACAGACGGGCTCAACTCACCTCTGTCATCCACTGAGCGTGCGTGCTTGGATACGCCACCTAACTACCATGACCATGAGTATGTCATCTGCTCTGTGAAATTTAGCCAAGGACACAGATGCGTCACCTCTCAGAACTGCCCTTGGGAATCAAATCAGAATTCTTCCCAGCACATGCTTTTTTCCCCACTCCTTTTAAAATGTTTTGTTTGTTTCTTTATTTTTTAAATTGTGTCGGGGGAGGATGTTAGGTTTATTTATTTATTTTCTTTAATGGACGGAGTGGGGATTGAACCCAGAACCCCGTGCATGCTGAGCACAGACTCTACCACTCCCCACCCAACACACACTTTTGAGTATTAAATATATATATATTCAAATGAATGTTTGTTGAACAGTTGAATGAATATATGTGATGTTTCTTTTAGAAGCATAAAATAAAATATGACAGAACTAGCGGGAATTTGAACTGTCGGCTTTTCAGATTTGCTTAAAGCATAATACATCCTGGGTAGGTGAATGCTCTTGGTGTGAAAAATAGAAAGGTGGGAACGGAGGAGAGGTAAAAGCTCTCTTTTGAAATCTTCTAAGGCACATGCAGTGGGCGTGGCGAGCGAAGGCTGATGCAGGAGGGGTTCTGAGAGGACCAGCCCCCACAGCCACACGCAGGCCCAGCAGAGCTGCCGGGTGCCCGCTCCCTGATGCTCCCCAGCCAGCTCTGAATGACTAGTCGAGTCCCTCTGACCCGCTGTGCAGAAGGAATCTGCCGGGCCCAGCACACACTGGCCTCGGGGCCCGTACCACCCGGACCTGGCCCCCCCCGCAGCCCCTCGGGTTCCTCCAGCTCCCCAAGGGTCCGGATCTGGGAAAAGGGATGCTGCCTCGTTAATAAAAAACAAAAAGTCCTGTATCATAATCACTGTTTCCACAGTAGCATTTACGAAAAACTGGACCCACCCACTATATCACACTTGACACGTATTCTTTGTGCTGCCTCTGAGGTAGGACAGCAGCGAGCTGGCTACTTACAGATTTCGATGAGGAAACTCAGGCACGAACATGCAAGAAAGTCCAGATAAAAGTCGAAGTGGGTCGTGCTCCACTCCAGCACCACTGGGACCACAGACTGGAAGGACAGTCACGTTTCCCCCCAAAAGGGGCAGAACACAAGGAAACGCTAAATCCATAGGATAAAAGATGAAGGCTGGCCATTTTCCTTCCCCCAAATCACCTAACTCTAGGAAGTGCCAAACATTTCATCATCTGCTTCAAGAAAATAAGTTTCTACCTTTACTGAAAATAAAAGAAATAAAGAACATCTTAAGTTCCCGTAATTCCCAGACTGGAGGAAGAGCTATTTTAGAATCAAAGATGGAAGGCACACCTGCTCACTATTTTGAAGAATCTTCCCAAGACATTTACCTGAATTATTAGAAAAGACCTTAACTGCTTTGAGAAGAAGCAACTGAAAGCTACTAAACGTAATTATTTTCTGATACAGAAGATTAAAGTGTCCCCAGGGCTGTGCCTGAATGAGCGATTTTCATTCATTCCATGCACTACGTGAAACAGCCTCCCTAACACACTTTCTGCCCGCCTCCACCATAACTGTCCTCTCACCCCAAACTGTAACCCATCCTTTCCCCAGGATAACCGACAGGCAGGCACTTGTTTTCTCCAGTGCATCTAAACCGTGCAGTCCTGACCACAGCTCACCGCTCGACACGCCCGTGTCTCCATCAGACAGACGGCCTCCACCCAGGCTGAGAGGGCAGCTTTTTGGGAGCCATCAAAAGATGCTCACAAGAGAAGTTCTCAGGACTTTCAAAGGATGGAGACCAGGAAAACACCCTTCACTCATTTCTTCACCCAGTGCAATCTTCGCATATTTCAAGCATCCTTCCAAATGCCATCTTCCCTCCTCCACCGAACACCTCTAAAGCCTCAAGGTGACCAGACGCCGGGGCTCTGAGCACCTGCATCAGGCGGGGTAGGTAGGCAGCCTGCACGTGGGGCTCCTCACCCTCCACCGTAGCCACCTGCCCAGGCTTTGGGCTGGACTTCAGGCTGCCCACCTCCTCACCCAGCCCAGGGCCCGGCATCCCAGAGGTGAAGCCGGCTTTACTGGCTGTCTGGATGAATGCTTTGAAATTCTTGTGGTGGTCCAACATTCCTTGCGGGACGATGGTTTTAAATGAAGTCCTAATTACCCATATGTTTTCAAGAGAGAAACGCTTTTATTGGTGCCAGTTGGGACTCTAAAATGACGTCCTTATGGATTTTGTAACTATCTTTATAGTGGAGGTGAAGGTGAAAAGTTCGACCGAATGATTTCTTCGAGGGAGAATACAGTAGACCATACCAGTAAGAAAAAAAAAAAGCAATAAGCAATCACCAGTTAAATAATAATTAAAGTTAAATATGTCCTATTTACTTTCAAACGCACCAAATAAACCAGCAGGCTGACAGAAGACAGCCCCTGATTTAACCGCATGCTCCAGCACTCCCTCAAGAACTAGATCCTTCATTTCACAGCAGGAAAACAACCCCACCACGAGCTACCCCTGCACAACAAGGCAAAGGATGGCAGGCTTCCCCGACTGCCCAAAAGCAGGGTGTTCCTATGAAACCTTTCCTGACCAAAAATGGCATTAAGCAAAGCAGCAGTTACCTCAGGACGCACCTGGCTAAGGGATGCACAAAATCAATTGAGATGAAGCACAGATGTTCACACAGTTTAAAGCCATAGCGACTTGATGCAGAGATGCTGCGTGTGGCTCCCAGGGAAGGAGCCTGGTGCTACCAACTCTCGCTGCCTCTGCTACAGCTTGCTGCAAAACAAACGCTAAATGCTCTTTTTGCTTTGCACATTTTTTCATAAAAGCAAAAATTCTTTTCGGATTTCTTTCGGTTAGCAAAAACAGGTACTAACACAGAAGTAAAAGCAAAAAAAAAAAAAAAGGAAAAGGAAGAACCAAGTGGCGTAAAGCAGGGGAAATCTGTACTTCAGCACAATTGATCAATGCCACTCATCAAAACACCCTCCAGTTTGTCTCCTGTTTTCCAAGTGGGAAAGTATCTGTGTAAGTAACGAGTGGTTCCCAACTCCTGTATTTTTATGGCAGGATGTTCCCCCGGCGGGTGACCAGCCTGAATCAATGGTATCTTTATGCCAGATGCTATCTATTCTTTGGGGGAACTCAGAAGAAGTTTCCTGGATGAGGTGGTGTTTGGTTTTAGGATTAAGGGCTGGGAGAATTCATAAGCCTTGACACTGGCACAGGCTTTCCCGGGTTTGGGGAAGATCAACGTGGCTGGGAGGACGGGATGTGCTGACTGACTGGCTGGGAGACGGGGCTGTGCAGAGAGGCCAGAGCTGGGCCCCACGTTCTCTACAGAATGAGGCCTACATTGCAGAGAGGGGCCCTGCTTGTATCCTCTGAAACCTGAGCCCTGTGCATTGGGGTGGAAGCTCTCTGCACTCTAAGTGAGAGCGCCCAGGGTGGCTCCCATTGGGATAGTGGGAGGCGGAGAGGTGGGACCACCCTCCACAATAGCCCAGCTAAGTACGGGATGGGAGGGGTCCCAGAATTTGTCCCAGTGGAGAAGTGCCCAGGAGATGGGACACAGGAGGATACCTGTAATTCCCGTAACTCCCATACAGATCCAGGGGGGCTGGGGTGGAGCAGCGAGCCTTGAACCGAGGGCACTCACTCCCCAGACATCCAGGGACAATTACTGCATGGCAGAGTGACGGAGGACACTCATCTCCCTTCGACTTTCTCAAAAGAACAGCATTTCTTTGAAACCCAAAGAAGAAGAAAAAAAAAAAAATCTGATGAGCAACAAACAACTTCCTGTCTGTGGTCACCTGATGGTACAGCTGTCACAGGAGCAGTGGGGTTGCCAGGAGACGGGGTGCAGGGATGAAGGCGCGGGTGGATTACCAATGGACGGTCAGAGCCTGATGCGCCTGCAGTGAACTCAGGGCTGCTGGCAGGCAGTTCAGCCGCAGATCGGTCCTCTCGCCTGCATACATCATGGTTCCCTTAAGTCTGAAGATGCTTTGGGAAATGCACACCTATATATTTGTTTGCTGTCAAAGTGTAACAATGTCCACAGAACTCCGGGCATACAGACTGTTTGGCAAAAGTTAAAAATGCATGATGAAAGACGGCAAAGAAAAAGAGCCAAACTGAATTCAGATTCTACGTCCACGGGGCTTGACCTCCTACCTGCCTACCACAGGCACAAGACCAACAAGCACCCTTTGTACCACAGCCTGAAGAGCGAGCAAACAGTGCTGGCCAGGACTTAACGAAGCGAGCGCGGTCCGCCCAGGTCTGAGGGAAAAGCCTTCCACAGAAAGGACCACTCCTGGGACCCGGGGGCGACCACCAGACGGGCAGCAATTCACCCTCACAGCCAGGGGGCAAGGTGCGCCAAGACACACCACAGATTGCGTCCAGAAGCAGAGTGCAGCATGGCCTTGCATAAGTAGACACGTCATCGGGGCCCCGACCTGGGGTCCAGAGAAGTCCTAGCTGTGACAGTGTGTGTGTTTAAGGAAGCGGAGGGCTGTCGTCAGGCAGAGGGACCACTTCACTGCACTCATTAACAGCCCACTAAGACTCCTGACCCACCAGACAGTGGGGCCCAGTGAGAGCAGGTCCCGGAGGGGTCAGTGTGGGTGGGACACAGGAGGCGGGAAAGGCCAGCATCGGGGATACCACTGGGGCCCAGGAGGCGGCTGCCAGATGTTCCAGGCAGATGTGGACCACGGAGGCTCGTGCAGGCTCTTCGCAGATACAGAGCTGGGCGATTAAGAGGAAAGTCAGAGGCAGCTTTGCTGACTGGCCAGTTCTAGGCTACAGAGAGAGTGCAGCATCCCACAAAGACATCCAGAGATGGGAGAAGAAAGGAAAGGAAGAAACTAAGAGAGGAACCAGAAACGAAGACGGAGAGGGAACAGAGCTCTCCGGTAATGCCCTCTTGAGGGTCCCCTCCAGCTAAACAAACAGAGACGGTGCCCACGGCCATCTCCACTGCTTTTGTGGTAAGACTGGTGTGTAACTGGGAAAGTCACCTGAAAATGTACAGGAAAGAAAATGAGAAAGCCCTTGTGAGACTGTGGGGAGGAAAAGATGCAAGAGGGCCCAGAGACATCACAAGCATCAGGAATCAGGGACAGTATGCATGGGGCACAGGATGCATGGGAACCGAGGTCACACCTAATCCTGCTGGACCACAGCTCACCCTGCCAGGCACTATGCATCTGCCTGGGCCTGGCTGCACCCCATGGCTCTCTACTCTGCAAGGCCAGGGAAACTGAGGCAGAGGGCTGGAAGATGCCAGCAGGCAGGGTGCCGCAGCGCTCGGCAGTGCCCGGCAACAGCAGGAAACTGCAGGGATAACAATGCTCACTCAGAGCCTGGTACTCAGAGCCTGGTCTGCGTTTCTCCCCACCCCGGCCCCTCCTAAGTGGACCAAAGCACAAGTGATTAGGAGACAGAGCAAAGACTGACAGGAGCAAAACTGACAGCTGCAGTGCCCACCTGGTATTCTTAGAAACTGATGCCTGGGGGCTCGACCCAAATGAGTTGGGAGTTATTTTTTATTTATTTATTTATTTATATTTTATTATTTTATTTTATTTTATTTTATTTTATTTTATTTTATTTTATTTTATTTTATTTTATTTTATTTTATTTTATTTTATTTTATTTTATTTTATTACAGTTTCCTTAGTTTCTGACTATTCTCTGATAAAGAGCATGGTATCAATCACACTTAACAAGTCAGGAAACAGGAACCTCACTCACGGATCCTTATCGTGTTCAAGAACACTTCTGTAGTTTGGATATCGTGCCCTTTTCCAAGCACAAAGCTCTGTTTGTTTCTGCTTTGTAGTGTAGAGTGTTATGTTCTACCGTTGCTACACAATCACTTTGAGGGAACATGACTATAAAAATAAATAAGTTTCTTTTTTCATTCAAAGAGAGGGAAACTAACCAGGGCGCCCTAAGCACACCCACAAACCTCTTCCAACAACACTTGCAGTGGCCCCGGGGCTGGCAAGAATGCTTTGCCAGTGATATCAAAGCCTTCTCATTTATCTACAATCAACCCGACTTAAACACAAAGAGGAAAAAACACTTGTTCTGTTCCACTTTAAATTTCAAACAGGTTATTTTTTGGGTACAAGGCTGTCTTTATTTTTCTTTGAACACAGGGGAATACGCTACTCTGAAACCTTGCACTACTCCTCCCTCTTGGTTATGGAAAAGCAGAAAAACACATTATTAATCTCTGAGTTGGAGCTTGAGAAAGTATAATTCCATTTTCAAAAATGATCGCCAGCTTCCAACTTCTGATCAAATGGAATAAAGGTACAGGATTTACCCTCCTCTCTGAAATAAGTAAGAAGTTGGGGGAAAAATCACATTTAAAAAAAGTAGTTTTTAGACACTGGACAGCAGGAAGCAAGGACCATGACCACTGTGAGTGGGAAGCAGACAAAGTGAGCCCCACGCCATCCCCGATTTACTGTCTGGAGGGTCTCGGGCTGCAGACAAGACAGAGATCCAAGCAGAGCCCTCGGTCCCCAGAGAGGAGGGTCCAGGGAGATCAAGGTTGCTGCAGTCTGCAGGGCAGAGTGTCAGAAAGGGAGAGCTGCCCAGAGAGGTCAGCTGCTCTGGAGGTCAACGGAGGTTCCCCTGACTTTTCCACCGAGTCTTGATCAGCACATGCGTGTGAGGAAATGACCCAACATCAGGGAAAGAACCACCTGGAAAAAAGCAAAGAAAAGCTCTCGGAAGCTCCCAGTGGTCCAGGAATAGTCCTTGCCGTCACCAGCTAGGGTAGAAAGTTCAAAATGGACTAAAGTGTCCAACAGCTTACAAAGTAAAATTCACAACATTTGACCTGGTGATTAAAAAAAATAATTTTAAAAAACCACAGGTATGCAAAGAACAAGAAAAATAAAACCAATAATGAAGATAAAAATCAAGCAATAAAAACAGATGCAGGAATGACACAGATGATAGAGTGAGCAGGGCATCAACACAGTGGTGGCACCTGGAATCTGTGTGTTCAAGAAACTAGAGGAAAGATTAAATTGTTAAGTAGACACAAGAAATAGATTAAAAAATAAAGACCCAAATCAAACTTCTAGAGTTCAGCTCAACAAAGCTTGAGATGAAAAACCCACTGGATGAGATTAATGGTAGATTAGACACAATAAAAGAAGAAAAAAATAATGAACTTGAAGACACAGAAATAGAAACTGTCTGGGGGAGGGTGGAGCTCAGTGGCAGAGTGCGGGCTTAGCATGCACGAGGTCCTGGGTTCAATCCCCAGTGCCTCCGTCAAAATCAATCAATCAATCAAAGGAATTATCCAGTATGAAAAATAGATTTGAAAAAAGAGAAGAGGGAATGAAAAGAGTGTCAAGTGAGCTGTGGGACAACTTCTAGTAGCCTAATATATCTGTAATTAGCATCTGAGACGTGGGGGCAGAAAAAAATGGATGACGAAATAATGAACAAAGATTTTCCAAATTTGGTGAAAGCTATACAGCCGCAGATTCAACACACTCAATAAATCCCCAGCATACGAAACAAGAAAATGATGCCCAGGCAAACCATATTCAAACTGCTTAAAAAATCAATGACAGAATCACAAAGACAGAGAAAAAAGATGCATTCTATTCAGAGAAGCCAGGATAAGAATGATAAACATCTCACTGGAAACACTGAAGCGAAAAAGACAGTGGAGCAACACCTTCAAAGTATGGGACAAAAAAACCTGTCCATCTATAATTCTACACCTAATGAAAATATATTTTGAAAACCAAAAAGAAATATATAGACTTTTTCAAACTTCAAAAAATGTCAAGAATTCATCTAGGGCAGACCTGTTCTCTGGTAAAGGACACAGAAACCCTTCGGGCAGAAGGGACACCGTGCCAGGGGGAACTCTGCATGCTGCATGTGCAGAAGTGATGACAGGACCAGAACTGACACCCATCACCTGGTGTCACCAGTGACTCCTGCAGATCAGCCTCTGGGTCTGCAGTCCAAATTCTCATTTGCCCCTTTCCTCAGCACCTCCCAGGCCAATGTTGGGGCCTCATTTCCCTGCTCCGGAAAACACGTTTCTTTGTGATCCCTGAGGTTTCCACAGTCTTCACGCTGGGCCGTTGTAGTGGGAGTCAGTTACTGTGAAAGATGAATGGATAAGCTTTCTTAAATTTAACTGATGCCACTTTGGATTTCCCATGGAACTATTTCTGGTTTGGGAACCTATTTCGTGTATAAAAACAGGAAAATCTTTTATAGGTCCAAATCTGAGGACAAACAGAAGATAAAAAGGCAGAGCTAGCCATGTATAACCTGGTATTGAGAAGTTTGTCAGAGTCGGGGAACAAACTTTAAAAATTAATGGGAGATGCTGACTACTATATCTAAAATAGATAAACAGCAAGTTTCTTCTGTATAGCACAATGAACCATATTCAATGTCCTGTAGCAACCTATAATGAAAAAGAATATGAAAACAGATATCTATATATATGTGTATAACTAAAACATTATGCTGTACATGAGAAATTGATACAATATTGTAAACTGACTACACTTCAATAAAAAATAGAAAAAATTAATAGGAAAATGCACAAACACCTGCACTGTTTATAAAATAGGTTTACCTCCTAACCACAAACCAGCCACCGGGCTTGTGAAGAATATGTATGCAAGAAAGTTCCCTCAAGAAACTAGAACGTCCTTTTAAGAAAAAAAGATATTACAATTGAATTTCCCACTGTTTGTTACAATCAGTTTTATTAAACTGAACTCTCTCCACTCCCTCAGCCCTCTACGAAGCTGACATCAAACCACTGGGCCCTCAGAAGTTAAACTGCATAAAACACAGGCAGCTGTGCACCACTGAAACAAAAACAAAAGTTGAAACGGACAGCTTCTCATTTACCCCAGCTGTTGTGGAGGTTACTGATCAGTGGAGATGATCAGTGCTCAGAAACAATTAACACAGCCTCAAATTCCAAACCAGGAGAAATCTGTGTCTCCCAGCATTCTAGGGGGGAGACACCCGGGAGGTGACAGGAGAGCCAGGACGATGCAGCCACAGACTGGCCACTTGGGCATCGAGGCCTGTCTTCTCGTTTCACAGCTGCACTGCTTTCTCATCACGTAAAGGAGGGACTGTGGCTCTCCAACCGTTTTGAACACTTTGAACACAGAAACTACAGAATCGATGGAGGGCCTGCTCCACAGGTGTGTCAAGGTCCCAAACCTGGGTCCACAGTAACTCTGCCCTCAGAGTTCAAAAAAAGAGACTTATAAAAAGACATTTATACTCCTAGTGGAAAACATAGGCAGAACACTCTTGGACATAAATCACAGCAATATTTTTTTTTCAAACCAGCTTCTGGAATAATGGAAATAAAAGCAAAAATAAACAAACGGGGCCTAACTAAACTTCAAAGCTTTTGCACAGCTAAGGATACCATCAACAAAACGAAAAGACAACCTACAGAATGGGAGAAAATATTTGCAAATAGTGCGACCGACAAGGGACTAATTTACAAAATATACAAACAGCTCATACAGCTTAATATCAAAAAAAAAAAAGTAACCCAAACAAAAATTGGGCAGAACTCCTAAATACTAAATAGACATCTCTCCAGAGAAGACATCCAGATGGCCAAAAAGAACATGAAAAGATGCTCAAGATCATTAATTGTTAAGAGAAATGAAAATCAAAACTATAATGACATTATCGCCTCACATCAGTCAGAATGGCCATCATTATAAAGTCTACAAATAATAAATGCTGGAGAGGTTGTGGAGAAAAGGGAACCCTCCTACACTGTTGGTAAGAATGTATATTGGGACAGACAGTATGACGGTTCCTTAAAAAACTAAAAATGAACCTACCATATGATCCAGCAATCCCCCTCCTGGGTATATATCTGGAGGAAAATACAATTTGAAAAGACACATGCACCCCAATGTTCACAGCAGCACTATTTACAATAGCCAAGACATGGAAGCAACCTAAATGTCCATGGATAGCTGACTGGATAAAGCAGATGTAGTAAACACACACACACACACACACACACACACACACACACACACACACACACACAATGGAATACTACTCAGCCATAAAAAAGAATAAAATAATACCATTTGCAGCAACATGGATGGACCTGGAGATCATCATTCTAAGTAAGCCAGAAAGAGAAAGAAAAATACCGTATGACATCACTTACATGTGGACTCTAAAAACAAGACACAAATGAACTTATTTATAAAACAGAAACAGACTCACAGACATAGAGAACAGATTTACGGTTACCAGGGGTAAAGGGGGTGGGAAGGGATAAACTGGGAGTTCGAGATTTGCAGATACTAACTACTATATATAAAATAGATAAACAAGTTTCTATATTCAATATCTTATAGTAAAAAGAATATGAAAACTAATACATCTATGTATATGTATGACTGAAATATGCTCTACACCAGAAATGGACACATTGTAAACTGACTATACTTCAATTAAAAAATAATGCAAAAAAAAAATAAAAGACGTTTATAAAAATCTCCCTGTCTGCTCTGCTGTGAAACTCAGCTAGCACCGAAGTGCATGGGAACAAGGGCCATCTCAAGGGCGATGCTGGCTTCTGCAGCATCCCAGGGTGTCTGGGTACCTGTATCTGCACAGCAGAGCACCGCTGGGAGGACATACCCTCCTCCTGGCCACTGGATCCCCTCAGCCCCTCCCACTAGCTCCTCTCACTTCCCAGGAGCAGCCAGGCAGAAAGAATACAGAAAACGAAATGCATCAGCTTTGTTATCTACTAGCCGCTGTTTTTCACACTGCAGAATCTTACAGGGCAAAGAACCTCAGAGCTCTCCCATTCAACACACCAGGCCACCTCTCCTGGCTAATTATAGGACACCAGCTGAAACCAAGCTCAGGAATGAATTCTGCAAACACACTTTATTAATCTTACTGTAATGACTAGATTTTCTGTGAAACGTGGCTTTTCCCAAGAAAATGATATGACACTGGAAATGCTGAAACCAAAGGCTGGTTTTATTTATCAGCCATTTCAGAGTAAATGGTGCCTTTACCAAGCAATGAGCTTCCCTGCTTAGGATGATACATTTTACTTTAAAAAGCACATGCTACCTTGTCCTTGAAATTGGAGGGTCATTTTTAGTTCCAACTCTTGCAAATAACAAGGAGATTTTACTTTTCCTATTCTAGGCTGATAAGGGTTACTCTGACAATTGTGTCTTATGGAAAGAGTTTTAAGAAAAAGAGGAAAACTATTTAAATCTTTTTTTAACCAGAAATTTCCATCACAGGGAATCCAGAATGCCCATAATAAATAACTTACAAGAAAACCTGAAATAGTTCTAAAAGTGAGATATACCGGTTCCTTTATTGTCAATAACATTTAAAATTTAGAATTTAAAATGTATGAAGTTGGGAAACAGAATTTGCAGAGCAATAAAACTTAATGATAAATAAAATGACTGATCTTACATTGCTTTTCTGATTTTGCTTTTAAAACAAAAGTGGAAAAATATATATAAAGAAAAAAGAACTCAAAGTTTTTCCTTTCTGACTGTGCCCAAAGAATAAAACTGGTTTTATGTAAGCAAAAATTCAGATTTCTGTTAAAGACAGGCATACTAAAACATCTATGAAATACAGAATTCTGTGCCAGTTTTTTTGAAGTATACATTTGTTTCGTATTTTCAAAAATATTGCCATGCTCTTCATCTATTTGATCGATAATCAATCATCAACCATGCAACCTTAGGGATCATTTTAAATTGCTAATTTATTTTTATGCAAACAATATATAAAAGTAAAATTATTTGTTCATTATGCAATATACTTAAAGCTAATTGAAACCAAAAAAAGTTTTTAATGTGGAAAAATATAGGACAATATATGAGAAATTTTTTAAAAGAATAAATTAATATTAAACAAATTTTTTGTAAACTGACTATACTTCAATAAAAAATGGAAAAAATATTAAACAAATATTTTAAACAAAAGACATCAAAGGAATAGGTCATACTATAGAGATAAATATGTATAGGTGAATGTAAGTAAGCTAGAATTATCATGATATGATAATAATCAGAAACTTGACTAAAATAGCCAGATACAACCAGACAACGTACTTCTAAGGGGGCAATCACCAGCTGAAAAATCTGGGGGACGGAGCTTGTCCAAGGAAGGCAGTCCATTCACAATAGCACAAAAATTACAAATGTAAAGAAATAAATTTAAAAGTTAATGTGCAGAATCTATGTGAAGGAAATGACAGTGCTCTCTGAATAACTTCAAAGGAAAACTTACCTAACAGGAGGACCCACCACCGGGACCCAAAGTGGACACCCTCTACATCGCACTGATGGTGATTCTGCTTCTACCGGACCAGAACTCCAGAGAGGTTTTTTTTTCTGTTTTTTTTTTTTTTTTTTTTTTTTTTTTTGTGAGACAGTGGCTTGAAAACATTTCTAACATTTACATGGAAAAATAAATGAATTAAGTGAAAATACTTAAGAAAACAACTTACGTGGAGTAATTTTTCACCACCACAGGTTAAAATGTTCATAAATGTGAGGAGGGAGAGGACAGCTCAATGGTAGAGCACCTGCTTAGCAGGCACGATGTCCCAGGTTTCATCCCCATGACCTCCATTAAAAATAAACAAACCTCATTACCTCCCCCCTGAACAGTTTTTAAATGTTTATGTATTTTTTTTAATGTGCAATGTAGTATGCAGGGTAAGGTCAATTGAGTAAGAAAACAAACAAACAAAAACACTTGAATACAATAAAAGTAGGATTTTAAATTTATTATATGAAAAGGAAAAAAATTTTCTTCTACCCTTACAAAATAGCACTGTAAAACATTTAAGAGAAACTGAAACATAAAATCACAAGGAAAACAAAAATGAATATAAGGTACTATTTGCATGATGATATTCCAGGGTTTGGAAGAACTCATCAATTAAAACGTATAAAAAAAAAACCCTACAGGTTGAGAGATATGACTATATAAAAGTTTTCAACTTTTATGAGTCAAAAAGCACTAAACAAAAATTGAAAGATTGAAATATATATATATACACACACATATATATTCCTTTTCATGTTCTTTTTCATTATAAGCCATCACCAGGTATTGAGCTCCCTGCGCTATACAGTAGGTCCTTGTTGTTTATCTATTTTATATATAGTAGTATGTATATGTTAATCCCAAACTCCTAATTTATCCTTCCCCCCAACTTTCCCCTTTGGTAACCATAAGGTTGTTTTCTGTATTCATGAGACTGTTTCTGTTTTGTAAATAAGTTTACTTGTACCATTTTTAAAAATTTTACATGTAAGTGATATCTTACGATATTTGTCTCTGACTTCCTTCACTTAGTATGACGATCTCTGAAGTCCACCCATGTTGCTGCAAACAGCATTATTTTATTCTTTTAATGGATGAGTATTATTCCATGTTTTATATATACACACATACCCACACTCCACATCTTCTTATTCATTCATCTGTTGATAGACATTTAGGTTGCTTTCATATCCTAACTATTATAAATAGTACTTCTATGAACATGTGCTTCTATGAACTTGTATCTTTTCAAATTAGAGTTTTTGTCTTTTCCATGTATATGCCCACGAAAAGAACTGCTAGATCATATGGTAAGTCTATTTTTAGTTTTCTGAGGGATCTCCATACTGTCCTCCGTAACGGCTACACCAGTGTACATTGCCACCAGCAGTGTAGGAGGGTCCCCTTTTCTCCACACCTTCTCCAGCATTTATTTGTGGGCTTTTTAGTGATGACCATTCTGACTGGTGTGAAGTGACACCTCATTGTAGTTTTGACTTGCATTTCTCTAATAATTAGCAACGCCATGTATCTTTTCATGTACCTGTTGGCCATCTGGATGTCTTCTTTGGAGAAATGTCTATTTAGGTGTTCTGTCCACTTTCTGATTGGGTTGTTTGTTTTGTTGATGTTGAGCTGTATGAATATTTTGGAAATTAACCTCTTGTCGGTCACATCATTTGCAAATATCTTCTCCCCTTCTGGAGGCTGTCTTTTTGTTTTGTTCACGGTTTCCTTTGCTGTGCAAAAGCTTGTAAGTTTGCTTAGGTTTGCTTTGGGAGACTGATCTAAGAAAACACTGCTACAATGTATATCAGGGAATATTCTGCCTGCGTTCTCTTCTAGGAGTTTCATGGTGTCATGTCTTAATATTTAAGTCCTTAAGCCATTTTGAGTTTTTTTAATAAAATAAATTAAGTGTGAAGGTGTGTACTAACTTAACTGATTTACATGAAGAGACTGTCTTTTCTCCATTGTATATTCTTGCCTACTTTGTCAAAGATTCATTGACCATAGATGTGTGGGTTTATTTCTGGGCTCTCTATTCTGTTCCATTGATCCATGTCCATTTTTGTGCCAACATCATGCTGTTTTGATTACTGCAGCTCTGAAGTATTACTGTCTGAGGTCTGGGAGGATTATTCCTCCAGCTTCGTTCTTTTTCCTCAGGATTCTTTGGCAATTCTGAGTCTTTAATGGATTTATTTGTTCTAGTTCTGTGAAAAATGTGAAAAATGTGATAGGGATCACATTAAATCCATAGACTGCTTTGGGTAATATGGCAACTGTAACAATATTAATTCCTCCAATCCAAGAGTATGACATGTCATTCCATTTCTTTGAATCGTCTTCACTTTCCTTTCTCAGTAGTTTATAGCTCCCAGCATGTAAATCTTTCACCTCCTTGGTCAGGTTTATTCCAAGGTATTTGTTTTAATGTAATTTTAGAAAGGGGTTTTTTAAAATTTTCTCTTTCTGATATTTCATTGTTAATGTAAGGAAATGAAACAGATTTCTGTATGTTAATCTTGTATCCTCCTACCTCACTGAATTTATTTATCAGTTCTAATAATTTTTGTGTGGAGTCTTCAGGGTTTTCTATATAAATATCATGTCATCTGCATATAATGACAGTTTTACCTCTTCCTTTCCGGTTTGGATCCCTTTTATTTCTTTTTCTCGTGTGAGTGCTGTGGCTAGTACTTCCAATACCATGTTGAATAGAAGTGGTGAGAGTGGGCATCCTTGTCTCGTTCCAGAATTTAGCGGGAAGGCTCTCAGGTTTTCATCACTGAGTATGACGTTGGCTGTGGGTTTGTCATAAATAGCTCTTACTACGTTGAGATGTATTCCCTTTATACTCATTCTAGTGAGAGTTTTTTTTATCATCAAAACACATACGTATGTGGACATTAAACAATATACTCTTGAATAACTAATAGATCCAAGACGAAGTCATAAGAGAAACTAGAAAATACTTTGAGATAAATGCAAACGAATACACAACACACCAAAACTTACAGACTGTGGCTAAAAGAGAGTCTAAAACAGAAAGAAATTTAACATCCTATATTAAATATCATTTGTACCATTTTTTTCCTCAATACTACTCCCATGTAATTAAAAGTATTTTTAAATATACTTTAACAAATTCACAATATTCCAGGAAATGAACGTACCATGATATCTAACTATCATACCAATTCAGCAGAATTTAAGTTGTGTTCTACTTGTGCTGTTGTAAAAGCTGACCACGTTTGGACACTTTAACTTGTGACTACATTAAATATTATTTTCTCAGGATAGATTTATAGAAATGGAATACCCACTCAGAAGGCAGGTGTTCCCATGGCTGCTGGTACCCGGCAGCCTCATGTTCACTGTGTACGAAGCTGTGTCCCGCGTCATGCACACGCTGGAAAGGTGTGGGGGAGAAGTGGTGGCAGATGTCCTGACTCTGCTGTGCTTGCGAGAAACAACACTGGCTGGGGAAGGGAGGCCCGCTGCACTCCCTCCTTCCCACCTTTCTTTCAACAACACAAGTATGTCAAGAGTCCGCTTTTATAAAGGAATTATTACAAAGCTTGGTCACACCTGTCTGAGGCGAGGCTAAGGGGGTCAGTTCAGGCAACTTCATGGCAGATAGTATGTCGCCAAGGAGGAGGACAAGCCCTGACAGCACGTGAGGAGCGATGCTGCAGGGACTGTGCATCCGCCTAACCTGAAGTTACACAGAGGGGGAAGTGTCAGCTCCATTTTAAAGGTGATTGAACACGGGGCACTCGGTAAAAACAAGTCTTAAACAAGTGAGGCAGTGATTATTGAGCACTTTGATGTTATTTGTTATTTATTTTTTGTTTAATTTTTAGGGGGGAGGTAATTAGGTTTATTTATTTTTTCATTTATTTTAATGGAGGCATCTAGGATTTAACCCAGGACCTTGTGCATGCTAAGCACGCACTCTACCACTGAGCTATACCTTCCCCACTATGTTATTTGTTCTTCAAAATGTACATTAGTGTGTATACCTTGAGCATGTTTAGGAAGCGAATGTGCTCCCCTCCAGGGGCCAGGTGTGCAACCAACCTCCTGCCTCTATGGAGTTCACACTCTGATTGCGGCGGGGGGGGGGGTGCGTTCCAAAACAACCAATGGCTCAGACAGGCAGCAGGTGAACCACAGGGAGTGCTGTCAGGATCAACGGAGCAGGGTGTGGGGAAGGGCTCCCTGAGGACGTGACACTGGAACCTGGATGTGTGTGATGTGGGACCAGCTAGGGAGCACAGGGAAGGTTCCAGAAAGGGCAGCCACCTTGGGTCCTGAAGGAGACACAGCCCAGAGACAAACTGGGATATGCAGTGGAATTGGGGAGGGAGCAGTGCCAAGGACATGAGGGAGGGAGGCAGCAGCCAGCCAGGTACAGGACCAGGGAGGCCCAGAAAAGGGCTCTTCCAGGTGGGTGGGGAGGCAAGGAGGATTCTGAGTAGAAGCCTCCGTGATCTGCTTTAAGGGTGTTTTTTGGGTTTTTTTTTTTTTTAATATTTTTGTTGTTTTTTGTTGTTTTTGTTTTTGGGTTTGGGGGGATAATTAGATTTTTATTTATTTATCTATTTATTTATTTTTTTAATGAAGGCACTGGGGATTGAACCCAGGACCCTGTGCATGCTAAGTGGGCGCTCTACCACTGAGATATACCCTCCCCCTGCTTTAGGTTTTAAGGCATCGCTCTGACTGCTGGGTAGAGGGTACCCGATGTGTGCTGGGGGTAGAGGCAGGAACTGGAAAAAGTAAAGGCTGGGGGGCCAGCTGGGGGACCAGTGGGGATGGAGGGGTGAAGAGGGAGGGACGCTGCAAGGCCCCTTGGGGAAACCATCTGGAGCTGGGATCCATCTATGATGGGATTGGGGCGTGAGAACGGCCGCCCCACTGCCCAGACACAAGCACACCTGGGGCTTAACCGCAGGAGATATGGTGCCAGCGGGTGGTGCCTGGCCCCAAGCCCCATCCTCCCTGTCCCCTCCCTCAGCAGAAGCCCCAAGGTGCTGCACCTCTGCTCCACGACAGGGCCTCGTTCTGTGGGACTACCCCAGCCCCCGTCACTGTGGGTTTGGGGGTCCTTGATCCAGAACTTTAAGTCTATGATTTACCCACACCCAGGAAGGCATGACGTTAGGAGAGTCTTTTTGTTTTAATTATGAGATCCTTTCTAAAAATCAACTTTAGGAAGCTTGTCACCTAGTGTGACCTTCAATGTCTAACAACTCATGGAAATCAACACCTCAAATCCAAGGAATTCACTTCCTCAGAGGCACAAAAGCTACCGGTCAAACTAAGGTGGTCTGAGAGGAGGCGTCCACCCTCCCCCGGCTTCACAGCTTCGCCCCGTGCAGACTCCCGCGGTCGGGCCGCCCACCCACATCACCCGGAGCCAAAACTGGATTTGGGGCTCATGACGAAGCCACCATGAACTTCGGCCAGACCCCCCCTGCCCACCAGCTCCCCCCACCCCCGTCCTGCCCCCGCAGACGGGCTGCGCCCTGGACCCGACCCAGGGCCCTGCACCGCGTCTGGCCGTCTGGAACTGCCGCCCACTGCCGCCCCCGCCCCAGGAAGCCCGGCTCATTCCAAAGCTGTGTGTGGCTGGGGCCCCCCCAGACCCGCCTAGACAAGGCACTCATGCCGCAGCTGCACGCCGTCGGGCGGTGCGTGTTAACTGCAGCGGGTCTGCGTGTTTTCTGCTCCCGCCAAAAAAGGCCAGGTTTATTCACCGACAGTGCATCTCCTTGATAACACTCTCCTGGGGAGTGCTGTGGGCCAGCAAGTGCTCACAGGCAAAGGAACCACACTGGGGAGAGTTCTCTGAAAACACGCTGCGTAGAGACGTGAAAGCAAAGCAGACCCAGCCAACAGCCTGGAAATGCTTGGCAATCAGAGTGTCTTCCAGGATTATTTCCAAATACCATATGGATTAATGTGCTGCATTTTCTGAGTTTTTTTTTTCTAAGTATAATTGATTTCCAATGTTGTGTTAGTTCCTCGTGTACAGCCTGGTAATTCAGTTACACACACGCAGATACATACATATTCTTTTTTCACAAGTTCTAACTGAGCTCTTGGGACAAGCCAGGCGTTGTGCCGGGCATGGGCGGGCTGGGGACCACGAGCAAGGCTGCCCCTCACTTTCAGAGGCTCCCGTGGGCACCACCTCACTGCCCAACCAGGTAAAGACCCGGACGATGCCAGGGATTTCCAAAGAGCCACACCACCTTCGTCTCTGAACAACTCATTACTCACCACCAAAAGGAGAATCCTTTACAAACGTAAACAAACCAGCCCCCCGGGCCGAGACCCACAAGTGTCAGTTAAGTGATGGCAGCAATTACACTGTGATGAACAGTGTCCTCAAAGTCACATCCACCCAGAGCCTCCGAGCGTGACCTTATTTGGAAATAGGGTCTTTGTCAGTTACCACGAGGCCACGATGGATTAAGGTGAGCCCTCATCCATTGACTGCCTTCCTTATAAGTAAAGAAAGCAAACGCAGAGACACACGGAGAGAAGACGGCCACGGTGAGACGCAAACAAGGCTGCAACCACACAGCTGCATGTCAAATAACACGCCGGATGGCCAGCTGCCACCAGCAGCCACAAGACGCATGGACAGATTCTTCCCTCCAGACTTCAGAGGGAGCACAGCTCTGCTGAAAGCTCGACTGCATGCTTCTGGCCACCAGATTTGTGAGAGAACACACTGCCGTGGTTCAACACCACCCGCTTTGCGTCCACTCGGAAACCTTCACAGCCATGTCAGAGGTGGGCTCCGCCCCCTGCGCGGACCCAGGCCCCGCTCTGGTGGCAGGGCATAGGCACCACAGGGACAGCAGACACTCAGGGTCCCGCCCGGGAATTCCAAACTGTCGTCTTTACATCCCAGGTCGCTGATGGGCAGATTCCACTTTTTGTTTTCTGATCATAGGAATTATTTCAAATGGGTTCTGGGTTTGTTTTTTTTTTTTTCCTGTGAATGTGTCCTCTGCGTCAGAGTCACTCTACGACTACTTTCAGCCACTACATGTAAAGCAGAAAAATAAAACAAACTGCAGGGGGAACACATGGCAGGCAGATCTAGTTAAAGGGGAGCCGGGCAGGAGGGAAGACGGGCCGGGGAGGGCTGAACTGGGTGACCACACTGTTGGAGGGCAGAGCCTGGCCGGGGCCCTGCTCTCGGGCAGCGAGAGGTCAAGAGGAGGGAGAGGCGATGGCACCAGCGCTCTGGGGCTGGTGCTCCAGTGTCAGCAAGTGGCAGCAGCGAACACAGGTGACCGCACCCACCCGAGTCTGACCAGCTCGTGGGGGCAGGGCGTTAGAATGTGAACCTCTAACGGGTTCCAAGGTGATGCGATGTGATGTGATGCTGTTGGTCTAGGGACCGCACTTTGAAAACCACTACTCTAGGGAGCGCTAGCCATTCCTTGAGCAGAAGTTGCCCCCGGGTGCCTGTGAAACTCCACAGCCAAGTGTAGCCCAGTCAGATCGGGGTCTGCTCAGGTCTCCAGCTGCTTTCCAGAGGAGAGATGCGGTTCCGGCTGCCGCCAGCCTTCCATAACAGACCTCGTTCTACTCTGTCTGCAGACGAATACACCAACGGGAAGCAAGCGTGTTTTCCAATGAGAATCCTGCCAAGAGACCCACCCGGCAACAGCTGCTAACCAAGGCAGGAAAGGGGGTGGGGAGTGGAGAAGGGAACTATTCACCTAGGGAAGCAAACACACTCTAATTAAGCCCCGCTTCAGCTGATTCGGATGGGATGCGGTGCCCCCAGGAGGGCCCACTCCCCCTGCCCTAAGGAGAGTGGAGACAGATCACCTGAATCGACGAATGGACAGGACTGTGAGATTCATTGTTTTATTAAAGACTCAGACAGACTGAGATTTTTAACCTCAAGTAATGATGAGATTATAACCTCATCTCGTTAAATACGAAAAGGCCTTCAACTTTCAGAGAAATGGTGGCTAGAGAGAGGAATTATTCTGTCACAGGGTTACCCTGAAGTAGAAATTTATTGAGTGTAAGAAAATATGTAAAAAGTACTAAGATGTTCCTGGAGGGGGGTGGAGTGGGTAACTAGTTTAAAAAACAAAAAAAGCTGAGGCTACCAAACGCCAGATGGCCAGGGCATTTAGTTCTGTTGGGCGCACATCAGAGAAGCACGGGGGTGTCCTCTGCACTGCGTCCGTCCGGGTCTCTGGGAAATGCATGAGCTGCAGCAGCCAGGGGCTGGTCCCAGGGGAAGGCCCTTTCAGGAAGCGTGTACACTACCGAGGTCCAGTTTTCCTGAGGTTTGGCAGGTTCCCATTCGACCTGATTCCGGCATAACAGAAACTGGGATCCTTTGATTTTTCAGTGTGAAACCAACACAAAGCAAAGTGCTTGTTACTCGGCCACAGGGATCTCAGAGGCCTGACACACACATTCCAAACCTGCCTGCACAGAACACACGCCCCAGGACCCCACGCCAGCTGGGCTCCTGTGCAGCCCTCAGCTTCCTTCAGGTCACTGGGACGTGACCAACTCACAGCCCAAGCAGAGTCACGCCGGGGCTGGGCAACACCTTCCTTCCCAAGCCGCATGTTCAGTGTGAAAACCCACACCTGGACCATATGCATCACACAGCATCCAATTGCAGCCCCACGGCTCTGTGCTCCAGGACGTCCTTCAATCTCTGTTCTAGCGCAAATAATATTTTATTAATCCAACAACAGGGGTTGCGACTCAAACACAGATCAAGCTGCGATTTTCCGCAGCTTTAAACTCCGCTGCGATGGAGTCCCTTGAGGCTTCTTAAGGGAAGTGTCCCATTGAGACCTGAGGTTCTTGAGTAAGGATGTTGCTCGCAGCACTTCCTTAAAACGAAGGTCCCCTGAGCCAGCGAGGAAAGGGTGGGCATTACCCCAAGATGCTGTTCTAGAAGTCACCTTTCTTTACAGTTAGCAATCAAGATGTTTGCAGTAGCATTTCCTATTGAGAGCTCCCTCACTGTTCCGTAGGACTGCAAGACGCCAGCCTGTGTTCGGTATGTCTTGTCTCACGGGAGTCAGTCTCCAGTTGAGAGTGTGTTTATTTTAGTGCAGTATTTCTCTGCAGCACTCATCTTTTGTAAATACATTAAAAATACATATTTACCCAGGTGTCAACTGTGACTTAACAACATGCATTTATCCAAGACCATTCTTTCTAGAAGACACTGGCTGCCCTTCAGCATCTAATCCTGATTTCACAAGAAAAGGGCTGTGACACTCCCAGGAGTAAGACAGGTTGATAAGTAACTCCAGGCTATGTGCATGATGCACCCCTTCCAACGTAATTATCTGAATTACTCGTAACAGTAAGATAAAAGGACATTAAGATAAACTACTGGCGGATACTTCCAAGCATTCATTTAAGCTAATAATCCCGAGTGTTTTAAATATTCCTTGTAACCAGAGAACCAAGTCTCCTGAAAGTCAGGAGTAATCATAGCGAGTCTTCTATTTGCCCTGAATTAGTTACTCGTAAGTCTTACATGTTTATGCCCACACCCGTGAGAGGTGCTGTTCCCAAGCTCTGCATCTCTGCCAGGACGAGTAACGTCTGACACTGCCGTTCCCCAGGGAGCGAGGTGGGCGCATCTTCGCCCCTCCTCTGGTTTGCAGTGGCGCAACATCCTCAGGGACCGGGGATCCCTTCCGAGGCCGTGGTCCTGGCAGCCTCATGCACCCACGTCTGGGTCCTACACACCCTGAATTTCTGTGTCTCCTTCTCATATCTAACAATTATAGTGCTTCCAAGGGATTTTTAGGGTGATAAAATTATTCTGTATGATACTGAAGTGGTGGCTACATGCCATTATGCATTTGTCAAAGCCCACAGAATGTACAACAGCAAGAGTGAGCCCTAATGTAAACTGTGGACTTTGGTTGATTAATAATGTGTCCGTGTAGGTTCATCGATTGTACCAAACATGCCACACTGATGAGGGAGGTTGAGGGTAGAGGAGTATGTATGTGTGGGTGGGGAGGGCTGTGTGGGAACTCTGTATTTTCTGCTCAATTCTGCTGTAAACCTGAAATTTCTCTAAAAAAAAAAAGTCTATTAAAAATTTTTTTAAAAAATGATTATAGTGCTTCATAACAAAATGATCATTTTTATTTTAAAATAATTATAGAAGGGGTGGGGGATAAAGGTCAGTGGTAAAGCACGTGCTTGGGGTGCCTGAGGTCCTGGGTTCAATCCCTAGTTCCTCCGCTAAGGGAAAATAAATAAATAACATTTATTTATAAAATACATACATAAAATTTTTAAAATGAAATAATTACAGAGTCACAGGAAGGTGCAAAGAAATATACGAGGAGGGCCTGTCCACCCTTGGTGCATCCCCATCTGACATCCTACACAACGAGGGCACAACGCTGAAACAAGTAAACTGGCGGTGTCGTCACCCACCGAGCTGACGCGGAGTTCACCAGCTTTCAGCGCCCTCCCGTGTGCATGCACCCTTCCAAGCATTTCCCCACGTGTCACCTCTTGTGAAGACCACATGAAGATGCAAGGCCCCTTCCTGCTACCACCTCTCGGCAGCCATATCCACCCTCCCCGTCCCCAACCCCCGGCAGCCACTCATTTGATCCCTGTCTCCATAATTATGTTATGTCACAAATGCTACAGAAATGGAATCGTGCCGCAGGTTTCCTTCTGAATCAGCTGTTCACACTCAGCAAAGTGTCCTCGAGGCCCATCCGAGTGGTTCCGTAGCAACAGCTCATTCCGTTTTATTGCTGGGTTGTCCGTGGTGTGGACAAACGCTTCACCCGCTGAACACTGGGGTGGTTTCTAGCATTGGGCTATTAGGAATAAAGCTGCCATGCACATCCGTGTGCAGGTTTCTGGGTGAAAAGAAGTTCTCAGTTCTCTGGGGTAAGTGTCCAAGAGTAGAGCTGGGATCATACAGGAGTTCTAGTCATGGTTTTAAAAAGACTATTTCCCAGAGTGGGTATATTTCACAGCCCCGCCGGCAATATAGGAGAGCTTCAGCTTCTCTGCATCCTTGGCAACGTTGGCTGCTATCACCATTTTTATCCTTGCCATTCTGGTGGATGTGCAGTGATGTCGCCTTGAGGTTTTAATTTGCATGTCCCTCTTATCTGAGGATGCTGAACATTTTTTATGCGCTTGCTGCCATCTGTGTGTCTTCTCCAGTGAAATGTCTTCTCATGTCTTGCTCATTTTCAAATTGGGTATTTTTTTAATGTGCAATCTTTAGAGTCCTCTTTTTATTCTGAATACAAGTGCTTTGTTAGATATGTGATCAGCGAATACTCTCTCTCAGTCTGTAACTTGAATCTCCTTTGTCTTAACGGGGTCTTTCCCACAGAAAATGTTTTTAATTTTGAAGAGGTCCAGTTTATCAACATTTCCTTTTATGGATAGTGTTTTTGGTATCAAGTCTAAGAACTTTTTGCCTAGTCCTCAATCCTGAAAAATTTTTTTTTATGTTTTCTTCTAGAAGTTTTAGATTTACATTTAAATCTATGATCCTTTTGGAGTTAATTTTTGTATGAGGTGTAAGGCTTAGAGTGTTTTCCTTCTTTCTTTTTCTCCTTTCTTCTTTCTTTCTTTCTTTCTTTTCTTTTTCTTTCTTTCTCTTTCTTTTCCTTCCTTCCCTTCTGTTCTTCCTTTCTTTCCTTTCTTTTCTTTCTTTCTCCCTTTCTCTCTTTCTTTCTTTCTCTCCCTATGGGTATTAAATTGCTCCTACACAGCTTCTTAAAAGGCTATACTTCCTTCATCGAATTGCTTTTGGTTCTTTGTCAGAAACTAACTGGATGTATTTGTGTGGGTTTACTTCTGAGTTCTCTGTTCTGTTTCTTTGATCTGTGTGACTATCCCTTTGCCAACCCCACATCGTCCTGAACTCTGCAGCTCTAGAGGAAGCAGTAATCCTGGGAACAGTGATTCTTCCCATTTTATTCTTTTTCAAAACCGTTTTGGCTATTCCAAAACCTGTGCTTTTCCATACAAATATTAGAACAAGCCTGCGCATGGCCACAAAGACTTTGCTGAGGTTTTTGACAGAACTGTGTTAAACCTGGGGATAACTGACACCCCAACTATGTAGATCCCTCCCACCCATTAACATGGTACGTCTCTACTTTTACACAAATCTCCTTTCATTTCTTCCATCGGCACGTTGTCATTTTCATCACACAGATCTTGTATGAGCTTTGTTAAATTCACACCTAAGTATTTCATTTTCTTTGGAGCAACGATAAACGGTGTTGGGTTTACGATTTGTTTCCACTTGTCCACGGGCAGTACACAGAAATGCAGTTGACTTGTCTGTGATGATGCTGTGTGCTCTAATCTTAAATATATAAATAAATAAACCTAACTACCTCCTCCCATTAAAAAAAATGTTTTTAATTAAAAAAAAAAAGAAATGCATCATTTTCATAGTGTGATGAATAGAAATTACCTAATCTAGACATAAGATCACGGTCAACAGCCTCTTAGGCCTCAGTCATAAATGCTATCCCTGGTTTTATATGGTCTCTTTTACCGCTAAAAGTCTGACTTTTTGAGCAAGCAGTTTCATTTAAATATTAAAATTACCTTCCTTCATCACTAGAATTTTAAAACCTAGTGTTCTAAACAGCTGTAGGGGGTGCCAACAGTTTAATGTTGGAAAGGGGGTACAAAATAAAACTGGGCAAACTTGTCTACCATGGTCATTCCACATGCCTCCATTCCCCCCGCCCTCCCACCCCCGCCAGAGAGGAGATGTGAACCCAAAAAGAAGTAGGTCCGTCCTCCACTCCCATCAGCCCGCAGTGTGGCTGGGACATTCCAAAGTCTTTCCTCACCACTCAAACCTGCACCAGTGTGTGCAGAGGATCCTAGGGGCACACTTCCACAAATGTCAAATTTCGAAACAGAAAACAAGAGACAGAAGGAAACTCCCTCTTCCGAGCAAGCAGAGCGAGATGTGATTAAGTGGCAGGGAGGGGAAAACCTTCTTGAGGAACCTGCCTGAACTTCACCTCTATACAGGCCGATTGGTAGATCTTCCCCACCCAGTGCCCAGATCTGGTGCAGAAAAGAGACACTTCTCTCTGCGCAGGGGTTTGTCGTCTGCATCCTTTGTTGTAGAGCACACACGTGTGCATGCACATACACACACGTGTGCGCACATCAGCTTTTTTAGGAACCTAGGAATGGAGACAGTTTCCTTCCACATCCATCCCCAAGCCCTGACTTTACAGAATCCCATCTCGGATTTCGCCGTGGCACCCAGAACGGAACAAGCCCTTTGGCAATGTTCAAGGAGAACTCATCCCCGACATGAAGATAAACGCCTGGTCCCCACGTGAAACTCCCAACGCCTGTACTCACCGGGTCCACCACGCCACGCCCACCGCTCCCGCCACAGCGCCCACCAACTCCAGAAGCTATTTCTGGACGCTTTTTCTGGTTGAAAACCACAAACTCTAAATTCACGAACACTCAACAGGCACTATCAGAAAGGACTGGAGCCTCCTTTTCACTTGCTTCCTCCCTCCCGTGGTCTTAAAGCAGTTTTCAAATATTTGTCTAAAACAACATTATCCTCTGCCAAATTGCGACAAAGCCCACCTCACTAGAAATGTCTGCTCATGGCAACTCAAGTGGAGATGGCACTTTACTTTACTATGGCTCCAAATAATACGAAGGAGCCAAAATCTGGGAAACAAATGACCCAAGGCCACAGAGCACAACGGTATTAAAAACGCCTTTGTCACACACTTTGATAGCATGTTTATTATTTCTTGAGGGTTCTATGTCACAACGCTACAATTTGCGTGCTTTCAAAAATGGAGAGAATTTGCCACCCAGTAGAAATGACCACGCGATAGCAAATCTTGAGTTTCTCTCCGCCTCCCACCTCTGGCCAGCTGGACCCTCTACAAAAGGGAGGCTGAATAAACTCCTACCTCAAATTAAATTATGACACAAATAAAAAGAACTTTACACACCTTCCTGAACTGGGGATTCTGATGAAGGTAATGAGGCTTAAGAAATATTTGTCTAAGCACCTATGTTCCCAGTGCATTTTATTTTGAGGGGGAGGTAATTAGGTTTATTTATTTATTTACTTAGTAGAGTTTTGGGGGTGGAACCCAGGACCTTGTGCGTGCTAGGCAAGCACTCTACCACTGAGCTATACCCTCTCCCTTAAAACATTCATTTTTATGATGTCCAGTTTTTCAAGAAATCTGTTAATTTCTCAGGTAATCAAAACGGAATTAAGTGAGATTGTTTTCCTTTAGAAACAATTTCGGTGTTCCTGAAAGCTTTCACAACGTGCACAGAGCAAGCACTCACTGGTGAGTGAGAGGGGTGATCTCAAGCCCTCTGTCTTCAGTGACAGATTTTAGGTCCACAGAGCTCTCTCCTTCTCTCCTGTTCCTCCAGTCACCAATCAGCACATGCCTCTGATCTGACCACAAGGGGCACAGTCTGAACAAGGGAGTGGTCAAAGAATCGAACTGACCCAGGAAAACCCCGAAATGCAGGGAGATAGTGGCACCTCATGCGACGAGGTGGAACTCACCAAGTAAGACCTCGCCTGGTGATTCTCAGGAGCTGTGAGCCACCCCTGGGCTCTGACTGCAGGGAATCAAAGCGTGAACAAGGACGCGCACCGTGAGCATCAGTAAAGAAGACGGGGAGAAACGGTCGCCAAGGGCAGCGAAGACCGAGTCAGGCCTGCAGAATCCCGAAGTCAGTGGGCCCGTTCTCCCACGTGCGGGCATCAGAGGCCATCCTGGCGACAGTGATGCCGGGTGCCCCCACCAGTGTGCGCTGCAGATAGCCCACGGCTGTGCCGGTGGCCAGCGAGCAGGGCCGCCTCTGGACTCGAAAGGAGTCTCAAGCTCGAATATAAAGGGTGGGATGACACTCAGGCAATGGGACCACAAGGGAGCACCTGACTCAGGCTAAGCTGGAGGCAGCGCCCCCTGGAGGCAGGTGTGTTTGTGCTGGGGCAGGTGCGGTTACCCGGACACTGGCTGGGTTCCTGGAGGACTCTCCTGGAAGGCAAGTCCCTGGGCCTGGACCAGTCCCCGTGGCGAGCGCTGATCAGGAGGGTGGGGAAGAGGACGGGGTATGGGGAAGGGAGTGTGGGGGTGGGGAGGGACATGCAGACGTCACTGCAGCCTCAGCACCCTCTGCCACCACTGCAGCCGGGGTTGGCTAGGGCTCCCAACAGCCAAGGAAACACTCATCCCAGCAGAACGCCAGATGTGAGTAACACCTGGCTTCACCAGGAGGTTCCAAGAGTCAAAGGATAAGTTGTAACATTTATAAACTGAAAAAGACAGCTCTGGTAGCAGTGAGGAGGCGCGGCCACAGGGGAGGTGCTGACAGAGGCAGGAGTAGATAAGTTTGGAGGTGAAGTCAGAGGCACAAGGAAGCTGAAGAGGGCCTAGGGCGAGGGGGCTGCCCCAGCTGTCTGGTACCTGGCCCTGGGGGTCTGGGGGCAGGGGCATTGGGGGCCTTGCGTGTGACAGCCTGATAAAAGGGGGTGTAGGGTGTGGGCTCTGGATTGGTTGGTTTGCTTATGAAAGGCACACTCAGGCCAGTCCTTCGCTCTCTCCAGGAACTGGCTGGTCCTGGGAGGAGCCATCCCTCCACAGGCAGCAAGTCCCCAGAGGTCAACGCACAGGACAGAGACAATAAAGATGAGGGAAACAACCCAAATGTCCATCGACAGATGACTGGATAGAGAAGTGGTATGTTTATACAATGGAATACTACTCAGCCATAAAAAAGAATAGAATAGTGCCATTTGCAGCAACATGATGGGCCTGGAGATCAACAATCTAAGTGAAGTAAGCCAGGCAGAGAAAGATACCATATACTATCATTTATATGTGGAATCTAAAAAAAAGGACACAAATGAACTTATTTACAAAACAGGAACAGACTCACAGACATAGAAAACAAGCTTACAGAGGAAAAAAAGAATACAAATTTACAGTTAGATTTACAAATTTACAGGCAGGGGGGAAGCATTGGGGAGGGCTAAATTGGGAGTTTGGGATTTACAGATACACACTACTATACATAAAACAGATAAACAAGGTCCTACTGTACAGCACAGGGAACTATATTCAGTATCTTGTAATAGCCTATAATGAAAAGGAATATATATATATATATATATATATATATATATATGTATAACTGAATCACTATGCTGCACACCAGAAATCAACATAATACTGTAAACTGATTATACTTCAAAAAAAATTAAAAAAAAAAAAAAGACAAGAACAACACAAGCCTGAAAAAGAAAGAACTAATTTGGGATGTCACTACATGCACTGGCTGGGACCAGAGCCAAGAATGACAGACACAGTGCTCCCTCCACCCGTCCACACCCCCTCCAGCAGCCCCTGCACACTGTGAGAAAATTCCCGTTACGTCACAGAGGAATCAGTGGGAGTGAAAAGAAGAAAGTAAGAGCAGAAGTGGGGAGGTTAGCATGCTCAGCGCTGAGTGTCTACAGAACCCAGGAAGCCATCCCTGCCATTGGGGCAGCCAGAGCCCTGGGGCTCAGCCCTGCCCTGACCCACAGCTCCCCAGGGAAGAGCCCTGGCCACAGCACACTGCCCTGGGTCGACGTGTGAAAGACAGGGACACGGCAACCAGATCTCAATGATTCTCTGTAATGAATCAAACTTTCCACCCCACTTAAGAGCAACGATTTTCTTTCCAAAAAAACAAAAAATAAAACAAAACTGTTAAGCGGAAAATATTACAATGCCAGTCACTATGTGCCAGGAACAGTCCACACATCTGATCTAACTGAAGTCTGTCACCGCAAAGTAAATACAGAAAATAAAAGAACGAGGATGACAGTTGCAACACAGAATGTCACAGCCTAGGCTTCTACCCGTTAGTCATGAGAGGACCCAACTACTAAAATATCGGGCAGTCAGTAAAAGAATTCTTTTAGAAAATAAATTAATGCCATGTGTGTCCTGAGGCTGCTGACTGAACAGGGAGCATCTATGGCCCTCACTTGCCCATAGGAGACATTCTGGAACAAATATTGGATGCATTTAAAAATGGCTTGTTTGTTCAGAGAGACACAAGCTGAGAGCATCCCAAGAGGGCCGTTCCCTCCCTCCCGATAACTCACTCCTCCCTGCGCTGTCTTTTCGCCCTAGATGGTTCTGGGGTTTCTGAGCCAACAGACTTCCCGAGCCGCTGAGGATGACCAGGAGACAGAGAGTGAATGGACGGGTGTGGGAGCTGAGATGAAACTGATTTCCATCTTGGCGGAGGGCAGGGGAGGAGACTCTGCCCAGAGCGCTGGAGAGAAAAGCGCTGGGACCCGGAGGTGGCCGCACCCTGTGAGTCAGCCCGAGGCTCACTGCTCCGCCCACCACCTGACGGGTGGACTAAGCGGGGAGACCTGGGGCTGGGCACCGCCCGCCGGAAGGAGGCTGGCGGACCCGGAGCGGAGCCCGGGCGGCTCAGGTGGGATCCACGTACGTGGTCCACGCCCACCGCCCCATCCACAGCTGGCACACGGCGCAGATGCCACCCAGAGTCCCAGTGTCACATCTGAGAAAGGAGAGAACTTGCAACCAAAACCGAACTCTCCTGATCTTGATTTTCTTTAGCGGGACAGAAGAGTGGTGAAAAGTGTCTGGTGACAGCTTGGGCTTCCTTCCACTTCATTAACCCTTCAGGTACTGGATTCCTCTAGGGGCAGAAGTTTTCCCTCGGGGCGAGGGGAGGGTGGAGCTCAGTGGTAGAGCAAATGCTTAGCATGCACCAAGTCCTGGGTTTAACCCCCAGTACCTCCATTTAAATAAATGAACAAACAAAACACCCAAATAAATAAATAAATAAATACCTAATTACCCCTCCTAAGAAACAATAAGGGAAGAAGTTTTCCCTTCAGAAAAGCACTGCTGAGCCAAAGAAGACAATCAGCAAGGCAGGCTAGGGAGTGGGGCTCTGGGGGCTCACAGAGCTTTGGAAGGGGCAGACTTTTAAGACCCAGCCCACCCTCCTGTCTGTTCACATCCTGGGGCCTTTCTAGGAAAGTCAGTTCCTGAAAGAGGCAAACCCTGATGCGGAAGAAAATTTAAGACAGATCGGGAGCTTGTTTGACTTCCCTACTCTTCTAAACTCTGGGGGCTCTGGAGAAGCAGCCTTGCGGGGAGCCCTGCAAGCTAGGCGCTGGAGGATGCCCACCCTGGCTGCTCAAGGCTGGTTCTCCTTTTGAAAATCAAAGACTTCCTGTGGGTTGTTGTTGCTTCTTCAAAGGTTGATTAAGCAAAAATGAGAAACTCAAAGACATCCTCAAATAGGTCAATGAATTTAAGTCATTTGATGTTTTAAAAACCAAAAAAAGAGTTTCACCAAAGCCAATGGATTTATAAAACACATCCTGCCACACTGCTTGCTAATTATTAATCTAAACAAATGCCTTAATGTCACCACTTCCCTGTAGTGCTTCTCCAAGGAAGTGCATTTCTAAGAAGATACCTGAGCCACCAGGGGCATCCGGAGATTACCGGGGACCCATGAAGTTAGCAACAGAGTCCACAAGCAACTTTCAATATTTCAAGATGCTTTCAAAAGCTGTCTGGTTACTCACGATAAAACTACACAGGCTAGAGGAAGGTACAAGAGGAGGGCGTAGCTCAGTAGTAGAGCGCGTGCTAAGCACACACGAGGTCCTGGGTTCAGTAACAAATAAACCCAATTATCTACCCTCCAAAAAAAAAAACCAAAACAAAACGAAATAATACTACACAGGCTAAATGACAAAGTTCTTTGTTTTGGCCAGGAATAGATCCACTTCACTATAGTAACAACATTCGGAACATTCTGACCCAAAGATCTTAGCAACAATGATAACCAGTAGCGGGAGTAATAACTGTATTAAGAAGCTGCAGTCAACCTTTTCAAGTATTTACCTGCCTGCCGGGGCTTGGCTCAGCCCCTCCGTGCAATGTCTCACTTAACTCCTCACAGCACGCCCAGACGGCGGTCCTCACTCCCGTTTAAAGGAGGAGACTGGGCCACAGAGGGAGGCATCTGCCCAGCGTCTTCCTGCTAGCACGCATTCAGTCTCATTACAGGCAGTTTAATTGCTGCTGATTGACTTGAAATGGGCAAAGGAATTCATTATTACCTAATGAAAATAGTTTGGTAGGCAAAGCATTTCAAGATACAGTACCCAGGATGGAGAAATAACCAGAGGGTATATCGGAGGCAACGCCAACAAACCGTTCCCTGAGAAGATGCAAAATAAGGAAATAGACAGAGCCAAGCAACGTGTGCTCTAAAAAAGCAAAGATCAAAATAGCTGCTCCATTTTTCCTGTGAATTCCTTTAATGCACCATATATAGCAAGGTCAGTCTTGTACAAACAAGTCCATTGAGCTCCCTTAGGAAGGGAATTCAACCAAAGGCTGGACCGGCCCATTGTGACGGGCAGAGCTCTGGCCTCTCTCAATCTCCCCAAGTCAAGGAATCCAGATACATGGACAAGCTTTGTCTTTAGAATGTCTTCCAAAAGTGTTTCTCAATGAAGGCCTGACCGGTCTTGGCAACTGGGCCATTCTTTATGGAATGGGACCATCCAGAACAAGGCAAGGCATCACATGCCACTGAGCACCAAATCCGAGGAAGACCAGCAGTCACTGTGATAACTGAGTATTTGCAAACACACCCAGAGGAAGTCCCCTGCAGAGGAGACACCTGACTCCTTCCAGGAAAGATGGAACCTACAGAGTCAACGATCACCACAATGAATGAGCATCACTTGAGGGTCCAGGGAGACATAGCATGGCAAAACAGCATGGAAGGACTTGGCTTCTGAGGCCACTGAAAGCTACTGAAGAATTGTGTTAAAAAATAACAAAGCCACTGATCAAATTCAAAAATGGGCAAAAAAATCTGAATAGACACTTTCCCAAAGAAGATACATACATGGCCAACAGGTAAATGAAAAGATGCTCAACATCACTAATCAGCATGTAAATGCAAATCAAAGCCACTAGGAGAGATCACCTCAACCAATCAGAATGGCTAGTATCCAAAAAAAAAAAAAAGAGAGAGAGAGAGAGATAACAAATGTTGGCAAGGATGTGAAGAGAAAGGACCCTCTGTGCACTGCTGGTGGGAATGTAAATTGGTGTAGCCACTATGGAGAACAGTATAGAGATTCCTCAAAAAATTAACACTACCATATTATCCAGAAATTCCACTTTTGGGACTATATCCAAAGGAAATGAAAATACCATGTCAAAGAGATATCTGCGCCACCACATTCACAGCAGCATCATTTTACAATAGCCAAGATATGGAAACAACCTAAGTGCCCATCAACCAATGACTGGATAAAGAAGATGTGGTGTATATACACAATGGAATGTTACTCACCCATAAAAAGTAATGAAATATTGCCATTTGCTACAACATGAATGGACCTTGAGGGTATTATGCTAAGTGAAATGTCAGACAGAGAGAGACAAACATATCTGATCTCACAGGTAGAATCTGAAAAAAAAAAAAAATCTCACAGTAAAAGAGATCAGATGGGTCTTTATCAGAGGTGGAGGTGGGGGGAGTGGATGAAGGTGGTCAAAAGGGAAAAGCTTCCATTTTTGAGATAAGTAACTACTAGGGATATAATGTTAAGTACTGAGGATATAGTGTTAACATGATGACTACAGTTAACACTGCTGTATGGTGTATTTGAAAGCAGCTAAGAGAGTAAATTCTTAGAGTTCTCAACGCAAGAAAAAAAATTTTTCTTTTGCTTTTGTTTTGTATCTGTACGAGATGATGAATACTAAGTTAATTTATTGTGGTAATCATTTCACAATATATGTAAATCCTTATTATGCTATTCACCTTAAACGTGTACAGCACTGTATTTTGATTATATATATATATCTCAGTAAAACTGGAAAAAAATAACAAACCCTCTTTGGTTGGAAAAGTGAGGGTAGAAAATATTTAAGCTGAGCTTGCAATACGGACCAAAAGAAATGACTGGCAGTTTTGTCAAAAGGACTCAAGAGCCAACATGACCAAAGAACATCAATGATCATAACTACAACTAACTTAAAATCATTGAATTATATTTAAATAATTAAATAAATGATACATAAACCTATAAAAGCCATAATAATATTTTTTAAAACTAAGCATCCTCAAGAGAAGTGATTGATTCCAGAATCAAGGCAAGGAAAATAGAAGGTGAGCCTGTAAGGAGCATCCTTACAGAGCCAGAAAGTAAGGAAGAGCTCAGGAAAGGCGGGGGACATATCCGAGGGACACAGAGCCAGCCTGAGAGAGCTCCTATCTCCAAAGCTGCAACAATGTGGGCAACAAGATAAGCTACAATAGTGTTTGACTATAAAGCCTATGGAACCCATTACATCAATATCCATTCATTTGCATTGATATAAATAATTGAGAAAATAAATCAATGGGGAAGAAAAAGATGGCTCTTGCAAGAATTCTCATTCATAAATACGGAAAGAGTGAAGGATAAAGAAATTCACCATGAGAATACCAACGCAATAATGACTGCAGACAAGACCTGTCAATGGATCAGTGTCGGAGGGCAAAGGTTCAAGGAGATATAAGATACCTACGAAGTCTCAGGTACCAATTCCAAGATTTTTTTTACCAAAGGGAAAATAATACACTTACAATAGTGAAACCTAGCAGACACCATCCTAACCACATGATCAAAGCTAGCATCATCAATAATAAGATACATTGGCATCAAATACCCTCTGATAGCATGCAGAGAAGGGTGTCACCTCAGTGGTATTCCTGCCCAAAAAACCCAAATATTAATCCACTCATGAGAAACAACAGACCAACCCAAACTGAGGGAAAATTTTACAAAGTGACTGATCAGGATGTGAGACTGCCAGAATGGTGAAGTGAGGGCCTCTGTAAGTTTGATCCAACATAAAAACAACACTGGCATAAATTTCCAAATCAACTTTTTCAGAGTGCTGGATGTTAACAAATCTTGCCATAATCTGAGGTGGGTGGATTGGGAAAAAAAATCTGCTGAACCTTGGTGAGAACCACAGGACTGGCGGTGTTTCCACTTGACTTACTCCCATCTCCCTCTCACTAGCTCCACAGTACCTGTGAAAACCAGCTGACTGGTTACCACCAAAAGAAGCAGACTGAGTTCCGAGTTCCTCAAAGAGCCCCAATCCCAGGACAGTGTTGTTATGGGAGCTGATCTGGACCTTGCTTTGTGGGAAAAGCCCAGTACCCAGAGCATGCATTGAAAACAATCAGCAGCAACTGTTTAATATCACAGCTGCTGGAGGCTGCTGCACCAGTTAAGGCAAACAAGACGAATATATTTTTTGGTAACTGTTTTCTTCTCCTACCTGGATTTAAAAGAGCATTCTGCAAAACAACTATTATAAATCTGTGTTAATAGACTGATAACGTATAAAGATGTAATCTGTATGATCATAGCAGAAAGGAGGGGGAGAAAATGAAACAATATTGAGGCAAAGTTTTTATATACTATGGAAATTGTTAGTATTAATCTGAACTAGATTATTTCTGATTAAGATGCTAGTTTTAATCCCCAGAGCACCACTGAAAAGATAACTAACAACAAATACAGTAAAAGAAATAACAAGGAATTAAAACTGTACACTAAAAAATATTTATTTAAAGAAGACAATAATGGAAGACTATAAACAGAAACACATAAGACATATAGAAAACAATTAGCAAATTGCAGGCATAAATCCTATCTTATCAGTAATTACATTTAATGCTAATAAAAAATACTACAATTAAAAGGCACCCAGTGCTGTTTCTCCCTAAGGAGCTGTGGGTAACAGAGCTGTGAACGCTTTCCGGTTTGTCTCTGTTGAGCTGAGCCTGGCCTTACCATAGCTTACCCCACAGTAATATGGTTAGAACACATTTAAACATGATTTAAGTTATATATGAATTTTCCAACGTCCTTCTTGCAGAATAAAAATTTTAAAATATGTGATTCAACTCTATACTTTCCACAAGACACACACGTTAGATGCAAAGACACAAACAGGTTAAAAGTAAAAGGATGGAAAAAAATACCATGCAAACAGTAACCAAAGGAGAGCTGACGAGGCTGCGTTATTCCTAGACAAAACAGACTTTAAGACAAAAATTGGTAGAGATAAAGAAATGTATTTTACAATGACAGAAGGGTCAATCCATGAGGAAGACATGACAGCTATATAACAGGGCCCCATAACACAAGAAGCAAAAACTAGCAGAGGTGAAGAGAGAAATAAACAACTCAACAATCGTGGGAGACTCCACTGTTCCACTTACAATAAAGACTAGAAAAATAGGCAGAAGAACAAGGAAACAGAAAATGTAAGCAACATTTTAAATCAACTAGACCTAACAAATATCTATAGAACTTCATAGAACAACAGAATATACATGTTTCTCAAGCACACAAGGAACATTCTCTAAGATAGATGATGAAACAAGCCTCAACAAATTTAAAGGACTGATATCATACAAACTATTTCAATAGAGTGAAATTAGAAATCAGTAACAGGAAAAAATTTTTGGAAAATTCACAAATATGTGGAATTAAACATGACATTCCTAAGTAACCAATGGGTCAAAGAAGACATCCACCACGGAAACTAGAAAATACTTTAAGACAAAAAAGGGAAGGAAGGAAGGATGGAAGGATGGAAGGAAGGAAATAATACATCCCATACAGGGAAGTTTAATAGCTGCAAACACATTAACAAAGAAAATGGATCTCAAAAAAATGAACAAAGCCTCCACCTTGAATAACTGTAAAAATAAGAACAAACTAACTCAAGTCAAACAGAAGAAAGGAAATAATAAAGAGCAAAAACAATGAAATAGAGAACAGAAAAACAATAGAGAAAAATCAATACAAAAAATTAGGTTCTTTGACAAGATCAACAAAATTAGAAAATCTTTAGCTAGAAGGACCAATAAGAGAGAAAGCTCAAAGTATTACAATCAGTAATAACAGAGGATCCATCAGCACCAACTGTACAGAAACGGAAAGGACTATGAGGGAATGTTACAAACAAGTGTACGCCGACAAACAAGGTAAGTCAGATGAAACGGACAGTTTCCTAGAAAGGTACAAAATTACCACAGCTGACTCAGGAATAAACAGAAAATCTGAATGGACCTACAGGCAAAGAGATTGAACCAGTCATTTTTAAACTCCCCACAAGGAAAAGCCCAAGCCCAGACTCACATTGTCTTCAATGTTGAGTTCTTTCAAACCTCTAGTGAAGAATTAATACTTAGTCTACACAAACTCTTCCAAGAAAGATAATAGTGGGAGAACTCCCCATCTCATTCTATGAGGTCACACAGTATTTTCCTTATAGCAAAACCAGACAAACACACACAGACACACACACACAGACATATACACACAGACATATACATCAATATCCCATACGAATACAGATGCAAAAATCTGCAACAAACTCTAGTAAACTGAAGCAAGCAAATTATAAAAAGGATTATAAGGATACCATATATATGGTATATAAAGGATACCACAGCCAGTCTTGGGATTTATCCCAAGAAGGCAAGATTGGTTTAACATAGGAAAAATCAATGTATCACTATTTTATTATATTTTATTTTATCATTATATTTTTCCCACTTATCTTTTATCATGTGATTTATCATATCATTTATTATCATGTTAATTTAATAAAGGACAAAAGCCACATGATCATGTCAACAGATGAAGAAAAAGTATTTAACAAAATCCAACACTGTCTGGATTTGAAAAAAAGAAAAAAAGAAACCTCAACAAAATCAACAAAGTAGGAACAGAAAGGAACTTTCTCTGACTGTGGCGTCTATAAAACAGCCACAGCTAGCACCATACTTAGTGGCGAAAGACAATGTTTTCACCCTCAGATCAGGAGCAAGACATGCTGATATACAGAAAATCTTAAGGAATCTGTCCACAAAGCAACTGTGAGCTCTAATAAATGAGTTAGCAAGGGGCAGGATACAAGACCCCCAAGCAAAGGACTGACCGATACTCATTAATGCATGGAAAAACTACTTAGATCTGAATAAAAATGTAGTTTCATTTAATTGCTTTGTGCTAATGTTAATGTCTTCATTTTGACCACTGTAATACAGCAAAGTAAAATGTTAAAATTAGAGGAAGGTTGGTGAGGGACATACTGTTTTTGCGACCTTTCTATAAGGTCTAAAATGATTTCAAAACAAAAAGTTTAAAAATTTTAGAAAGCCAAATTAGTTCCCATTGGAAAATGCGAGTGACCCAAATTAAGTGGTTCTCTCTCTTTCCTACATGATGAGTTGTACCGCTGGGAAACCAGGTAGTGGATGAGGGGTAAGGTCTTCGTATGAAAATATTCAAAATAATTAATGAAAGAATTAGACAGGCACCATTTCCCAACCTCTAACCAATTAATCGATGTTGACGATGATTTTCAATGGCTACTAACATCACAAAAAGAGAGACTAAGGAACTTTCCGTTCCTCACAATTGAAGTACATCACTTATGCGTGTGGTTTTGACCAAAAAAAAAAAAAAAATTCAAGCTGTGGGAAACCCTCTAGGACAAAAACTCAGTTTCTTCAAATGTACTTTGCAAGGGTAAAAATAAACAAATAGCAAGGGGAAAACAGAGAGAGAAAGGGAATTGCACAGGAGGAAGTCAAAACAATAAAGGAGATCCAAAAGACAGATCAGCCAATTGCAATGAGAACTTACTTGGATCTGATTCAAACATACAAATTGAAAAAATATATGTATGAGCGGGGAAGGGGTAGCTCAGTGGTCAAGTGAGTGCTGAGCATGCATGAGGTCCTGGGTTCAATCTCCAGTACCGCCATTTAAAAATAATAGTAATTTAAAAATAAATAAATAATCTTAATTACTTCCTCTCCAAAACAAACAAAAAAAAAACTATACAGGCTAAATAACAAAGTTCTCTGTTTTGGCCAAACAAAAAAAAACAAACCAAAAAAAAAAAAAGAAACAAGTATGACAATTATGAGGCAAGTGGAAACTTGAACATAGATTGGGTATTTAATAATATTAAGAAATTAATATTAATTTTAAAATGTTAAATAGGTAAAATAATGGTATTGTAGTCTAGTTTTAAAAAGAATCACTGCTTTTCTAAAGATAAATACTGAAACATTACGGAAGAAATGTCATCTCTGGGATGCGCTTCGAAATAAAAGAGGGGGAAGGACAAGTGGGACAGATAAACAAGGTTGCCACGAGGTGCTAACTGTTCACCTGCCTGATGGACACACAGAAGCCCCTATGGATGTGCTGCTTTATAGTACAACTGGAAATCAGTAGCAAAGAAATTTGGAAAACTCACAAATGCGTGGAAATCACAGCTTTCCTAAATGACCAATGGGTCAAAGAAGAAATCACCAGGGAAATTAGAAAATATTTTGAGATAAAGAAAATGTTAAAGTTTTTTTGTTTTGTTTTGTTTTGTTTTTAAATAAAGCATCCTGCACTTGGGGGTGGAGCTGGCAAGTACAAGAAACTGCTAACATAAGAGTCCCCAAGCAGGATGACTCTTGGCTCAAGCCATGGCACTGCCATCTCCTACCACGGGACCTAAGGCAGTGATAAAGCTCAGTTTCCTCATCTGTGAAATGGGAATATGAAACAGGACTGTCGGGAGGTTACAACAGGGAATTTTGCACTAAAATACTGCGCTCATATTAACAAGTATAAAAAGGACCTCCCCATGAACAAGACTACCTTCTGAGGGCAACCAAGTTTTGAGGGAAAGAAAAGTTCTTTTTCTATAACTCAATCCCATATGTGACACATGAAAGGTTTCAAAAGAAAAATTACTTCCAGAAACCGTGTCACCGGCCATGTTCAAATATTATGCTGCAAGTGTTCCCCCACCAAGCACCCCCAAGGGATGTCCCTGGTTAAAGAAGACTTGCATTACCCTGGCAAGTCCCTGTCCCCTGGGTCCTGGGCTGGTGTCTCTGCTTCTGCAAATCTTTTACTACAAATAAGACAGATGCTGCGCTTCCCAGGAGCAAAGTTTCTGCTGCTGGCCAGGAAGAGACGTGGCTCTCAGGAAAGGAAGATCAAGGCGTGATGAACAGACAAAAAACAAAAGGAGAACATTGTTGGGTCTCATTTCAGGCTCTTCTGAAAAAACAAATCACAAAGCCCAAGGTAAGCAAGTCGGACAGATACCCTAATAAACTGGGGAAATGAAGTGAGAATCAAAGGAAAGAGACAAAAATGAGAGTAATTCCAAGATAAGCATTGGAGCACACCTCATCTGTTTTCCCAAAAGATGATGGAAAGACACCAGAATGCCACGCTCAAATCCCAGAATAGAGCCCAAAAGACCCAAAAGATTCAGGGACAAGTCACCTCTGGTTAATTCATGCAGAAACTCTGTTTCCATCATCCTAGAGACAGACACTGACAGGCGTCCGCGTCTGAGTCATCACAAAGTGTATGGAAGCAAAAGGGAACACGGTATCCAATAACCCAGGCAGGGCTTGGGCAGAGGGTGGGGGGTTCACAGGACAAGGGTGCCAGCCCCTCCCAGGGTCATGGGATCAGAGCCAGAAGGAGTGTGCGGACCTGGGGCTATTATCGCACTTTACAGGTTGGAAAACGGAGTGCAGGTGAGGCAGAGGGCTTGTGCAGAGTTCCTGCCAGGCCCACCCAGACTGGGACCCCCGACCTCAGGACCCATCTCCTAAAGCTTACTCTGTTTCTGGGGACAGGAGCAAGGTTTGCCGGTTTGAAGGGGTTACCCACTCGCCCCATGATTGAAAAGGTGGACGAGAGAGGTCTGACCCTGGCTTCCGCCCTTCACCTCTCTCAGGCAAATCCTCTTCCAGGAGTGTTTCTCTTTCAATTTCCCCCAACTCTTCCTCTGATAACCAGTCTCTGCTTTCCTGCCACCAGAAGCACCACTCTCCGGGCTGGCTCCGCCCTCCTGTCCCCTCTCCTCTGCCAGCCCAGCCAGCCTTGGGCCCTGCTGTCATTAGCTGCCCCCTCACCCCTGGGCCCTGGGGGCACCAGCCTTGTCTCAGCTGGACACTCAGTGCTTGATGCTTGTGAAAGAAAGTGAAGTCCAAGGCCCCCAGCAACAGAAACTTGAGGCCGCATCACCTGCACTCACACGGGAGTGGATCTGGAGGGGGAAGGGGGAAACTCAAACACCCTCTTTCTTCCCACCTGTGCCCAGAGGGAGATGGCTTTCCAGCCAGACATCGCCAGTCCCAAGGAGGTCTATGTGACCAAAAAGGGCTTGCATGCCTGCCCCACCCAACTAGCCCCTTGCCAGGCGATGCCCAGACCGACCCTTCCCGGGGCGGGGCCACAGGCAGGACCTGAACCCCCAGGATCACCCACTACACTCTCGTCCTAATGGCTTGGCTCGGGAGGATTTTCCTAAACACAGTCTGAAATCCACGAGATGGTCCGTGGGCTCAGGCCGCAGAAACAGGAGTCGGCAGCACCGTGGCTTCAGCCCAGAGCCATCCCGCTCCGATGCCGTGTTGGCAGTTTTCCCATACTGGCCATCTCCACCACCAAGAGCAGGACGCTCCTGCATTTCAGCACCGCAGTTCCAATTCCTGTGTGCCCACGAGGCCGCGATGCGGACTCCGCAGCGCCGGGCTGGGGGAATGGGTACCTGGGAACCCGCCTTTCCAGCGAGCTGGACGCGGGATGCTCACAGGGCGACCCAGGGACTGCGTCAGTGGGACACACCGCATCACCAGTGGTATAAAGATCCGATGCACTGCGCGCTGCAGTCAGCACACACACGGCGATGTCCCAGAGAAGCCGCCGTCCAGCCGGCATCAGCAGGTTTAGCTCCCTCACTGAAGTGTGCTCTCACTCTGCATTTACAGGCTTTGCACGTCAACCAAAGCAGTGACACAACGCAGAGCAGACCCTGATGTGCACAGCCGTGCTGCCCTGTCCCTGCAGTAACCGAAGGCCCTGAAGGAACTCCGGCCAAGCTCCCTGGTCCTCCGACCCCTGCCCTTCTCTGGGAGTTTCCTGCCCTGTCTCACTGGGCTAGGAGCCTCACCCAGGGCCCCCCGCACCCCACCAAGGGCCATGGACACCCCGACGGTGCAGTCAGTCCCCACGGTAAGCTCTAGGTGAGACCCAGACCTTCTCCAGAGCCTGGCTGGGCTGTGTGAGGAACAGCTCAGGGCACTGGTTTGAGCTGATGGGCAGGAGCAGCCAGCAGCTACTGCAGCCTGAAGGCAGCGGGCGCACCAGCCACTCTCCGTTCAGAGGATGCGGAGGACTCAGAAATCCACCGTCCTCACAGCCCAGGCCTGAAAACACCAGTCGCAGACCTTCTGGGCCTGGAGGAGTCGGACCTGGCTTCTGTATGGGGATGACTCTCCTCCAGACAGACCTCCTCTCCACACACAGCTGCCACCCATCACTCCCACGGCGCCTCCCCAGACGGAAGGCCCATTCTCTCCCCGGGAAAGCATTCAAGGAATGAGACTTGGGAGCTGGGAGGTGCTGGGGAACTTCTCCTGTAAGCACCGTTCTCCCCGAGACCTCGCCCCCAAGACGGCACCGAGCTTGTGAGAACCCCAGCTGGGTCAGGGCAGAAGGGGAGAGAACAGGGGTGGGCGCGTCCAGGGGCAGTGAAGGCTTCAGAATCCCGTGAAGCCTTTCGAGGTCACGGGGTCCAGGGACCGCTCTGGGGTTCTACTCTGAGTTTTCTGGTGGGCGTGTTGGGGGTGATGGTTGTTACAAGGGTCAAGTGACTTCATGGGCTGAAAGAACTATGTCAGCTGAAGATAACCTATGTTTCCTGAGCTCTAGGTATTTCTAAAAAGCAGGCGACGGGGGTTACCGGCTCAGTGATAACAGGAAGTGGTGTGTGTGCAAAGACTTCAGCCTGGAGCCCCACTGGGTCATGCTGTGCAGAAGAACAGACTGGACTGGGGACACTGAGGCTGTCTGTGTATGGGGGGGCTGCCTCCCTGCTTGGCTTCGGGACTCTAGTGACCAGGAGCCAGGAAATCCCACAGCCTTTTCCATCGATGTCACACTTGCTGACTGGACGATGGGCACCCCTTGAAAGCAAGCTGAGCAATGTTACTCCAATGTGGGCCCTTATATAAGTGCCACCTCTGTGCTCATTAAATACTCAGATTCCTGGGCACAGTCCCAGATGAGCTTGTCAGCTGTGTTAAGGATGGAGCCTGAGAAGAGCTAAATTCTGTATTCTTAAATTCAAATTCTAAAGTTGTTATTTTTAATAAGCTCCTCAAGTGATTCTCATAAAAATTTAAGAAGCGTAAGGACCAGAATATTATAAAAGCTGTGGAGTCAGGAAGAACTGGGTCACATTCCAATACTATGACCCAGAAGCTGTGTAGCTTTGGGCAAGTTGCTTAACCTCTCTGAACCTCTGTTTACTCATGTCAAGTTAAGTATAAAGCAGAACCAGTGTTGCTGGCAGGGTCAGAAATCCTTAAAGGCATTCATGGTCTTCATCCAAACTATTCTAAGAGGCAGGAAAAACCATGACCCTCATCTTTTAGGGGAACCGTCTTCCACTGAGAGTACAAGGGAGGCCACTCACATGTGATGGAGGCTGAATGAGGCTAATGTCCTTCAACGCGGAGGCGGGTATCGGCCCCTACATCAGGACTCACGCAAACTAAACAGGAGGGCTAAGCTTTGGATGAAGGTCAAGACCATCTGCCTTCCTGAGGCGTGCAGCCTTGAGGCAGACTCTGCTACTAGACACAGCTCCAAGACAGGTCTGCAGCCAAGTGGCCCTCTTGGAGTGAGGAGTGTAAAAAGAGAAGAGGCAGCAGCATCCTGGACTGGCCCCGCCTGAGGGTCCAAAACTTGAGAAGTGCAGGGAGAGAAGGCGCAGGAGGAGCCCAGAGGAAGTACATTCCCAGGTACTACCCACGGGCAGGACCTCCAAGCCTCAGTCTTTCCATCTGGAAACCGTGCTCAATTTTTAAACTACTTAACAGTTAACTACGGGATGGCACCCAACTGGGTGCCCCGCTCACCGCACACATCAGTGGAGAGACCCCGCGGTTACTACCCCTGCCCTTTTATCCGGTCTGTGCCTGGCAAGTCAGAACTTGGTGGCAGTTTCACTCTGTTGTCCTAACCTAAGACCGCGCTTTCCATTCGCGTGTAGGTTGTTAAAGTTATTAAACAACCTGGTCTGCGGGGTCTGGCAGAAGATTGAGGCTGGGATTTCAGGTCAGGGCGCCCAGGAACAGATTTCCCTCTTTTTGACTTATAAGGCAGGAGCGACTGGGGACGAGGACGCCCAGCGGCCGCTGGACTCCAGCCCTGGGATCACCCTGGCTCTGACGCGGCGTCTGAGTGACAAGCGGGGACAGGGAACCCCGGCGCACCCAGAGTCTGGGGTTTCACAGGCCCCTGGCCCCTCGAGGCGAGGCCCTCCGCGGAGTTGAGCGGCTCTCCGGGTCTCCCCGCCCCGCGCCACTCGCGCCGCGCCCAACGCCAAGTTCCCCGGAGCGCCCGGCCCCGCGCGGGCCCTGCCCCGCCCGGCCGCCCGGCCGCCCCGCCCGCCCGGCTCACCTGCTGAAGACGAGGCACCCCAGGTGGTTGATCTCGTGGTCGGAGCGGTGGCGGCTGTAGTCCTCCCATAGGTCCTTGAAGGCCGTGACGGCCAGGATGAAGAGCACGGGCGCCAGCGCCAGGCCGGGCTGGAAGGCGTTCACCGCCGGCACGAAGTTGAGCAGCGCGATGAAGACGAAGTACACGTTGGCCAGGCGGTGGAACTGCTCGAACAGGTTTTTGGGCAAGAAGGACAGCAGAGTGTACTTGGTGGTCTTGAGCCGGTTGTCGGCCAGGTGCTGGGTGCCCGCGCACCGCCGCCGCGCGCCCTTGGCCACGCTGGTCCCGGGGTCCTCGGCGCCCGGGGGCGGCAGCAGGTTGGAGCGCACGGTGCGCGTCCTGCCCTCCCGGCGCCGCCGCCGCCGCCGCCGCGCCTCCGGGGACCCGGGCTCCTCGGCTGCCGCCGGCTCCTGCTCCATGGCCGCGTGTCGCCGCGCCCGCCTCCTCCGCCGCTTGCGCCCGCCCGCGCCAGCCTCCTAGGTGATCATCGCGGGCGGCCCGGGCGCGGCGGCGCGGGCTCCCCGCCTGCGGGACGCACGGAGACGCGGTCAGTGGCCGCCCCGCCCAGCCCGGCCCAGCCCAGCCCAGGCCTGCCCAGCCCGCCCGCCCGCCCGCCGTCGGGGCCCGGCGCGGCACAGAGCCCCCTTGTCCTCGAGCCCGTCCGGGCCTTTCCGCCGCCGCGGCTCCCGGTCCCGCCCCGCCCCGCCCCGCCCCGCGCTGGGCCGCGCCCCGGCTGGCCGGGACACCGCGGAGAGCGGGAAACAAAAAGTCAAGCTGAAAACTTTCGTTTCCCAGAAGCATCAGTTGGGTCCCAGCACACTGCCAACGCGCCCTGCCACCGGAGGAAAGAGGAAGCCGCAGGGTGTGGGAGAAAGGGCACCGCAGACCCCCGGCGGCGGGCGGGCTCTTCCTGGGCTTGGCCTGTCCCGGAAAGGGTCTGGGGGACCCGGGTTAGGAGCCTCCCCTAGAAATCGACTAGAATCAAAATCCACAGGACCCATGGCATTCCAGTGCTCTGATTTTTAAATATTGTTTGGGTAGGAGATTTACTTCTGGGACCCCGAGAGGATTCTTCCCTACCCTGCCCAGCCTCCATCTACTTTAAGATTAACTTCTTGGGTGACCTAGACTTTTAACTTTCGAGATCATCGCTGCCTTTCCTTACTTCCCAAAATAGGATTTTTTCCCCCTTTAATTGGAGGGAGGAATATTTCGCTGAGCAAAGGCAGGCTTTGGTCTGCTCTATTTCAGTCTCTTTTCCTCCTTGGTAAACCCTGAGAGCCAAAATATACCCAGTGTGCTCTTGTTCTAAAGTGGCCTCTGTGACCCAGACAGTGACAGGGCATTGAAGATGGTGGCTGGGAGGGGGAGAGGGTCCCGGGAGGGTGTTGCAGGAGTGGAGAAGCCTCTGTTGGGACAAAGGGCTCCCCTCAGGATTCATGGGGAATCAAGGAGAGGAGTGTGTGATGGAAAGGTGGGCAGTGGCTGGCCCTGGCAGAGGGATGGGGAGGTCCCACTTCTGGGATAAGACTTGTCCCCCAGATGTGCTACAGCGGGGACAGTTTGGCCCCCCCGACTCTAGAAGTACAGAGGTGAGGAGCAGGGATTTCTTGCCCAGGAGACCACGGAGTTGGAACACTTTCGTCTGGATTTGGGGAGCTGTTGGCCTTCTCCCCCTGCAGGCCAGCCCCTCTTTCTCTTCCTGCATTGAGACCTTCTGTCATGTCCCCAGGACGGCCTCAGCAGCCTCTGCTGGCTCTGAGTTCCTCCCTCAGGTGCCTGCTGACCAGTCCACTTCCCTGGCTTTGCTCAAATCACTGACCTCTTCCCTATGACCCTCTCTCAGGATGGTCTTCACCTCCAGTACCTTGGCTTGTACCCCACCACGCAGCCATGCCGGGGGCTCACATCTCTAAGGGAGCCTTCCCCCAGACCACAGTAGTTACTAGAATCCAGCTTAAGGAGGGGTGAGTGACAGGTCTTAAGAAAATGATCCATGTTGTATAAGAAGCCCCTTCCCCCACCATTCCTAGGGGTACCGTGCTGATGTGTGGAGGCCCAGATCGGAGAAAACAGTTTTGACTAAAGTGCCAGCATTTTCAGGGAAAGAAATCAGGTCGCATAGTGGGACCAGTGGCATCCCAAACTGAGCACCAACAGCACAGGAACGACCACAGCTTCCTTGGTCTCCAGTCACTCTTCATCCACATTTCCTCCATCACCCAGCCCGGCGAGGCCCTGGGCCTGCTGGTTCCCTCCCTTTCCCCTCCCTACGCAATCCCGAGGGCTTTCCCAGAGCCTCAGGGTGGCTCTCCTGCCTCCCAGTTCCCTGGCTAGTGCCTGTCGCCAGGTGGCCAAGATGGTGACCTCCTTTACTGCATGACTTCATTTCCTTACCCGGGAGCTTACAGGAGCCCCTGCTGCTTACACAAAGTCAAAGGCTGACTTCTTGGGCAGAGGTCCCTTGAGGCCCTCAGGGAAACTGGCACCAGTTTGCGGATTTAACTCTGCCTCTCCTTCCTCCCTACCGGCACCCGGGAGAGATTTCCTTACCCTTCTCAGAACAGGCCCCACCTACATTCCACTCTAAGGTTCCAAGATTCTGTGAGTCACACTGCTCCTTAAGCCTGGAATCTTTCCCTACCTGCTTGTCACCAATCCAGACTCAGCATTTCTGCCAAGTCCTAGCCCATCTGGCCCCTGGGAAGGTTTCCACACTGTGTGACCCACTGGACCCATGGAATGACTTCGCTCTGACATGTACGCAGTGGTATGTAAACCTCTCAGACTGCTCTGCAGGAATTCGGGGCTCGGATGTCTTCTGTCAGCAAAACTCTCAGACTCTGGCCAGCCTGGGCCAGGAGGAGGCTCGGGTGGACTCTCGAGCTGGCCATCTGGATCACCGGGCTCTAAGGAGGCCCTGCTGCTGGTCCATGGGCAAGTCCTATTAATTGCCCTCACTTGGCAAACTCGTATTCATCGCCTGTGGTTGGCCTGGCACGGTTCTAGCCCCTGGGGCCCAGGGGAAATGGTCTCGTGGATCTAACATTCTAGGAGAACAGGCAGTGTGATACTGTGATCTAGGATAAGAAATACACACTTGGTCTTGGTCTGCATTTCTGGCACGGAGCTCCTAAATCTCTTGGAAGTTCCTAAGAGATGAGAACTCTAAGGGTGTCTTGATGTTCCTAACAAACCCCTTTCAACCACACCTGGGTTTATGTTCATGAAGTGGCTTTTAGGAAGCCCCTGAGGATGGCCGCTAGTTGCCAGGGAACCATCCCTGTGATTAGAAGGTTAGAACTTTCAGCCCTAACCCCTGACCTCTGGGGAGGGGAGGGAGCCTGGAGGCTGAATCAGTCACCAATAACCAAAGATTTTACTCCTGGCTGTATAGTGAAGCCTCCATAAAAACCCAAAGGACTGGGAGAGACTCCAGGGGGATGAACCCACTTCCAGGGCGCATGGAGATTCTGGGAGAGCTGGGAGCTGGGAGAAGGCATGGCGGCTGCGTGCTTTCCCCACCCTTCGCCCTGAGCATGTCTTCCATCTGGCTGTTCCTGACATATATATATATATGTTTAAATAATAAACTGGTAGCTTAGTAAATTAAATGTCTTCCTGAGTTCTGTGAGCCACCTTAGCAAGTCAGTTGAACTCTAGGAGGAGGTCTTGGGGCTCCGACCTGTAGCCAGACTCTGTAGCCACTTGTCAGAAGCACAGCTGGCAAACCTGAACTTGGGATTGGTGCCTGAAATGGGAAGCATCTTGGGAGACTGAGCCCTTATCCTGTGGGGCCTGACACCATCTCTAAGTATAGTGTCAGAAGTGCGTTGAATTGTAGGACACCCAGCTAGTGTCATAGATTTGCTGGATGGGGGGAAAATCCCTTATGCAGACACGCACGCACACGCACACGCACACCACACACATTGGAATCGGTGTCCCATAACACAGGCAGCGGCCAAAACGAGACACTCTGGGAATACCACCAAGGCCCCGCCCTCAGGAACCCCGTGTTCTCCTGGGGGAGCGCGGACCAGGAGGGCACAGGAAATGCAGGGGCACAGGGCCCCGCCGGCAGGGGGGTGCTTGGCTTCCTGCAGCTGGGCCATCGGAGCGGGCGTCCCCCAGGCAGCCCGGAGCAGAAGCCTAAGGACACAAGTGCACAGGTGGTGGTGCCACCTGGTGCCGGCCAAGGACTTGCGACCCCCACACTTCCAGCCCTTCCTGCCTGCTCCGCTTCAGAAGGTAAAGCACTTTCTCTCCTGACGTGTGTTTGCCTTAGCAGAACCAGGGCCCCAGCAGGCACCACTTCGCATCGCATAAATGTCTAGGGGCAGAAACACCAAGTGCAGGAGAGGTTGGGGTTCCAGGCCCAGCCAGATGGGTCTGGGGACCTGGACTGGGCTCCTGGAGGGCCTAGAGGACCGCGGTGAGCATTTTAGCTTTTAGCTGAGTGAGAAGAGGAGCCTTGAGGAGTTTGGGTGGAAGAATCACGTGACTGGACTCAAGTCTTCAAGGATCATCGGCTGCCATGTGGGCGAAACAGCAGATCGGCCGTAAGAGGCCATTGCAGTGACCCTGGAGAGAGGACAGTGGCTCAGGCCCTGGTGGCTCTGATGGAGGCTAGAATGTGGCTACTCAAGAGGGATCTGCTGGTGGCCTGGGTGTCAGGTAGGAAAGGGCTCTAAGGGGCCCTGCTGCTGCTCCTTGGGCAAGTCCTTTTAATTGTTCTCACTTGGCAAATGCGTATTCATCACCTGGGGTTGGCCTGGCATGGTTCTAGGCACTGGGGCCACAGGGGGAAATGGTCTCACGGATCTAACGAGGGGGTTGGGGATGCACAGCTGGAAACTTGGGATGCTGAGGCCGGAAGGCAGTGGGAGAGGAGGGGCAGGCCTGCAGGTAGTCACCAGGCCCGGGAGCAGAGATGCAGGAGACAGAGGTGCACTCGTCCCAGCTCAGCAGGGAGGCTGGAGATGGCAGACTGGGGTCACAGAGCAGGTCTGGATGGAAGGTGGCATAACTGGGAGTGGGAGGCGGGCAGAGGGACCTGCGTGCAGGGCTTCACAACTGCCTTTGGGAGGGACTGGCCTCTCTGGATTTGCTCCAAGGGCAATGGGAAGCCACAGACTGCCCCAAGCAGAGGCAAGAGATGCATGGATCTGATGGAAGATGGCTTTGGAGCCCAGTGGGCACAAGCAAGGCAGTGAGTTAATGAGGAGCTGGCTTAGACCCAGGCAATGGACAGAGTAGGAAAGATGGAAGCATGTCTTCCACGTAGAGTCAGTTGGTTGGCCAACAGGTTGGATGCTTGGATGAGAAAAGGAGGTGAATCAAGAATAACACAGGAGAGTTTAGTTAATGAGGTGGAGATGAAGGGGAGCAGATTATGCCACCCTAAAATACACCACTTTGGCACATTCATTATTTTGAATTAAAGTTCGTTGAGAAACAGCCAGTGCAAGAAGGACACTCTGGCCCTCCTTTGTCTCTCTGAAGTCAGGAAGTAAATCTCCCATGTGAAGCCCCCTCCCTGTACCAGGAGGGTAGAGGCATCCTCATCACTAGAAACAGGGAGCCTAGGACCAAGAAGGCTGTATATACAAACCTCGTTACTCCTCCACCATTTATTCCCAGAGCCCAAAGCCCTCTGTCTCATCAGTTCTTCCCAAATGTATCTTCTTCTAAAAGGTCTAAGAGCTGCCTGCTTTGGTCACTTCCTTGAGTCTCATTTTTTTTATAGGACTCCTGTACAGACAACATTAAGTTTGTTTTCCCCCTATTAACTAGTCTAATGTCAATGTGATGATTAGAGCAACTACAGAACCTAGAAGGGAGAAGGAAAGGTTTCTCCTCCCCTACAGGGAAGGACAGGTTTGGAGAAGAAAACGCAAAGCTGGCATAAGCCATGCTGAGTTTGAGGTGCCTGTTGGACATCAAACAGATGCCAAGTAGGCAGTGGGATGAAGTCTCGACATTACAGGAGACGCCAGCACCAGAGATACAGAGAGACCTGTGACTTAGAGCTATGTGATGAGAAGATGGTACTGTTAGAGCAGGCAGATAGCTAGATATGAGCAGAGAAAGGGGGACACAGGCCAAACGGCCGGAATTGGGCAGAAAGGAGGGGCACAGACCAAATACAGGAAACCACACATCACGTAAGCACCAGAGGTCCCTGGGCAGAGAGAGAAAAGCAGGAACCTTTGGGCTGATAAGTGGTCACACCTTTTGGGGTGATGAGTGGCCTAGAAACTGACAAAGAAAGGTGAGAAAAGGCAGGAATTTCCAGTGTCCGACTGTAACTTTTGCTCATTATGCCCTCATTTCAATAAAATTAGCCTTGCAGATTAGAAGTACCCATCATGCACCAATGCCGTGACACTTCCAATCCAGACTAAATAAGGATAAAAGTACCTCCTCCCTTTGAGAAGGTGGAGCTGGGATGATAATCAGGGAATATGACCCCAAACCCTTCCCTCCCCAATGAACATTCTGCCCATTCATTTTTACACCCATGTAACCAACTTGCCAAAGAAACTCAGGGCAGCCGCTCACCTGAGCCTGCCCGCTCTCCCCTTGAGAGTGTATGATCCATCCTTTAATAAATCCTCACTTTACTTTTTTAATCACTACATCCTGTCTCTAAGTTCTTTCTGGGATGGGACAAAAACCTGGAACAGTGGTTACATCCACCGGTAACAGTACCTACAGACAGAGTCTAGAGTGAATACACAGAGGAGACCCTGGTGCCATGTTTCCACTGCAAAAGGTAGGGAACTGGACAAGGCAGTCCTGAAAACTGCATCCAGCTTTCATGTAGAGAGACTCAGCCCCTTTGCTGGTGCGATGCTTTCTTATGGAATAAGTGAGAATCACATTCTCAACATTTTAAACTGACATCATTTGTTTAATATTTATTCTTGTGATTGCCCCTAATTAAAAAAAAAAAAATTTGGCAAGGGGGTGGTTATGTATGTAAGTATGTATGTATGTATGTATGTTTTTTTCATGGAGGTGCTGGGGATTGAACCAAGGACCTCATGCATGCTAAGCGGTAGCTCCACCACTGAGTTATACCCACCCCCGATTACCCCAAATTTTTTTTTTGTTGAAGCTACAATGGCCCCTAATTTTTTTTTAAAGGCAGAAGAGATTCTGGAACTTGTAATGTATAAAATTAGGCACAGACACTGGCCATTAATTAATAAAGCTTAACACGCGTTTTAAAGTCATCAAAGCACAGAGCTGTGGAATATTAGGTTAGGCTACTTGGCTGAGGATCTGTGATAATGTCCCAAATCCCAGAAACGCCGCATTCCCGAGACTCAAGAAAAGGTTTCTATGCTTGCCTGAGCACAATTGTGCGCCTTTTCTCCAAACTGAATTCCTTTTGCAAAGACATTTTTTTTTTTTTTAAGGATAAATGTATAGGTGTGCTTGGAAACTGGGGAAAGTGTCTTTGGAAGCTAGAAAGGGATACTGGAGACATAAAACAGGTAAATGTGGGCTGATGAGGAAGTGTAATAAATCCAAGAGAGTGCATTACACAGTTCAGTAGGCAAGGAAACTTTAAAAAAAAAAAAACTGTTTCCCAAACACATCTCTGGGAAAACCCCAAAATCTGAGAGAGCAGTTCTGGGGCATCTGGGAAGCAATGAGGCCCATCACTCCTAGAAAATGTAAGGAGTCAACAAAAGGATCTTGGTTTTAGAATAAGATGAAATACCTAACAGAAAGTAATTAAAAATCAGCTCGGGATATATGCAAATAATCATAACAAAATCCTATATTAGCAGCAGTAAGGTTTGACCTTTGTGGAGCAGGTAACAGCTGCCTGGCATGTGCCATATCTCCATCCTCCTGCTCTGAGGCAGACTTTTTATCCCAATGTTACAGACGGGGATCATGTGAACACATGGCTGGACCACTTAATATCTGACCGAAGGGGATAAAAGAAGATCTGAGTAAAAGATGAAACAGGCCATGTCCCTGGGTGGGCCTCTCAAATTAACCTGTAGATTTTGTGAATTTCCCAAACTAATTCCAGCTTGATTTATGTTTTTCGTTTCACCTTGACAAGTTGAAAATAAGTAATTAGAAAATGAATGAGGGTAAATATGAAAAAAAAAACTGGAGATAAATGAGTAACTGTTTACACTGACAAAAATAAAGAAGGCAAACAATACTTAAGAACTCTGAGGCTGTGTACTAGGAGGAACTCTAAAATACCGCCAGTGGAAGTGTGAATTGGGGCAACCGCTTTAGTTCGCGATTTGGTGTTTCATCTGAAAGTTGAACATCCAAAGTCCTGCATCTCAACACCTCCTTCTCTAAGAATAAGCCCAGAGGAACTTTGCCCATGAACACTTCATTTGTAAATGGTGTTTGTTCACAGTCAGAATGACTTGTTCCACAACTGACCATGTACAGTAATATAGTCACAAGGTGAAAAACACGTACGACTTTGAAAATGAATGAAATGCAGCTTCGCGCAACAAAGTGGAGAAATCTTGGAGACCTAATATTTGGTGAAAAAGTAAGTCCCAGAACAATAGAACAATACTGTTTTTACCGGCCACAAATACTAGTAATAATGAGTGAAATATTGTTCAGCACACTTTTATATGGGACAAAGCAACTTATTAGAAAACTAAACAAGTGCTTACCATGCAATTCAGCAATTGCCCTCTTGGGCATTTATGCCAAATAAATTAAAACTTACATTCACACAAATCTGTACACAAAATTTCATAGCAGCATCCTTATTCCGAATAGCTAGAAACTGGAAACAAACCAAGTGTCTGTAACAGGTGAGTGGATAAACAAACTATGGTACATTTCACATCATGCAATTAACTGCTCGGCAATAAAAAGAAATGAGCTATTGATGCACACAACAGTTTGGATGGATCTCAAGGGAATTATGCTTAGTGGAGGAAAAAAAAAGCCAATCTCAAAAGATTACATACTGTATGATTCCATTCCGTTTTTGAGATGATAAAATTCTAGAGGTGGAAAGCCAGTGTGGTTGCCAGTGGTTTGGGAGGAGGGGGGAAGGGAAGTGGCTGTGACTGTAAAAGTGCATCACTAAGGGTCCTTGTGACGGAGCTGTTCTGCATCTTGACTGTAGCAGTGATGATAAGAATCAACACATGCATCAAAACTGCACAGAGCTGAATGCACACATACACACACACGAATGCATGTAAAACATGAGTGCGTGGTGAAATTTGAATAGAGTTAATGAATTGCATTAATGCTAATTTTCCGGTTGTGATTTTGTGTTATACAAGGTGTTAACATCAAAGAAAATTCAATGGAGAGTATAGTGGATCTCCCTGTATTATTTCCTACAATTGCATACAAATCTACAGTTATCTCAAAAGTTTTTTTGAAAATGCAGACATTAAAAAAAGGGGTGGGGGGTGAAAAGCTAAACAGCAAAGGGAGGCAGGGGGCTGTGATGAGGACTCGGGACACACTAGTAGCTGCAAGTTATTGGCAATATACTGTTTCCTGTGCTACATCCAGGGGCCACAGCGAACCCCACCTCCTGGTGTTCATGCCTTGAATAGAGATGGCTGTGTAAGCAAGGGGATCCTGAGAACAAGAGAGTGTGTGATTCTAGGCTTGGTCATGAGACATTGGCCTTTCTGCCTCCCTTCTCTTGGCTCACTCATTCCGGGAAAAGTCAGCTGATGTGCTGGAGGGCACTCAGGCAGCCAGATGGGAGAGCCACGTGGCAAGGAGCTGAGGTCTTCTGCCAAATGCCAGGAAAGTGTATCCTCCAGCCTCAATCAAGCATTCAGGTGATTGTAGCATTGGCCAACATCTCAATGCATGTTGGGGGTCCTGAAAGCCCCTACTGTGTGCTGCACACAGTTATAACCATCAAGATTACAAGGACACCTAGTTCGTGCTTCTTAAAGTGTGTTCTGGACCAGATGGTTCACTGCTAATTAAATAAAACCTTCTCAATGGAGGAAGCAGTGTGTTGACATCACATTCCATTCCTAATATTGTTGCAGACAAGCAAGAAACAGTGGTGGATATGCCACCTGATGAACGCTAGAATAGGGCTTTGTCTCTGTCCTCTGAAGCCCACATGGAGTGAGGAGACAAACACGTATTGTGACCGTGTTTCATTGCCATCCAGCCACATTCAAATGCCACAGCTGAAGTTTTTCTTCCACGCCCACTGCTGCCCCTGTAGGTATCAAATCCTCACCTCTGTGTGGGAAGGGCACAGACTTGCCCTGTACCCCTGGACAGTGTTTTGCTCTTTGCCTTGATGTATAGGCTTGCTGCCTACAGATACGAGCAGGAATCTGCCAGCAGAGAGTTTTTCCCCACGTCCAGCTACCAGGTTGAGCCTGCTCAGAGCTGTCCTGGTGGGTATTCTTTCCTGTTCCCAGGGGCACAGGGAATGTCTATGTCCTTCCAAAACAGAGGTGAGGTTTTTGACACCTGTGGGGGCAACAGCAGGTGTGGAAGAAAAAACTTCAGCCATGGTATTTAAACATTTAATGAAAATTTTACTGGATGAGCTTAACAGTAGATTGAAGATGACAGAAGTGTACTCAGTACATATTGAGATAAGTAAGTATAAATTATCCCAATCTGAGTAACAGAAAAATATATTTTAAAAGTAAGCACACAGCCATTAATGTTTAGGACAATATTCAGTGGTCTAATATACATATAACTGGAGTTTCAGAAAGAGAAGAGAATAGGGCAGAAAAATCTATTTTGAGAAAATGGCCAGATATTCCCCAAATTTGATAAAAACATAAGCTTCCATAAACTTACAAGATGCTCAGAAAACTGCAGGCAGGATAACTAAAAGAAAAATGTAACTAGGGAGTCAGAGTTAAACTGCTGAAAATCAAGAGAAAACCTTGAAAATCTTGAAAGCAGCCAGAGAAAAACAGACACATCACAAAAAGAGGAATGATATGAAAGATAGATACTTCTCATCGGAAAAATGGACATCGGTGGATAAAGCAGTATCTTTAAAGCATTGAAAGGAAAAAAATATCAATTCAGAATTCTATATCCAGAATGAAGATGAAGTAAAGACAGTTTAAGATAAACAGAAGCTGAGAGAATTCAGCACTGGCTGAACCAAATCAGAAGAGAAGCTCAAAGGATTTTTTTTTTTTTTTTTTACCCTGAACGGAAATGAACCAGATGGAAATCCAGACCAGCAGAAAGCACAAATGAACTTATTTACAAAACAGAAACAGACTCACAGACATAGAAAACAAACTTATGGTTACTGGGAGAGGTGGGAAGGGGATGGGAAAGGATAAATTAGGAATTCAAGATTTGCCAATACTAACCACTATTTATAAAATTAACAGCAAGTCTGTAATGTATAGTGCTAGGAACTGTATTCAGTATCTCGTAGTAACCTATAATGAGGGCAAGTATGAAAAGGAATATATGCATGTATATGTATGACTGAGACATTATGCTGCACACCAGAAATTGACACAACATTGTAAGTTGCTTTGTCCCATATACAAAAAAGAATACTGGATATAGTAAATGTAAAAGTGTTTTTTCTTAATCTTCAAAATGTTTTAATCTTTTTTTTTTTTTAACTTTATTACATTTGTGGGGGAGGTAATTAGGTTTATTTATTTATTTATGTTTAATGGAGGTGCTGGGGATTGAACCCAGGACCTCATGCATGCTAAGCATACAGTCTACCACTGAGCCTTGCCTTCCCCCAGTAAGTGTAAAATGTTGAAAACTCTATATTACTGTTCATTTCTTAGTATCTTTAAAAGGCAAATAATTATTTAAGCAAACATTATACAAACTTATTTTGAGGTTTATAACTTCAGCAATTATAATATATATGAGAACAATAGCACAACAAACAGAAGTTAAATGGAATTACATCAGTGCCACAACCCCCGGGGGTAAAGAGGAAACATTGCAAATAAGACTATGCCAATATAGTCGACAGATTAGATTAAGGGAGTAATTTCCTTGAAAACCAGTTTACCAAAAGCAATATAAGAAATCTGAATATCTCTATACCAATTAAATGTATTAAGTTCATAATCAAAACCCTTCCCATAAAGGAAACTCCAGGCCCACGTGGTACAACCACACACACACTCGAAGGCTAACACCAAGAGGAATGACGGCATGAAATGCTGGTGAGGATGTGGAGCAGCTGGAACTCTCCACCATTGCTGGTGGGAGTGTAAACCTGGGGCAACCACTCTGGAAAAGGACTCAGTATTTTTTCATTTCTTTAAACATCCATGATCAGCAACTCTAGTCCTAGGTATTGACTCTAGAGAAACGAGAATATATGCCCACAAAAAGATGTGTTCATTGCAGCTTTATTCAAAATAGCTAAAAGCTGAAAAACACCTCAAAGTATTTCCACACAGTGGAATGCGGTCCAGCCTCTGCCCGCTGGCCTTCGTCTCTGGGGTCCTTTGCACTTCACCTTCTGTGCATCTTTGTTCTGCTTTATCGGTGTGCTTGGCACCTGCCTCTCCAGCCTTATGGCTCCTGGTCACAGGGAGCGCACGGCCTGCTGCTGACCTCGCCGGGTGCCTTGCCAGGGGGCAAACTCTGGCAGTGATGCAAGCACTCACTTGAGTGCTGTTGCGTGCGCAGTACATTAGGTTCTTCTTAAAACCTTGTAAATTTGTGAACATTGCCATTGGGTCCTGTGGTCCTGTGAGTCTTCTCAGCAATTAAACTCTGCTTAAACTCTCACCGTCAGTGCCCTAAGTTAAAGCAACCTTCCCAAGGACATCTCAATACACTGACACTCAGGTCAGGCTTTTTTTGGAAAGAAAAAAAAATGCTATTTACTAATGTACAGAATAGTGAGTTGGTTCTACAGCATCCTCCTGTGATGGCCAACCTGGATATTTTTGTTTTGTGTCCTAATGAATCCATGGATGTCAACATATGTGATGTCTTTCAACCACTGCAATAGCATTTTTGGTGCTCTTTTGGTCCTATTATTGGTCAGCGAGGGTCCTTCAGGCTGGTTGCTGGGTCTTTTTGCTACAACTCCAGTTGTGTTTGACAGCTTCCCTCATCTCCTGGCTAACACAATGTTCCAGACTCATCTTCTACATACCCTGCCTTAGCCCTGGAATAAACCATTTCTCCAAAGAGCCCCGATGGTAGAGTGTGGGAAATGGTACTTAGAAACCGCAGTTCGTATGACGGGGTGTTCGTTGCTGCTGCAGCGGTCACTGCATTTCCTTCCTTAATATGCAGCTATGAAACTGTCTTTCCTATTTTCATTGGGAATGAAAAAATAAGAAAAATGGCTCTTGACATACTGATCAAAGACACTGAGCAACACATATAAACTAAAAAAGCAACTCTTACAAACATCAGAAAGTTTGTTAGTTTTTATTCTAAGTAAATTTTGAATGCGCAAAAGAGGCATTTAAAATTAAGGCATGCAGGAGGGAGGGGGGTGGGAAGGGATAAACTGGGAGTTCGAGATTTGCAGATACTGACTGGTATATATAAAATAGATAAACAAATTTATACTGCACAGCACAGGGAACTATATTCAGTTTCTTGTAGTAGCTCTTGGTGAAAAAGAATATGAAAATGAATATATGTATATCCATGTATGACATTGTGCTGTACACCAGAAATTGACACAATATTATACCTCAATAAATTAAATTAAATTAAATTAAATTAAGGCATGGACCAGAAAGACTAATAAATACACAACATGTAGTGTACATCTTTGTATTTTAAGAGTTGAAAAAGAGAAACTTTGAGAAGGGAGGAGGGTGTAGCTCAAGTGGTAGAGCACATGCTTAGCATGCACAGGGTCCTAGGTTCAATCCCCAGTGCCTCCTCTGAAAAATAAAGTAAACCTAATTACCTCCCCGCCTAAAAAAATAAGCAAACAAGTAAATAAATTTAAAAAAAAGAGAACCATCAAGAACATGAAACAAGTACTAACTCAGAGAGGAAGGGCTGGCAATCCCTTTCTCCAATGGCCTATGTGCGCTCTGTAGACAAATCCTGCAGGTTCCACCCTCAGAACAGACCCTGGCCCATCCCTTCTCACTGGCGTCACCTCTGCTCCTACAGTCCTCACCCAAGCTGCCCTCTTTGCCCCAAGGCGCTGCCCTAGCCTCCTGCCTCCACCTGGCCCCAGAAACCAGCACTCTGATCTATTTCCTGCACAATCGCCAGAGTGATCTTTTTGTTTATTTTTTGGTTTTCTAATTTGGGGGCGGGGGAGGTAATTAGGTTTATTTATTTGCTTACTTACTTACTTATTTATTTTTTCCCCTACTTATCCTCCATGCATCTCCTTTACTTTTTTTTAATCTATTTTTTTGACCTATAGTTGATTTACAATAATGTTGCATTAGTTTCTGGTACACAGCAAAGTGATTCAGTTACACCATATATATATTCTTCTCCAGATTCTTTTCATTTTTTTTAACTGAAGTACAGTCGGTTACAACGTGTCGAATTCTGCTGTACAGCACAATGTTTCAGTCATGCATAGACATACATATATTTGGTTTCATATTCTTTTTCGTTATAGATTATTACAAGATAATGAATATAGTTCCCTGTGCTATACAGAAGCAACTTGTTTTTTTATCTGCTTTATATATAGTAGTATTTGCACATCTCGAACTCCCAATTTATCCCTTCCCACCCTCTTTCCCCTGGGTGACCATAAGTTTGTTTACTATGTGAGTCTGTTTCTGTTTTGTGAGTAAGTTCATTAGTGTCTTTTTTTTTTTTTTTAGACTCCACATATGTGATACCACATGGAATTTTTTTCTCTTTCTAGCTTACTTCACTTAGAATGAAGATCTCCAGATCCACCCATTCATCCAATATTTGCTTATTTACTTAATCATGTCTTGGGGATGGAACCCAGGACCTCGTGCATGATAATGAGTATGCGCTCTGCCACTGAGCTATACCCTCCACCCTCAGAGTGGTCTTTGTGTATCGGATGAGGTTGCTCCTTTATTCCAAACCCTCTGTTGATTTCACAATGTCCTTTCCATGGTGAAGGAAGCCCAGCGAGCCTGTCTTTGGTCGTTCCCACGGCCCCACGTGGTTCCGCTCCCCCTTGCTGTCACCTGTATCAGCAGTGCTGACCTCCTGGCTGTGCACACGCTGTCCACACGCTGAGCCTGCTCTCCATCAGCTCCCGGGGTGTGCCGTCCCCCTTGCCTGGACGACCTTCGCCAGATCTCCACCTGCCTGCTCCCGCAGGAAATTCACCTTTCCCTACGCTGTCTCCTGAGTCACTTCCCTGGACTGGCCTCAGAGCCCTCTTTGCCACCTGACATTATGGTCTCCATGCAGATTCTGTTTCTTTGTTTGCCCTTCCAACACCGCCCCCAACTTATCTGAATATCAAGTCCCTGAAAACAGGAAGATAGAATCTCGGTTTGCTTGTTGACTCCTGTAGCTCCGGTACCCAGAACGATGTCTGGCACACAGCACGCTGTCAATAAATACTTGAAGAATGAATAACTGAGGTAGTTGGAAAAGGACTTAAGAAACATAAGAGGCTGATAAACACACATGTCTGTCTGCAGACACACACGCCTACACACATCATCGTTATCTTTATCGTCATGTTATTTATGAATTTGAGACAAAGGGCAACAGAGGACTGAGAGACAGACAGCAGAGCAAACACAGATGCAACAAAAGACTGAATGAAAGAGAGAACGGCTTGGGTAGGAAGAAGCCAATGAGAAAGAGACTGAAAGGGGTTCCCTCTGCCCCATGCCCTTGGCCATGCCCTTGGCCATGCCCTGTGCACCTCTCCCGGCTCCTCCCTGTCTGGACTCTGGCGTCCTTGTCAAGTCTAGGGTGGAAGGTGCAAGAAAAATGACTGTTGTCATGAGCTTCCTTAAGGTCTCCCTCAGCTGGTTTTCTGTGCCATAAAAGTCTGTTTTGAGAATACAAATGCTAAGTCATTGCTACTCAAGACAGGACTTTCCAGGTTGCTGCTGAAATGGGACAAGGAGCATAAGAAAAGACACGTTGGTTAATATCCATGTACTACCTCACCATGCACATGTTAGCACATAAATTGTTTGCTATTCTCCGTCCATCAGGAAAGGCAGAGCACATGGTGTGGCAGGCATCAGGTGGGGCAGGGCAGAGAAACATGGGGCAATGGGACAAGACCAGTGAGAAGGGAAGTTCAAAGCATCTAGCCAAGTTCACCCATGCCCCTTCTCCCAGGCCCTTGTTCCATTCCCCTCCCACTCAAAGTCTTGCCCAATTGCCATCTTCCGTGTGCCAATGAAAAATACTGCAAGCCATATCAGTAAACAAAGAATGCTGAAGCCATCAAGTCATCAGCCACTGCCGCCACCCCCAACAGTGAGCGCAGTGTGCAGACAAGCCCGCAGGCCAGACTGCAGCCAGCCACAACGGTGCACTCTCAGGGGACTCGGAATGAGAACAGACAGGACTGGCCTTAGAGAGCTACGTCTTTGTCAAAGGAATGGTTTCAATGAGCATTTTCTCCTTCCCCTACATAGAAAAGCGCTAAATTCTTTAACTTGAGATGTCTGGTTTTCTTTAACAGTGATGTTTAATGTTCTGACTACCTGGTCTTTGCTGCAAAACTCCTACGTATCCTGGCTCCTCCCCTACCTCTTCCGAGCAGTCCCTCAGAGCGATCTGGGAGATTGCCATCCTGGGCTCATGTTCTCAGAAATGTCTGCTGAATAAAACTTACAACTGTGCATTTATCTCAGTCAACAGGCATGTCCCAGGGACTCAGCTGAAAGCTAGGACATAGCCATCCTCTCACCCCACATTTTTTCCTGTATCAGGATGATGGAGGCGGGGCCAATGGTGTGAGGGGAGCCCAGGCACTACTCTGAAGGCTATCTCTGGGGTTGCTGAGAAATCTGATGTGATGGCTCCCCCCATGTGGAGGGAGAGGAGGAGGGCTGGCATCGAAGTGGAACCTGGCACAGGACTCTTGCTGATAGATATGCAGCTAAATTTCAAAAGCGTATGATCATAAGCCTATTGTAAACACTCCAACAATGCAGAAAACTACAGAATAAAAACTGCAAGCTTCCATCACCCTTTCTCTGCAGACACGTCTCCCGATCTCTGAGGGATGAATTAACAAAGAGGAGGTCAGGGCACCGATCACGAAATGAGACTCTCAGAGTGAAGAGAAAAGTCAGAACTTCACTGGACTTACACTTATTTTGTAGTTTTGAAACTTACTATTATATCAGTGGGAAGAGACATCTTAAGGGTTTGGTGTTTGGTGCTGACAAAAGGACTTAATAGGGTCTGGCTCTCGCTATAAGGATAGAGTTCTTTCTCTCTCTCTCTTTCTTTTTTTAATATATTTTTATTGAAGTATAGTCAGTTTACAATGTTGTGTCAGTTTCTGGTGTACAGCACAATGCTTCAGTCATATAGGAACATACATATATTCATTTTCACATTCTTTTAACCATAAGTTCCTACAAGATACTGTATATAGTCCCCTGTGCTATGCAAGTTCTTTCTGATGTAAATGGCGGCCATGTGATTTATCTTGTGTTTGCACATCACATGACCCTAGGACTGTGATATGGGAGCTCTTCTCTGCAGAACCTGCAGATCCGTCTCACCTCCTGCGGGAGCTCTGTTTTGTTCTCTGGTGGCATCTTCCCCAGTCTTGACTGTTTACATATTCACGAGCATGTGTAAGTCATCTGTAACAGTTTCCTACTGTAAGCGGTGTCACCATACAGCACACATACACCTTTATTCACAAGCTGAAGAATTCACATATGTTAGATTCCTAGTGATCCAGGAAAAATGAATGTGGGGTGAGAGGAGGGCCATGTCCCAGGTATGGGCTGAGTCCTGGGATGTGCCCTGCCCAGTGAGGGTCCCCGGCTTCACACAGGAAATGATTCAAGAGCGAGCCACAGTTGAGTAGAGGTAGTTTATTTAGAGAGATACATACTCCATGCAGTGTAGGCTGTCTCAGAAGGCGAGAGAAGGGCCACGAGGTGTGGGGGTTGGGTGCTCAGGTTAAATTAAAAGTAGACACACCTCCATAGACGGAGTGCAGGACATCTCATTCAAAAGGGAGGAGTGGCCATGAGACAAGGTGATGCCAGTTTTTATAGACTCGGTAGTTTCACATGCCAACAAGTGGGAGGAACATTCCAACTACCCTGGAGAAGGGGCTGGGTTTCCCAGGAATTGGGCCCCCACTCACTCTTTGACCTTTTATGGTCAGCCTCAAAGCTGTCATGGCACCTGTGGGAGTGTCATTCACCATGCTAATATATGACAATGAGCTTATAATGAAGTTCAAGGTCTACTAGAAGTCAAATCTCCTGCCATCTTGAGCCTCAGGGTCTACTGGGGTTGAAACTTCCACCATTTTGGTGTTAATTACCACGTCATTCTTTGAATGGCTGTGCCCTGCCCCCTTCCCTCCTGTCTCACTAGGACTGGCTCCTCCATCAAAACAAACAAAAATGTGCATTTGAATTTACAGACACAGACTTTCCAAAATGTCGTCCCACTGGGTGGAGTGAGCTGATTTTTCCATATTCAAACCAACAGGGTACTACCCATCAGTCCACTTTCACTTGTCTGATGGGGGAAATTGATACTCCAGGGTTCCTAAAAAAATTTGAATCCTGAAGGATTTTGATTTTGAGGCTGTGTTTTATAGAGCCTTCCTAGTGGCGATGTGGAAAGATCAAAGGGCGGGCATGGAGGGGAGAATGCACTTCAGAGAAGGTGAAGATGGGAAGGAATTATCCAGGTGAGAGGAAAGGAGGGTGGGATTTAGCGAGTAGCCGTGGGCTCGGCAAAATGGGGCAGGAGCAAGAAAGCTGCTGTGGGAAGGATGAGAAAGGTGTTTGTCAGACATCCCAAAGCCACCCCCTTGCCCGTGCCCTGCTCTCTCCGCACCCAGGATGACACTTCAATATATGAAGATTCATCCTGAGAGACTGCAGAGGTAGAAGCCTCTGGAGGAAGACCCCAGGCTTGGTATCCTCTGCAGCATCCAATCTCCAAGGAGTCTGGATAGAGCAGGAGCCTGGACCACGTAACCAGCAAATATTTACCACTCCAAGGTCCTGGGCGCTGAGCGTGAAGACCTCTGATCTTGGGGGGAAGAAGGCAGATCTTTATTACATCTTGAGAATCTTTCTTATACTTTCAGTGCAGAGAGGTGTGTGCCTTTCATATGGTGCTAAGATTAAACAAAACAACAACTTTTTTTAATGAGTTAGATGGGAAATTTCTATAGGATGATAATGTCGTTACCTTCAATGTACTTCTCCTGAGTTGGGGAAGGAAATAAAGGATTAAGAAGCATAAGAGAAATATGTTTAGGCTAGAATGGAAATGTTTATCCATACTGGTTACAAGTCGGGTAGACAGAGCTCTGAGCCAAGCCAGACTTGACGGGAATTAAAAATCTTGGGATGGCTGGCATTTCATGCAACATACTTCCTGTTTGATTAGCAGCAGTTCACAACGTCTCTAGCACTTCTTCTTTACAAACACCATCCCCCTCAGTTTAATGTCTGTATTTACAAGAGTGCTTTCCAGTGTTGCAGGAGTGGGATGTGTATTTGGCTCTGAACAGTCATCTAACGGTCCTGCTGAACCTTGTGATGCCCTGGCCCCATGAGCAGGGCTGCCGAGGGACCCAGATGGAGAGACTGGGCCTGTGAAGTCCTGGAAAGGCAAGGGGTGACGTCAAGCTACGGCCACATTTCCTGCAGTCGCGTGCAGGCAGCCAGAGATGATGCCAACTGAAGACCAGGCAGCCCGTGGAGGCCTGAAGGGCAGCCAGACCCATAAATTTGACAAGTGGAAAAGAATTGTGATGGTAACAGAACATTTCTCTGTAATGTTGGCGTATGTCTTCTACCGCAAAGCCCTTCAGATTTTAGAGACATTCAACACTCCCCAAACAGAAGGCTGTTGCACCAGGCACAGCCCATCCTCAGGTCTGTGCTGTGATGGACGAGGCCCGTGGGGTGAGTAATAGGAAAACTGTCTACTGACTTCCCCCAGGGCTCGTCTTGGGGGAAGGGTGGCGATCGTAATTAAGATTTTATGATAAAAATATTTTTAAGTAAATACAAAAGTCAGGAGAATAATGCACTACCCCTAAAGGACCCACCACCCAGGGCCCCTGTTCTTTTTTTTTTTTTACCATTTCAGGATTTACATAGTGCACTCAATCAGTTCCTGCTGCTTTGACATGCGTGTGATCTGTCTGGCCCTTCACTGCAATGAATCCCCTTTTGCCTACATCTTTTCACATTTTTTGCAAGTGCACCTTTAAGCTAGATTCTGAGAAGTGTAACTGTTGGGTTAAAGAGTAAATGTGTAAGTTGTTTGGCTCCATATTGCCAAATTTTCCTGTGTTGCGTTACATCCCCAGTATCTGAGAGTGTCTACTTCCTTATCGTCTCTTCAGCACAGTGTGTTGTCAATCTTTTGTATTTTTTTGTATTTTTTAAAAAACTAAAAAAAAAATTTTTGAGGGGTAGGATTAAGTTTATTTATTTGTTTATTTTTAGAGGAGGTAATGGGGACTGTACCCAGGATTCAATCATTTTTACATCTCTTGTAGAGGAATAAAAGTGATTCTATAAGTGAAATAAATATGATTATAATAAAATAAAATAAAAATGATTATATAAGTGAAAACTTAACTTGAATATCAACACTTATTTCAATCTAAATAATATTTACATTATCATTTTAACTTGACTACTTAGAGTTCAAACTTTATTAATAGCATGAATCTCAAAATATGTAATTTGCAAGTCTTTCCCAAATTCTTGTTTTTAATTGAGCTATAATTGACATACAACATTATGTTAGCTTCAGATATACAACATAATGATTTCATATTTGTGTATGTTATAAAATGATCACCACAATAAGTCTAATGTACATCCAGCACCACATATAATTACTTTTTTTTATTGTGATGAGAACTTTCAAGGGTTACTCTCCTGGCAGCTTTCCAATATGCAACATGCATAGCCATCATGCTGTGTATTATATCCCAGGGTGTGTTTATTTTATAGCTAGGAGTCTGTGACCCGCCCCTACTCCACCCCGAACCCCAGCCCCATTCCCCTGAATTTCCCCTATTGTGAGTGAGGTTGGTCACCTTTTCATGCGTTTAAGGGCTATTTGCACTTTTTCCCCCTGTGAACTCTCTGTATATCTTGCTTCATTGTTCACAAGGTTGTTAATACTCTCTTTTATTGCTTCTAAATTTTGAATTTGTAGTAGTAATTAGGGAGATTTTCTTACTCTAGTTAATAAAGAGGTTCATTCTTCTTTTTCTAGAACTTAGATCATTTCAAAACCCTACACTTAAATTCATGTTACAATTCTACTTGTCTAGTAACTATCCAGTTGTCCCAACAACCTTTGTTTGAGAATTCTACCTTTGACTTACTGACCTAGGAAGTCATCTTCATAATGTTCTCTGTCTCCATATGCCCTTGGCTCTACTTCTGGACTTTATATCTGTTTCATTGGCCTGCTGTCCTTCCATTGGCCAGCACCACTCTGCTTTAATGAAGGAAGCTTTATCGTATATTTTATCTGGTGGGGATGGTTTGCTGCCCTGTTATTTCTTCCAGAGTTTTTTCTGACTATTCTTACTTAAAAGAATTTATTTTGTTTTGTTGGGTAATTAGGTTTATTTATTTATTTATTATTGCTATTTTTTACTTAGCAGACATACTGGGGATCAAACCCATGACCTGGTGCGTGCCAGGCATGCACTCTGCCACTGACTGCTCCTTCCCTCTCCCCTGACTGCTCTTACTTGTTTCATCTTTTCATATGAACATTGTGACCAACTTGTGCATTCAGCTCTTCTTTTATGGCTGGATCACTTCTGAAGGCAAGGTGTCTGCCATCCCACAGGTGCTGAGAGCAAGCACCTGGATGTGAGTGTGCAGTTACACCAGCTTCCTTTGACAGTGATTAATAGCCCAGGCCCAAAGCTAAGGAGAGGTCTCTGAGCTCAGTAAGCTTACAACACAGTGAAGAATGAACACGAATTATCAAGACACAAGAAGAACCCCTAAGTTCCTAAAGTGTAGAGACCATTGGATAGAAACTTACCTTAAGGCCTAATAAAGTGCTTGATTAAACTAAATGGATGGCTGTAGGAAAAGCTGGACTAGAACCCCAGGTTCCCAGGGGAACAGAAAAAGATATTTGGTTGAAATTGGAAGCCTTTGACAAGATGGTGGCATCTGTGTTTGGCTTTGAAGAATGACTAGATTCCAGTAGCTGTGTGGGAGGAATTATAGCATTAAAAAAATGTTAAAAAAAGGAAAATGAAGAAAAGTTGCATCTAAATTCAAGCACTAGGAATTCAAATCAAAATGATCACAGGGGGCTATTATCTTATATTCCTCCTGGTCATTCCTACTATATGGGAAACAATTGACTTTTGCATGTTAACTATCTATCCTGCAAGCTTGCTATAATCACGTATTACTCCAGGAGCATTTTTGTGAATTCTGTCAGAATGTCCACATAGACAATAATGTCACCTGCAAACAAAGACAGTCTTATTTCTTCTCCCTAATTCGTATGCCTTCTATTTTCTTTTCTTGTTTTATTGCATTAGCTAGGACTTCCAGTGTTGTTGAAAAACATGGTGAGAGGAAACCACTTTGCCTTGTTCTTCATCTCAGGGGGAAATATTCTAGTTTCTTGCCACTAAGTATGAGATCAGCTGTAGGTTTTTGTAGATGTTCTTCATCCAGCTGCAGAACTTTTCCTCTATTCTTATTTTACAGAGAGTTTTTATCATAAATAGGTGTTGGATTTTTGTCAAATGCTTTCTCTCCATCTATAAACATGATCATGTGATTTTTCTTCTTTCATTTGTTGATGTGTTGAATTACACTAATTGATTTTCAAATGTTGAACCAGCCTTGAATACTTGGGATAAATCCTACTTGGTCATGGTATATAATTATTTTTATATATTGTTGGATTTGAAAGAGCATTATTGTTATTGTTAGCATATGTAACAAACCTTGTACCAATGGATCAAGAGAAAAACGTAAGAGATAGGAGAGCCGTGATCTCTCAGAAACTGAGTCCAGTGAGTGGTAGTGGAAAGTAGAAAATAATATGACAGATTGAGGAAGCTCCACTCTAAATCAACAGTCAAAAGTGTGTATATAGGAGTGACAGAAAGAAATACTGAGAAGATAGGAAAAGAGTTTTGGAGTCTTCAGTATCTGCACTCAAGTTACACAAAACTCTCCTGCAGGGGTAGCCTCCCCCGGTCTCACTCACAACCTCAGGGCTGATAGGGCAGGAGAGCTCAGGGGTTGACAGAAGCTGGCTGGGGTGGCCGTGACCAGCAAAGCCAGAGCCAACCCCAAGGGGCCTCCTGCACGCCACAGGGGACTGGGCTATGCTGACACCCCTGGGTCCTGTGGTCTGAGGAGGACGCCCTGGTGTTCCTGGTGGACCCCTGCTTCATTCATAGTGCAGACTCACTCAGGGCAGGAGTAAGGGAAAGTCATAGGATTTGAAAAAGAGAAACAGAAAACTCAACTTTCCCTAAAATTTCATTAAAATATGAAATGCAATAACAGCAAATATGAATTGGAAACAGCCCCTTATTACTCTAATTTTTTCATTATACCATGTTTTTTGTGCCAGAAGGAAATAATCTTGATTCTCAGAACCACCGTACTTACTGAGAGTTTTCTTTGCCCTGCCTCCATCCCTCCACCTCTTCTTTCTCTGATGAAATCTCGTTTCCCAGAGTAGACAATTCTTTAAATTGACATCCACTTTGTTACGATGCATTTTATCTTTCAGCTCCATGGCAGGATCAAAGAAAGAATGGTGTATTTTGAAACAAAACCCTTCTCTTTTGAAGAGCTACGTACCAACAATTCAAATCAAGGTCATTTGTTTCCTTTGAAATTTATCAAGATGAACTCTGACTCACCTGCTCAGATATTCCAAACCAGCTTCCTTTTCCAACCACTGACCTGCATGTTAGATCAGAAAGGAAAACCCTTTTTCAACTCATCTTAGTCACTCGATTTATCACCAGTTGATGTCTTCTCATCTTTTCAAAGTAAAGTAAGATCCGTTCTCTGTATGGCCTCAATTTTGTATTCAGCGTCTAAAGGTTACTTCTAAAACGTTGGAATTATTACCCAACTCTGCTTCTTGATGAAGTGCTATTCTTAATCTTTCTCTGTTTGTACATGAGTGTTAGTAGCACCATAGTTTTTTGTTTTTCCCTCACAGAAAATGAAGGTGCTTATCACCAAGAACAGGTCTTTAACAAAAATTACTTGATTCTGAGTAGAAGCGAGGTGTCCTTTAGGGCACCCCATCCTTCTAAGGCACCTAGACAAGAACCCACACCATGGATGTGAGTGAGGGGTGAGTCACACAGCATACGGTAGCCACTCTATCCAAACAATCAGCCAATGGGATAGAAGACTGAATAGACACGCTTCTCTCTTTTTAAAATTTTTATTATTTTAATTGAAGTATTATCAGTTTACAGTGTTGTGTCAATTTCTGGTGTACAGCATAGTGTTTCAGTCATACATGTACATACATATATTCCTTTTCATATTCTTTTTCATTATAAGTTACTACAAGATATTGAATATAGTTCCTTGTGCTGTACAGAAGAAACTTACTGTTTATCTATTTTATATATAGTAGTTAGTGTCTGCCAGTCTGGAACTCCCAATTTATCCTTCCCCACTCCCTTTCCCTGCTGGTAAAATAAATTTGTTTTCTATGTCTCAATCTGTTTCTGTTTTGTAAATAAGTTCATTTATGTCATTTTTTAAAGATTCCACATATAAGTGATAGCATATAATATTAGTCTTTATCTGACTTCCTTCACTTAGTATGATAATCTCTAGGTCCATCCATGTTGCTGCAAATGGCATTATTTCAGCCTTTTTATGGCTGAGTAGTATTCCATTGTATAAATATACCACAGCTTCTTTATCCAGTCATCTGTTGTTGGACATTTAGGTTGTTTCCATGTCTTGGCTATTGTAAATAGTGCTGCTATGAACATTGGGGTGCAGGTATCTTTTCAAGTGAGAGTTCCCTCCGGATATATGCCCAGGAGTGGGATTGCTGGATTATAAGGTAAACCTGTTTTTAGTCTTGAGGAATCTCCACATTGTTTTCCATAATGGCTGCACCAAACTATATTTCTACCAACTGTGTAGGAGGGTTCCCTTTTCTCCACACCCTCTCTAGCATGTATCAATTGTGGCTTTTTATTGATGGCCATTCTGACTGGTGTGAGGTGATACCTCACTGTAGTTTTGATTTGCATTTTTCTGATAACTTGCGTTTTTTGTTTTTTTTTTTAACTGAGTAGAGTCCTACACACTTGGTTAGTTCCCCTCAGAATGTTAGGTGAGCAACTGCAAATTATTTGAGGGAGTGAGAAGCAAGTACTCTGCCTCCTGAAAGGATGAACAGCCGGATGCCTGCTGTCCAAGGAGAGGTCAGAATGGGCTGGGGTAGATGTCAGGGGGACCCAAGTGGCATCAAGCCAGAGTCCCTCCGTGAGGAACTTGATGGTCCTCCACCCTCCACTGACTCATGAAGACATCACATATGTGGGACAACCTGGATTTAGTCCACCAAAGCCAAGTGGTAATCAGTAGGCATTGTTCCAAGTGGCTGGTAGGGCTGGTGGTTTTTTTATTCCACAACAGGAAGCAAATACATGAGACACCCAACATATCAAGTGAGCTTGACCATTGGTCCCTTCAGCTTGGGAGGAATCAGGCACTATGTGGATTCACCGCGTGGCCACAGATGCCGAAGGGTCATTTCTAAGGGCAGCCCCTCAGTGAGGAATGCCTTGGGCTGTGATGTAGGCCAGTGGTCCCCCAGCCCAACACTGCTGCCCTGCAGACTTCAGAAACAGCTCACCTCTTAGGGACTCTCTCCCTGTCTGTAAAACATAGGGAAACACAGCACCCCGGCCATAAGACTTTGGGGAGTTGAGTGAGACAGTTCGTAGCTCCGGTCTCTGTGCTGGTGCCTAGAAGGTGCTGGGTAAACTCTCCCGCATATTTTTCTATCTCAAATTGTTACCGAAGGCAAGTTTGTGCGCCTGACACACCATGAGGCCAAACTGAAATGGAGTTTGGAGCAGAGGAAGGTTTACTGCAGGGCCATGCAAGGAGGACCAGATGGCTCATACCCAAGAAAACCCCGAACTCCCGGAAGGGCTTCAGCAAAACATATTTAAAGGCCAGGTGAGGGAGAGGTGCCGCAGGGTGGGTGGTCAGCTTGTGCACAGTCGTCTGATTGGTTGACGTTGAGGGAACAGGACGTCTACACTATCAACCCCCAGTGGCCAGAAGATCGGGGGACAACGTGCTCTCAGTCATCGAGTAGTTAATTTCTTCCCTTTGCTGGTGGTTTTTTAGCATCTGAAAAACTCAGGACATATACATGAGGTACTATGATCTGGATACTTGGGAGAGGAGCTATAGCAGAGGATATGGGTGACCAGTCTGTCCCAGGAAGGCCCCACAGGGTCCAGCTTGTTTATAAAAAGGCCCCTGGAGCAGCCTGGGTGGGGTCTCCAAGCACACTCACCGCCAGTCTCCCAGGGGCGTGGCTGTGAGCAAGGGTGGACCTGCAGGTCTCTGACACCAGGCCCAGTGTCACAGCTGTTGCAGGGCCAGTACCGGGACCAGCGTTCACTGCAAAGAGCAGAATAACACTGGATTCTGATTTAAAAAAAACAAAAAACAAAAAACCCAGGTGCTGGGAGGAGGGTAGGGGAATCATGTGGCCCATTTGAGAACATTTGTACAGTGTAGAGAGAGCGACTGTAAATCACGGGGCGGGCAAGTCTGCTGAGGGTGGGACCAGAGGGGAGACTGGATCGGAGGTGAGGAGCCTGTGGTTGTCACTTGGCGGCAGGAACTGGGGCACACCCATGACTGGGGCCCCACTGTCACCACCTCCAGACAGGATGCGTGGCTGCCCTGGGCTGACCCTGGTGACCGCAGCTATGAAACTTAGGAAAACAAACAAAGCAGAACGAACTCCTACTCCAAAACCTCAGGGAGGGAAAAAAGGGGCCAGGCCAGCGGGGTCACCGATGGGAGCGTGGTGGGCACGCTTGCTGCACTCGAATCCAGAGTGTCAAAGTTAAACAAACCAGACTCCAGTTAAAGGGGTGAGGGCAGCTTTTCTTCAGGGATGCACCATTGTAATAAGGAAGGGGTCCAGCGTGAGCTGAACTCTACTTTTACTTGCTCAGAGGTGAATGAGCATCTCAAAGGGAGACTAAGGGAATTGGGGAGGAGGTGGGGGTTCAGGAGAGTCAGGAAAGTGAGAAGCCTCAGAAAGTGGTAAAGGAGAGGTATCCATCTGAGAGTTTGTTAACGAGCACTCACCAAAGTCAGGCTCCCACAGAGACGGGAGCCCTGTCTCCAAGAGTGGGATGAATAAACAGTGAATTCCTTTGGCTGAGTTTTCTCAGGCCAGTGCTTTCATGGGGGAGGGGAGGGTCCAGGGGCAACCCAGGGAGCAGCTTGAGCTATTAGAAACTTGTTAATTTTTTTTTGAAGTCTTTATAGAACAAGGAGATTGAGGCTTGGTCCAGAGGAGGGCTCAGAGGGGCCTGGCTAGAATTTGGATTTGACGGGACACTTGTCCAGAGCCAGGTCCTGCCCTGTATCCCACGGCCCCTGCTCTGACCCACCCCAGCGGGCCCTGCGGCCTCATCACCACAGATGCCAGCCTGGGGGAGCCAGGGTGTCTCATTGCATGTTCCCCAAGAGTTCCAGCAGCCCAAGAGATATCCATGATGAGACATTTGTCTTTTTACTGTCAGGACAGCCTCCAGCCTCTCCTCAAGCTCTGGCTGGCCGCCTTCCTCACCACACAGACTACCTCCCCCTGCTGCCCTCTGGCCGCCTTCCCCAGCCTCCCGTGCTCTGGGCTGCGGGCCCCACTCTCCTGAGGGCCTGGCATGCTGGCCTGCGCATGGGGGTACCAAGTGACTTGGCCCGAGTGCATCCTGTTCATCCATTAACTCCTACTGTGACATTAGAGCTGTTCCTGGCAGAAGAAAAGCAGTTAACCTCTAGGCTTAAAAACTTACAGACCGTACCTTTCTAAGAAAAAGAGGTATTATACACCTTGTAGATACCTGCCATATAGCCATGTGTATCATGTGTGTGTATAGACGCGTGTAGTTTTTTTAAACAACAATAGTATTTACATAAATACTAAGAGTACACATGTTCATCTATTAATTTTTAAAATTTTTAATTTTAATTTTTTATTGTATTATAGTTGATTTACAATGTTGTGTCAGAGTCTGGTGTACAGCAATGTGATTCAGTTGTATATATATAATATATAATATATTTTTATTTATATATATATAATATTCTCTTCCATTATGGTTTATTACAAGATATTGAATCTAGTTCCCTGTGCTGTGCAGCAGGTCTTGGTTGTTTATCTGTTTCATATACAGTAGTGTGTATCTGCTAACCCCGAACTCCTAATTTATCCCTTTGCCCCCTTTCCCCTTTGGTCACCATAAATTTGTTTTCTACGTCTGAGTCGGTTTCTCTTTTTGTAAATAAGTTCATTTGTATCATATTTTAAATTCCACATATAAGTGATATCATATGATATTTGTCTTTAAGAGCACACTATGTTTAAAATCAGACATTGTGCTGAAAACACTTTTGGTAAAATATGGTGTATCACCTGGTTTTAGCTGTGAAGAGAGCTCGTTGTGGGACAGAACAGAGACGGGGTGTGTGTGTCGTGGAGGCTGGGACCCCTGCGCTCTGTACTTCTTGCAGGCTGTGTGGGATCTGGGGTCTGAGGACAGTGGGCTAGCCCTCCCCAGCAGTGTTTAGTGCTGCCCTTGCCCCTGGCCATCCCCCCAGGCCGGCTCACCCCGCACTCAGCCACTGAGCTTCGAGGCTGGGATACGTGTCCCCAGTGCCCAGCTCAGGAGGGCCCTCGGCAGTGAGACTGGCCATGGTATAGGGTCCACTACAGCAGTTTGCTGAATATACAGGTAAGTAGTAATACTTGGGGGAAAAAAAGGGGAGTGGAGTTTGGGGCAACGTACTTCTGTCTTCACCTGACATCTGTGCAGGCAGCCACTGGCAGCCTGGGCTCTGCAGACCCCAGCAAGAAGCAGACCTCAAGGGCAATGGCAGTTTCAAGGGGACCCTGATGGAAGGGCAGCTCCTCCAGTCTCTTCCCAAGGTGGGAGGGGCATTGCCCAAGGGAAGGGGAGAGGGGGAAGACTCCTGGGCAGCCAGCAGCAGCCAAGAGGGTGTTCAGAGCCCTGGAGAGTGCTGAGGAACCGGAGGACTAATGGTGTGCAACAAATCCTTTTGCAAATCAGAGAGTTAAAGATTTTTGCTTTCTAGGAACTGAAAGAGGAGCTAGTCAATTTATAAACTGACAGATCAAATCATTCACAATAATTGATGATGATTAATCACAAGGTAATTTTCTGCTCATAATGTGTGAAGAGTGAAATCCTTACAACAAAACTACTTCCAGTCACGTGTATTTATTAATGTGAAGAAGTTTTCCTCCATGCTTACATACATTAAACAAGAACAGGAGTACAGTGGATACCAAACCTTATCTCAAGCTACCAGTAGGTAATATTCATCCCTGGTTACATGAAATAAACTGAAAAAAGACTCGGGGCCATTTGTCTCATTATAAGATGTGTTTTTGATAAATGTATATTTTCAGTGATTATTAACAATTATTTATCGAATGTTATAGTTATTTGCCTTAAAGAATTGAATGCCAATAATAATTACAATGACAGGGGTAGAGTGCATGCTTAGCATGCATGAAGTCCTGGGTTCAATCCTCAGTACAGCCATTAAAAACAAACAAAAAAGATGGTAAATGACAACTTAAAAATATGAGAGGCTGTACATGGTAATTCTTTCAGAGTGAGTCCAAAAACTTGCAGACCCTTGGTGGAAAGAACCAGGATGAGCAGGGCACGTTCCTGAGATCGTGAAAAGTTGTCTCTACAAAAAGTGATTACAGAGCAGTAGGGGAGCCCTTTGTTAAAATCCACTGCCAGGAACGATTAAAAACCCTAGACCATGTACCTGAACAAGGAAGTAATTGTGATTTGACCAGAGAGCCAATTAAATATCTTATGTCAGGCAACATCCCAATTAAAATCAAACAGTAGTGGGTTTCAAATTTTTTCTCACAAATTTCAGTACACTGAAAAACTACACACATTTTTAGCCATTGTAAAAATGGCTTTCAACATGTTTTAGCCTAAGTTTAAATATTTGAAAAGAATATAATTTCTGGTACATTACAAATATTAACACTTAAATATGTATGTGTGTATACATATGTATGTTATGTCATTCTTTGAAATTTATACAATGAAGCCTCAATCCTCTAGTAAAATGAAATACACCATCATCCTTAAAAAAATATAGAACAAAACTTTGACAGCTGGGAATTATTTTTTTTTCTTCTGTTTATTTCCTTTTCACTTCCTCATTCAATTTTATCCTAACATAACTTATTTTTTACTTGAATGCCTTTTATTGATTGTTCTATCATATGTGTCTGTTACAAAACATGTGTATAAATGGATCAAACCACAAATGCACTAAAGCTGTTATTAAATAATTGTGACAGTTGTACTCGAAATGCATCACAATGAAATACATGAAAATGTGTTTCCAATTTGTCAGTGCACCCATGGAATATTGCTTAACACTAGACTATGGTAAGGTTCAATGCTGAACTGTTTCTATTCCTGTTTTAGCTTTTTACAGCTGTGGCACTGAAAAGTCTTGATGTAAATGGGCTGATTTTTATTACAGCAATGATATTCAACTTTTTGGAGTTACATGTTCCAAATCCCATAATGATCCACCATTACAAATTGTTCTCATGAATCTATCTGCTGACTGCTTGATTCAATTTTGTTAAATGTAAAAATTGGAAACCACATAATTGTCGTGGAATTTGTTACCAAGTCAGTAACGCCATTTAGGCTCTCAGTTTCCAGGAGAGAAAGAGGCTTTACCAGGATGAAAAACATGAGAAGATAATTTTCCAAAAAGTAAAAATCATGATTCTCATACATTTACAAAATGAGCATATGTTAAAGGTTTTGTTTAAATGCATTAGAAGTGAGGGAACTAGTATGATGTTATAACCAGTTCAAAGGAGACTCCCAGACCACATGTGTTATTGATCAGGAATTTCGACAGGAATGTGCAAATGAGGCTAACTGGCCTCTTCCACTGCGGGGAGGAGCCAGCTTCCCCACGGAAGGTCAGTTAACAGGGCTACAGGCAGGAAGGGGCTTTCACTGAGATCACTGGCTACACCGTACAGAGATGTAAAACAGCTCAGAGGCAACAAAAGACAGGAACTGGACGAGCTGGACTGGTGTGCCCTGGAGTCTAGACAGTGCCCAGCTCTCCACGGAAGCACACATCTTCTTCTTGTTTCTTTTTCACTTCTAGGTTCTTCCTAAAAGATTGGGAAAATTGAAACACTGATTTCAAAAACACCTTTGCTAATACAATATTTTTTGATAAATGACGTCTATCTCCTACTTTAAGTATATTTTCCTTAAAACTTCAAAACTGTAGATTTGGATTCCTCAGTGTGAGGGAAACATCGGCCACATGGACCTAATGGTCAACCCACGTGTCACATCACAGTCATTTTATGTTAGAAAAAAAGTGGGCTTCATTTTTCTATGCAAATAAATGAGTGAACATGCCTTTTGAGGAATATTACCAAAAAAAATTTCAGAAATAAATCGCAGAACCTCTCTTTGAAGATAGACTACTAGTAGCTGTCAAGATGAAGACAACGCTGATTAAATAGAATTCAATGATCCATTCTGTTCAGGTGTAAAAACAAGATAACAATGCTGTCTAGCCTCACATAACTTTTTTTTTTTTTTTAGTTTTAGTTTTCTTGTTTTTGGCGGGGAGGGAGGTAATTAGGTTTATTTATTTTTAGAGGAGGTAGTGGGGTTGAACCCAGGAGGTCGTGCATGCGAAGCAAGCACTCTACCACTTGAGCTGTACTCTCCCCCGCGTCACACATGTGATAACGAGTTATATGTAGCCAGACTCACATATACAGGTGAGGAGCATGAGAAGAATCATGGTGTATCTTTAATGAATGGATGGGCAAGCACACATTGAACTCCAGTATTTGGTTTCAGGAATAATTAAACAAGACTTATTTTTAAAAATTAAACAAGATTTTTTAAAAAAACACTAGAAAACAAAACCATTCTTTTTTTAGAGAACATGACCAAACTTTTCCCTGGACTCACACCTTGGGTATAAGTTTTGTTTTTTGTCAATATATGTCAGGACATTTTGAACGTTCTTTTTTTAAATTGAAGTGTAGCCAGTTATGATGTGTCAATTTCTGGTATACAGCACAATGTTTCAGCCATGCATAGATATACATATATTTGTTTTCATATTCTTTTTCATAAAAGGATATTACAAGATATTGAATAGAGTTCCCCATGCTATACAGAAGAAAGTTGTTTTTTAATCTATTTTTACATATAGTCGTTAATACTTGCAAATCCCAAACTCCCAAATTTATACCTTCCCACCCAGGACATATTGAACCTTTTATTTGATCAAATAATCCTGGGAATTTATGATTAGAATAAATATTTCATGATCTTGTTTGCCCACATAGGTTTGCTTTCCTTATTGAATGATGATACACCAAATCTGAAAGAAAGCTCATAATTTATTTATTGGCAGGTCTGGTATGTCTTTAAAAATGTGATTGTCTTGAAAAAAACATTCTAATTAGGACGAAAAGAATCAGCATCACTAACGTGCACTGCTCCTGCCTGTTTGGAGAGGCATGTATTTCTTGCTAGGGGTCTCTACTAATGCACTCAGAGGAAAGAATGGAAGGTATTTTTAGAAGCTGACAATTTCTCTGCTTTGCCTTCACAGATCCCTCACTCAGAAGCCGCGCACCCTTCAGCATAATGGAGGATGTGGTTTGAAAACGATGAGGTGACTCTCACCACTGCACTAAGTTACATTGAATTCGGAACATCCCAACAAAGACCACGGCCTCAGCTTATGGAGCAGCATCTCCAGTAACAGCCCAGGGCGTGAGAGCAGGAAAGAAGAGCCACATGCCGGCTTCTGGTGCTTTATCAGCCACTGAAGTGTGCTATTTCAGAAGGGTCTCTTGGTTCGGCTGTCTTTTGCACTCTTGACGGGGCCCGGGTGAGGCACCCGCCCTGCCTCTGCTACGCGGGGGAGGCATTCTGGAAGGAGGCACTGGGGGAACGGGGCTCAGGCACGGAGACTTGAGGAAGAACTTTCAGGCTGTGGAGAACATACAGAACTGTTGTAACTGTCTGTACTTCTGTCCTCCTAGGAAAGGCATCGCCTCTGAGAAGAAGGAGCAAAGGGTCAGTCCAGGTTAGGCAGGTGCTTCTAACCTGCATGTGGCCACAGTCCCCCAACCATACATACCGGCATCCCTGGGGCGCTGGTTGGAAATGCACATTCTTGGGACCCACCCTGGACCTACAGAATCCAGCTCTGTGAGGAACCAGGTCCTTTGCTGGCTTGGCTGCTTGAGCAGATTTAGGTGGAGAATTTGAGGGAGGAGGGAGACAGGTAAGTTTCAACCAAAAAATTTCAACAGAAATCAAGGAGAACGCTGAATATTCTTAACATGGAGGAATGGGAAATGAACAAAATATACCAAGGGTAAAATACGGTCTCCCAATAACAGAAATAAATGTCTACCTCTTAAATAAAGAAATGCAAATGAGAAAGATAAACGCTTTTCCTCTTGTCAAAGACTGAAGGGAAAAAGTGAGCTGATAGTGTGAGTGAAAAAAATCCTGCCAGCCATGCCAGCAAACAAAGTACGCTGTGGTCATCAGCCACCAGCCACTACGTCCACCCCTGACAGGGAGCAGAGGGAACTCAGGGTGCAGACAAGCAGGCAGCCCGGCCTCTGCTGCCACCCCCAGCGGTGCCCCCTGAGGGGACTCAGGATGTGGGAAAAGCAGGACACTGGCCCTAGACAGCCAGGTGCATCTCAAAGGAATGATTTCAATAAGCCCAGACCTTTGCACCTTCCCGTACATAGAAAAGCCCTAAACTCCTTAACTTGAGATGTCTGGTTTTCTTTAATTAATAATAATCTTTTCATCTTCCAGCTACCTCATCTTTGTTGCAAAAACTCATGTATCCTGGCTTCTGCCTTGTCACATTGGAACCACCTCTTAGAGTGATCTGAGAGGCTGTGTCCTGGGCTCAGGTCCTAAGGAAATCCACCAAATAAAACATAACTCTCAACTTTTAGGCTGTGCATTTGACTGTAGCCAATATGAGCAAGGTTCATCGGCAAGATGAGCCAGTAGCTTTGTGCTTTGCTCATGTGTCAGTGCATCATTAAAGGAGTGTATTTCTGGAGAGCCATATGGAAAAATGAATCATACAAGAATCATACAAATGCCTACCTTTCAAAGTCATATTTCATGGCTAGGTATCTTGTCTACAAAAACAACCTACCTGTAAGTTTTCTCTACAAGGACTTTAACTGTAGGATCATCTATTTATGATAAAAAATGTCCTCCCCATAACGATTAATTAAATCCGAAGAGGAAATGTATTAGCAAATTCATCAGATGGCTCTTATGCATCCATTTCCACCTGCATTTGAGGACAGTGGCAGAAATGCCAGCACATGCTATGTATGATGAGTGGGATCTGAAACCTTGTCTATGACACCCACCTCATTAGGAGAAGAGCAGCTCACGTCCCTGGATGTCCTCTCTCTCTCTCTCTCTCATGTACTTTCCCCCTTTACATGCTGATTGAACACGTCCTACATCAACTGACCAGCATTTTGAGCCATTTCATTGGGACTCTGCTTGCTTGCCAAACGCCTGATTTTGGCAGCTTCATCATTGCAGTGTTTGAGCAATTATTTGAAGAGCTTCTCTTACATTTTCCCCTTATTATTTTATGAAAGATAGAAGATAAAATGGAATAATGAAAGTTCTGTAGCAGGAGAGGTTCTCCAAAATATAATGAAATCAGCGTGAGGTTGGAAATCTGAAGGGTGCCATTAGCTACAGTCATCCGTCCTTGGGTCTACTTTTCATGCTTAACTGATTAAGAAAGATTCAAAATTAAAGACGACATTCATAATGCTGGAATTAAACTTTGAAGATCATGTCTGGAGGCCAGATTTGACTAGGAATTTGTAATATTCTTGGTATTATGTGTGCAAGTAGGAATCTGCCTATGTGCATAGAAACAATCTTGGATGGTAACACTGAAGAATGTTAAGATACTAAAGATGGATATTTCCGGTTGGTGAGATTACTCTCATCTGTATTTTCTACATATCCTGAAGAGAATATGAATACTTTTTAATCTGATAAAATTATAGATGTCATTCTTAAGGGGAAAAGAAGGAAACTCACCCTAGTAACTTGCTGCTCTCCAGGTGGGGGTGATCCCGAGGGTGCGGGGAGATTGGATGGAATCAGAACCCCAGAATTGTCTAGATTGACAGCCCCCTTCATGCTTGCATCCCTAGGACCATTTATCCGTTCACCCTGATTCGATTTGCTATGAGAGCCCTTCAGTTATATGAAGGCAGCTGTCCCACCCCCGCCTTTATTTTCCAGGTGCTGTGACGACCAATAGACTCGCTCACATCATTGAAAGGCATGTTCTCTTCTCAGAAGCATGTGTCTAATTCTCTCTGTCACTCCTCCTAGGATGTAGTGTTGGGTGTTCTCATGATCTCAGACGCACTCTTGTCTCTCTGCCCTTTACTAGGTGATGACCCTGGTGGGCACAGAAGGGCTCTGCCCACGCCCAGCACAAAGGGTAGGTGACATGCTGCCCAGGCCCTGTGGTGGGATTGCATGGACCTGTGCGGGTTGTGACATGGAGCTGGTTTGCTGAGGGACAAGTGCAGCCTGAATGAGTCACCTGCAGGCAGACAAATGCCTCACTTGGTCTCTCTGCCTCCACAGCTCCTGTCCCTCCCTTCCTGTAGCACGATCAGCCTTCTCTCTCTTAGACCGGGTTCTCCAATTTATTCCCCTGGAGGGTCTCCCAGCCTGTGCTGTGTCCTGGGACCTTTGGGAACATTCCTCCTGCTTCACAGCAGTAGTCCCAACCCACCTCCTGCCTCATTTTCCTGCCAACCCTTTCCTGACTCCAGGCCACCATGGGTAGCGGTTCTCCACTGGGCGGTTGGTGGCTTACCTCTGAGGACATTTGCTGGTCATGGAGGCCATTCTGGTGTCATGACTTGGGAAGGACATCTAGTGAGGAGGACCAGGGATGCAGCTAAACCTCTTCCGGTGCCCAGGACAGTCCCTAGTGACTAAAAAAAAATGCACAACCTAAAAGCTGAGAGATATGTTTCGTTCAGCAGACTTTTTGAGGACTCGAACCTGGCAGGTGGCCTCTCAGATCGCTCTGAGGGACCGCTCCAAAGAGGCAGGGGAGGAGCCAGGATATATAGTAGTTTGCCACAAAGACCAGGTAGTGGGAACATCGAAAGGTTACTGTTAATTAAAGAAAACCAGACATCTCAAGTTAAGGAATTTAGCACTTTTCTATGTGTGGGAACATGCAAAGATTTGGGCTCATTGAAATCATTCCTTTTGAGATGCACCTAGCTATCTAGGGCCAGATTCTTATTCTTTCCCATCTTGAGTCCCTCAGGGGGCACCACTGGGGGTGGCAGCAGAGGCTGGGCTGCCTGCTTGTCTGCATCCTGAGTTCCCTCCGCTCCCTCTCAGGGGTGGCAGCAGTGGCTGATGACTTGATGGCTGCAGCATCCTTTGTTTACTGATTTGGCTGGCAGTATTTTTTGTTCACACCCCCGCCACAAGGATTTATCCAGCCCAGTGTTGATCCTGTCAAGGCTGAGAAACCCTCCCATGGGGGCATGAGGAGTGGAAAATGAAAAAAGTGCAAAGGCAGTCTTGGGGTCAACAGTAAAGGCTGGCTATTGTGGGATGGCCTGAATGATGGTGACCCTTCTCAGAGCACTATCCCATGGCCCTATCAAGCTGCTGGGGGGCACCTGGTCTCCCAGTTAACATGGCCACAGAGAGGCCCCCAGATCCCGCCAAAGCACAGGCCTCCCTGCAGCACAGCCCCTGTTTATAGTGTGAGCTCTCATGTGGGGATGGGGCGGCAGGAAGACGCTGGCTGCCTGATGGGGGATCCGCACCCCCAGTACTCAAATCTAAAACTACATAAGAAGAAAAAAGGTTAGAATGTATTTATGATTAATCTCACTAATTAAAAAATTCTTACCAGAGGGGAGGGTAGAGGGGTAGAGTGGCAGGGTCAGTGGTAGAGCATGTGCTTAACATGCACAAGGTCGTGGGTTCCATCCCCAGTGCCTTCATAATAAGTAAATAGGCCTAATCACCATCTCCCCCCCACCCCCCGGCCAAAAAAAATCCCACAAACCAAAAAAAAGAAATCTTACCATTAAGCGAATCTGAATTAGGCAATTAAGTGTCACCCTGTTCTAGAAAGGAAATACATTTTCTTTTTTGTCTCTGTGTATAAGGTTGGCCGTGACCCACAGGGGTAGGAAGAATGGCAGACTTTCTCAGGGAATCCAGGTGTGGAGGGCAGAGCACTCAGGGGCCCCACACCCCCCTTTGGCAGTGTCAACCCACGTTCCTGCAAACGCAAAACATTTGCATCACGAATGCAGCGTTCTCTTTGGAACCTGAGAAGTACTTACATAGCCAGGAAATTGGACGACTAGGGAGAAGGTTAAATACCGGCCAAATCTTCGAAGGACAAAAATAGCTTTCTTTGAAAGGTCTCAGAGCATTTCAGCGTTCTGGGAAACTTCAGTTCTTAAAATAATAGTCCAGTGGCCCCTTTGGTCTTCGGAGCGCATGCCTGCCGCGGGCACTGGGAAGATGGAGAGCGAGTGCCTGATGTCTGCAAACCCCGCTGAAGGTCGTGGTTGGCTTTTTCTGCACATGGGCTGCCGAAACAGAAACGTGCTTGGCTCTGCTGCAGGGGAACGTGTTGAAAGTCATTCACAGAATCCTCTTGTTTCCCAGCCTGAAAGGGGGATTGTCCTGGTGTAGGGTGGGTTGTCACCTACGTGATGCACTGGCTGCCTTGTTCCCAAATGTTAGAGGAGCTCAGAGCTGGGAAAGTCACCACGGCCCCAAGGCGAGCTCCCTGCCACCCCAGGTCTGCTGCTTGGGCTGCGGGCCCAGGACTGTCCCCGGGAGGGGACCAGTGCCTCCTCCCATTGTCTCACCCCTCAGCCACTGGCCAGCCTCTCAGGAATAACTAAACCTGTTACCAAGCCCAGGCTCATACTGCCCCCCTCACGACAGACCGATAAACGGTAGGACAAGGGGCTGGGGCAAGGAAGAGCGACTTTACCGAGAGGATGGTGGACTAGTGTCTCAAAGAAACATCCCGCGTAGGTTTGGAGCTAGTTTCTCTTACAAGACAAAGAAGAGGCGAGGAGGTAAAGTCAAAAAAGGCAACAAGTTGTTGCAAATATGCCCTAGTTGCGGCCAGAGTCCGAGGGGAGGTGTTCCTTCCTGCAGCCATTCGCAGGTGGGCCTGGTCAGGATGTTCCCTGTGAGCTAAACAAAGGTGTTTTAGCGCAACGCTCAGGCTCGGGAGGCAGGGTGCTCGGAGATGGACCATCATGTGTGATTTAAGCTTATAAGCCGCATCCCAGTCAGTGATGACCAGCAACGGAGCACACAGGTCAGAGTGAAGGAGGAGGCCCAGTGTGGAGTCAGACTTGTTCTTCCCGACTATACCCCAACTTGGTTTAGGGGTTCGGACCATGCTTCTCTGTCTGAGCAGTTTCTGAGGTGTTCTTCAAAGCTAAGGATGCTAACATTCGCCCTAAGAATGATGCCTGTGTCATAGCAACGTACCCCCTGCAGGAAGCGGCGGGGGTGCAGGGCCTCCCCCACCCCCACGCACTCCAGGTAACCGCTCCTGCGCTCCTGTTCCCCGGGCCTGTAATCCCATTCATTCCGGGTCGCATCCCTACTTTATAAAGAACTGTGACAGCAACCTGAATCCCGAGGAGAGACCAAGAGACACTCAGAGGGTTGGAGAACTCAGGTTTATCATGCCGGCGGGCCCAGAGGAATTAATACTCCAAGCTCTGGACCCCGTCTGTAGGTTTACACAGGCTTTTATAGGGTTTTAGGTTTCAATTAAGTTTGTGCCACATGCAAATGAGGTTCGAAATGGACCGATCAGTAGTGAGCTTTTGGGAAGCAATGGAATTTTAGGGGTAAGTTTCTTTTTCCTAGAAGGAAGCCGTTCTACAGAAGAGCAAAAGCGGGAAGGGAATGGCCCTGCCTGGGAGGTCTTGCTGGTCCCTTTGTGGGTTTTGACGCTTAACAAGCGTCAGGGGAATGAGGCACAGCACTCACAGTGAGGTAGAGGATGGGGCCTCGACTCTTTCCTTTAGATGCTGTAATGAGCGTTATCACCTGAGGACAAGGGGCTGTGCTCTGGGCCCTGGTGACCTGGTGAAGCCTCCTTCGCCACCCCATCTCAGGCCCAGATCCCAAGGCTGTCCTCCCCCAGGCCTTCCCTCCATCAGCTAACCCACCCCTCTCCAGCCTGGCACCACCACCTGCCCTGCTGCTCTCCGGAATAACCTTCAGCTTTCTCTCTTGAACCTGATCCTCTGTCTGGATGCTGGTTGCTCCAGCAGGCTCGCCAGACACATATGCACAGTCACTTAAGCTCAGGTCCTGTCTCCGCCCACCTTCCAGGCCCTGGGGGAGCTGCAGTCCATTCTGAGCTCTGCTAATGGTCTCTGATAGGCAGTACTCGTCTCCAAGGCAAAGAGGTGTTTGTGATCTTTAATGCTGAGTGCCGGGCACTATGTAGGAGGTTGAGGGGAAAACAGATTTTTCTTTGCTGCTCAGGAAGGCAAAACGTGCAAGGGTAGGGAGTGTGCCGAGGGCAACGGTGCCATCTAGTGGTGCGTGCACAGCCTGCACTCCCCCACTCACAGGACACAAAGATTTGTCCACAAAGTCAGATTTAGATGCAGTCACGCTTGATTTCTTTCTGGGATAAACACTCAGATACAAATGGATTAACCCCAAAACACGGCTTTGTTTTTCATTTGGATTCCTTTCTTGGACTTTAAATACAGATATAAATTTTATCACATATCTAGCCCTATTTTACACATTTTCCCCTGCAAGTGTCTTATACTTACTAAGAGAAGAAAGCAGCTAATATTTCTAAAATGAAATCACTCTTCACTCTTAGAAAACTTACCTCCTAGATAGTAGCCATCACCAAACCCATTTTTCTGTTTTTATTGGAACATTTCATTTAAAAAAAAATCTCTTCTTTCCATTCGTATTTGACAGAAAGATGGTCTGAGAAATAAAGAAGTTCTGTGCCTAAACCTAATAGTCAATCAAAAAACACTCGAGGTGTTTCAGAAGAGTAAGGCTGAGGCATGAGCTGATTGGCTGGCAGGAGGTGGATGGGATCTTGGGAATTCAGGAGGCACGCTAGCTGTGGAAAAGAGAGGAACGGCCTGAGGGTGAGGATGCCCCCAGGTAGCCCAGGTATCACTCCAGGAGGGGAAGGGGAGACCAGCAGCAAGCGAGACAGAGAATGTAGTAGGGAAGAACAAATCTGACTCTATGTTAGATCTGTCCTTTGGCTCTAACCCTGTGCTCTGTTTCCTGGGCTCAGTCATGCTGGTTCTGTGCCTCTTGTAAAAGAATGTTGCCCAGAGCCTGAAGTATACAGGAGCGCCCATTCTCTAGGCTCTGACCCTTAAGTGTGTAACACTCTCCCATTCATATAGAGACATAAAGTTGCAGAACAGAGAATCACATTTGTCTTGTTGGAGGTTTTACAGGGGCACCATGACCTGACCCACGTGGACAGCTGCAAAAACAAAGGATTCTAACACCAAGAAGTTTGCAGCAACCAACCACACCCCCTCCCTTTTTAGTATAAAAGGAACCTGAATTCTGACATAGGGAAGATGGTTCTCCAAGACATTAGTCCTCCATCTTCTCCATCTGCTGGCTTTCTGAATAAAGTCATTAGTCCTTGCCCCAACATTTCATCTCCCAATTTATTGGCCTATAGTGTGGTGAACAGAACCAATTTGGACTCAATAACAAGAATAGAACCTGGACTTTTAAAGCAGGGGACCATTGCTTTGAATTTCATTCAGAAGGCAAAGTATGAACCCAGCTGATAAAGAGCTGTATTCACCTCTGCAGCTTTCAGACATTTTAATTCATAAAGAGAGTTCTAACATGCACGAAGAAAATGAGTTAAATTCCATACTTGGTAGGTTAGACACAAATATGTTCTAATTAAGTGTATTTCTAATAACATTACACCCTCAGCCAAAAAACCTTCTCATCTGAAGCCAACATTTACACTCGGGGGGGGGGGGGTGTTAGAAAACAAAAATGGCTCTGGGAATTCTGGAAGAATCCAGGAAAGTAGCTGGAAGCTTTGACATCCCAATGACACAGCCATTTGTCACAGACCCCCAGGGAACACCCACTGGCACCCTAAATGTATAACTCATGTGCGCCTTGATTCCATTTCCCTGAAAACCTCTGACTTTCCCAGGAACAATTTCTCTTCATAAAAATAAATTGAACTTGACATCCTCCAAGTAGGAACAACACAATGTTCTGTGCCAGTGTGAGAAGCAGTTCCGGGGATGTCCGTGGTCTAAGAGAGCTTTGGACACGGAAGAGCCATCATTCGGACATTTACAAATGAAGTGCAGGGCCATCCAAGGCTGAGCCGTTACCACTCACGCACGAAGAGACAAGCCTCGCTTCATTTTCCCCAGTTTTGTTTCGATTTGATGTATTATGGCATCACGGTACCAAGATTTAGCCCAGGGAACTTAGTGCAAAATGTATTTTAGTGACAAATGTGAAGAGTTGTATAGGGATTGAGTATAATAAGTCAAAGCGGGTTGGCGATTAATCCGGCTTAGCAGTTCAGCAATGTAAACGTCTGGTGTTTGTCTCTTAAAGAGTTTTAATTCCCCAAGGAGTCTCAATGTCTCATCTTTCAATTTTTTTACAAAAAAAATTGGGGAGGTTTTATTAGGTTTATTTACTTATTTAATTTCTTTTTTAATGGGGGCTCTGGGGATTGAACCCAGGACCTCGCACATGCTAAGCACACACTCTACCACTGAGCTCTACCCTCCCGTCTTCATCTTTCATTTTTATCTGAGGCGATAAAATCCTATTTGCTTGAAATGGCTTAGATCCAGGAAGGTCGGACAGATCAGTCCGGGTGCCTCCACTGGCCACGCCTGCCCCGCTGAGCACGCCCACACCGGCTGCCATCGCCCTTCCCCGTCCTGGGCGGAGGTTCCTTGGCTGTCTCTCAAGTGCTCTTAGCCATGCTTTCACCTAATAAAGGTCTGTCTTCCAACTACATGTATTATTTCCTAAGCGTCTACAAATCTTCGGTAGACTAATAAAATATAAAATAGTTCAAAAGTATCCTTGAGTTATGGTGAAGTTTTTTTCTTTTTATGTGCAATCTTTCAAATGAAAGCTACTAAAAGTACGCTTTTGATATGTGCTCTAATTTCTGAAACGTTTGACTTGGAAGTGCCCTGGCACCTGCTTTGAAACACAAGCGCTATCTGTAACAGGACCCTTAAATCATTTTTACGGTTTCTTCCTGAGCATCATAGTCGTGGGCCACTTTTGCTCGTGACTTTATAACAAGTGAATTATTATGCTCACAGCACTCAGGTCCTGGTCATGAAGAGCCTACAACCCAGCAGTCCTCATGGCAGGCCTGCGAGGCTTGAATGAGGACTGAGCCCCTAGTCAGCATGAGAGGCTGTATCTTGAAGCATCTTTAGAATCCACGTGTGTGGGCTGCGTCACGTATACTCGTGGGTCACCCAGGCTTTCCCTCTGCTGTTGGCATCCCTGAGTTCCTTGAAGAGGGCTATCTGAGGGCTCTTAGCTGATCACAAGGGGGCCTGGGGGTGAGCCTGCACCTTAACACCTGCAGTATCGTCTTCAATTGGCACAGAATTCAGAGCAAGGCAAAGTTCCAACACCTCCTACCTTGATGTGCAGAGAACCACCTGTTTGGTTTGTTGGAGTTTTAAGACTTAACAATGCCTGGATGACAGGCGTGGTTACAGCATCAAGCATGAGATGTTCTGACAGGAAGGACTTTTCAGAATGGGAGGTTCTCCCTGCTGTGTGACTTGGGTGGTTATGATGGTTAGGTTTGTTTTTTTTTTTTAAATGATGGTTAGTTTTATGTGTCTACTTGACTGGGCTGAGGGGTGCCCATAGAGCTAATAAAACATGGTTTCTGGGTGTGTCTGTGAGAAGTCAGCACCTGAGTTGGCAGGCTGAGGAAAGGAGATGGTCCTCACCAGTGCAGATGGGCATCGCCCAACCTGCCGGGGGCCCAGACAGAACAGAAAGGCGGAGGGACGAAGGAGGGAGTTGCTTTCTCCATTTGAGCTGGGATCCCCTCCTGCCTTCAGACATCAGACTCCCAGTTCTTAGGTCCTCAGACTCCGCTTGGAGCCTCACACTCCCTTCCTGAGTCTCTGATGCACAGACAGCAGATCACGGGACTTCTCAGCCTCCACAGTGGTTTTGAGACAGGAGGGAAGGGGGCAGGGCACAACAATTAAAAGAAAGACCCAGCAGTTAGCACCAAGATGGTGGGAGATCCATCTCCCAGTGGACCTGGAGCTTCAATAGACGCTCATTGAAATATACTAGCTGCTAAATGGCCCTCGCACAGGCACCATGAAGGTGCCAAGGCTGATCCTAAAAGGTTGAAAAGTGGGCGATGGCCCACTGGGAATCCCCATCCCTTCCCCCAAGTAGTTGGAATAATCCTCGCACTTGTTAGCATATGAAGTTGCCAAGCTCATATAAACTACCAACCCCGCACATCGTGGCCGCTCTGGCCTTCTGACACAGCCCACACTCGGTCTGTGGAGTGTGTATCTCTCTGAATAAATCCAGTTTTACTCAACTATGACTCACTCTTGAATTCTTTCCTGTGTGAAAGCAAGGAACCTCACTTGGCAGGGTGCGTCCCAGGGACTCAACCAAGACCTGGGACACGGCCATCCTCTCGCCCCACATTTTTCTCTATTAGTTTCAGCCAACCCTCCATAATGCTTCTCTTCCCATTGTTAAAAATGGTGGAAGAAGACAATCTAGGGGCTCTCCTCCATGCTGCCTAGACGCCCTGCTTCTCTGGGCTGCGGAGAGACTCCGTGCAGGGAGGTTTAGCGGCTCTGCACCTGGCTTTGCAGGGGGGGAGTGTTCTGGCGCGTCCCCCACCTCCCAAACCCGCACCCTGTGAAGCGGAGAAACATCTCTGAGGAGAGGAGAACCCCCTGGAGGTTCCTGGGTCCTAGGCCATATACATACTCTAAGGACGGGCCTCTGAATTACTCTTTCCTGAACAAATTGTTTATTTTTTAAAATTCTGGTCAAATGAGTGAGGGAAAGGTATAGCTAAGTGGTGGAATGCATGCCTACCATGCACAAGGTCCTGGATTCAATCCCCGGTGCCTCCATTAAAATAAGTACACAAGCAAATGCTTAAATACATAAATAAACCTAATTACCCTCAAAAAATTAAAAAAAATTTAAACTAAAAAAATTTATTTTTAATTCTGGTAAAATACCCATAGTATAAAATTTATCATTAAGTATCAGTTCAGTGATATCAAATACATACACGTTGTTTCTCAACTCACCACCATCCATCCACAGAACTCATCTTCCCAAACTGAAACTCCATACCCATTAAACACCCCCCTCCCCACCCCCCCCTCCCCCAAGCACCCGGCAACCACCATCCGCTTTCTGCCTCTATGACGTCAGCTGCTCCAGGTGCCTCACAGAGATGGGGTCATACAGGATTTGTCCTGTGACTGGCTTATTTCCCTTAGTATAACGTCCTCCACGCTCTCTGCGTTGTAGCCTGTGTCAGGACTCCCTTTAAGGCTGAATAGTATCTCATTGCACGGAGAGACCGCATTGGGTTTATCCATGCATCTGCTGATGGGCATTTGAGTTGTTTCCATCTTTCGGTTACTGTGAGTAATGCTGCTGAGAACATTGCTGTACAAATACTTCCCTCTGTCCCTGCTTTCCATCCTTTTGGGCATATATCTAGAAGTGGAATTACTTGGTCATGTGGTAATTCTTTTAATTTTTTTAAGGATAGCCATCCCTGAATATTTCTGCTTTCAAATCAGATTTGGTGGATGAACGTGCTTCCGTCCTTCGTCCGTTCCTCATGTTTTCAACTGGACTCACTGAGTGTGTTCTACCCACAACAAGGAACCAGGCTTTGGAAAGCTAGTTAATGAGAGATGGTGAGCGAGGCTTGCTGCATTAACCCTCAAGATCTGTCCTTTTCAGGAAGGCATTTTGTTAAGGGCATCACATTGAAAGTACTTAATTATGCTATGAAAGTAAATACTGCCAATTAAACAGCACAGAGGTTTGACTCCAAGTTTTTTAGATTTATATCTTCTTCCTAATTTGAGAAAAAGTGTTTATTTAATTTTAATTTTTCATTTCATTTCATTTTATATCTTTCTTTTTGTTGTTTTTTTGGTCAGCCCCAAATTGACAGAGCTAAGAGGTGGCCAACTCATGGGATGTGCACCGCCTTGAACTGCCTGCGTGGTGGTTGGTCAGTGTGAACTTCAAGTTACTGAAGAGAAACCATAACCCACAGTGCCCCTTGAAGGTGGGGGAAGCTCTTTGAAAGCCCTTAATAGCACAGACCACTGTTAGGTGATCTTCACAGACATCTCTTGGAGAAGGGGGTAAGATATTTCCTCCCGCAAATTTTAAATTTTAAAGACTTTTTTTTTTTTTAACAAAAAGAGCATTTCAAACATTCACAAAAGTAGAATAGCATTGTTACCGAGTCCAAACTCGTTCTGCTCGCAGCACGACAGGCCCACAGATCAGGAGACGAGGTGTTGGGGCAAGGAATATCGACTTTATTCAGAAAGCTGGCAGACCGAGAGAATGGCAGGCTAATGTCTTGGAGAACTATCTTACTCAAGTGAGAATTCAGGCTCCTTTTATACTAAAAAGGGGAGGGGGTGTGGTTGCTTATTGCAAACTTCTCCATGTAGGAATTCTTTGTTCCTGCAGCTGTCCACATGGGTCTGGTCATGGTACCCCTGTAAAACCTCCAACAAAACAAATGTTATTTTCTATTCTGCAACTTGTCATCTTTATATAAGTGCAAAAGTGTTAATATCCTTAAAGGTAACAGCCCTGAGAATAGGCTCCCCTGTCTATTTCAGGCTAAAGGCAACACTGTTTTACAAAAGGTACAGAGCCAGCAAGACTGAGCCTAGAAAACAAGGCACAGGGTTAAAGCCAAAGGAACAGATCAAATGTGGAGTCAGATTTGTTCTTTTCTGTTACAGTATTGGCATCCTGTTGTTTCACCAAGAAATAATCGCAGTGTGCATCTCTCATTGACAAGAACATGCTTTTTTGTTTGTTGTTTTTCCCCATGTAGCTGCCTTGCTCAATGAAATTAACAACAGTTCCCGAATATTTTCTTATGTGCATCCTATAATAAAAAATGCTTATGCCTTAGGAATGCCTTTCACCATTGGATCATTCTAGTGCGAATCTAAACACAACCCAGATGTGACACTGGGTTGTTGTGTCTCTAAAGTCACTGTCAGGAAGGGGGAAATCCCCCGACACCCCCCTCCCCCCCCGAGTTCTTTTGGCTGGACTAATACACAAAACAGATTAACAGGAGAAAAAGAAATATATTTTAATTCATATTCATGGAGGTCCCATAGAAATGGACCCAAGTAGCCAAAGCAGGCAGCTTCTATACTTTATAGACAAAGAAACAGTAAACTTCTGAGGAATTGACAGAACAAAGAAACTTAGGGGCTTTTTGGAGTGCCCAGTTAGTGAGGAATATAAACAGATTAAAGAAGCAACAAGATTTGCTCGTTATATAGGCTTCTTGGCTGGAAATCACTCTCTCTGGTGATAAAGTTGTCTTTCTACCTCCAGATGCACTGAGTGCCTCTTTCACATGAGAGATTTATTTTCTGCTTTCAGGGGGACAGAGAGGAGGGTCTCAGTGTCCCTCTTGTGTTGGTCATTTCTTTAGTAACTTTACTTCAAAATAATCAATACGCCATTGAGGCATATTTGGGGGGCAGCCTAACCTGGGCTCCAACATGACTCTCTCTCTCTTTTTTTTTTTTTTTAATATATTTTAATTTTAGAACAGTTTTAGATTAACAGAAAAATTGGTAATAAGAGTGCAGAGACTTCCTTTATGCTCCTGTTCATGGTCCCCCTTTTATTAACATCTTACATCAATGTGGCACACCTGTTATAATTAGTGAGCCAATAGTGATATACATACTCCTCAGGGTTCTCCAGAGAAACAGGACCAATGAGATGTCTATCTTTATTTGTTTTTTTAATTGAAGTATAATTGCTCTACAATATTATATAAGTTACAGGTGTACACTATAGTGATTCATACTTTTTAAAAGTTGTACTCCATTTATAGTTATAAAATATTGGCTACATTCTCTGTGTTGTACCATATATCCTTGTAGCTTATTTTATACATAATAGTTTGTATCTCTTTACCCCCTACCCATCTAATACCCATCCCCCCGCCCCCTCTCCGCTGGTAACCATTAGGTTGTTCTCTATATCTGTGAGTCTGCTTCTTTTTTGTTATACTCACTAGTTTGTTGTATTTTTTACATTTACGTGTTGTATTTCACATATAAGTTATATCATACAATATTTGTCTTTCTCTGCCTGACTTATTTCACTCAGCATAATACCCTCCAAGTCCATCAATGTTATTGTAAGTGGCAACATTTCATTCTTTCATTCTTTTTTATGACTGAGTAGTATTCCATTTTGTGTGTGTGTGTGTGTGTGTGTGTGTGTGTGTGTGTGTGTGTGTGTGTGTTTGTGTGTGTGTGTGTACTACATCTTCTTTATCTATTCATCTGTTAATGGTCATTTAAGTTGCTACCATATCTTGGCAATTGTAAATGATGCCACTAGGAACATGGTGGGGCATGTATGTTTTCAAATTAGTGTTTTTATTTCTTTCAGATATATATCCAGGAGTGGAGTTGCTGGGTCATTTGGTAGTTCTATTTTTAGGTTTTTGGGGAACCTCCATACTATTTTCCACAGTGGCTGCGCCAATTTACTTTCCCACCAACAGTGTAGGAGGGTTCCCTTTCATCCACATCCTTGTCAGTGTTTGTTAATTGTGGTCTTTTTGATGATGGCCATTCTGACAGGTGTGAGTTGATACCTCGTTGTGGTTGTGATTTGCATTTCCTTGTTGATTAGCGATGTTGAGCGTCTTTTTATTTCTTGTCTGTTTGGTAGAGAAGTGCTTTCTCCAAGCCCTGGATGGAAACTCTTTCTCAAATTTTCCAGGATAGATAATTAGCATCAAAATTAAAAGACCCTCCTTGTTTCCTTTTTGCAGTATGACATGGAAATAACAGTCAAGAGTGGAATCACAGCTTCAGAAAGAGCTGAAAAAAATTGCTTTCCTTAAACAGAAGTTCACGAACTCCTCCTTCTTCAAAGAGTAGCAAGAAGTATCGTTTGTATTTGTGTCAGGGATAATTGGAGAAGTTCCAGCTGCCATAACAAAGCACCACAGATTGGGTGCCTCAAGCAACAGAAATGCACAACCTAATAGTCCCGGAGGCTGGACGTCCATGTTGGCAATGTCGACTTGGGGGGCCTCTTTCCTTGGTTTGTAGATGGCTGTCTCCTCCCTGTGTCTTCACACGGTCTTCCCTCTGTGCCTGTCTGTGTCCTTTATCTCCTCTTCTAAGGACACCAGTCAGATTGGATCAGGGAAGAGCGAGTGCTTAGCATGCACAAGGTCCTGGGTCCAATCCCCAGTCCCTCCATTAAAAATAAATATATATAAATAAACCTAATTATCTATCCCCTCCCAAAGGAATCATGTTACAAATGGATCTAAAATTGTATTTGTATTTAAGTATTTGATTATGTTACGTGTTGTTGCACTGTTATTTCCTTCATGTACATGTTCTTTCTCCCATATTTGACTTTCTTCTTGAATTGACACTTCTGTATGTAGGTAGGTCCAGCCTCCTCCTCTTCTATGCTTGTCTCATTCTACTGTAATTAATGTGGTCTGGCCCACTAAGAACCTAAAAATCAGAGATTAGGCTTTAGAATGGAGGAAGGAGGATATACTAAGTTTGACATCTGAAAGCTTTATACTTGTAGCGACCTCAGTTAATTTAATCACTGCTTTAAAGACCCCATCTCCAAGTACAAGCACACACTCAGGGATTGGTGGTTGGAACATACACATTTTGGGAGATCACAGTTCAGCCCATAATATGTAATGTTGTGTATTTTTTGGTGAAGTTCTGCCTTCAAATATGTGTGAGTTTATTGGGTTGCACTGTAAAGTTTATTCCCTATTGTACAGGTCTTTTTCCTCTATCTAATGGGCCCTGGTGTCTGAGAAACACAGGCTGGGTGATTCACTGATAGGATGTCCTGCTGTGCCCTCCTTCTCCTTGGGATGGGGTGGAGATTGCAGGATGTGGAAGCCAGCGAAGAAGGGTAGGAGCGGGTTATGAGATGTACTCTTTGCACTTCTGATTCTCCTTCATTTGATTGCTGTTTGTTTGCCTTTGGTTTTCAGTAGCATCCAGGTTGTGGCAGCTCCCTGACGTTGTAGGACTGAGGTCCCAATTCCTTGCTCATCACTGGCCTGGGACACTCTTAACCTCTACAGGCTGCTCTCAGGTCCTTGGCCCCCTGCTCCCTGCAGCTCAGCAACCCAAAACCTCTTCTCATAAATCCCCTCTCTGATTTTCCCTTCTGCTTTTCAAGGCACATGTAATTAGACCAGGCCCAAGTGGGCAAGTCTCCCTTTTGACAAATTCAGAATCAATGAATTAGTCACTTTAATTATGTCTGCATAATACACCTTGCCATGCAGCTCTTCCATCATGGTCACCATCCCAGTGATTCTGGCAAAAGCCCTGGGGCCATATTAGATTCTGCTCAGCACAGGCCCAGACTCTGCAAGGTGACCAGTAAACTTGCATTTGATCAGTAGGGATGCCAATTATTTGTGTCCAGTGGACATGATCATACCAAAGGCTTGAGTGTTTGTTTGTCTGTTTTTTCCCCATTTGAGCCAGATTTGTCCCTAACTTGGCAAAGGTACTTCAGCGGCACTTTGCCTCCTTCCCTCCTGGGTGATGGCCTGGGCTTTGTTCTATGGACTCTTTGAATCGCTCTGCCGCCCTGCTGGGCCCTTTGCTGCTGGGCAGACAGAGCTCTGACACACGTGTGGTCTATATTTGCATGGAGTCATGGCTTTAGCTGTTTGACAGGGCAATTCAGTTTTCCAGGAGGCCTGGATCTGCAGCTTCTAAGGCTTTCTGTTCCCTCTTTTTCTTACCATAAACCCCCGACTGATTGGGCTCACCCGTTGCTCTGCCTTTTGAACAAAAAGGTGTAAAATTTCACCTCCTTGCATGACCTTTTGTCATTAAAAGTATGCACACAGTGACTGACATCTTAAAAAAGAACTTGGTGGAATGCACACTGCCAAGGTGGGAGTTTTGGAGCAGACAGGGATGGAGAAGTTGAGCAGAGGGAAAATGACCTCCATCGCGCAGCGGTGACCTCCGGGTCCGTCCCTCAGGGCAGAGAAGGCAGGGCTGGGCCAAGGTTTGGACTACTGTTATGGAACTTTCTGACCGTGGGCAATCTCAGACCTCACTGAGACAGAGCTTTCCTTACCTGCCAAGCCGGGGGTACCACCTGCTTCCCCGCGTTTGCAGGTAGCCCTATCTCAGGTCCAAAGCAGGCCCCGTGACATGGCAGGTAAGTAGTCTTTCTCCCCATCGGGGGTAGGTTGTGGTGACTTAACCATCCCCCTAGCCCACCCCAGCATGGCCTTTGTCACCACTCAGGCCACAGATCCGAGTGTCCAGCCTGAGCCTTTGAGACTAGTCTTCCCTGACCCTGCCATGGGGGTCCAGTCTGGCATGGCCCTGGTACCCCAGCCTTTGAGACTAGTCTTCCCTGCCTGCCCTGGGGTACCAGGATCTACAGTACTGATGCCAGGACGGTGGGCCCGGGATGCTCCCCACACCACCATGAAATTCTCCAGCACCACCTGAATGTCTTTCAAGTCTGCTCGATTCTGACACCATCAGAGATAGTGGAGACAGAATCAGATCCCACAGGTTAAAGTCTACAGGACTGCCCCACCTCAGGTGACAATTGCCAGTCCAGGTTGTCGCTTGTGCTTCTGACTGACTGGCTATAAGCCATGAGCCCTTCCTTGGGTTTGGTTGATTTGCTAGACTGGCTCACAGAGCTCAGAGAAACATTTTACTTACAGATCGCCGGTTTATGATAAAAGGATGCAATTCAGGAAGAGCCGGATGGAAGAGATGCACAGGGCAAGGGATGCGGAAAGCACGGAGCCTCCACGCCTTCTCTGGACGTGCCACCCTCCCAGCACCTCTGTGTGTTCCCCAACTCTGTCCTTTTGGGTATTTTGGAGGCATCCTTACATAGGCACAATTGATTAAATCACTGGACATTGGCAATAGAGTCACCTCTGTCCACTCTCTCTTCCCTAGAGGCCAGGCGGGTGGGACTGAAAGTTCCATTCTAATCCTCTAATTACATGGTTGGTTCCTCTTGTGGTGAGCCCCCATCCTTAGGTGACCCAAGGGCATTCCCAAAGTCTCTCAGTAACCATGAAATACACTCTTACGATGCTCATCACTTAGGAAATTCAAAGGGTTTTAGGAGCTCTATGCCCAAAACAAGGATGAAGGCCAATACATATTTCTTATTATAAATCATGACATCACATCTGCCTTCTGGGAGCTTCCCCAAGCCACTAGAGACTCTTTGAGGTGTGGACCACATGCAGAGAGAGGGAATTCACTCACCTCCCATCTGACAGGACCTACCTTCTGCATTCTTACCCTGAGGACATTTCTCCCCGGGACCACAGAGTCCATGAACATGGGCTTGGGGTAGAAATTGTAGGAATCGGTGGGAACCAGGGTTGATGGAAGTCACATCTTGGATGCCAAGTTAAGATGGTTAGAGTTTTTCTTGTGTCCACAGGGGATCCACAAATGGCTTCTGGAAGTGGAGAATGAAATGATTGGATTTTAGGGAAGAAGAGCAAAAATCAGGGAGAGGATGTGAGGGTCTCGCTAGGGGCAGTGACCTTCACAGAGCACAGGAAGAAGCTGATTTGAGAGACTCTTGGGGAAAAAGGAGAATTTCTACTGGACTAGAAACTCTCTCTCTCTCTCTCTCTCTCTCCCCCTCTCTCTCCCTCTCTCTCTGTCTCTCTGTCTCTCTCTCTATATATATGTTTGTATGTATGTATACACACACACACATGTCAAGGGAAAGGGCAAGATTGAAAATGATGCTGGGGTCTGGTGCTTCAGAATGGAAGAATGGTGACAGAATTATCATCAGTAGGAAAGTTAATAAAAAGAACAGATTTGGTCAGCAAGTTATAAGACAAATAAAAACCATAGGACTGATGATACTGGCTAACATACGTAGGCATTGAAATCCTGCAAATCCTGGGAGGTCAAATGCCTTGGCTTTGGCTGTCCTGCTGGGCAGTGTGGGGCACAGAGGAGAAGCCCTGCTTACACCCACCACCCACCCCGAGCCGTTCTGATCAACGGTCTTCCCAGCATCCGCCGCCCTCCCTGGGTCGCTGGTCATTGCCCTTCCCACCCGCTCTGTAGCCGCTGCCGTCAGGACCTCAAGCTCCCCCACTGGCTCTCCCTGACTGGTTCTGACTGCACCTTCTTGGGGTTCCTTGCCTTCTTTCTTACTCTCCCATCCTGCTGCTTATCCTAAACCCTTTCCTGGGGAGACTCTAGTCACTGTCAGGGTTTCAGGGACTGCGTACGTGGCAGTGGAGCCCAAATAGAAACCCTCAGCTTACCCGATTCCCTACTGGCTTGGTTCACGCTGAAGAACTCCCCCATCAGCAAAACACCAAACTCACACCGCAAGTGGGACATGTTCCCAAAGGATCGTCCCATCTTTCCCCACTAAGTCTACCTATCACAGAGCAGCAGTCCTTCCTGTTTCACTTCCAATTGGCCCCAGATGATTTTCCAGCTGAAGTCCCTACCCACCCATGCTCCCACCTGACCCAGACCCCCCAGGAAGGCTGCCACAGACCCGCCCATGTTCTGTGCCCCAGGCTGAGGCAGAGAGCCCACCTTGCCACCTCTTACAGAAGATCCTGGAGTGATCTTCAACTGGGGTGCTCTTCCCGCCAGGGGACATTTGGCAGAGCCTGGAGACATTGTTGGGGACAGAGTTGCTCCTGGTACCTCGTGGGTGGAATCCAGGGATGCTGCTAAACAGGGTACAATCCTCATCACCATCGTCTGGCCCCACACGGCAACAGCACCCAGGGTGGGCAACCCTCACCTACAGTCCACAGGGTGCCCGCGGCTCTGGCCACTGACCGGCTGCTTCTTTGCTCCTGCCCCTCCAGCTTTGCCTGTGATGTCCAGAAACATGGGTTTGCTCCTAGCTCTTGGAGCGGGTGGCTGCCAGGTCCTCTCCTATGCCTTCGCCCCTCTGTCTCCTCTGCTTGTCTTGTCCCCTCCCTTCCCTCTCACACTTGCTCTTTGCATCAGTTATGCCTCCTGCATCCTTTGAGATGCCTGCCAGGCCATCCCCTGGCATGAAGTGGCCCCTGGCGCTCCAGTCTCCTGGCATCCATGCTGGCCTCAAGGCCTGCTCTCATAGTGCCCTGTGCAGATACACATTTTTGCCATCTAAGTACCTGTCTCCCAACTAAACTGTGAGATGAGATTCTTTGTGACGGAATTATACCTTTTACAAACCTCGCGTGTCTCTTACGCCAGCCACATAGTGGCTGTTCAAAATGTAGATTAGATTGGTTGGTTTTGTTCAACAAAGAATCTGTGAATAAATGAATGACTGGAGGAAATGAATGAAGTCCCATGTTTCAGCATTTATGTCCAGAACATTTTCTACTTTATGCTACTAATGCCCAAGCATGGGGCAACTTACATTAAATAAGTAACAGCAGCAATTTAAGTCGGATACCAGGCCTTAATTTTTATGAAAATGTACGCTGCTTAGTAAGCTGTAGGACGTTTAGTGAAAATTGATCACACTTTATTAAATCGTCAAGCATGTGGAGACTCTTGGGAGGGAGAAAATACAAATGAAATGACATGTGGCCTACTTGAAAATGTGGAAAGATTATTACGTATCATTATAAGTCATGACAGCTCTTTGAGCTTCTGTGATGAGTAAAGACACTTGGGTTGCAGGACACAGGCTCACTCCTGTCCTGCACAAAACCCTCCATCCTTCCACTCTTCAGTGTCCTCGCACAACACGAGGTCAGCAAAACACTTAGAGCTCCCACTGCTTTTTATTTTATTAAATCCAACAATTCTTATTAAGGACATTGATTTTTATGCCTAAGAATTTGGGCAAGGGGGTTTTGTGTGTTTTCCAATTTGTGTGAGTTTTAGATGGAGATGGAAAGGACGCGTGATTTAATCAAATGCCGCAGGCATCACTGGGCATGAGAAGCATCTCACAGAGACAAAATTAAGTTATGTCGGGGTCACTGTGTTGTTGAACCCAAGCTCATGTGCCTGACACACAGGGAAGCCAAATGGATCAAAATGTTGAATTTTGGAGCAAAGAAAGGTTTATTGCAGGGTGTGTGTTTCTTCTGATTGGCTGGTGATGAAGGAACAGGGTGGTGTTCCTGGAAGCTTGGATTCAGTGAGAAGTTGCCATCCCCACTGGGGTGACTTCTTGTAGAACTCAAAGGAGGTGCTCTGCGTGTCCCTGGAGGAGGAAACAGGACCCTGCCCTGCGGCTGCGCTGTTGTCTCTTGACTGCCCTTCGTTTGTTCTCTCCTTCTCTTTACTCCTCTTACTGGTAACTGAATCTGCCTTTGGAGCTCAGGGAAAGTTGAGGAAGCTGAAGCCTTTTTCCTGCAAAGATGTGGGGGACACAGGAAGGTTTTCATACCTGGGAAGGTCCCACAGGTCCTGCTCGGTTTCCACCTCCCCTTTTCTTAGATACTTCTCAATCTTAAGGGAGAAAGGGAAATAAAGGGAATACAGTTTGGGGTAGAGGGGTCAGCCATGAACTTGGCAGAGGAACTTGGTTTCCATGAGGAGGGAACGCACAACCGAGCAGCCAGTGTCGACTGAAATAAACGCGCAGCCTAAAAGCTGAGAGCTATGTTTTATTTGGCGGGAGAACTCGAGCCAGGATGACAGCCCCTCAGATGGCTCCGAGGGACTGCTCCGAAGAGGGAGGGGAGGAGCTAGGATATGTAGGAGCTTTACAACACAGACCAGGTAGTTGGAACAATAAAAGGTTACTTGTTATCTGAAGAAAATCAGGCATCTCGAGTTAAAAAATTTAGCGCTTTTTTATGTATTGGAGATAGCAAACATTTGGGCTCACTGGATTCATTTCTTTGACAAGCACCTGGCTATCTAGGGTCAGTGTCCTGTCCTTTCTTATTCTGAGTCCCCTCAGAGGGCACCACTGTGAGTGGCTGCAGAGGCCGGGCTGCAGGCCTGTCTTCCCTGGGGGGTGGCGGCAGTGGCTGATGACGTAATGGCTTCAGTATTCTTTGTTTACTGATACGGTTTGCAGTATTTTTCATTCACACAGGAACAAAACCCATCAGACCCACAAAGGGAGAATCCAGCAGGGTCCATGTAGTGTTGTGGCTGTGTTATGGGAAGATGGGGCATGAGAGGATGGCATGTTCAAGGTCCCAAGTGAGTCCCTGAGATGCGCCCCACCAGGTGAGGGTCCTTGGCTTCATGCAGGAAAGAATTCAAGAGAGAGCCATAATAAAGCAAAAGTGTACTTACTTAGGGAGATGCACACTCCACAGGCTGAGTGGGGGCATCTCAAAGGGCAGAGTCTCAGGGTGTGAGGGTGGTTAGCTTTTATGGGCTGGGCAGTTCCATATGCTAAGTGGGAGGATTAATCCAACGGGTTTGGGGAAGGGGCAAGAATTTCCCGGGTTTGGGCCCCCACCCACTTCTTGGCCTTTTGTGGTCACCTCAGAACTGTCACGGTGCCTGTGGGAGCGTGACTTACTAGCTAATATATTACAGTGAGGGTATAGTGTGGCTTAAGGTCTGCTGGGAGTCCAACCTTCTGCCATCTTGGGCCCGATTGGTTCTAATCCATTTCTGTCTTATCCTCAGTCATTGTGTCAGTCTTTCAGTGGCTGTGCCCTGCCCCCTTCCCTCCTGGCTCAGCTGAATTGAACGTACTGAGACAGGAGGGAAGGGGGCAGGGCACAGCCCCTCAAGGCATGGCAGCAGTTTAACACCAAAATGGTGGAAGATTCAACTCCCAGGTGGCCTTGAGGATTAAGATGGTGGGAGGTCTGACTTCTAGTGGACCTTGGGCTTCATTATATGCTCATTGTAACAGCGTGATCAATAACATGCCCGCAGGCGCCATGACAGCCCCAAGGATAACCACAAACGGCCAAAGAATGGGCGGAGGCCACTTCCTGGGAATTCCAGCCCCTTCCCCAGGGCAGTTGGAATGGTCCCACCTGTAGGCCTGTGAAGCTACTGAGCCCATAAAAACTGGCAACACCACGCCTAGCTCCCTTTCTCGCCCCCTCCTCTTTGGAGACAGCCCGCACTGTCTATGGAGTGTGTGCCTACTTCTACTTTAACCTAAGCGCCCAATTCCCACACCTCTTTCCTTGCCTTTCTCTTGCCTTACACTCTATGCAGTGTGTGTCTCTCTAAATAAATCTACTTTACTCAGTGGTGGCTCGCACTTGAATTCTTTCCTGCGTGAAGCCAAGGACCCACACCTGGCAGGGCACGTCCCAGGGGCTCAGCCGGGACCTGGGACACGGCCCTCCTCACACCCACATCCGTTTTCCTGCATCAATACCGGTCAAGAAAGTCAGAAGAACTCAGTTTCAAGGGACTTCAGTGGCCATGGCTCGTTTCCACTTTTCCTTCTGGACAGTCAAAGTGGGATTGCCTGGACAAAGCAGCAGTGAGTGGTGGCGTCAAAGGGCTCTGGATTCCAGGTCTGAGTTGGATATGGAGGTGCGTTAGCTCCTGATGCCTGCTGTGTCAGGAGGAAGAATTTTTCCTCTTTCCTTCTGGGTTCTTCTAACTGGTCTGAGAGTTACATTGACACGAGGCAGATTCATAGGAGAAAGTCAAGCAAGAATTTCATGCCACGTAAATATGGGAGAGAGCCAGGAAGACTGAGTAACTCTCCAAATGGCCAAAATCCACCTTAAACACTATCTTCAGCTAAAGATAGAAAAGGAGGTTGAGGGTGGGGAGGATCAGTTACGGGAGGTGACCTGGAAAAGCACAAGGGTGATCATGATGCAGATTTAAGCCATTGTCTTCTCCACTGATAAAAGTTTCTAGAGATGTCATCACCCTAGTCTCCCAGGCACTGAGAGGTAGACACCCTTTCCAAATGGAGATTTCCCTTGCAAATGTGCAGATTCCTTACAAAAGGACAATTCCTACCTGTTTTTCATAGTTTTCCCCAGGTCTACTGTTTCATAGAAAATAACCAGTTTAAAGTGATTACTATGTCAAGCAGACACATTTTGGGGTAGCGATTCTCCTCCCCTACACTGCTAGGTGGTGATACAGACAGAGGGATGGAAGGTAAATATTCAGACACTTTTGTAGAAACTTGACCCTGACCCAGCATCCCTGTATGTAATCATGGGACTCAGTGAGTGGTCATGGACCTGCTCAAGTGCTGTTGGACCTTTGGGGTCAGAGCCACAGACTAACCACATGCACAGGACTGCGTTACAGCATGTGACCTTTAGGGCTGACTTATCAACTATAAGGCAAACTTATGCATCTGAAAAAAAATGGGAGCATTTAGTCTACAACAGCTGATGTTTATAATTATTATAATTTTAAATTAAGCCAGTGTTAATGTTATTAGCTAAAGCAACTAAAGTGAAATTTGTAGTTTTTTAAAATATCCTAATTTGCTGATAATGAAACAAGTTTTAATGGATTTCTTTTTTTAAAACCAAGAAAAGATACACCTTGTAAACCAAGTTGTGATGATGTAAGTGATTCTGAGGATGTGAAGATGTTACTCACAGCTGCCCCTGAAAGCTAAATGATGCTTTTCTTGATTTAGCTCTGTGTTTATTTCAACAGCTGTGCAAGAGACAAGCAGGGTCAGACAAGCAGGGTCAGCCACCTTGAACCACTCTGACTTGACCACGGGAACACGCCCTTCCATATGAGACATGGACGTGTCTGAAAGCTAACTTTGCTTCATTACTTTGCTAAAGTCTGCGGTGGGGGATGGGGGTGGGTGAGTGGGAGAGATTTACACTTCTGGACACAATCCGTGCTGTGTGCAAAGAAGTGTGGAAGACTGCATATGCCCAGCTGCCCCTGGAAATCTCCATCCTTTTTCTAAATCTATCCAAGGCTTTCTGTATTGAGAAAGTTTTGCTCTCCCCTCCAAAATGTCAGTGGACTTGAAAAATTTATTTAAAGACAGGGAGATTGATTAGAAAAATTAACTCAGTTGTTTACCCTTTCCAGTTTCCATGTCATTTGCAGCTCTTACCAAGAAGAAATGGAGTGCGTTTTCCATCTTTGTGAATCTGGCTTGACCTGTTCACATGTATCGGCTGACAGGATGCATGGGAATTAAAGGTGTGTCAGTTTTGACTCTAGGCCTCACGAGGTCTTCAAGCTTTTCCTTTGGGCCCCTGCCGAGGCTGGGCTAGTGTGATGGGCCTCCATCACCTCCACCGGGCCGACAGCCCACCCACCCCTAGACAAGTGACACCTCCTTGCAGAGCTGGTTTCTCCCTGAATAACCAGCCAGGCTGGGCCAGGTCTGGCCCAGGTGTCAGAACTGACCAGTTGACCAGAAGACTCCAGAGCAGTCATCAGTAGCGTACTAAGCCCTTAAACAGTTTGGCAATAATGTTAGCAGGCAGTGAGACCCGTAAATGAAGAGGCTCACCAAAGTGTGGGGCCTGGCCCCTGGCTGTGAAAGAATTCACAGCAAAGGCAGAGGGGCAAAGTGAAAAAGCTGCTTTGTTTCTCAGAAGAGGAAAAGGAAGGAAATTTCTTGAGCAGGGAGAAGGAAAGAAAAGCTCTCGGTGGGAGAGCTGTCAGCCAAAACGGCCAGCTGAGACACCTCCAGCTCAGGTTCAGCCACATGGACTGTTATGGGAGGCTTCTGCCATCACGTCCTCCCTTCTGGATGTGATGGAGCCAATCAGCCCCTGTATGGGCTTTGCAGTCCTTGCACAGGCATTTCCAGGTGCTGTCATAGCAACTGTCAGCTGTCATGGCGCTGGTGGGTGTGTCACTTAGCAGCTAATACATCACAATGAGCATATAATGAGGCTCAAGGTCCACTGGAGGTCAGATCCTCCACCATCTTGGACTCTATCAGTTCTGAGCAGTTCTTGTTTCTTCTCCGCAGCTGCCTCCTGAGACTTAGATAAGAGTAATTGGTTCCTAGTCGATACAGGGGCAAGGGTATGACCCTGGGGGCAACAGCCTTGGTAACAAAAAGGAAAGTTGCTTTTAGTCAGAATGCCTGCAATCTGGTGGACCCAGCATCCCCCCAAAAAACTACCTCCAAAAATTCTGTTCAGCCATGAAAGTTTTAAAGGGAAATGAAGGCGTAATCTCAGTTAATCACTGAGCTAAGCGGTCAGAGCCATTGCCGTCCCCCAGTGCCTGCAGGCTCGTCCTTGTCAACTGAGTGAGCTGCTCTTCTAAGACTCGGGGAGGCCTGGGGGACTCAGCTCTTCTATAAACAAGAGACGGGGCTGTTGGGGGCCCACAAGGTCCTGCTCAGTATCAATAATGTAGTAAAAACTGCAAACTATGTAAAGGTTGAGATGTTACATTTGAGATGATTCTTTTTATGAAAAGCATAAAAGCTGATTGCAAAATACTGGTATTACCTGCTGATGTGTGATGGTTATTGAGGAGAAAAGTTCTGCTAAGAATGTTTACACTTCAGAACAGAGTTAGCAAGTAAAAATACAGGATGCCCAGGAAATCTGGATTTGTGTTGATAAAAAACAAATAATTTTTAGTACAAGTATGTCCCAAGTATTGCATAGAGCATAGTTACATTCATATAGAGAGACAGAGATAAAAAGAGAGAGAGCGCATTTATCTGAAATTCAAACTTAACCAGGCCTTCTGTACTTTATGTGGTGATCCCATTACATAGTCAGAATCACACCTGTATTTCCGTCAGCCATGATTTCCACTTTTCCTTGCATTGAGTGTTAAGTCCCACGGATAACACAGGAATAAGCAAAGGACATCTGCCCGAGAACAAGTGATGTGTGCCGCGTGGTCCACCGTGTGCATTGGTGAAGTTTATAGAAACTGAGGTCTGGAATGATGATGGGGCAGAAGAGGGGAGCAAGAAGGAAATGAATATGTGTCCTGTAATAAACAGGCTAGAACTGAACGGGGGCTCCTAGACAAATCAGGAAAAAATTGACACACCCACACACACACACACACGTGTGTGTGTGCATGCACCTCCCATGTTGCTTCATGCCTCTTTCAAGCTCATATCAATTCCCACCCCTGCATGCCTTCCCCAATGCCTGCAGCCTTGGAGATTCAACACTCAGGGCTGTATTTCTCTTTCATGATGTGTAGTATGTGGGAGGAGGGGAAGGAGAGGTTTTTATCAAAAGTGAAAAGGGCGGCTTTCCAAAAGAAAACGTTTCAACAGGTCAGCTACGCACTGGCGGCTGATTTAGACCAGCAGGTGAGCAGGAAGAACTCTTCTTGGGTCAGGTATACTTTCCACACGTGCGGCAGAGTCTTCAGAGGATACATACATCCTTATACACACGTGCACACACATACGTACACATATACTTTTGTGGGAATGCGCGTGTACTGCATAGATTTCTTTTTCTTGTCTTAGAACGTATGAAAAGAGTTCTTGTACTGAACATAAGTTCGTCACTTTTCATTCTCTGTGCTGAGATTGCTCTGAAAAAAAACCTGTATACGGCCTTTAAAAATGGTATTTCTATTCTCTACAGCAAAGCACCCAGTAAAAAAAAACTTATCTTCAGCTATGCATTTCAGTGAGTGATTCTAGAATCTCAAATCTGGACAACAATTGACTGGAAGAGAGGCTGGGTCCATGTGACGAAGGACCCATGACACCGTGGCAAGGGTATGTGTCAAAGCCCGGTCCTTCCCCAAAGGGACCCACGGCCGTTTGCTCAGGAAGCCATCCACCAGGGAACGGACGTATCTTGGCTGTATCTGCTCCCTGGACCACCTGCAGCCAGCGACTGGCCCACGGAAGGCTGCAAAGCCCCAGCCTCCTGCCTCAGGGTGGACCACCGTGCAGGGCTAGCCCAGCTTCTGCATTCCCTGCAGGCTCGACTGAGCCATCATGGTGCAATCATCCCCTCGGCCCCATCCTGCCCCCCTTGTCTGCTGTGTTGCCTGGAAGCGTCCCCTATAAACCTGCTGCGCATGGTTCTCAGGGCGCACGGCTCAGGGAGCCTGACCTGCGAAAGCCCATCACTCTACTCCATACACAGTAAGTGACTCGCTCGGTAAAATTGCAAGTGTAGTTGATGTTGTCAGTAAACTGGTTACTATGAATGGCCTTGCTTAAGGGTGTCTGTGCACCACACCGTTGCCTCGGTGGAGTGCTGTGGGCTGGACCACTGGGAAGAGCTAGGAATCAGCCAGTGGCCTGCCCTGCCCGCTGGCTTCCTCACGGTCAGCATCTAACTATCCTTGAGCGAGCCCTGGCTAACAGAAGCCGCAAACACATCTTCTGCTTTGTGAAATATGCTAACTACTGTTTTGCTCAATCTATAAAGAGAGATCTGGGGCAGGAGTAGGAGTAGTGAAAGTTTCTCCTGTCTCCTTCCCTGATGACAACAGACAATTCTCTGCTACTTGAATTAAACATCTGTCCCACTGTGCCCAAAGACACACTGTGTCCCCTTCTGTGGGCAGGAAGGATGGATCAGGACTGTTCTTGGTGGTGGGGCTATGGTGCCTTCCTTTAAGTGGGAGTGGGGGTGACGGTGCTAAATATTTTCTTTAGGGGTCTAGGCAACATCCAAGATTTAGCATGTGCCTGAAGTTCCCAAATTCTCCCTTGTGTATTAAATTTCTACTGGACACAAAACTGGCTATCGTGTGGATATTTCAAACTCAACATGTTCCCTTTGTTGTTAGTACCTTGTCCTCCTCCTGTTCCCCAAGTCAGAGATCTGGGAATTATTCTTGACCCCATCCTCTCCCTACTTTTCTACCAACTGTCAGATACCAGCTATCCGATCAGTTGTCTGGTCCTATTGACTCTCTCTCCATGTATCTCTGAACTCTGTCCCCTCCGTGCCATCCTGGAGCAAATGTAGATTTCAGGGCTTCTTTCTATGAAGCTTTGACTCCTGGAAGGGTCTCTTATTTGGTCAATTTACCTCTAGTGGCTCCCTTCCAACCCTTCTGTCACTCTTCTGCTAGAATAATCTTTCTAGAAAACAGATCTAATTATGTTTTCTCTCAGTTTGACACTGAGTGGTGACGTGACCCCTCATCACTGACTCTTCACCCGGGCAACTTTCTAAACGTGATCCACAGAGCCTGGAACAAGTCTTCTTTCTTCTGTTGAAGAAGGCTATCCTTGGCTTGGGAGAGTTTGGAAACTACTGTGATGCAATACTGACTACTTGTATTTCCTCTGAACACTTCTAGTTGCTTCAAAAACATTTTCTCTTATATATGGATCCTTTCTGTCTGGAACAAATCTTCACCATTTTTAGGACAGGGTAGACCACTAATTATACTTCAAAGTAGAGCTTGGAAGTCACCTCCGCTTTGAAGCCTTCCTGAACCCAAGGGCAGAGCCCATTGCTCAGAGGCCACCCTAGTTTTATCTTCTACCATTTGGAGTTGAGAATGTTGCCAGTGAATAGGTTCTTGTTCCTTCACAGAAGGAATTCAAAGATGGGATGCAGAGGTTAAGAAAGTAAAGTGGGGATTTATTAAGGGATGGACGGTACATTCTCAAGGGGAGAGCGGGCAGGCTCAGGTGAGCAGCTGCCCTGAGTTTCTTTGGAAAATTGGTTATATAGAGTGTAAAAATTACTGGGCAGAATATTCATTGGGGAGAAAAATGTTTGGGGTCAGATTCCCTATTTTCCATCCCAGCTCCACCCTCCCGAGAGGAGAAGGGATTTTATCCTTATTTAGTCTGGCTTGGAAGTGTCATGGCATCGGTGTATGATGGGTGTTTCTAACCTGCAAGGCTGATTTTATTGTAATGAAGGCATAATGAGCAAAATGTTACATTCAGACACTGGAGATTTCTGCCTTTTCCCACATTTCTTTGTGGGCCTCAAGGCCACTTGCTCCCCAAAATGTGTGATTTCTTATCAGTCCAGAGGTTCCTGCTTTTCTCTGTCTGCCCAAGGACCCCTGTTGTTTACATGATGTAGGGTTTCCTGTGTTTGGACCATGTCTCTCCTTTTTTGCCCAATCCCTGCCATTTGGCCTGCATCCCCCTTTCTCTGCTCATGTCTAGCAATCTGCCTGCTCTGACACTTTCAGGAGCAATGATATCTCCATACCCCAAGGGGTTAGCTTGCTAAGTGACATGAGATGAGCCCTCAGCTGCCAGGACAGCCCCCGCCACTGTGACCACATGGTCCCCGAGCCCTCTGGTTCTGGCTCACAGTTCTGGGATCCTCTCCATGGCCCATCTTGGAGAAAGCTGTGGCTAAACCCACTGCAGCCAACTCAGGCCCATGTTTGGGATGACGAGGCTCAAGACCAATATGGATGCCTCTGGGCTCGTGTTCGGAGCTTTCTTGCTGTTCAGCATATTGAATCTAGGGCTGCCTGCTAGATTTAGCAACAAAAATACAGGACCCTTTGTTACATTTGAATTTCAGATAAATGACAAATAATGTTTTAGTATGTCCCAAATATTTCAAATTTAACTGGGTATCTTGTATTTTATCTGGCCACCCTAATTGGCTGATATTTCAATATTAGATATGACATGAAATCATAGAGCTAAATGAAACCTTTAGTGCTTATTTACTGACTGCGTGACTTTAGTCAAACCACATCTGAACTAATCTAAGAAGGATCAGAACTTACGTCTCTTAAAAGATGCTTTCCCTTCAAGGAAATGCTGGATTCTGTTGTCTACTCTTACGGTACCATTAATCCTTGTGTATGTCTGTGTGTGTGTGTGTGTGTGAATGCGTGTGCGTATGCACATGTGGGTGTGTATGCCTATGCATGTGTGTGCACAAGTCTGTGTGATCCAGGGAAAAATGAAGCATGAGAGGATGGCTGTGTCCCAGGTCTCGGTCAAGTCCCTGGGATACACCCCATTTAGTGAGGGTCCTTGACTTCCTGCAGGAAAGAATTCAAGAGTGAGCCAGAGCTGAGTAAAAGTAGATTTATTCAGAGAGATATGTACTCAATAGACAGAGTGCAGGCCATGGCAGAAGGCAAGAGAAAGGCCTAGGAGATACACATTCCGTAGGCAGAATTCAGGCCATCTTACTTAGAAGGGAGAGTGCCAGCCTCAGAGCATGGGGTTGGCTAGGAAAAATGAGGTCAGCCATGAGCCGTGTGGGGTGTTCGGTTTTATGGCCTCTGTAAGTTCATATACTAACAAGTAGGAGGATTATTCCGACCACTTTGGGGAAGGGGTTGGGATTCCCAGGACCTGGGCCATCACTCACTTTTTGACCTTTTATGGGCAGCCTTGAAACCGTCCTGGCACCTGTGGGAGTGGCAGGTAGCAGCCGTGGTGTAACAATGAATGTAAAATAAAGCTCAAGGTCTACTGGGAGCCGAATCGTCTGCCATCTTGGTGCTAATGGCTGTGTCATTCTTTTAATGACTCTGCCCCGCCCCCTTCCCCCCCGTCTCATGTGTGTCCACACACAAGTGTGCATGTTTATGCATGTGCGTGTGCATGTGCTTGTGGCTGGTGGAAAGAAAGAGCATATGTGTTCTGGCCCTCTGTACAACAAAGAAGCTTGCAGACCTGCATTAGGCCCTGTGTCACACTGGTCTTTTCTTCTACCGTTTGTGAGCCCTGAAATTACCGGTGACTCACAGGGCCTGGCAGAATAGGACTTTTTGTAACAGTCTCAGAGAATAGAAGATGATCTTAACAAAGACCTATTTATTCCAAACTCTAAAGCTAGATCTCTTCAAAAACTGAAAGGTAGGATGAAAAAAATGTGCCAGATGACACTTTAAAAGACAGAAGTGCCGTGTTTCTTGCACTTTAGCATATAATTTACTGAACGAAGATGTCAGTCATTACAAATGTATATGATCACTTTTTTCTCCCAGGTGTATAAACATTCTAAAGTGAGAAATGCAGGAAGCGCTCGTGAACAATTCATGTCAGAAGTCTGTTTATAATGTATTTTTTTTTTTTTGCATGTTGAAGTGTAGCTGCTAGCACTTTGATAGTTGTTTTTTCCTATATATGGAGAAAGAAATGCATATTTTGACCTTCAAAGGAGAAAAAGGCACTTCGTGGCCTTATCCAATTTCATGGCAGACATCTATGTAAATTATGCAACTTGCTTTTGAGAACAGCAGGGTGGTCTGCTAATATTTTCTTTCCTTTTGTTTAGTTCCGAGATGAAGACGTTGAAGCAGCTGAATTGAAATGAACTTTTCCATTATTACCTTCTTCAAGTTGTTATCCATGTAAATTGTTCGCCCCAAAGAGTAGAATGAGCGATATAAATCATTGGTGGGTTGCCACTGACTCTCCGGCTACTTCTTTATCTTTTTGCACAGGAAGAGGGATGCATGCCCTCAGGATTTCCTTTCCCCCACCTCCTCTGGGTTAAGTTGGGTTTAAAATAAATGAAGACCTTTCTTTTAATTCAAAGGTGATGTTTTTGCTCTGAATTTCGGCAAAGGCAGTTCCTCATTCGGCCTGCGCAAACTCAAGGACTGATCTCTCCTGGAATTATCAGCTGGCCCTTCCCAGGGGCAGCCCCTCCCTGGCGCCCTGGAACCCCTTTTGCTGAGCTGGACACCATGCCTCGAATGCCAGCACACTCAAACAGCTGATGCTTCTTGGCGCTACCAAAATCATCCTTTTTTTCAGTATTCATGATCCTTCATTCCTTTAGCAGATAGAGGGATGCCCACATTGGAAAGCTCACCAGACATGTGGTCCTTGCCTGCTGGTTGAGAAATAATTCTCAGCAGAGGCAGAGGGACAAGGTGAAAGGCCGCTTTATGGCTCAAGGAGAGAAGTGGAAGCCCTGGACGGGGAAGCCCTGGACAGGGAGCCGTCAGCCAGGTAGTCAGTCGAGAGGGCACCACCTCCAGACTGGGCCATGGGGAGCCTGTTGGAGGGTTATGCCGTCACAGCTTCGTTCCAGCGGCGCTGAAGCCAAGCACCTTCTTCTTGTTATGGGCTTTTTCCTTCCGTTGAGCTTGGTGCTAAAACAGAAACTTTGTCTGGAAAGAGAACAAAGAAAGAAAAGTTGGGCTATGTCCCTGGAATCGAGGTACCAGCTGTGGGACATAAAACGTCCTGTTTCTCAGTGACCTGGTACTTTCTTCCCATCGTTAAGGATCAGCCAGGTCGACTAGTCGGCTTAATCACCGCTTTCAATTCTACAGATGTTTGCTCAAGATTAGACATCCTGCTAAATCCTGGATGATAAGAATGAGAGGCTAAAAAAAGACGGGCTTGGCCTCATAGAACTTATAGTCACGCAGAAATAGGCATGAATCCAACACTCCCAGAGACATATTTTTTTCTGTGGGAGGTGAGGAAAGGTGATTTAGCTTGACAAACGCACGGAGAACGTTACAGGCTGCGTGACAGTGTATACAAAGACCCCGCAGTAGGCGAAGACAGTACCTTGTTGGAGGGATTGGAAGAAAGCCAGTGTAGCCAGAGCAAGGAAGGAGGCAGGTGGGGGCAAGGTGAGGCGGGAGCACTGGCTGGGGCCGGGCCGGGCCGTGCAGGCTTCAGAGGCGTACACCTGAAGGGTTTTGCCTGGGAGTACGGATGGGTTTACACGGTCAGTTTGCTTTTGAGAAGAGTACATTAGGCAGATTAGTCTGTACGCCTAGTTATTCTGCTCGCCTTGGTCACGTACAATAAGCACAGACAGCTTGGCTGGTGTGGTTTCTCTACACTGCTGGTCCATCCCGCACGTCCGCCAGAGTGGAGCCAAGGGCAAGCACAGAGGGACCAGTTAGAAAGTTGTTTGCGGGTAAGAGATGACAGCGGCCTCGCCTTTGAGCACCCTTCCTTTTTTGTCCCTGGTAGAACTGAGTGTCGGCTTGATATCGTTTCCTCTCAGCTCAAATAACTCCCTTTGGGGGGTGTGTGTGTGTGTGTGTGTGTGTGTGTGTGTGTGTGTGTGTGTGTGTGTGTGTGTGTGTGTGTGTGTGTGTGTGTGTGTGTGTGTGTAGGGGAGGGGAGGGTAGAGCTCAGTGGTAGAGCGCGTGCTTAGCATGCATGAAGTCCTGGGTTCAATCCCCAGTACGTCCATTAAAATAAGTAAACCTGATTACCTCCTCCCCCCAAAACAAAACCAAACAAATAGCTTCCTTTAACAATTCCTGAACTAGAAGTTGGTTAGTAAAAACTTTGCTCCACTTTTGTTTGTTTGAAAATATACCTCTCTGTTTTAAAAATTTTATTTCTGAAGAATATTTTTGCTAGACATAAAATCTTGGACTGGTAGTTCTCCTTCCTTCCTTCCCTCCCTTCCTTCCTTCCTTCCTCCTTCCTTCCTTTCTTTTTTAGCACTTTAAAGATATCGTTGCATTGTCTTCTAAATCACATTCGGATGAGACTGTCAGTGGTAATTTTTATTATTTTTCCTCTGCAAGTGGTATGTATGTAGCTTCTATTAATTTTCAAGTTTTTTATTTTCCCTTTAGACTTGATTTTCAGAAACTTAGTTATCATGTGGTTTTCTTTGTTTCTATTCTGCTTGGAGCTTTTTTGAACTCTTTGATCTGGTAACTGAGACTTTTTATTAAATTTGGAAAAACTGTGAGCATGATTGTTTTCCATGTTTTCATGCCACAATAGCTTCTGTCCTTTCCAGACCTCAGTTACACATGTGTTAGACTTTCCGATGTCATCTTACTGCTCATTGAGGCTCTGCTCATTTTTTTCCTATTATTATTATTATCATCATCATCACTTCCTGTGTAAGGACAACTTCTATTGACTTGTCTTCCACATCACAAATATTTTCTTTTGCAGTGTTCAATCTTCTTTTAAGCCCATGTGGTGAATTTCCATTTCAGACCTTGAATTTTTTTTTCAGTTCTAAAATTTCCAACTTCAGATCTATAAATTTCCAATTTATAGTTTCTGTTTCTTTGCTGTGATATCCCATCTGTTCACTCATTCTGCCCATCTTTTCCTCTAAATTATTGAACATATTTTGAATAGCTTTTTGAAAAATCTTTATTTGCTAAATTCAATGTCTGTCATCCTTGGGTCTATTTATATTGACCCCCTGGCTTTGGATGTTATTTGCCTGCTCCTTTGTATGTTTAGAATTTTTTTTATTGTATGCTGGATATCGTGTATATTCTGTTGTGAGTCTGAATTATGCTGATTTCCTTTAAAGAGCGTTGAGTTTTGTTCTGAAAAGCAGTCAGGTTAGTAGCAGCTGAGCATCATTCATTGGGGTCTGGTTTTGAACTTCATGAAGGCAGGCCAAGAGCATCACTTGCTAGCAGGTCTAGAGAAGCAGAGCTGGAGCAGGGGTTCTCAACAGAGGGGCCGCTGTGTTCTGGACTCAACTCTTTGATGAGAGGGGTTGTCCTTGTATACAAATCACACCCTCACAGTCGTGATAACCAAAAATAACTCTGAATATTGCTAAATGTCCCCTGGGAGCTATAATTGCCCTTCAACTGAGAATCAGTAGGCTAGGGTAACACTACACCTCTTTAGATGCTACATTTTAGGAACCTTTTGAGGATCTCAATGGAATGCTTGGAATGATAGCAGGTCTCACTGCTCTGGGTGTTAGGACTTCAAAGTCTCCATTCAGCTCACACCCCCCAGCAGCTGTTCTCGGAGACGCCTCCTGGAGTCTCATTTCTATGCAAGAGTAGCTTAATATCTGGCCAAAAATTCAAGGGGGTCCTCAGGCAGACATATAGAGCTTTCTCTCTATGAAACTCCCCTTTCCCTTCTGTTTAGCTCTGCAAACTCTATTCTCTGTAGCAGCTTAGAACTCAGCTTTCTCTCTGAGCTTTATCCCTCTCCCTGACGTTTGAAAAGTGCCCCAGGCAGAAAGCTTGAGCAAGTGTAGAGCTAAAAGTTGACTTGCAGATTTCTCTTCTCTTAAAAATCCAACCCCTGTGTGGTCTGCTTTTCAGTGCCTGAAAACAGCAGCTTCATATACTTTGTCCATTTTTAGAACTCTTTACAGCGAGAGGTAATTCTGACAATCACCATTCTATCTTGGCTGCCTCTTCACTCTAATGCTGTGTTTTTCAATTGATTATTAATTATTTAAGTGGAAACAGTTACTATCATGCACAGAGAGAAAAAGATGCCAGCTGGACAAAATGAAACCAACACATAACTGAAAACAATATTTCATATGTTTGGATTACTTTCAGAGGACAACTCTGACATCTAAATGTCTCTATTTTAGATTTCATTTGACTAACTCAGGAATGCATGACACTGTATTACATATTTGTTATCTGTATCATGGAATTAAGATTTCTATTCATCAAATGCTTATCACTGTGTGAGAATAGATCATCTGGTAATCCACAGTTCTTTTTTAAATGAAGAAATGGAGACCCAATGAGAGCAAAGGGCTTCAAAGGGACACACAGATGGTAAATTTTAGAGTTGGCTCTCGAGGCAGGTTTCTTCGCCTTCTATTCCTCTGCTCCTTTTACCGGGCTCACGCCTTGGACCCCTGAAGCTCTTGCCCTCCCAGCCCACAAAGGCACTTTGGATATAAAAAGGGGGAGTTGGGGTCTCCTTTATGTTCATTTTTAGGTTGGTTCAGTGTGGTTTCTGTAACAAAGACATCTTTTGCTCTAATAGGAAGCTGTCTGGCTCGGACAATAAGTGACATGTAATCTACTCTTGCTGCCATCACTGAGGGTTCCATGACCTGACAAGTTTTATTGCTCTGGGTCTCCGTTTTCCTCACATCTAAGATAAGGGATTGGGTTCTATCATTTCTAATGTTCCTACCAGTTCTAACAGCCAATAGAATATTGGAATATGGCATATGTCTTCCTCTCTGAAGAAGGTAATAAAAATTGAATGGAATCAGTATTGTGTTGTATCCCTATGGCTGACTAAGTGAACAGCTATGCGTATGAAATGATTGTTCCTTCCGTGTGTGTGTGTGTGTGTGTGTGTGTGTGTGTGTTTGTGTTCTGGGGAAAATCAGGAGGAAGAGTAAGCAGCATTATGGAATTTTTTAAGGGTAATTTAGGATGCGTGTAAGAAAGCTGACAACAGGTGAAGTTTAATAAAACTATTAGGACAGTAAATCATCATG